>NC_058082.1:93538274-94248482 GCF_014858855.1 Bufo gargarizans | reverse complement strand
ATTAGAAGACAGTATTTGACTTTTTTTTAATATTTTTTTTTATATAATCAAAGTAACATTTTTAACCCCTTAAGGACCCTGGGATTTTCAATTTTTGAGTTTTCATTTTTCACTCACCGCCTTCCCATAGTCCTAACTGTTTTATTTTTCCATTCACATAGCCTTATGAGGGCTTATTTTTTGCAGGACAAGTTGTAATTTCTAATGGCACCATGTAGTAGGGAGCAGGAAAAAAATTCCAAATGGGGTAGAATTAGGAAAAAACACAATCCTGATAAAGGTATTTATTTTTTACACTGTACACTATGCGGTAAAATTGAGGTATGCAGTATCTTCACTCTCCAGGTCAGTACAGTTCCAACGATACCACACTTGTACAATTTTTCTTGCGTTTTAATACTGAAATTATTTTTTTAAACCTTTTAGGAAAAAAATATATTTTTTAAATAACCATATTCTGACCCCTATAACCTTTTTGTAGCTATGTGTATGGGGCTGTGTGAGGGCTCATTTTTGTGGGGTGATCTGTTCTTTTCAGTGACATCAATTTTAAGTGTGTGCGACTTTTTGATCACTTTTTATGAAAATATTATTGGGTAGTTAAAGTGGCAAATTGGCTGTTTTTATTTTTTTCCCGCTACGCCATTTGCCGTATGCCATTAATATTGTTATATTTTAATAGTATGGGTATTTTTGGACGCAGCAATGCCCATGATGTTTATTTTTTTATTGTTTAAGTATTTTTATATTATAAGGAAAGGGGGGTGATTTGAACTTTTATTTATTTTTATTTTTTTTATATTTGTTAAAACTTTTTTTTACTTTTTTAAGTCACCTTGGGTGACAATAACTGGCAATCATTCGATTACCCATAGTATTCAGTGATGGTTAAATAGCCATCATTGAAGACTTAATTTGCACTATATCAATACAAGGCTGCCACCTAGTGGCCTGTATTGATATATACACCTAATTGACTCTGAAGCCTGCTTGAGGCTTCAGTCAATTAGCGCAAGGCAACAGATTCCACGATCTCAGCCGGGGAGAGCTGTTACCGGACGGGAAGCGGTGACTTCCAGTTCTGGTCTGCGCAGATGCCGTGGTCACATTTGACAACGGCATCTGAAAGGTAAGATGTATGCGATCAGCCTATCAGCCTTATGGCTGATGGCATACATGTGCCGCGGGTCTCTGCTATTTAAAAAAAGCAGAGACCCCGTGGCTAAGGCGCCCGCTGCATGTGCGAGCAGGCGCCATGTTTAGGGATCGGACGCATGATGTACAGCTATGTCATGGGTCCTTAATATAACCAAACCTGATACATAAAGTAAATCCCTACCTTCTGATTGCCCCAGTTATTTTGTCAGTCCATTATAACCTGACCTACATATGTTAACACTAACCATAATAAGTGCAAATAAAAACCTGCTGTAAACGTAATCCTAACACCTGTGATGGCATACCCAGAATGCTGTTATAAGAGGAGGTCCAGACTACACAGCCAGACTGCTGTTGCAGCCAGACCATATATAACACCATAGAGTGGCATTACCACCTCTTCTGGTCCCAACTATCTCCTATGGTGCATCCTGTGTCATCATATGTATTTATTACCATGTCCTGCAATATGTGTATATGTATATCCTTACCAACTACTGTTTAAGTGTAATGTACCTGGTTAACCAGCAGTATTGGCAGTTTCCCTGGAAAGGAAACCTCTAATTCCTTCCAGGCCTCTCTAGAGAGGGAGGAGTTTAGTTAGTGAGAGTCAGTCTAGTCTTCCCCTTCCTAGGGGAAGGCTGTGTGTCGGCCAGCAGAGCACTGCCGGATCTGCTGGGCCCGCAGGCCCTGCCCGTGAGTTCTACATAGTTGCATGTCCCCTCCTGGGCTTGCATTGCCTAAAGCCAAGTTAAATAAGCTTGAAGCCAGGAAGAAGTTCCTAGGATTACAGTAAGAGACAGACTACAGACAGCTAAGCTAAGTTCCATCAGAAGAGGAAATGTTCCAATTTAATCCAGCCAACATAGGAGAGCTGAGAGAGTACAGATATAGCAGAGCTGAGAGTGTTTGCCTGCCAAAACTAATGCCAAAACCTGCTGATGACCAAGATAAAGTTTGGAAGATTGTTCCGTGATGCAAATCTATGCAAGTAAAGCAGTGTTCAACGGTAATAGAAAGTCTGGACTAAATTATTCCTTTGTCATCCAAGTTAGTCACCCCCTTTTAACACTGCTTCGTCCAACCATGTCTGGGATCCAAGGATATCCAGGTAGGAGCACCGTGACACGTGCATGCAACACCTTCAGGGAGACTGTAGGTCACTCTACACCACTCTGACAATCCTACACCTGGGTACCAACACTAAAATCTACAAAGGGGACTCAATGTCTGTGTTGCTTCACTGAAACTGGCGTCACGACTACTTGCTCTGTAAGAGGGACATCTATCGTAAAAACCTCCTAAGGAGCAAGGGATACCCCAGACGCCAGTATAAAGGCGTTGCACAAACAGCCAGCCTGCTGTTACAGGGGGAGGTCCAGACTACACATCCAGACTACTGAAATAGGAGGATCTCCAGACTGCTCTTAGCGGAGGAGCTCCAAACTACTCATCCAGACTGCTGTTATGGGGAAGATCCAGACCATACAACCACACTGTTGTTATAGGAGGAGTTCCAGACTGCACATTCAAAATGCTGTTATAGGAGGTCCAGACTGTTGTTATAGGAGGAGGTCCGGACTACAAAGCAAGACTGTTGCTATAGGAGGTCCACACTACATAGCTAGACTGCTGTTATAGGAGGAGGTGCAGACTACACATCCAGACTGCTGTTATAGGTGGATGTCCAAACTACACAGGAAAACTGCTGTTATAAGAGAAGGTGTAGACTACACAGCCAGACTACTGTTATGGGGGAGGTCCAGACCATACAGACAGACTGCTGTTATAGTAGGAGGTCCAGACTATACAGTCAAACTGCTGTTATAGGAAGTCCAGACCATACAGCCAGACTGCTGTTATAGGAGGTACAGACTACACATCCAGACTGTGGTTATAGGAGGAGGTCCAGACTACACGGCCAGACTGCTGTTATAGGGAAAGGTCCACACTACACAGCCAGACTGCTGCTATAAGAAGAGGTGCAGACTACACAGCCAGACTGCTGTTATAGGTGGAGAGCCAAACTACACAGGCAGACTACTGTTATAGGGGGAGGTCCAGACTACACATCCAGACTGCTGTTAGAGGACAAGGTCCAGACTACATAGGCAGTTGATATAGGAGGAGGTCCAGACTACTCAGCTAGATAACTGTTATGAGAGGAGGTGCAGACTACACATCCAGACTGCTGTTATAGCAGGAGGTCCAGACTACGCAGCTGGATTGCTGTTATAAGAGAATGTCCAAACTACACATCCAGACTGCTGTTATTGGAGGAAGACCAGATTACACATCCAGACTGCTGTTTTTGCTTTGGTCTGCGCAGATGCCGTGCTGGACCTCCCCCATAACAGCAGTCTGGCTGTGTAGTCTACACCTTCTCTTATAACAGCAGTTTTCCTGTGTAGTTTGGACATCCACCTATAACAGCAGTCTGGATTTGTAGTCTGCACCTCCTCCTATAACAGCAGTCTAGCTATGTAGTGTGGACCTCCTATAGCAACACTCTTGCTTTGTAGTCTGGACCTCCTCCTATAACAACAGTCTGGACCTCCTATAACAGCATTTTGAATGTGCAGTCTGGAACTCCTCCTATAACAACAGTGTGGTTGTATGGTCTGGATCTTCCCCATAACAGCAGTCTGGATGAGTAGTTTGGAGCTCCTCCGCTAAGAGCAGTCTGGAGATCCTCCTATTTCAGTAGTCTGGATGTGTAGTCTGGACCTCCCCCTGTAACATCAGGCTGGCTGTTTGTGCAACGCCTTTATACTGGCGTCTGGGGTATCCCTTAGGAGCAACAGATCACCCGCGTTTCGTCAGACGAAGGCACGCCAAAACGCGCGTTGGGGTAGCGTCATCCTGGGCGTCAAAGCACACTGTCTTTTTTCTGGTGAGTCTCTGTTCTCCTTTTACCTATACGGCATTTGACTTAGGTTATACATCATACCTGGTCTTCACTGTGGTTTGTTTCCCATTCTCCATGTTTGCACTCGCAATACAAACCCTGCTTTATTGCCGTGTAGGTTTATTTTTGACTGCTGACTCACCTTGTATTTAGGTCATCATATTTTTTCCTGGTCATTGGTTGGTCATTGCACCATGTACATTTCACTCCAGTGATCAATATATATATATTTTTACAATTGATACATGTGCTATCACAGGATGGCGCTCTTTTTCTGCTCCCACTCACTTTTTAATGGCATATAATTTATTCCTTTCTTTACATATATACTTTTTAATCATGTTATAATAAAATATATTTTTACTTTTGGTACTATGAGCTCCGGTCTCTTGTTTTTTCGCTTATTCCACTGGGGAGCTTGTACCGAGTCACAACTACGGATGTCCTCTGTGGCTATATTAGGTGGACACTGTTTTCCATTTCTCATTTGGACACCCTTGGTCTTCTTTGTTTTCCTGTTATAGGAGGAGGTCCACAGTACATAGCAAGACTGCTGTTATAGGTGGAGGTCCAAACTACACAGGCAGACTGTTGTTATAGGGGGAGGTCCAGACTACACATCCAGACTTCTGCTATAGGTGGATGTCCAAACTACACACCCAGACTGCTGTTATAGGGGGAGGTCCAGACTACATATCCAGACTTCTGTTATAGGTGGATGTCCAAACTACACAGGCAGACTGTTGTTATAGGGGGAGGTCCAGACTAAACAGCAAGGCTGCTGTTATAGGAGGAGGTCCAGACTGCACAGTCAGACTGCTGTTATACGAGGTCCAGACTACACATCCAGACTGCTGTTATAGGAGGAGGTCCAGCCTACACAGCCAGACTGCTGTTATAGGAGGAGGTCCAGACTACACAGCCAGACTGCTGGTATAGGTGGAGATCCAAACTACACAGGCAGACTACTGTTATAGGGGGAGGTCCAGACTACACATCCAGACTGCTGTTATAGGAGGAGGTCCAGACTATACATCCAGACTGCTGTTATAGGAGGGGTCCAAACTGAACAGGCAGACTGTTGATATAGGAAGAGGTCCAAACTAAACAGCAAGACTGCTGTTATAGGAGCAGGTCCAGACTACATACTTAGACAGCTGACATAAGAGGAGGTGCAGACTACACATCCATACAGCTGTTATAGGGGGAGGTCCACACTACACAGCTGGACTGCTGTTATAAGAGAAAGCCCAAACTACACATCTAAACTGCTATTATAGGAGGAAGTCCAGATTACACATCCAGACTGTTGTTATACGAGGAGGTCCAGACTACACATCTAGACTGCTGTTATATGGGGAGGTCAAGATTACATATCCATACTGCTTTTATAGGAGGGGGGTCCAGACTGCACATCCAGACCTCTGATATAGGAGGAGCTCCAGACTGCTGTTATAGGGGGAGTTCCAGACTGCACATTCAGACTGCTGTTATAGGAGGTCCAGACTACACGGCCAGACTGTTGTTATAGGAGGAGGTCCAGACTACATAGCAGCAGAGTCTTTAGTGCTTTTGTGGAGATCTAAGGATGTTCTGCCTTGACTTTAATCCAGAACGTTGCGAGATTTGTCGTCTGAAAAATACTTTTAAGGCCGCCAACATTTGGAATCTCAAGCAGTTGGTCTTCTCCTAGCACGGACAAGGTTGCCTCACCAGGCTTGGTCACAAATGGGCCAAGGATCCATTCCTTCCTAGTTCACGGGTCTTGTGTGGTTGGAAAATAAGGCTCAAACTCTTTTAAAAGCTGAGATAGGTGAGCGTGCAGCAGCTGGGAGAATGAAGGTACCAGCTCAGTCTCATCCAAAATCCCTGTTAATGTTTGAAACATGTCAAATATCCCTATTTTCACTCGCTGTCCCCACAATTCCAGTTTCGCTTTGCATGCAGCCACTTTATCTGCCAACTTGAAGACAGTTGTCATTCTCCCCTGAAGTGACAGATTGAGGTCATTGAGCAAGTTGAATATGTCACACAAGTAAGCAAGTTTTAAAACCCATTCTTTACTACTGAAATGTGCAGCAAGTGGTGATTCTTTTTCTACAATAAATCTATGAAGTGGCTCTCGTAACTCAAAAACTCTTGCCAGAGATCTACTTCTAGAAAGCCACCTCACTTCTGTATATAAAAAAAGACGTTTGTGCTCCGTGTCCATCTCCTCACAGAGCTGCTCGAACAGACGTGAGTTAAGGGCATGTACTTTGATGTACATTATTACTTTAATCACATCTCTCAAAACGCTGTCAAGTTCGGGTGACATTTTTCGGCTAGACAGCATTTCTCTATGGATGACACAGTGCGTAGACTCACATTCAGGCACAACCTCTTTGACCCGAGTAGTTAAACCAGAAAGCCGTCCAGTCATGGCAGCGGCTCTGTCTGTGCATACACCGACACAAAATGACCAGTTTAGTTTTCCTGTTTTGTAATCATCCAAAGACTTGAATAGCTCTGCAGCTGTGGTGTTGGTTGTCAACAATAATGCACACAACTCATCTTCATGCACATCCTCCTGAAATATATATCGCACAAAGACAAGCATTATTGCCTTGTTGTCAACGTCAGTAGACTCCTCAACTTGGATTGTGTACCACGGTGACTCATTAATCCTTTCTAAACAATTGTACCTCTGCTATTTCATCAATTCGTCTAGCTATGGTGCTAGCCGAAAGAGGAACCTGTGCTATCTTTTTAACTGCAGCCTCTCCTAAAAGCTCACGGTAGATGTCCTTAGCGGCAGGCAGGATCAACTCTTCATCAATAGTAAAGGGCTTCTTAGCCGTGGCAATGCGTCAGTGCAGACACATTTGATGATGAGGTCGTCTTCAGTAATTGCTTCTGTCCTTCATATTCATGTTTTTTTCTTTAAAAAAAAACTCCAAAGGCTTGTATCTGTCTCTAAGTGGAGAAGCAGTTTTGAAGGCTTCATACTCTCGTTGGATAGTCGTTCGCCACATATTACACACAGCGGGTTTGGGGCATGTGAATCACCTGTTGCGATAAACCTGTAATTTAAGTAGGACTCTTGGTATTTTCTTTTAATGCTTTGGCTACCGGAGGTTTTTTCGTGAGCCATAACTTTTTTATTTTTCCAGTCACATAGCTATATAAAGGGGCTTATTTTTTGCAGGACAAGTTGTACTTTCTAATGCCACCATTAATTATGGCATAAAATGTTGTGGGGAAAAAAATCCAAATGGGGTGGAATTGGAAAAAAAAATTCAATCCCTCCACCGTTTTACGGGTTTTGTTCTGACGGCGTTCATGCCCTTCATTCTCTGGGTCAGTACGATTACAATACCCCATATGTATAGGTTCTTTATATCTAAATTGTGTAAACTTTGAGAAATTCTTTTTTTTATATCACCATATTCTGACCACCATATCTTTTTTATACTTACGTCTCTTGAGCTAATTTGTAGCTGAAAAATCTGATTGATACCATTTTGGAGTATGCGTGACTTTTTGATCACATTTTATTAAATTTTTGGGGGTAAGAGAAGCAATGAAAAAATGGCAAATCGGCCAATTTCACCCTTTTTTCCATTACACCATTCGCCAAATTCTTTTTTTCTATTTTATTAGTATGGGCATTTTTAGTCACGGTGATTCCCATGATGTTTATCTTTATTGTTATTTAGGTATTTATTTTTTAATTATACGGAAAAGGGGGTGATTTAAACTTTTATATATTTTTTAACATTTATTTTAGATTTTTTTGTGATTATTATGTGCCTCATATATGAGCTTATTAAAAAAAAAAATATTCTGGAATTTATTTATTACCTTATTTTGCTCAATTTTGCTAATTTCTTATCTTGGCCTGCTATCTGGTGGCCAAAATGAGAATTGCAATTTGAATACTGTTAGCCTACTCAGTAAGGGTACTTTCACACTAGCGTTTTTCCTTTCCGGCACTGAGTTCCGTCATAGGGGCTCAATACTGGAAAATAACTGATCAGTTTTATCCTAATGCATTCTGAATGGAGAAAAATCCGTTCAGGATGCATCAGGATGTCTTCAGTTCAGTCACTGAACGGCGTTTTGGACGAAGGAATCGCCGCAGCATTGGACACACGGGGCATAGGTAGGAAGCTAAAGCATTTAATTACCGCGATCGGCATTATTGCTGGTCACAGTAATTAGCTGCAGGTCTCTGCTGTATGAAACAGCAGAGATCTGCCAGCCATGACACCCGCTGCACGTGCGAGTGGGCGTCATGTTTACACATCACACCAGCGCCGTACATGTACGGCGCTGGTAGCCTAAGGGTTAAATGCAGCTTTCTTTTTTTTTTTGCAGTGTTGGAGTGTTCTGCTATCTCTTCATTGGGTCTTTCTCTACAGCAATGTTTGTTTTTTACTCATTTTACAAGGGTTAATGAGCTTGTGGCTTTATTTTATCGTTGCATGGAGTGCACAAGTGAGAAAAAATTAAATCTAATATGTCCACTTGTCACAGTTCCTCCCCTGAATACAGCAGTTTTTTTGTTTTTTTTATTGGCCCCTCAGTTCTTTTGTTACAGCCCCTGTTCTTTTTTCACACCTAGTATGTATTCACTTGACTTATACACAGGTTCAACGGCACTATTCTTGTTCTCCTATTTGGCGCATGGCCCTAATAAATCCTCCAATTAAGAATTTATTTTATTGGAGAACCACCACATATGGATATTCACATATTGCTGTAACGTTTTGGGCAACGAAGAATACGCCCTTTGTCTAAAGCACAGGCAGAAGAGAAATTAGCTCAGTCAGTGAAAAAAGGCGATAAGACATTCTTCAGATACATAAATGAAAAAAGGAAACTAAAACAAGGAATTACCAAATTAAAAACAAAAGAAGGAAGGTATATGGAAGAAGATAAAGAACTAGCCGACTGCCTCAATGACTACTTCTGTTCAGTTTTTACAAAGGAAAATGAAGGAAAAAGACCTCAGTTAGGAAGGAAGACTAATGAATCTTTTGACGCATGTGTCTTTACAGAGGAAGAGGTTCTAAGTCAGCTGTCTAAAATTAATACAAATAAGTCACAGGGGCCTGATGGGATACACCCAAAGCTATTAAAAGAGCTCAGCGGTGAACTAGCTAAACCATTAACAGATTTATTTAACTAATCACTGGTAACAGGAGTCGTCCCAGGAGATTGGAAATTAGCAAATGTTGTGCCCATTCACAAGAAAGGTAGTAGGGGGGAATCGGGCAACTATAGGCCAGTAAGCCTGACATCAATAATGGGGAAATTAATGGAAACCATACTTAAGGAGAGGATTGTGGACCATCTAAAATCCAATGGATTGAAAGATGAAAAACAGCATGGGTTTACTTCAGGGAGATCATGTCAAACTAATCTTATTGATTTTTTTGATTGGGTGACTAAAATAATAGATGGCGGAGGTGCAGTAGACATCGCTTATCTGGACCTTAGTAAGGCTTTTGATACTGTCCCACATAGAAGGCTTATCAATAAAGTGCAGTCTTTGTGCTTGGACTCCCATATTGTTGAATGGATTAGGCAGTGGCTGAGGGACAGGCAACAGAGGGTTGTAGTCAATGGAGTATATTCAGACCATGGTCTTGTTACCAGTGGGGTACCTCAGGGATCTGTTCTGGGACCCATATTGTTTAATATCTTTATCAGTGGAATTGCAGAAGGCCTCGGTGGTAAGGTGTGTCTTTTTGCTGATGACACAAAGATTTGTAACAGGGTTGATGTTTCTGGAGGGATACACCAGATGGAAAAGGATTTAGGAAAACTAGAGGAATGGTCAAAAAAGCTGGCAACTAAAATTTAATGTTGATAAGTGCAAGATAATGAACATGGGGCGCAAAAACCCAAGAGCAGAATATAAAATCGGTGATACAGTCCTAACCTCAGTATCTGAGGAAAGGGATTTAGGGGTCATTATTTCAGAAGACTTAAAGGTAGGCAGACAATGTCATAGAGCAGCAGGAAATGCTAGCAGAATGCTTGGGTGTATAGGGAGAGGCATTACTAGTAGAAAGAGGGAGGTGCTCATGCTGCTCTACAGAGCACTGGTGAGACCTAATTTGGAGTATTGTGCTCAGTACTGGAGACCATATCTCCAGAAGGATATTGATACTTTGGAGAGAGTTCAGAGAAGAGCTACTAAACTAGTACATGGATTGCAGGATAAAACTTACCAGGAAAGATTAAAGGACCTTAACATGTATAGCTTGGAAGAAAGACGAGACAGAGGGGATATGATAGAAACTTTTAAATACATAAAGGGAATCAACAAGGTAAAAGAGGAGAGAATATTTAAAAGAAGAAAAACTGCTACAAGAGGACATCGTTTTAAATTAGAGGGGCAAAGGTTTAAAAGTAATATCAGGAAGTATTACTTTACTGAGAGAGTAGTGGATGCATGGAATAGCCTTCCTGCAGAAGTGATAGCTGCAAATACAGTGGAGGAGTTTAAGCATGCATGGGATAGGCATAAGGCCATCCTTCATATAAGATAGGGCCAGGGGCTATCCATAGTATTTAGTATATTGGGCAGACTAGATGGGCCAAATGGTTCTTATCTGCCGACACATTCTATGTTTCTATAATTGGAATGTAGTGTAGCATGGTATAGGTATAGGCAGCGCCGTATATTTAAAAATCTGTAATTCTAGGTTCAGGGAGGAAGAGACTTTATCCCTGCTCAGTGGACATTGTATTCGCTCTGGCTGAGACGCCGTGCAATTGCTGCAGACCTCTTCACAGCCAGGGAGAAGATGAGCTGTTCTTGCGAGACTAGGTCATTCTTACAAGAACAGCTCATCTTCTCCTTGGCTGTGAAGAGGTCTGCAGCAATTGTACGGCATCTCAGCTAGAGCGAGTACAACGTCCACTGAGCAGGGATGAAGTCTTCTCTAATACCAGAATTTTGAGTTTGATACCAAAAAAAGTATTGCAACACTCGATACCAATTCGATACCATGCAAAAAAAAATAATACTCACACGTTAACCACATGTTGCATGGGGTTAACGTGTGAGTATTTTTTATTTTTACTTTTTGCAAAGTATCAATTGCCCATTATGTGAGGAGGTACTTGATGGGGTCACTTACTATTAATGTGAAGCAAATAGAGGTCGAAATTGATAAAGCCATGTGCCTCATATTAATAGCAACACCAGAAAGTACTTCCTGACATAATGGACATTGGGCAACATAAGGGTTAATATGTGGGTTGGTGTTGGGTACTACAGTATGATAAGGTTACTGGCTATTAATGTGAGGCACATGGAGTCTAAATTGATTAAACCATGTGCCACATATTAATAGCAACTTCGTCAAGTACGCCGCTTAACATAATGGACAACATAGGGTTAATGGCATCAGGTACATGCTGGAGTAACTTGCTGTTAATATGAAGCACATTGTTTTCTTAATTTGGACTAGCATGTGCCTCACAAATTAATAGTAAGTAACCTCATCATGTGTACCTCACATTAATGGTTAACCCAATGTTGCCGATTATTTGATGAGGCGCTTGGGGGCCACTTACTTTCAATGTAAGGTACATGGGGGGTACTAATGTAATAGCACCATGTACCTCAGATTAATAATAGGTGACCCCATCTTCTTAAATTATGGCTACTGGCAACATTGCGGTTAATGAGTCACATTAACCCCAGATCTTGCTGTCTGCCTGATACATGTTTTTTGCCTTCCTTTATTATGAGGCAGAATAATAATCTTGCAGTGCGTGGGACGGGGTGTGGGTACCTGCGCTTTTCAGATCACTAATGGCTGGGGACTGGAGAACACAGAGTCAGGAGAAGGAAGAGGAGGCTGCCGCTGCTGCCGTTCGCCGAGCACAAGCTGAGACGGCGCAGCGGTAAACCCTCCCTCGTCCCTCCTCCTACTTTAATATTAGACACACATTCATTGGTGGCAGTGGTGCGGTGCCTCAGAGTCCGCTCATTGTATTGGGCTCTGCAGCGGCCGCATCATGGAAGTAAGGGATTCCCCTCCATCCCTCCCTCCTTCTCTACTGACTCTGGCATGATGTATGCGCCTGGCGTCTGCGCTCCTCTCTCCTCTGTGGCCCGGCAAACTATCTTCCAGGGCCCGATCCTGGGCCGCGGCCCGGCGGTTGTGGACCGCTGGTCTAGACTACACAGCCAGAGTGCTGTTATAGTTGGAGGTCGACTACCGAGTCAGACTGGCCACCAGGTTCACGAAAAGCAATAGTAGACCATGCAACAACCAGTAAACAATGAAAAAGAGGAGGCAAGGAAAACAAGAGAAGGAACCAATTTTAGTAATTACAAGCATTTGGTAAGCTGTTTATTTCACTGTGATGTACTAGTTGAAATTTGATAGCATGTTGGGAATACCAATATAATCCCTATCCCTGGATCTACCCCAGACCTGCCCAGGAACACGCACTTCTCTGTGAGATTTACTTAAACCCCACCTATTTTTGAACAGGGATAAGTAGAATTTGTTTTTGTCACTGAAATGTCAAAATCTGGGTCCCAGCAAATTCAGGAGTATTGGCAACATAAACGTCTGTGTGTAGCCACCAAGCTGTGTGCCACATTATTGTGGGTAACCAATAAGTTTGTGTCCTTTGTGACAGACGGTAACTGTAAGCTCATTGCCTCAGTCTGAGTGGACCACTGTTCAAGTTAGATCTTTAGTTAGCCCGTGTGTGTGTCATAGTGCCATGTTTGAGTGGGCTACAGTGCAATGGCCATAGGTCACACCCATAGATTTCTGACACTTTTATAGATTGCTTTAACCTCTCGCAACCATTTATATTTTTTCATTTTCTTTTTCCTGCTTTCCATCCATTTTTTCATCAACAAACTGTATGAGGGCCTTTTTTTTGTGGGAAATTCTGCCACCAATGTACGTGAGAGAAGTCTCTAATAAGTGTGAATGGCAATCTCTTGTACAAGCAATGGAAGATAGTGAACTCGCTATAATCATTCTCCTAGCAACACCAGTTGCATGTGGAATTCAGTGAGGGAGATGCAAAAGATATGCTTTTAGATAATTGAATGAATTTACCTTTCGCACATTTTTGATCAAACATGTGTCGAGCCCCTCTATAAGGTGTCAAGGTGGCTTCTGCAGAGGGGTCCCTAACACTAACAGAACTGCCTCTCCTGGGCTTGACCTAAGTCTACAATGTTCAGGCGGTGTAGGAACCAGCTACATTTATACTTTTGCTCAGAAGCCCTGGGCAGATGGTCGGGAATCTAAAAGAAGCAGCTACCCTCAATATATACTACAAGAAAATTTAGACTAGCAAATTCATAGTCGCAGGTGCACATCCATAAAGCTAGCATGCAGGAAGCAAACAAAAACAGGTATGGCAGCACAACATTTCACATACAAACTATTTTTGTTTGCTTCCTGCATGCTAATTTTATGGATGCAACTATGAATGTGCTAGTTTAAATTTTCTTGTAGTGAAAAACAGGAAATGACTAAAGGACACAGGATGTGAGCTCACAAAAAAGGAGGAGTTACAGGACTCTTGTTGGAATGGAAAATAACTGTACAAGAAAGATGGTTTGCATCTTTCTCTCAAGGGAACGAATGTCCTCGGTGAACAGTTCCAAGTATTTGCTAAGAAGCATTTAAACTAGGAAAGGGGGGCAAAAGAGTGATAATCCAGCAGTCCGACTGCCCCCCGGAACAATGTCAGAAGAGGCCAGTAGCACAAAGGTTAAGAAATGACAAGCTCAGAGTCTTGTCTACAAATGCTAGCAGTCTAGGGAATAAGATCAATGAACTTGAGGCTATAATGGCATCTGAGAATATAGATGTAATGGCTGTTACTGAGACGTGGTTCAAGGGGAGTAATGACTGGGATACATCAATACCAGGGTTCTCTCTATACAGGAAAGACAGAGTAGGCAAGAAGGGGGGAGGGGTGGCCCTGTATGTGAAAGATAGCATAAAATCTAATTTGATACAAGTTAGCGAGAACAATTTGGAGTCAGTTTGGGTTACCTTGCAGCTTGATAATCATAAGGTAACTCGTGTAGGTGTGATATATAGACCACCTAGCCAAGTCAAAGAATTAGATGATCTACTAGTTGAGGAAATAGCTAAAATGACATTGAAGGGGGAAGTTATCATTATGGGAGACTTCAATCTTCCTGATGTAAACTGGAAAACCAAAATAGCTAGTTCTGCCAGGAGTACAGATATTCTAAATTCCCTACTGGGATTATCTCTACAGCAAGTAGTGGAGGAGCCAACCCGGAAGGAGGCCATTTTAGATTTAGTATTCACAAATGGGAATTTGGTATCTGATATTACTGTAGGGGAAAGCTTGGGATCTAGTGATCACCAGTCAGTGTGGTTTACTATAAGTACAGTGACTGAGTCACACCACACAAAAACAAAAGTTTTAGATTTAGAAAAACTGACTTTTCTAAAATTAGATTAGTGGTACACGAGTCCCTATCAGACTGGAACAGTTTCATTGGAGTCCAGGAGAAATGGGACTACTTAAAAGTGGCACTATTGAAGGCAACAGAAAATTGCATTAGGCTTGTCAGTAAAAGCAAAAAAAGGAAGAGACCACTGTGGTACTCAGCAGAAGTGGCCAAAATTATTAAAAACAAAAAGATAGCATTTAGGAATTATAAAAAAAACAAAATGAGGATGACAGACAAATTTATAAGATTAGGCAGAGAGAGGCCAAACAAGTTATAAGAGCTTCTAAAGCACAGGCAGAAGAGAAATTAGCTCAGTCAGGGAAAAAAGGCGATAAGGCATTCTTCAGATACATAAATGAAAAAAGGAAACTAAAACAAGGAATTACCAAATTAAAAACTAAAAGGAAGGTATATGGAAGAAGATAAAGAACTAGCTGACTGCCTCAATGAATACTTCTGTTCAGTTTTTACAAAGGAAAATGAAGGAGAAGGACCTCAGTTAGGAAAGAAGACTAATGAATCTTTTGACGCATGTGTCTTTACAGAGGAAGAGGTTCTAAGTCAACTGTCTAAAATTAATACAAATAAGTCACAGGGGCCTGATGGGATACACCCAAAGCTATTAAAAGAGCTCAGCGGTGAACTAGCAAAACCATTAACAGATTTATTTAACCAATCACTGGCAACAGGAGTCGTCCCAGAAGATTGGAAATTAGCAAATGTTGTGCCCATTCACAAGAAAGGTAGTAAGGAGGAATCGGGCAACTATAGGCCAGTAAGCCTGACATCAATAGTGGGGAAATTAATGGAAACCATACTTAAGGAGAGGATTGTGGAACATCTAAAATCCCATGGATTGAAAGATGAAAAACAGCATGGGTTTACTTCAGGGAGATCATGTCAAACTAATCTTATTGATTTTTTTGATTGGGTGACTAAAATAATAGATGGAGGAGGTGCAGTAGACATCGCTTATCTAGACTTTAGTAAGGCTTTTGATACTGTCCCACATAGAAGGCTTATCAATAAAGTGCAGTCATTGGGCTTGGACTCCCATATTGTTGAATGGATTAGGCAGTGGCTGAGGGACAGACAACAGAGGGTTGTAGTCAATGGAGTATATTCAGACCAAGGTCTTGTTACCAGTGGGGTACCTCAGGGATCTGTTCTGGGACCCATATTGTTTAATATCTTTATCAGCGAAATTGCAGAAGGCCTCGATGGTAAGGTGTGTCTTTTTGCTGATGATACAAAGATTTGTAACAGGGTTGATGTTCCTGGAGGGATACACCAAATGGAAAAGGACTTAGGAAAACTAGAGGAATGGTCAAAAATCTGGCAACTAAAATTTAATGTTGATAAGTGCAAGATAATGCACCTGGGACGTAAAAACCCAAGAGCAGAATATAAAATCAGTGATACAGTCCTAACCTCAGTATCTGAGGAAAGGGATTTAGGGATCATTATTTCAGAAGACTTAAAGGTAGGCAGACAATGTCACAGAGCAGCAGGAAATGCTAGCAGAATGCTTGGGTGTATAGGCAAGAGGAATTACCAGTAGAAAGAGGGAGGTGCTCATGCCGCTCTACAGAGCACTAGTGAGACCTCATTTGGAGTATTGTGCTCAGTACTGGAGACCATATCTCCAGAAGGATATTGATACTTTGGAGAGAGTTCAGAGAAGAGCTACTAAACTGGTACATGGATTGCAGGATAAAACTTACCAGGAAAGATTAAAGGACCTTAACATGTATAGCTTGGAAGAAAGACGAGACAGAGGGGATATGATAGAAACTTTTAAATACATAAAGGGAATCAACAAGGTAAAAGAGGAGAGAATATTTAAAAGAAGAAAAACTGCTACAAGAGGACATCGTTTTAAATTAGAGGGGCAAAGGTTTAAAAGTAATATCAGGAAGTATTACTTTACTGAGAGAGTAGTGGATGCATGGAATAGCCTTCCTGCAGAAGTGGTAGCTGCAAATACAGTGGAGGAGTTTAAGCATGCATGGGATAGGCATAAGGCCATCCTTCATATAAGATAGGGCCAGGGGCTATCCATAGTATTTAGTATATTGGGCAGACTAGATGGGCCGAATGGTTCTTATCTGCCGACACATTCTATGTTTCTATGATAAATAACATGGAAATTACAATATAAATAACTTCATAAAACCAAATAAAACAATGGCCAAGAGATGGCAACAAAGTACATTAAGTAAGTGGTTAACAGATATAATACAATCATGAAGGATTCTAAATGAGAGCCGTAGCTGGGATAGCAAATGGGACAAGGTGTATTTTTTAATGTCATCATTGAATGTTCCATATCATGTACTGAGAAATTTTAGAGAAATTCTTTAAAGATTTTTTTTTTTTTGGGGGGGGGGGGGGGACGACGACGACAATTATCATACCAAATTTGTATACATTTTTGTTATGTTTTACTACTTTTAAATAATTAAAAGTAAAATAGAAAATAGGAAAATTTGCTTTGTGTGATCACATTTTGAGACCCATAACCTTTTTTACCTTCCATCAATTGAGCTTTGTGAGGGCTTGCTTTTCACAGGAAAATGTACATATGACTTTTTGATAATTTTCTGTTCCATTTTTTTGGCAGGTGAGATGACCAAAACACATCCACTGCGTATAGAGCATGCTGAGCTCCTGAATGTGGACCTGATGCGTATGATTAAGCTGTATCTGCCCTTCTTCTTTTTTAAATAAAGATAATGTTTACTAAGGTTTAAAACTTGAAAATACAAACAAAACCCAACTTCAAAAAATGGCATTCCTCATGTAGACAAAGTTAATACCAGGCACTTACTAATGTATTGTGATTGTCCATATTGCCTCCTTTGCTGGCTGAATTCCTTTTTCCATCACATTATACACTGCTCATATCCAGAGGTTACGAACAACCTGCAATCCAGCAGCGGTGGCTGTGCTTTCACACTATAGGAAAAGGCAGCCTGGAAACGGTTTAATCCCTATTAACTCCCTCTACTGGTGACAGCAGGCAGCCAGAAAGCTATATTTTACCTCTATGTCCATACACAGGACTTGGAGCTCTTTATTTAAAAAAAAAAAAAAATGCTGTAAAGATATATTAAGACATTAAACCACTCCAAATGACTAACCTAAAAACTACTTGGTGATAAAAGGTGGAGATTCACTTTAAAGGGAACCTGTCACCGGGATTTTGTGTATAGAGCTGAGGACATGGGTTGCTAGATGGCCGCTAGCACATCCACAATACCCACTCCCCATAGCTCTGTGTGCTTTTATTGTGTAAAAAAAAACTATTTGATACATATGCAAATTAACCTGAGATGAGTCCTGTATGTGAGATGAGTCAGGGACAGGACTCATCTCAGGTTAATTTGCATATGTATCAAATAGTTTTTTTTACACAATAAAAGCACACAGAGCTATGGGGAGTGGGTATTGTGGATGTGCTAGCGGCCATCTAGCAACCCATGTCCTCAGCTCTATACACAAAATCCCGGTGACAGGTTCCCTTTAAGACGCTTTTCCTATAGGCATGAGGTAAGCAATGTGTTTACAAATGCTTGCCTCTCCTGAGTTTTCTAGAATGGATATGTGTCAGCCAAGAAGATACATTATTAGTTTCTAAGTAATTAATAACAATTAGTGCTAATTATATTATTTTCATACAAAATGTTATCAGTTAGAAATGCAATTAATCTCAATGTATCTCAAGGCTGATTATTTAAGATTGCCTCGGCAAGTCAGGAGAGTGGAGCTCTTTCAGGATAAGATGGCCTATTTTTACCACATGGCAGAGATTAATGAAGTTAATGTTTTATTCATTCAGAGGCAGAGCGGCGGATCTACAAGCTATAAGATGTGATTGAAAAACAAAACTTCATTGTTTGAAAACTTGAGGGCCCCATATGTTATAGCAGAAGTTTAGAGTTTAAAGCGGTTGTCCCACCTCACTGTTACGAAGGCGAGATGGGACTAAGTGCCGACCACCAGGTGGCTTGGAAACAGCGAAGCGGCCCGTCACTGGTTGTTTCAGTGGTTCCCATTGCAGTGCATGGGAGCTATGGAAGCAGCTCGTACTAAAGCAAGTTATGCTGAATCTCTTCGCTGTTTCTGTAGCTCCCATGCACCGCAACGGAAACTACTGAAACAACCAGCATTAGGTCACACCGCTGTTTTCTGGATACCTGGTGTTCGGGACTTACTCTCATCTTGCCTTCAACCCCTTTAATTGGGTTTCCCAGATTTTTATACATTTTTAAATTCTCCATGAATAAACTGACAACTGTAAGTTATCATGCCCCTTTATGACACTCAGTGCCCCACCATGTAAGGACATGTCCAACTGATTATTTTTGTTATTATTGTAAAGTGGAAGGAAACACTGCATCTCAGTGAGACCACGTAAAGTTATAGAGCTTGGTTGCCGAGCGCTGAGGAGCATAGTGCCTAAAAGTCACCATGTTCTTCTGACTCCACAACTGCAGAGCCCAAACCTCCTCTGATTAACATCAGAACAAAAACTGTGCTATGCCGGGATTGCCATGGCAGAGCAGCTGCATGCACGCCTTACCTTATCATCAAGCACAATGCTAAGTGTCAGATGGAATGGTGTAAAGAACATTGATACTGGACTCTGGAACAGTGGAAACATGTCTATCTGGCAGTCTGATGGACGAGTTTGGTGAATGCCAGGAGAATGTTACCTGTCTGACTGCATTGTGCCGACTGTAAAGCTTGGCAACAGAGGGATAGTTATGGGGGGTTTATTTTAGAGGTCACCTAGGACCCTTAGTTTCAGTAAAGGGAAATCTAAGTGTTTCACCAGACCAAGACATTTTGGACAATTGAATGCTTCCAATGTTGTGGGAACAGTTTAGAGAAGGTCCTTTTATATTCCAGCATTGCTGTGCCCCAGAGCACAAAGCAAAGTCCATAAAGGAATGGTCAGGTGAGGAAAAACTTGATTGGAGTCCTGACTTCAACCACATCCAACACCTAGAACGGAAGCCCTCTCATCCAACATCAGTTTCTGTCCTCACAAATGCTCTTCTGGATGAATGGGTGACCTTTTTCAACAGAGACTCCTAAATTGTGTAGAAAGCCATCCCAGAAGAGTGGAGGCTGTTTTATCTGCAATGGGGGGGATGCACTCCACATTGATACCTATGGATCTAGAATGGTGTGTCATAAAAGCTTCTGTAGCTGTAACGGGTAAATGTCCCGATACTTTTATTCATATAGTTGTATATATTTTATTCTCTGATTTTTCAGATTTAGCTGCTAATTAGGGTTGGTTTTGTCTTTCATTCTCAGTATTTTCTGGTATTTATAACTTTACATATTCTGTCCTTTTTCCCAGAGTCGGTTTCATGGGATACACATCATAAAAGAAAACTTGCAGGCCAGCACAACATATTTTGGAATGCAAATCTTGGCATCACTGCACAGACAGATAAAACACGATTCTTTGGTTTGGGCAAATTAAACATTTTTTATATTAGTGATGCTTTGAAAAGTGCAATAGCTTCGGGGAATAGTTTAGCAGAGAGCCGCAAGAGCATTAAAATATATTTTCCCGTAATGGGATGGTGGGACATTTCAAGAAAAAACGGTGCAATTTCTCTACATTGCAATCTTCCATAAAATAAATTGCTAATGTATATGTACTCCAAAATGTCATATAACCTTCAACTCAACCCATAAAAACTCCACCCTGTGGTTCTCCAGCTGCTCCATAACTACAGCTTGCAGTATGTCCTCACATCCATTGAGATGAACATAATATGATTCTAAGAGAGAGTTGTACCTTTATTGCCAATGATAAGATCAGATCTCATCAGGACAAGCATATAGATCTGGAGTCATATCGTAGATCCAGAGACTGAAGGAACATGCCACAATTCTTAGAGACCCCATGTACATTTATGAGAGATCTATTACTGTTCCTTATGCAGTCACCAATGTGTTCACTGCAATTAAATAATGAGGTAAAGATGTTGTTTGATAGGTGGTGTGAAAGACCCTCAAGCTTGACATATCAAGGGAAATTTATCATCCCCTTATGCTTTTTTTTGTTGTTGCAAAACCCCTGGGAACTTAAAGTGAACATGGAAAATACCTAAAATTGGCCCTCATGTTGCAGGCAGGACCAGATAGATAGATGGCAGGGCAACACGGGTAGGCAGTGCCAACGAATGGGGCTGACACAGGTAGAGGGGACAGCAATACCATAGTACAGGACAAAAAAACATCCCAGCAGAACTAAACACGACAGTGCAGCACTAGATACTGCCCCAGAAGCTGTCCCTCTGTCCTCCAGTTGTCTCTAAATAAGATATGGAGCCATTGGCAACCGTGCCCGGCTGCAGTATTCGACTGTATCACCGTCCTGAGGACAGTCATACAATTGAAGGAGGACATCTGCAGCTGCCGGCCGGGTACACGAGTTAGTGTTAATTACTGCTGAGACCATCATGTATTTGGCCAGCGGAAGTAAGGCGGGCTTGGGTGGAAAATGTCCCTATAGGGTGTATGGCCAGTCTGCCCCTGTTTGCTACTTTTTAAAGAGTAACTAAACTGTTAAGCAAGTTTTTTTGAAATGTCCCAAATGCCGTACATTTTTTTTTATTATATACTTTATTTACTGCTTTTATACTTTTGACTAAAATATTTACCCCTAAAGCCCTGATTTCCTGTGTGCTTTAAATACATTATTTTCCACATTGCTGACTTCTCAGAGGTGTACGGCGTACGGACTGTGCACTCAATCAATTTGGCCGCAGAGAACAGAGTACGGGAAGGAGCGCACACTGCCTGTGCCCCCCGAGGTTTACTAAATCCTGGCATAGCACATGCACATGGCCATTGCCATTTTTGTGGTTACTGGTCAAGAGCCTGCCGCCATTTTTTTTTCTCTCCTTTACGAATGTCCTATACTTGACAAAAATAAGGCATTTTAAATTTTTGTAGGGCTCCAGAATGGACTTACAAACGCGGACAAAAAAAAGGTGGATCAAATGTGGACCAAAACGATAAAAAATAATGCAATGAGAACCATAAGAAATAGCAATGTGTCTCATTACATCAGATTACTGCAGAAGGATCCACAGACACAGTTCAGATATTATCTTCAGGAGCCAAATTTGTGAGGTCTAAAGGACCTTGGTGGTACTTGAGTGTAAGCTTTGTGCTGGACTGGGGAGCCAAGGTCCCAGATTAGTTAGCAAGAAGGATTACCGGGCAGGAGGTCTATGTTAAGTGGTGCCATAAACATGCAAAAAGACTACAGTATAGGTGATGCTAACCACTCACTTTGTTTCACATGGTAGCCAAGTACTGACTCTTTATACACCTGCAGATTTATTTCACATAAGTACTTGGCCACCATGTGAAACAAAGTGAGTGGTGAGCATCACCTATAATGTAGGCTTTTAAAAATAAACTACTCCATTTAACTGCAGGGAGGGCAAATTCCAGATATTTTTATTTCTTTTTTGCCAGGAGGGTATCACACCAGATGGAGCATGCCCGATATTGTACAGTATGTCTTATTCCCCTTCAGTGGCGAGATGTATCTGAGACACCTCGGTACGTACACCAGTGACTTCAGACTGCATATGAGACACTTCTGACCAACAGGTCTATACTACCTTCTGGAGTAAGCCCTTATATCAGGGATCAGCAACCTTCGGCACTCCAGCTGCTGTGAAACTGCAACTCCCACCGTGCAAACATCCTTGGCTGTTCTCACAACTTCCATAGAAGTGAATGGAGCATTCTGGGAGTTTCAGAACATCTGGAGTGCGGAGGTTGCTGATCCCTGCCCTACATGGTGAACCATGTATTTCCTGAGAGTCTGTTTGGTCTTCCCCTTGTAAAGGTTATTGCTTGGGCTTAAAGGAATACTTTGGGCAAAAATGATACGCTCCTGTTATGCCTTGTACAATGCCTGAGGGGTCTGTGCAGGATAAAGAACTTTGAGGAACACCATGGAGAGAATGCCTGTATCAGGTACTGCCCCTTCAGGCTCTGCACTGGGCCTAATGAAGTGTATCAGTCCTGCATGGGTTGAAAAAGAAACATTTTTGATTACTGTTCATGTGTTTTATTGAGCACATTGAATATACAGTACATCCAGTGCAGGAAGAAAAAGTAATTGACCCTCCAAAGGTCCAGCCTGTTTTGAGACCTTGGGGACCAAATTTTTTTTTTGTTTTTTTCTTATTGTATACTAAGAAACATAGCTTTTTGATTCCTCTATCGATGTAGCTGTATGAGGGCTTGTACTTTCCAATGGCACCATTTTGGGGTACTTATTGATTAGCTTTCATTGGTTGTTATTGGCGGGGAGGTTGCAAAAAACAGCAATTAAGCTATTGTTTCTTTGCATGTTTTTTTCCCCCCACTGTTACTGTGCAGTAAAAATAACAAGTTAACTTTATTCTTTGGGTAAATATGAATGTGGTAATACAAAAAATATAATTTATTTTATATTTTACTCATTTTCCAAATTAAAAACATGTTTTAACCCCTTTTAGACCACCTCCATACATATAGGGTGGAAGAAGATGCCAGCTACAGAGTGCAGCAGGTGCCATAGCCACCGTTTTTCTTCTGTTTCACACAGCAGACACCCAGGCTAATGTCTGCGATAAGCGATAACACCGATTGCAGGCATTTAACCCCACAGATGCCATGGTCAATCGTGACCATGGCATTAGAAGTGGCTTTTCCAGCAGCTCTGTTCTCCCAGAGCCTGAATGGCAGCGATCGGGAAAGCTGTTCATTCCATGTGATAGCCTTGGTCTCTCTGAAGGGTCCAAGTCTACCACAGCAGTAGTTCCTATGGAGGCCTGCACAATGCCAAATGCAATGTTTGGAGGAAAAGGAACACTGAATAACACCACCAAATCCTCATCCCATATGTGAAGCATGGTAGAGGAAGCATCGTGGTTTAGAGTTAACTTGATGCCTAAGGTCCTGGACACCTTGTAATCAGTGAGGAAGCAATGAATTTTAAGGTGTATGAAAACATTTTACTGGACAATGTAAGGGAAGCAGTTCATGAACTCATGCCGAAGAGTTGTACATTTATGCCTCAGGAAAATGGTCCAAAGTATACAAATAAATCAGCTAAAGAATGGAATAGAATGGATTAGAAATATTTAGAAACTGAAAGACATTTTCAGGGAGGAATGGTCCAGAATTCTTCCTCTATGTTGTGCAAATCTTATTTGCAGCTACTGGAAACATTTGATGGAGGTGATCTATAAGTAAAAAGAATCAGAAAATTACCGTATTTTTTATTTTTTTTATGATTTTTTTTATTCTCCATGTCCCTATCTATATATTTAAAAAATAATAATATTAATTATGCAGTTTTTACTACTCCTATAATATGTCAAGACTTCTTTGAGTAGCCACATTGTCTATAGACACAATAGTCAGGGGGGGACCTTATTGACTTCTATGGGAGAGTTTTTTCCAGGCATGATCTGTGACAGTTCAACATAATATGAGGCCTAGTGGCCAGTGTTTTTTTTAAATATATATATATAGATAATTACATGGAAAATTAAAACAATAAAAATCACCAAAATTCAAGAAAAAAAAGATGTTTAACATAAAAAATGTGGTTTGAACAATAGGTCATTTTCTGATGACAGTCCCTTTAAATTCAAGGGTTCACTTACTTTTTTCCCCTGCATTATGGATGTTTACTGAATATGCTCAATAAAAGGACATGAATAGTACAACTGTTTGTGTTATAATTGTGACTTTAGACCACATTTTGAGACCACAGTTGAGGGCTGCAGTGATGACTGACCTTCTGGAAATTTCTTCCATCTGCACACAGGATCTCAGCCAGGAGCTCAGCCTGAGTGACCACTGGTTTCTTGGTCACCTCTCTTTACAAGGCCCTTCTCCCCCCGATTACTTAGTTTGGTAGGGCAGACAGCTCTAGGAAGAGTCCTGGTTGTTCCAAACTTCTTCCATTTAAAAAATTATGGAGGCCACTCTGCTTCTGAGAACTTTCAATGCAGCAGGATTTTTTTTTACTCCTTCTCTAGATCTGTGAATCCACACAATCCTGTTTCTGACCTCTATAGGCAGTTTTCTTTCCTCATGGCTCAGTTTTTGCTCTGATATGCACTGTCATCTGTGAGAGCTTATATAGAAAGGGCTGTATCTTTCCTAATCATGTCCAGTCAACTGAATTTACAACAGGTGGACTCCAATCATGGTGTAGAAACTGCAAGATGATCAAGAGAAATGGACTTCCCACAGCTAAATTTCAATTGTCATAGCAAAGGGTCTAAATACTTATGTCCATGCAAAATTTTAGTTTTTCCATTCTAATAAATGTGCAAAAATATCTAAAATTCAGTTTTCACTCTCTCATTATGGGGGATTGATGAGTGAAACATTATTACATAAAATACTTTCCAAATGCATTGTATATTACACACAGTATATTATGTGGATGAATAAAAAATAAAAGTCAGCAAAAGAAAAAAACTATTCAAAAAATTATATAATATAGTCAAAGAAAATACTATTGGAATACTGATCTTTTGTTTGCACAGTACAATATTACATATAACTGGGACAAGTTTTGGATTCACGGCAGTCGATTTTACTCTTCAGAGCAGAAAAGTAATCATCCATAGAGATAGAGTTTCTGAACACGTCTCATTCTTTGAGGAGAATTCCCTTTTCTAATCTTACTTTTTGCATTGGGGACAGATAAGCTTAAGAACCTTTATTTCCGAGGTGTACGGCATAACAGAAAAATGAGTTAAGCTTTGTAAATGTTTTACTTTTGAGTACATACAGTATTTTGATTTTACTAACTTTCTATTGGTACAACATGGCTGCCTTCTTGCAAAAACAGCACCACTCTGTCCAGGGGCTGTGGGTGCTATTACAGCTCTGCTCCCTTGAAATTACTAGGGTTGAGTTACTATACCACATACAAACTGTGGGCAAGGGTTGCATTATACTTGCATGAAAGAAGCCATAATTTTCAGATTTTGGACAACCTCTTCAATGGTAACGAAGAAGGGCATTTTCATGTATGGTATTAGCAGGTCATCTTTACCATTAGTATGGCCAGCAAGTCAAGAGTAATGAAAGACAGTCATAGCAAATTAGATTATAGTAGTCTTAATAGCATGATCTACTGGTTTCTTCCATGTACTGTACAGTAATTGGCTAATTCAAGATTTGCTAGGTCAATAGTGGAAAAATATGAAGCAAATATAACTTGTGCCCAGGTGCTGGTAATATTCTCTTTGGTAGAATGTACAGTATTCAAATATTTCAGAATGCAATACAGTTTGCACAATGCTTTACAGAGATGATCATTCACTTCAGCCACAATCTAAATTCACAGGCATGCTCACAAGGCCAAGTTTATAGGAAATCATAGCTGACAGGGCATTCGTTATACAGTATCTCACAAAAATGAGTCCACCCCTCTCCTTTTTGTAAATATTTTATTATATCTTTTCATGGGAGAACACTGAAGATCTGAGACTCTGATACAATGTAGAGTAGTCAGTGTACAGCTTGTATAACAGTATAAATGTGGTGTGCCCTCAAAATAACTCAACACACAGCCATTAATGTCTAAACCACTGGCAACAAACGTGAGTATACCCCCTAAGTGAAAATGGCCAGATTGTGCCCAATTAGCCATTTTCCCTCCCCGGTGTCATGTGACTCGTTAGTGTTACAAGCTCTCAGGTGTGAATGGGGAGCAGGTGTGCTAAATTTGGTGTTATTGCTCTAAGGCTATCTTATACTGGTCACTGGAAGTTCAACATGGCATCTCATGGCAAAGAAGTCTCTGAGGATCTGAAAAAAAAAAATTGTTGCTCTACATAAAGATGGTCGAGGCTATAAGAAGATTGGCAACACCCTGAAACTGAGCTGCAGCACGGTGGACCATACAGCGGTTTAACAAGACAGGTTCCACTGAGAACAGACCTCGCCATGGTCGACCAAAGAAGTTGAGTGCATGTGCTCAGCGTCATATCCAGAGGTTGTCTTTTCAAAATAGATGTATGAGTGCTGCCAGCATTGGTGCAGAGGTTAAAGGGATTGGGGGGTCAGCCTGTCAGTGCTCAGACCATACGCCGCACACTGCATCAAATTGGTCTGCATGGTTGTCGTCCCAGAAGGAAGCTTCTTCAAAAGATGATGCACAAGAAAGCCCGCAAACAGTTTGCTGAAGACAAGCAGACTAAGGATATGGATTACCGAAACCATGTCCTGTGGTCTAATGAGACCAAGATAAACTTATTTGGTTCAGATGGTGTCAAGCACGTGTGGCGACAACCAGATGAGGAGTAAAAAGATAAGTGTGTCTTGCCTACAGTCAAGCATGGTGGTGGGAGTGTCATGGTTTGGGGCTGCATAAGTGCTGTTGATTCTGGGGAGCTACAGTTCTTTGAGGGAACCATGAATGCCACACAGAGCATGATCCCCTCCCTTCAGAAACTGGGCTGCAGGGCAGTATTTCAACATGATATAGATCCCAAACACACCTCCAAGATGACCACTGCCTTCTGAGGGCAAAGGTGCTGGACTGGCCAAGCATATGACCAGACCTAAACCCTATTGAGCATCCTCAAACGAAAGATGAAGAAGCGCAAGGTCTCTAACATCCACCTAATTCGTGATGTTGTCATGGAGTAGTGGAAGAGGATTCCAGTGGCAACCTGTGAAGCTCTAGTGAACTCTATCCCCAAGAGAGTTAAGGCAATGCTGGAAAATAATGGTGGCCACACAAAATATTGACACTTTGGGTACAATTTGGCCATTTTCACTTAGGGGTGTACTCACTTTTGTTGCCAGCGGTTTAGTCATTAATGGCTGTGTGTTGAGTTATTTTGAGGGCAAACCACATTTACATTGTTATACAAGCTGCACACTGACTACTCTACATTGTTTCAAAGTCTCAGATCTTCAGTGTTGTCCCATTAAAAGATATAATAAAATATTTACAAAAATGAGAGGGGTGTACTCACTTTAGTGAGATACTGTATATAGCCCAGTAAGCTACACACATTTCTAGTTTTATCCAATGGGCCAGCAAACCTTTGGAAGCCCTTTCCTAGCCACTTGGAATTGTACATACTAGTGCATCTCAATAAATTACAATATAACCAAAAAGTTAATTTATTTCAGTAATTCAATTCAAAAAGTGGAGGTCATATATTATGTAGACTCATTACACAATGAGTGATCTATTTCAAGCGTTTATGTCTTTAATGTTGATGATTATGGCTTACAGCAAATGACAACCCAAAAGTCAGTATCTAAGAAAATTAGAATATTGTGAAACAGTTCAATATTGTAGACTCATGGTGTCAGACTCTAATCAGCTAATCAACACAAAACACCTGCAAGGGTTTACTAAGCCTTTAAGTGGTTCCTTAAGGGTGTACTATTAGGCAGATAATTGCAGATTTCGGCGGATTTTTGGTAGATGATCGCTAATGAGCGTTCGTAGTAACCCTCATTAGTGATCATATGGCAGTCTAATACTGCTGCCAATTGCCCAATGAACGAGCAAGTGCCCGTTATTGGGCAATTAATATCTTATGACAGGTTAAAAACTATTGTTTGCAGGCAGCAGATCGTGGTGTATAATCCTGATCATCTGCTGGCAAACAATGATTCAGTGTAGGGACGAGTGATGGTATAATGATCGCTCCTCCCTATATTGATGAGATCGCTGCATGTAATTGTAGCGGTCTCCTCAGCTAGCAAACAATTGACGGGAAGGAACGCTTACTTCCCTACAATCGCCCGTTAAATTGGGCTGTCTTATACACCCTTAAGTCTGGGTCAGTAGGCTACAAAATAGTGGGGAATACTGCTGACTTGACAATTCTTAAATCAGAGTGCTGTATCCAAGCATATTAATGGAAATTTAAGTGGAGGAAAAAAAATGTGGTAGAAAAAAGTCCACAAGCAACAGGGATAACCGCAGCCTTCAAAGGACTGTCAAGAAAAAGCCATTCAAGAATTTGGGAGAGATTCACACGGAGTGGACTGCAGCTGGAGTCAGTGCTTCAAGAGCCACCACAGACAGATGTATCCAGGTTATGGGCTACATTCCTTGTCTCAAGCCACTTATGACCCAGAGACAACGTCAGAGACCAATTACCTGGGCTAAGGAGAAAGGTCTTGCTCTACATGAGGCTTGCTGTACCAAGTGGCTGCTGATTAAGTGGAGTTTAAAGAACCGGACTTCTGGTGCTGAGTGTGATTTCGTGGGAGTGATTGCAGGTGGCTGAGTGTGGTTTGAAGCAGAGATCCTTGAAAGTGAAGACTTGTCTTTTAGTACTGCCATTTAAAACCACTTTTTTTTTTTTTCTCTGTTGTGTACTGCCATTTAAATCCATTTTTTTTCTCTGCTTGGTTAAGGTGAGTGGCTTTTGCTTCCAGGTGCAATAAATTAAACCACTGAACTCTCCCAGAGCTTGCTCTACATGTGGCTTTCTGTACCAAGTGGCTGCTGATTAAGTGGAGTTTAAAGAACCGGAGTTTAAGACAAGGAGCAAGAAACTAAGGTTTGATAGAATTTCCTTGTGCGTTGTTGGCTTAATTATAGCTAGTCCTCCAACTACAGCAGACAGAGTCTAATTCTAACTAATATTTACTGTTTTCCTACTTTACTGTTCATCCACATTTAAACATGTGCTCCATGGACAATGCCACTAAGTGTGTGTCCTGTGCAATATATGTGTGAATACAATTTCAGTAGATGCAATCATGTTATAGATTTGGAAACATAGATCTTGGATCTAAATAAGGAGGTGGGAGGAGGAGAGCAAGATCAGGAATATCAGGTGAGCAGTTGGGTTAATGTATGAAGAAGGGGTAGAGGGAAAAGCGCCAGGGAGGCTAGTCCTGAGCTGGCACGCCATAGTAAATATGCCTGTTTGGCTGATATTAGGGATGAAAGCCCAGGGCCAGCAACACTGCAGCAGGGCGTTTCTCCAAGCAACCAGGAGGATGACTGCTGCAGGAAGGATGGGAAAAGGAGTGCAGCAAAGGTCAGGCAGATACTGGTGGTGGGGAGGGTGCAACTGCCCTGGGGGAAAAAATGGTTAGAAGGCTGGAGGAGCTTTTAAACTTGGATTGGGGGGGGGGGGAGGTCATACTAAAAAGGAGGTAGATAGTGTAGATAGAGAGTGGGTTATAGAAGGGGACAGTGGGGATTTAGTGGGGGCTGGGGTTAGCGAGGAAAATAGGGAGAAGACTGGGCAGAACTAAACATTTATGAAAAATAGAACTGCTGGTAACAAGAACCTGTTACATACAGAAATCAACCAAGGTAACCCCAAAAAATCCCAGATATTCACTTTACAGGTAATAGTAATTTAAAATGTATTTTCACAAATGCCAGAAGTCTAGCTAGAAAAATGGGGGAGCTGGAGGCTATGGTACTAGAAGAACACCTAGATGTAGTTAGTGTGGAGACATGGTTATACTCTTCACATGACTGGGCTGTTAATATTGAGGGTTTTACACTATTTATGAAAGACCGGGTCAATAGAAAAGGTAGTGGTGTGTGCCTGTGAGGAGTGATCTGAAGACAAGTGTGAAAGATGCAATTGTGGGTGCGGATGGTGAGGATGTGGAAACCTTATGGGTGGAAGTTCAAAGGGATATAAACACTGAAAAAATACTTGGTGTAATCTATAAACCCCTAATATCACAGAAGAGATAGAAACGCAACTGTATAACTAACTAGAGCGGACGGCACAGGCTGGTACAGTGGTCATAATGGGAGATTTTAACTTTCCAGATATTGACTGGGGTCATGGTTCTGCCTCAACCGCAAAAGGGAGAAAATTCCTCAACTTGCTGCAGGACCACTTTATGGGCCAGTTTGTAGAAGCTCCCACTAGGGGCGATGCTCTGTTGGATCTGGTAATTTCTAATGATGCAGAGCTTGTTGGAAATGTTACTGTTTGAGAAAGACTAGGTAATAGTGACCACAATATAATTATATTCCCCCTAAACTATGAGAAACAAACTCTGCCCGGCAGAGCAAAGACACTGAATTTCAAAAAGGCTAATTTCCCTGGGTTGAGGGCAGCATTTCAGGGCATAGACTGGAAGTAGCTACTGTTACATAATAATACTGAGGATAAATGGTAGAGCTTCAAATCTACATTGAGTAATTGCACTAAAAAATGTATCCCTTTAGGTAACAAGTATAAACGGCTAAAATTAAACCCCCCATGGCTTACAGCTACTGTAAAAAGGGCAATAAAAGACAAAAAGAGACCATATAAAAAATAACTAAATGAGGGGTCAGCTGTAGCGTTTTAAGATTACAAAGGGCTTAATAAAATCTGTAAAAAGGAGATAAAATTAGCAAAAATACAAAATGAACAGCAGGTGGCAAAAAAAAAAAAGAGAGAAAAACAAATCCCCCAAAAATTCTTTAAATATAGAAATGCTAAAAAACCTAGGTCTGAGCAGGTAGGTCCACTAAATAATGGTAAAGGGAGGGTAGTCACTGAAGATAAGGAAAAGGCAGAGTTACTAAATGAGTTGTCTAGCTCTGTATATACAAAATAAGAGAAAGAGCTGATATCTGTGGTGCTGGGGCTGTTAGTACATCCAGTGATATACTCAATTGGCTAACTGTAGATATGGTCCATGAGACGTTAAATAGGGTAAATGTGAACAAGGCTCCGGGTCCTGTTTTAAAATTTTTTAAATTCTCTAGGTACTGGTACAGTGCCAAGTGATTGTCGCAAGGCAAACATGGTGCCCATATTCAAAAAAGGATCAAGGTCCTTTCACAGGTAATTATAGACCTATAGGCTTGGAAAGTATAGTTTGTAATTGGATAGAAAACTGTCTGAAGGACCGTGTCCAGAGAGTTGTGGTCAATGATTCCTATTCACAATAGTCCTGGGTTATAGTCCCAAGGTTCAGTGCTGGGTCCTCTGTTATTAAATTTATTTATTAATGATATTGAGGAGGGGATTAATAGCACCATATCTATTTTTGCAGATGACACTAAGCTTTGTAGTACTATACAGTCTATGGAAGATGTCCATAAACTACAGGGTGACTTGAACACTCAGTGATTGGGCATCAACTTGGAAAATGAGGTTCAATGTGGACAAATGTAAAGTTATGCATCTTGGTAGTAACAATCTCTGTGCTTCATATGTCCTAGGTGATGTAGCACTTGGAGAGTCACTTATAGAGAAGGATTTGGGTGTACTTGTGGATGGTAGATTAAATTACAGCATACAATGTCAATCAGCTGCTTCTAAGGCCACCAGGATACTGTCATGCATTGAACGAGGCATGGACTCGAGGGACAGGGATGTAATATTACCACTTTACAAAGCATTGGTGCGGCCTCATCTGGAATATGCAGTTCAGTTCTGGGCACCAGTCCATAGAAAGGACGCACTGCAGCTGGAAAAATTACAGAGGAGAGCGACTAAACTGATGAGGGGCATGGAGGGTCTTAGTTATGAAGAAAGATTAAAAGATTGTATTTAGTCTTGAGAAGAGACATCTAAGGGGGGGACATGATTAACCTATACAAATATATAGATGGGCCATACAAAAAATACAGTGAAAAGCTGTTCCATGTAAAATGCGCTCAAAAGACAAGCGGGCACTGCCTCAGATTGGAGAGGAAAAAGTTTAGTCTCCGGAAGCATCAAAGCTTCTTTACTGTAAGAACTGTGAAATAGACTTCCTCAGGACGTGGTCACAGCAGAAACAGTTTCAAAAAGGGTTTAGATGAATTCTTAAAAGTAAAAAACATTAATGCTTATGAAAACGTGTAGAAATCTCAGTCTCAATTCCTTTTGGGATTCGCATCCCCACCTATCCCTTGGTTGAACTTGATGGACGTATGTCTTTTTTCAGCCGTATTGACTATGTAACTATGTTGCTCAGTGGTCCAAAGTCCTGTTTTCAGAAGAAAGTAAATATTGCATTTCATTTGGAAATCAAGGTTCCAGAGTCTGGAGGAACACAATCCAAGTTTGAGGTCGAGTGATGGTTCGGGGAGCAATGTCATCTGCTGGTGTTGGTCCACAATGTTATCAGTGGAGCTGTCTACCAGGAAATTTTAGAGCACTTCATGCTTACCTCTGCTGAAAAGCTTTAGCTTCATTTTCCAGCCGGACTTGGCATCTGCCCACACTGCCAAAAATACCAATGACTGGTTTAATAACCATGGTATGAATGTGCATGATTGGCCAGCAAACTCGCCTGACCTAAACTCCATAGAGAATCTATAGGGTACTGTCAAGAGGAAGACGACAGACCCCAGGCCCAACAATGCAGACGAGCTGAAGGTCACTATCAAAGCAACTTGGACTTCCATAACGCCTCAGCAGTGCCACAGGCTGATCACTTCCATGCCACGCCGCATTGATTCAGTAATTGATGCAAAAAGAGCCCTGACCAAGTTCTGAGTAATGGTAATGCTCCTAGAGGCTCACTTGAATATATTAAAACTTTTTTTTCTCAGAAATGCCGGCACATATGAACATGGGACCAAAATAGATTCCAAGCGCATATATAACAGGTCAGCAAGTTTCATAGGTACAAATCTGCTGACAGATGCCCTTTAACACTGACTAACTTTAGACATGATTGCAGAGGCACCGTATGACACAAATGACTCCCTTTTATATTATTCCTACCTCCAAACCTCAGATCACGTGGCGACATCCATCTTGAATCTCAAGCCAGAATGTGCAGCCATTTGTCGGCTCACCCACCTATTTCCCAAGGACCCGGTGCTCACTCCACGGATTCACCCAAATCAGATTGAGAAAATGCAAAAAGAAACAATTGTTGGAGGGCACTCAATTACCTGACAACATCAGACAGTGTGTCAATAAACTTATTTAATACTCATAAAATAATCGCTAACATCTAATAATCGCTAAAAATATTCACATAAAATATTCACATGAAAATACACATAAAATAAATCGCATGCACAATTCACATCAACACTAAAAGCAATGTGTACACATATACTCGCATCGGGGTATATTCAGATAATATATTCGATCCCGTTAGAGAATCCGATTATAACTGCAATATCAATGTACGGTCCCTTTGTACGGTATTATTGCCGCCTATGATCGCCAACCATGGTATATAATAGAAGCGTGTTCAATCGCCAGGTATAACGAATATCATGAATCAATGCAGCCCCTTGGGGCAGAGTACGTTACCCCTCTTGTATCGCCGTATAGAAGTCCTTAGTCAGCCTGTTCAACACACATCGGCGTCCCGTGTGGTCTGCAGGTCTCAACGCGGCGTCCCACGTGACCAAGGCTGCGTCCTACGTAATAGGCACGGCTCTTTGGGGAACTGCTGGATGAGCTTGGTCTCCAAGTCCGGACTGTATGCTTTGTAATCGCACAACTCAGGTCCTGGTGGCTGCCTATTAATAACGGCACCTTGGATTTCTGTTACAGATGATTGTTGCTGTCATGAACCGGACGCGTTTCGGGGATCAAGCCCCTTCCTCAGCGGTAATGATAGCTACTATGTTCACTTTTCCTTATATATCCTTCCTTTATCACATCAGGGAATTCTGGGGCCTCAGCTGCAATAGAATCCCGATGTGGGTCACTTCCCCGGGCGACTTGTCTATTCTCTATATATATATGTGCATAAAGTAATCAGTCCTACCTATGGTATTAGTTAGATCCAACATGCACTATAGAAATGTATTAATTCTAATTCATAATTGTACTGTCAAGGCTTTCAAACTTAAAGACGCTCTAGCGTCATCCATGCGTTTTCAATACCGCAAGTGCGTTTTCTACAACCATCTCACTGAAAAGACCTCAAAGAACGCATAATATTATAAAAAACGCACTTGCGTTATCTGTACGTTTTTATGCGATTTTTACTCAAACATGCATAACAACCTAACCAATATGTAAAAAACTTTATAGTTTTTTACATATAAGGGGAATGGAAAGGGAGTCTTTTTTTTTAGAGGAAAAGAGGCCATAGAACGAAAGGAAATTTTGAGACTCCTTCTACCATTTCATTCACAACATAAGCAGGTAGAGAGAATAGTCAGAAAATACTGGCATTTTCTACTAGAGGACAAATTTCTGGGCCCCTTCCTCACAGAATTCCCTCAAATAACATACACTAAAGCCAACAATTTGGCATCAAAGGTAGCTCCCACTATTAAACAACAAAGGACCACAATGGGTTCGCATTGGATGACACCAAAAGGGTTTTTTAGATGTGGGAGGTGTCTAAACTGCAAAAATACTTCCTTCCCCCAAAAAACTACAAAAGTTAAATCTACCCAGAACGATTTCGAGATAGGAGATTAGGGAAACATTAACGTGATTCCCATAATGTTATTTATCTCCTCGAATGCCCGTGCCGTAAGCAATATGTAGGCAGGACGAAAAGACCTTTGAAAAAGAGAGTGAGGGAACACGTTTTGAAGATATTGAAGGGAGATGAATTACACTCACTCTCCAAACACTTCAAGGTCTTTCATAACTGTGATCCAACCTCTCTTCGTTTCATGGCCATTGAAAGGGTATACCATTCAAAAAGAGGAGGGAACCCCATCAGACGTATGTCCAGGCAGGAGTCTTGGAGAATATTCGAGTTTGATACGCTAGCCCCAAAAGGGTTAAATGCAGAATTAGAGTTAGAGTTATTCGGGTTCCTATGATGGTCTTGATAGAGACGAATCTTGGGGGGGAGGGGTTGTCCGGTGGGGAAATGGGATACAAGTCAGGCTGTTTACCAGCACTTGGATCCCCTCTCCCCGCCTGACCACCCCTCTGATACTTCTAGAATCCACGTCTGTGCAATATTCATGGTTGTTAGTATTTGCAATGTGTTTTTAAAGTTTTTTACATATTGGTTAGGTTGTTATGCATGTTTGAGTAAAAATCGCATAAAAACGCACAGATAACGCAAGTGAGTTTTTTTATAACCATGCGTTTTTTATAATATTATGCGTTCTTTGAGGTCTTTTCAGTGAGATGGTTGTAGAAAACGCACTTGCGGTATTGAAAACGCATGGATGACGCTAGAGCGTCTTTAAGTTTGAAAGCCTTGACAGTACAATTATGAATTAGAATTAATACATGACTATAATGCAGGTTGGATCTAACTAATACCATAGGTAGGACTGATTACTTTATGCACATATATAGAGAATAGACAAGTCGCCCGGGGAAGTGACCCACATCGGGATTCTATTGTAGCTGAGGCCCCAGAATTCCCTGATGTGATAAAGGAAGGATATATAAGGAAAAGTCAACATAGTAGCTGTCATTACCGCTGAGGAAGGGGCTTCATCCCCGAAACGCGTCCGGTTCATGACAGCAACAATCTGTAACAGAAATCCAAGGTGTCGTTATTAATAGGCAGCCACCAGGACCTGAGTTGCGCGATTACAAAGCATACAGTCCGGACTTGGAGACCAAGCTCATCCAGCAGTTCCCCAAAGAGCCGTGCCTATTACGTAGGACGCAGCGTTGGTCACGTGGGACGCCGCTTTGAGACCTGCAGACCACACGGGACGCCGATGTGTGTCGAACAGGCTGAATAAGGACTTATATACGGCGATACAAGAGGGGTAACGTACTCTGCCCCAAGGGGCTGCATTGAATAATGATATTCGTTATACCTGGCGATTGAACACGCTTCTATTATATACCATGGTTGGCGATCATAGGCGGCAATAATACCGTACAAAGGGACCGTACATTGATATTGCAGTTAGAATCGGATTCTCTAACGGGATCGAATATATTATCCGAATATACCCCGATGCGAGTATATGTGTACACATTGCTTTTACTGTTGATGTGAATTGTGCATGCGATTATTTTATGTGCATTTTCATGCGAATATTTTATGTGAATATTTTTAGCGATTATTGGATGTTAGCGATTATTTTATGAGTATTAAATAGGTTTATTGACACACTGTCTGATGTTGTTAGGTAATTGAGTGCCCTCCAACAATTGTTTCTTTTTGCATTTGTCACTTTTGCCTACCAAGCACCAGAAGAGGGCCTAGATGGGAAGCAGGCACTCTACATAGACACTTCTCTTCATGCTCCTATGACGTCATCCGCTGGAGACGAACCTATGAGGACAGTGGTGGCCGAAGTGTCTGGTCACCATGGCTACCTTCCGCAACAGCGAGAGGCAAGCCCAAAGAATTACACAGCCATGTGCAGCACAGACAACATCTAGATCAGGGATGGCCAACCTGAGGCTCTCCAGCTGTTGCAAAACTACAACTCCCAGCATGCTCAGACTGCCTACAGCTATCAGCCTACAGCAGGGCATGGTGGGAGTTGTAGTTTTACAACAGCTGGAGAGCCGCAGGTTGGCCATCCCTGATCTAGATAGACTGGGAGTGACTCGGTAAGGTACTGGTAGGTTGTCACACGTATCTGGAGCCCTGCCGACTGCAGTTCATCCCACAGCTCCTGGAGGGTGCGTGGTGGAGGATCCATAGAGCCAACATAACGATCAAGGTGGTCCCATAGATGCTCAATTGGGTTCAAGTCTGGGGAACTAGGGGGCCATGGTAGTACTTGAAAGTCTAGCCCTGTGACATGTCACAAAGTCTTGCTGGAAGATCCCATCAACCCCATGGAGGACAATTAGCATGTATACCCACATCGGTTGACAGTGCCTTCCACAGGGACGGGTGGCCCCAGAGAATGCAAATAAAACTTTCCTCAGACCGTAATGCTACCACCATCAGCTTGTATTCTTTCAGCAATGGTTGCAGGGTCATCACTCATTGGAGAAGTTAACCCTTTGCCAATCAGAGCAGGTTCAATTCCAATACTGCTGTGAAAATTTAAACCTTTTATGCTGATGCATCTTCGTTAGCAGAGGTGCAGTAACCATCTGTCTGCTTCGGAGCCCCATACGCAGTAGGGTTCGCTGATCTGTTGTTTTAGACACATCTTGTAGCCCCCTGTTTTCTTTTTTTTTGGAGGGGAGGTACTCCACTGTTGTGTCGGTCCACCTTTGTGCACCTTCGTAGCTGACATTCACCTCTCAACATCAATGGCATGTGGTGCTTCGCAGTTTCCACGTCGCTTATTTTCAGTGGCGACATTTGTCCACTCAATAACAGGCCAAACTGGATGGACAAATGTCTTATTTTGGCCTTATATATTATGTTACTGTGTTGAGGAAATAGCTAAAATGACATTGAAGGGGGAAGTCATCATTATGGGAGACTTCAATGTTCTAGATGTAAACTGGAAAACCAAAATAGCTAGTTCTGCCAGGAGTACAGATATTCTAAATTCCCTACTGGGATTATCTCTACAGCAAGTAGTGGAGGAGCCAACCCGGAAGGAGGCCATTTTAGATTTAGTATTCACAAATGGGAATTTGGTATCTGATATTACTGTAGGGGAAAGCTTGGGATCTAGTGATCACCAGTCAGTTTGGTTTACTACAAGTACAGTGACTGAGTCACACCACACAAAAACAAAAGTTTTAGATTTTAGAAGAACTGACTTTTCAAAAATTAGATTAGTGGTATACGAGTCCCTAATAGACTGGAACAGTTTTATTGGAGTCCAGGAGAAATGGGACTACTTAAAAGTGGCACTATTGAAGGCAACAGAAAATTGCATTAGGCTTGTCAGTAAAAGCAAAAAAGGAAGAGACCACTGTGGTACTCCGCAGAAGTGGCCAAAATCATTAAAAACTAAAAGATAGCATTTAGGAATTATAAAAAAAACACAAAATGAGGATGACAGGCAAATTTATAAGATTAGGCAGAAAGAGGCCAAACAAGTTATAAGAGCATCTAAAGCACAGGCAGAAGAGAAATTAGCTCAGTCAGTGAAAAAAGGCGATAAGGCATTCTTCAGATACATAAATGAAAAAAGGAAACTAAAACAAGGAATTACCAAATTAAAAACTAAAGAAGGAAGGTATATGGAAGAAGATAAAGAACTAGCTGACTGCCTCAATGAATACTTCTGTTCAGTTTTTACAAAGGAAAATGAAGAAGGACCTCAGTTAGGAAAGAAGACTAATGAATCTTTTGATGCATGTGTCTTTACAGAGGAAGGGGTTCTAAGTCAACTGTCTAAAATTAATACAAATAAGTCACAGGGGCCTGATGGGATACACCCAAAGCTATTAAAAGAGCTCAGCGGTGAACTAGCAAAACCATTAACAGATTTATTTAACCAATCACTGGCAACAGGAGTCATCCCAGAAGACTGGAAATTAGCAAATGTTGTGCCCACAAGAAAGGTAGTAGGGAGGAATCGGGCAAATATAGGCTAGTAAGCCTGACATCAATAGTGGGGAAATTAATGGAAACCATACTTAAGGAGAGGATTGTGGAACATCTAAAATCCCATGGATTGAAAGATGAAAAACAGCATGGGTTTACTTCAGGTAGATCATGTCTGTAACGGAACGCCTAGCACCCCGACCGGGTAACTCCGTCGATAGATGCTCCTAGTGCTTCCAGAGGACTCAAAGCACTCCACTTGACACCGTCAGCACTGCAGACCCCACGAACCGCCGAAGCTTGGTGGAGATCTCGCCGTCTCCTACCCACCCGGACCTACGACAAGGCTCCAGGCTCCAGTGGGTGAACCTCTCCTACATCCAGAGAGCAGGAACCATGAACAAGCTCTTACAAGAGCTTCTACTCAGGGGAGTATTGTGATATAGCAATCCCCAAGAGTGTAGTTATCGCATTCTCCAAACATGAGCCAAAACTTCATGAAGGTATAAAGCAGCCTCTGACTGTACTTGCACGTACAGCCTCTTTTATTCACAATCCACAAACATAGTACTGCCCACAGGGTTTTGAATTACAACCAATCAATATATTACAACACATATAATGTAAGTACAGCAACCAATCGGGCACAATGGGACAATAGAAACACACCCAGCATATTCCTCCCCTTTGTCTAGGAGATAATTGAGTCAATTTCTGTATCTACTCAGCTATCTCCTACGCTGAAAAGATACACTTCTTATAAATTGTTACAACTTTGTGAGTTTACATTGTACATACATATAACTTATATCAATTTAACCAGTATAACTTGGGGACAAACCTATCCAAAATTCACTTGAATAGGTTCAGGGGTTTAAAAGTTAGTAAAAGTATCTTAAAGGGCCGTAATCCTGAGGCAAGAGGCTGGTAAACAGGCCTCTACAAAACCCAGTGGCGAGGTTGGTTTCGCCACAATGTCAAACTAATCTTATTGATTTTTTTGATTGTGATTGGGTGACTAAAATAATAGATGGAGGAGGTGCAGTAGACATCGCTTATCTAGACTTTAGTAAGGCTTTTGATACTGTCCCACATAGAAGGCTTATCAATAAAGTGCAGTCTTTGGGCTTGGACTCCCATATTGTTGAATGGATTAGGCAGTGGCTGAGGGACAGGCAACAGAGGGTTGTAGTCAATGGAGTATATTCAGACCAAGGTCTTGTTACCAGTGGGGTACCTCAGGGATCTGTTCTGGGACCCATACTGTTTAATATCTTTATCAGCGAAATTGCAGAAGGCCTCAATGGTAAGATGTGTCTTTTTGCTGATGACACAAAGATTTGTAACAGGGTTGATGTTCCTGGAGGGATACACCAAATGGAAAAGGACTTCGGAAAACTAGAGGAATGGTCAAAAATCTGGCAACTAAAATTTAATGTTGATAAGTGCAAGATAATGCACCTGGGACGTAAAAACCCAAGAGCAGAATATAAAATCAGTGATACAGTCCTAACCTCAGTATCTGAGGAAAGGGATTTAGGGATCATTATTTCAGAAGACTTAAAGGTAGGCAGACAATGTCATAGAGCAGCAGGAAATGCTAGCAGAATGCTTGGGTGTATAGGGAGAGGCATTACCAGTAGACAGAGGGAGGTGCTCATGCCGCTCTACAGAGCACTAGTGAGACCTCATTTGGAGTATTGTGCTCAGTACTGGAGACCATATCTCCAGAAGGATATTGATACTTTGGAGAGAGTTCAGAGAAGAGCTACTAAACTGGTACATGGATTGCAGGATAAAACTTACCAGGAAAGATTAAAGGACCTTAACATGTGTAGCTTGGAAGAAAGACGAGACAGAGGGGATATGATAGAAACTGCTAAATACATAAAGGGAATCAACAAGGTAAAAGAGGAGAGAATATTTAAAAGAAGAAAAACTGCTACAAGAGGACATAGTTTTAAATTAGAGGGGCAAAGGTTTAAAAGTAATATCAGGAAGTATTACTTTACTGAGAGAGTAGTGATTGCATGGAATAGCCTTCCTGCAGAAGTGGTAGCTGCAAATACAGTGGAGGAGTTTAAGCATGCATGGGATAGGCATAAGGCCATCCTTCATATAAGATAGGGCCAGGGGCTATCCATAGTATTTAGTATATTGGGCAGACTAGATGGGCCAAATGGTTCTTATCTGCCGACACATTCTATGTTTCTATGTTATGATATCCACTTTTAACCACAGCAGCATGCGAACAGTTCACAAACTGCACAGTTTCAGAAATACTGGCAGCTTTGGCCCGAAAGCCATTAATTATTTCTTTTTGCAAATCTGATAAATTCTCCCTTTAACAAATGACAGCAACAATGAATATCTGTGTAGACAGCCTATCGCACACCTTACATACCCACCAAGCCAGATCACGACACGTAACCTCCTTCATGAGCTACATACTGCCAAAAAGAAAAGTAGGAAATGGTCATAATAATGTGACTCAACTGTGTACGACTAATAAGGCCCCTTTATAAACCACATTTTTTTTTATCCACCAACTAATGCCACTTGTTAAAAATGTTTATGAGCATACAATCGATACTGTTATATTGTACCTGCCCCTTTATCACTACATTATAATGATCATTATCTCATGGAAAAACAAGAACATTTGCTATAAAAAATAATTCAACATATTCAAAAATCTTTTATTTACAATATTTGTTTAAAAAAAATTAAAATGGTTTTGCAGTTTTTCTTTTTCAGGCCACACATATAAAAAACAAAAGCTGTCCATACACGTAACAGTGCCATATACACAGCAGGGTGTATACAATACATCCACCTATTACAGCGATGTTACTCCTTTGTTTTTGTGAAATCAAAGGGCTTCCACCACTGTGCAAACTGTAAAACCTTCTTCCTCTGATCATCAAAGTTCTCCCGCAAAGCTTTCCTCCAGACTCTAGGCTCCAGATCCAGCATGCCACCAATGATTTCCTAGAAGGCACAAACATGTTCTCATAAACTGCTTTGTAGATGCCGCTTGTATACACCACAGGGAGGGGGATCCAGCACTAGGGTGTCATTCCTCTTTTCGAATATACCTGTATGGCCAGGGGCAGACTGTCCATAGACCCCACATGGAAATTTCCCGGTGGGCAGATGCCCAGGGGGCCACCCGAGCACTCGTGATTAATCCTAGGAACATCAGGTACTTATGCATCTGACCAGCTGCCCTCCTGAATTCAACTATATAGTCGTCCTCACGACAGGGATACAGTTGAATACTGCAGCGGGGGCAGCAGTTATTTGTGCTTCACTGTGTTATTTGGTTCTGTTGGGGCGGTATTTTGTGCTGCACTGTGGTATTGAAGGCCCCGCTTACTTCTGTTTTCCCGGCCCTGGCTACTTGTGTTTCCCTCTTTCTCCAATTTGGACCCACCTACAACATGGGGCCACTTTTAGTTTCTTTCTGGGGCGACTAAGTTCCCAGTCCATCCCTGTGTATGACTGGTGATCTATAACATCTGGGGGACAGGCACCACCATCTACATACAGTTACAAGGTGTGCAACTTCTAGCTGTTACCTCAAATCTTAAGGACTAGTGGGTCAGACAGTGTCAGATACTGCATTTGGTGGTAATAATACAATAAATACCTTGCCAAAGTAATGTGGGAACTTGTTGTGGTCTTCAATAATGTGAGCAAAACCTCCCTGAAGTCCAAAATCCACCGAGAAATAAGGCAAGCCTTTTGGAACCTTTAAAAAATATAAATAAATAAAAATCAGTTCAGATCACAGGTTTGGTTTTACTATTTCCTAGACAAAAAAAAAAACAAAGTTGTCATTTTAGACAATTCCTTTTTGTTCAAAAGGATCACCCGGCGATAAGACTGCTCTTGTGCAGGGACGCCCATTGTCCAGGTATACTCTGTGGGGAAATTGGTGAACAGGTGTTTATATTCCATACAGCACCACCACAAGGGAGATGAAGAATTACACTGTTTTCATTGAAAGGAATGGGCTCCAATGGCTTGCTGGGTCTCCCAGGGGAAGGAAAACTTTGGCTAATATAAGAGGGTCTTTAATTTGTGAACCTTAACCGACAACAACATCTCCTATCCACAGGAGAGGGAATATGTGCCTTATCAGCTGGGGCCCCCACCAATCACAGGAACAGGGCCCCTGTGTCCACTGATTGAATGGGGTGATGATCACATGTGCGCTCCCACTCTATTCAAGTCTGGGGGTCTGTCGGAGGCAGCAGAGTACAAACCCATGGGTATCTCCAGCAGTCCCACAGACCTGAATGGAGTGGCAGCCTGCATGCGTGATTGCCACTCCATTCAAATGAGGAACATGGGGCCCTGCTCTTGTGATCAGCTTGGAGCCACAGAGGTCAGGCTCAGCCAATCAGACACTTATCCCCTATCCCCAAAATTATGACCCATAACGGTACTTATAATACACAAGAGGGAAGAGTGAAACAGCACAAACTACTCAGGATGGAGTTACAACTCCTACCAAAAATATTCCTTCTTGACACTTGCCTGGCCCACAACCTAAGCTGTACATATTTACTACATCAGCACCAACGACTCTAAGGCTTCTTTCACAAGGCCGTGTGCTGGCAGAGCCCGTGCTGCGGACTGAAAATTGCTGTTAGCAATGCATGGGCACCGACCGCGGGGAAGCCACATGCGGATAGCGGACCCATTGACTTAAATAGGGTCCGCGATGCGTCCGTTCCGTAAAAATATATTTTTGCGGAACGGAAGCACGGAACGGAACACCACGGAAGCAGTTTGTTTATAATGTAGTCGGGGGAGGAATCCATTGGCAGATTGTGGCCAACAGTTCAGTAGACACCTGCTGGTCCACTGTAGTCTATGAGATGTCAGTCTCTCTCGCACATGAAGTGGAATGCAGCTGATGGGAGCTGAAGGAACTTAATTGTCACGGTGGGGGGTGGGGGGGGAACTCCCCACCGTAAAGCGTAGGAAAGCGGGGAAGCAGCTAGGCCTGAACACCAGGCAAAGGGAGCAGGTCACCTTCTAGAGCCGCCCTAATCCTGGCCCTGACTCCTAATCGTATGAGCAGACCCAGATGATAGGTGGGCTCATACACAGGAACCTTGGACCCTGAGTAGCCCTGAGGATCCCTGAAATAAGGTGAGGAGCAGGAGATGACCTGTTCATCCCAGACGCAGATAAACAGGTGTCTCCACCAGCCTAGCTGCAAGGAAAGGGACAGCCAGTGAACAGCCACTGAAACAGCAGGTAAGAGCCCAGAAACAACACGCACTTACCTGCCGTGGCCATGGCGACAACCGGACCCCCATGCAGACAAAGCATAGCGGCCCCAAGCAGAGCTGCTCACCGACTTCTGATTCCCCCTCCGGGGAACCCTGACACCACCTTCCGAAGGTTATGCGACTAACAGGGGAAATGTCTAGCAAACATGCCAGACATGTAAGGACAACAAGACATACAACAGACCCCGCACATAACCCACACTAAACATAGGAACAAGGGACGGTAAAGACATAGGGAACAAAGGGGAGACATCATAGTGACATTGATGTCTAGCTAGGAGGCCCTCTCACTGGACATATGGTATATCCAGTAAAGGAACAACACTCCAGCTAACACAAAGGCTGGAGGGCAACTGACCTCACGCTCACAACATATAAAGAGCCAACAGGCCACACCCAAGACACACCTAAATCCACACCAGCCAGATAATTAACCCCTCTGGCACCAGACAGGGAAGGAACCAGGGGAAAGGAGTATCCATCTACATGCTGCAACAACACCACGTTGCCGCAGGCAACAGCATGCACGGCAATCATGTCACAGCGCACACAACAGAGGCCGTGACATAAATGGCCCATAAAATCGTGCTACCGCCATTTTGTTTTAGAAATTCGGGGGGTTTCCTCAGCTAATTTTTTTCAAAGCCTTGAAATATTCTTTAATGCTAGGCTTGAAAAGTGGAGATGAAGACTAAGTCACATCAAGACAGAAATCATACCGCCTCCACATCTCTAAATCCCCCTTTCATTTCAACTTCGTATTAGAGGGAGACAGTATGGAACGAATGCCTGATGACATGTGAATGGAAGGGAGAAAATCCATATAGTGTCATCTGAAAGGTGAAGAGGTCTTCACTCGGGCAAGTTAGGAACAAATAAATCAGAAAGCTCAAATCCATCTGGTGCTGGGGAATATTCATCCTCTTCCTTAATAAGCCACATCGGATCTGCTCCTTTTATGTTATTTATAGTGAAGAAAAGAGATCAAAGTAGAACCTGAAAAAGGACCTTTGGTGTCTACGACATTTGCTAGTAAGATTTATAAATTCATCCTTTTGATCATTTTAGATATTTCAACCTAAAAAACACTTCTTGGTTTGGTTACTTTGAAAACAAGTTAAAGCCTTGCATAGTTTAATAAGTATTAAATAGCTTTTGCAGAATATATTGTATATACAGTAGGTTTCTTGTAAGGAGGGAATGTGGTGAGGTTGCCTAGCAACTACTTGACTTCCTGGCTGGGTGACTACCGTTTTATTAAGTGCCAAGAAATTTTGCATCCAGGCTCCTCTTAATATAAAACTCAACATAAAACAACGGCGGACGTATCCGTATAGAAAAACAAACAAACATGCAAAGTAATCAAGCCAGGTCATAAAAACTGTCACGGGTGCCATGTATCCATATTTCAAAAGCAAGTACGGATTTTTTTTTTATGCCAACACTTTAGCTTTTAAAAGGAGTATCATAGGGGTTTGACTTAAAACGAAAGGGTTCTAAACATACCGTATTTATATTATTAGTGTTTAAAAGTGTACCTCCAATGATTCCTAAAGGTATGTATGAATTAATGTTTCTAATCTAGGCATGAGTGCTCTATGCTGTTTATTACCATCATTCATTTATAGCCTGAACACTCTTATTCATTTCAATATGGAGTAAAAGAAAACATAAATTACTGCAGTCCTTTGCTTTCTCTCTGCCAAGTTGGCGAGAAATATAGCTAAAATGTATGTAAAATATCTATACCTACAATTTCTTATCCAAACAGGGAATTGTCAGTTGCCTTCGTGTCTGCAGAGGGAACTTGATATCTAACACAGTCCTGTGATTACAGCAGCCTCTGCACAGTTTCAAGAAGTCACTGCAGTGTGTGAGGGGAGGGAGAGCTACCATACCATAATAAAAAAAATAATAATAAAAAAAGACTGTCACCAGGTTTCAGTTCCACTGTATGTGTTATAATATAATGTACATAAATGCTGTGAAGTTTTAATTTTTGTTACTGTAAGCACATGTTAACAACTGAATTTAGCCTTAAAAAAAATTTGGTAAATTTGGAAAAGGTCGGGGCTGGCACAGTTTTAGAATATATATCTTAGCATTAGAGACATTTATCAATAGCTATGTGATATTTAAAATTAAGCAGCAGACACCACTCAGATTAATGTCGATAACACAACGCCAAAGCCTGTCACTATGACAGAAATGATAAATCTGCCCATTTTATGTAGCAAACATAGATCGGCTTTAATACTTGATCAATGTCCAAATCATAGTTTTCGACAAATGAATAGGGAGGGCTGTAAAAACAAAACCCATAAAACTGTGGCGGAATTGGGATTTTTTCAATTGTAAATTTTTTCCAGCTTTCACTACATCATATGCAATATTAAGCGGTGCCATTAGAAAGTATAACTGGTCTCGCAAAAACATAAGTCCTCATACATCTATGAGAAAAAAAAAAGTTATGGCTCCGGGAAGGCAGGGAGCAAAAAAAAGAATAAATGCAAAAACTGAAGATCGCTGGGGTTAAGCAATGGTCTTTTTTTTCTGGCCACTCTTCCATAAAGCCCCATTCTGTGGAGTGTACAGCTTAGGCTACTTTCACACTTGCGTTCGTCGGTCCGCTCGTGAGCTCCGTTTGAAGGAGCTCACGAGCGGACCCGAACGCCTCCGTCCAGCCCTGATGCAGTCTGAATGGAGCGGATCCGCTCAGACTGCATCAGTCTGGCGGCGTTCAGCCTCCGCTCCGCTCGCCTCCGCACGGCCAGGCGGACAGCTGAACGCTGCTTGCAGTGTTCAGCTGTCCGCCTGGCCGTGCGGAGGCGAGCGGATCCGTTCAGACTTACAATGTAAGTCAATGGGAATGGATCCGCTTGAAGATGACACCATATGGCTCAATCTTCAAGCGGATCCGTCCCCCATTGACTTTACATTGAAAGTCTGAACGGATCCGCTCAGGCTACTTTCAGACTTAGAAATTTTTCTAAGTTATTAATGCAGACGGATCCGTACTGAACGGAGCCTCCGTCTGCATTAATATGATCGGATCCGTTCAGAACGGATCCGATCAAGCGCAAGTGTGAAAGTAGCCTTATAGTGGTCCAGGGGTGTGGAAATGTAAAAAAAAAACTACTTGTCGAAGGACTAAAGCGGGGTCTCAATCTACTTGTCCCTCATGACAATCTACTTGTCCTGATACAAAAAGTTATTTTAAATCAAAACCATATTTAAGTGAATCCCTTTAATGTACATGCCATACTGGGCCAGTGAATCCCTTTAATATACATGCCATACTGGGGCAGTGAATCCCTTTAATATACATGCCATACTGGGGCAGTGAATCCCTTTAATGTACATGCCATACTGGGCCAGTGAATCCCTTTAATGTACATGCCATACTGGGGCAGTGAATCCCTTTAATGTACATGCCATACTGGGGCAGTGAATCCCTTTAATGTACATGCCATACTGGGGCAGTGAATCCCTTTAATATACATGCCATACTGGGGCAGTGAATCCCTTTAATGTACATGCCATACTGGGGCAGTGAATCCCTTTAATGTACATGCCATACTGGGGCAGTGAATCCCTTTAATATACATGCCATACTGGGGCAGTGAATCCCTTTAATGTACATGCCATACTGGGCCAGTGAATCCCTTTAATATACATGCCATACTGGGGCAGTGAATCCCTTTAATGTACATGCCATACTGGGGCAGTGAATCCCTTTAATGTACATGCCATACTGGGGCAGTGAATCCCTTTAATGTACATGCCATACTGGGGCAGTGAATCCCTTTAATGTACATGCCATACTGGGGCAGTGAATCCCTTTAATGTACATGCCATACTGGGGCAGTGAATCCCTTTAATATACATGCCATACTGGGGCAGTGAATCCCTTTAATGTACATGCCATACTGGGCCAGTGAATCCCTTTAATATACATGCCATACTGGGGCAGTGAATCCCTTTAATATACATGCCATACTGGGGCAGTGAATCCCTTTAATATACATGCCATACTGGGGCAGTGAATCCCTTTAATGTACATGCCACACTGGGGCAGTGAATCCCTTTAATGTACATGCCATACTGGGGCAGTGAATCCCCTTGATGTACATGCCAGTATGGGGAAGTCCCCGTCCCCCCCTATTCATGGAGGGTGAGTGGCTGGAAGTTGGAACCTGGCAGCACTCCTATTGACACTTCAATGCCAGGGAGAAGAAGCAGAGCGGCAGCCCGACAGCAGAGCATAGCTGACCCAGAGCAGTCACCCCACACACTACCTGCTGGGCTATCTATCACGGCACGGGCTGCCACCATGTCAGGAGCTCCTACTACAGCCGCTGACTAACGCGTGCCTCCGCTGGGAGCTGACTTCGGCCCGTGGCGCCCGACTTCCGGCCTGCACAGGAGCGCTGATAACTAGTGATGGGAAGTTCGGATCTTTTAGGTGAATCGGTTCATTTGAATCAGCTCATTCAAATGAACCGATTCATGAATCGGATCTTCGGTTCACTTGGTGAGTCACTGACTGCTGAGCTGACTCGCAAGTGAACCGAAGACTCTAGGTGCCGGTGCGCATGCGCAGATGCTATACACATTCGATTCACTTGCTGCTGCTGACTCAGTGCAGTCGGCTCTTCGGCTCTCTGAACTCTGATTAGTATTGAGTGAGTCAGGAAGAGTGATTTATTATAGTAAAGGGAAGCTGAGGCTGACGCCGGACAGGAGGACAATAGACTTGTATTATGGCGTAAAGCAAAATGGAAGGCTTTAAAAGGCATTCCATTTGCTTTCCGTCCTAATAGAAGTCTATGCAAATCAAAATGGATCCGTCTGGGTCCCGTTATGCAAGACGGAAAACTAAGTCCTGTCGACACGACAGGACCCAGACGGATCTGTTATGATTTCCATAGACTTTTACGATGACGGAAAGCAAAACGGAATGCCTCTTAAAGGTTTCCGTTTTGCATTCCATTTTATGGATTACGTTATTTTCTGTTATAACCCTTTTATAACGGAATCCATAAAGGTGATGTGAACCCACCCTTAGTTATATAGCTACTGAATGAGATGCCTTTAACATATATATCTCCTGAGAAGCCAATTTGATTCTAAAGGGTTAATTTAATTCAACCTGTAATCTAAACTCTGTGTCATCTGTCCCTTCTCTTATCTCTCTGCTCCTGTCCCTTAATCTTATCACTGCTGCAACAAAAGCCTCAGCCTCAGTGTAAACTGTTCTAGTGACTCGCGGCTCTTTTAACTCAATGAATCGAATGAGTCACAAACTAAGTCGGATCTTCAGATTCTTTTAACTTGTGACTCATTCGATTCCTTTCTATCCTTGCACTCCCTGCACTTGTATGACTCAGACGACTCGATTCAGAGAGCTGCCAGTGTGCTTGCCCCACCCCCTCAGATCTGGTCGGTGATTGGTTGGTGGGCGGGGAGGGGTGGGGCTGGCAGAAGCAGCTTCCACTCTAAGATCATATTACGCTCCTCCCCGTCCCTCCCTCAGGCTCCTCCCTGCTGCCAGCGTGAGGCGAGTGTCTCTGTCTGCATTGTCTGTGAACACTGCGGGTAGCAGCCCGGACTTGCTGCACCGGGCTGTGTATTAGAGGAAAACACGGCGCAACCCTAGCCCTGCTACTTGCCCGCAGGGCTAAGCTGCCTGCACAAACTACCTGCCCGGCGCCCGGAACTGCATGTCCCGGGCGTCGGGCGATAGGAATTCCACACCCCTGTGGTCCCATGGACAAATCCATTCCTCTCCTCTGTGGAGTGCACATCTTATAGTGCTCCTATGGACAGATACTTTCATCTTCTCTGTGGTGTGTATGGCTTATAGTTATCCTATTAAAAGATCCTTCCATCTCCTCTGTGGAGTGTACGGCTTATAGTGGTCCTATGGACAGATCCATCTCCTCCATAGTGGTCCTATGGACAGATACTTCCATCTCCTCTGTGGAGTGTACGGCTATGTCATCCTACGGACAGAACTCCACTACAATCTCCTCTGTGGATCTTTGGAGATCCTTCAGTGTTATTGCTGATGCATTTTTTGAATCTCTGATTAATGCCCCTTCTAGACCGGTCTGTGAGTTTTGGTGGGTATCTTCTCTTGTCAGTGTGGTAGCAGTGCCATATTCTTTCCTTTCGGTATAACAGTGCTCTGTGTGATGTTCAGAGTCTAGGATATTTTATTAAAACCCAACCCTCACCTATGTTCCTCCATAACCAAGTCTCTCACCTGTTTGGAGAGCTCCTTGGTCTTCATATAGCTTAGTAGTGTTCAGACTCAGAAGCTTTCAGAACAGGTGTATTTATACTCATGCCATGTGACACTATAATTGCACATAGGGGACTTATTCAATTAATTATGTGACTTTGTGGAAGTTAATTAATTGGATCAGACCTTATTTAAGTGTTTCATAGAAGAGGGGGTGAATACCTGCAAACTCAAGATTTAATATATTATTTTTTTTTCAGTCGATTGTAAGAATCTTGGCGTGAATACTTTCACAAAGCACTGTTTTTGTTCTATGCTTTTAGACCCATTTAGGGGAAAAAATAAGATATATGGGGTTCTCAGGAGTTAATACAGGGAAATGGAAATAAGCAATAACTAAAAACTTTTAGGAGGTATAATTTTGTACGCAGACACATACGAGCGTTAAACTGGCGAATCTATAAAGAATTACACAGGCAACAAGTGGGAAATAGATTAAAGTACAAAATTGTGTCTTTGTGAGACTATGACATTAAATCTGACATTCAAAATGTCACCGAGAGCCCATGGGCTGCTCCAGACATAGTGTGAGATTTGTCATTATAAAAAAAAAAAAGCTACAGCTGCAGACAGCTCGACCTCCTTACAGAAGACGTATGATGGGCACGAGTGAAAAGAGCGAGGCTGGACGTCTACGACAGATGAATGCCGCGGCATTACAGGCGGATCACACAGTGGCCTATGTAGATGATGGATAACATTACTGAAAACCACCTTAATACCTATCCCCTAAAATGATCAGATCAGATATAATCTCATCAGAGGAAGAGGGAGAGAATTAATCTTTGCTCTGCAAATTTCATACGAATTGGAAATAGATGTAATCTCAAATATAGGATAGCAATCACCTCTGCTAGGGAAAAAAGAGAGGACTGGAAGTAATACGGCAAGAAAAATATAGTACTGCACGCTAGATCCAGCCACTACATGGCATTAACCTACTGTAAACTGAACGATACAGACAGAGATAGATAATCTGGAGACAAAGACTGGCAGCAGAATGTCCTGCACATATCTCTGTTGCGGTTAGTGTCCCTCGTATCACTACTAGGGGTGATCGACTGGTGCTTGCAATGGCTTCTCAGAGCATAACACCAGCAGTTGGGGAAGGGTGTTGCTCCACAGCAAAGGCAAGGTTGAAGCACTCACCATGAGGCCTCCATATTCAAACCCGACCATCGTCAGATCTCAAACTGAAGCTGGATTTGTCGCTAAAGATGATAATGGTTCCAGTCCGTAGAGGTCCAGGAGTCTTGTTTATGACTCTACTGGAAACTAAGGCGACAGTGGTTGGTTCCTAATGGCAGGACACGTAATGGGCGCCATGACACCAAATTTCCTTCTACTAAGGGCCTGAAAATGGTCCAGGCAGAAACAGGGGTGTGTAATGAAAGTGCTACCTGTGTCTGGATGGTGGACAATGAAACTGTGGGCAGATTAAACAATCCTCTCTATTGATGGTCTGTCTGAGCCGCCCAAAGCCTATTTGCGGTGTGTGTGCCTTCACGTAACCACTGCTCCTAGCACCTAGGTCAGAATGGCCTAAATGGCAGACAATTCTTTGAAAACAATCATCTTGCTTCTCTCAGTCCAATGATGCTCCCACTCTCAAAGTCTGTCAACTGGGCAAAATGTCTTCGAGTGTGTCGTAGAGGCATCTCTAGCAGTCAACGATCTTTCACCAAGACGTACACTAACCAAAAGTAGCCTCTAAAAGCCTTTTTATAGAATGGCTGTGAAGCACTTTTACACCATCTTGTAGCAAGGCACAGGGCCTAATTAGACCATACTTATAATAATTTACTTATCTGCCTGAGACATAGCTGCATGCTGAGTTTTGTAGAAATCTGACATTTCTATCTGGGTGGGTTATTTTTTCTTGTCATTGAGTGTATACCGTATGAGAAGGACAGACAGAAAGATGGATAGAAAAATAGAACGATAGACATAGATAAATACTAAAACGACACGAGACAGACATCTAGATATATATTTTATGTAATAAAAGATAAATTGAAATACTGTGGACAGATATGTGATATATACTGCATATTAAGTATTCACATACTAAGTATATGCATTCAATTTTATAGAAAGTACTCACCCACTCTTGGGACAGAGGAACATTCACTGAAATGATTTTCGCTCCCGGCATAATTAATGTGATAAAAATTAGAGCACACTGTGAATATTTATTAATGGTGCACATAAATTAAAATACGAGAGTAGATGCTGTACCCCTACATGATGATATTCAAATCACAGAGCAGCAGCACAACATATGATCCCCTTGGAGCTCAGGGATGTCATTTAATACGGTCATCAAACATCACATGTGTGAGACTCTCCACCCTGAGCAGGTCTTGGAGATATCAAAGAGTAGCAGTGAATTGTTTGGTGAAGCAAGGTTGGCCTTATAAATCTGAATGAATGTTGCATTTTGTTGTGTAGGCAAAGCCCATATCCTTAGATATTGCAGGCATGGGGCAGCACATAGCTTCCCAAACTGGGACACAACAGGCTCCACCAAATTCTCAAGGGATTCCGTGTATATCAGGGTGAAAATGGGTTACAACAATGAAGAACGTGGAACCAGCTCAATCTTAGCAGTTGTGCAAAACAGGAAGGTTCATTACTACATCCATCCTCAGAGGTCACTAATACAAGAACAACAGAGCAATGATGTGCCGTTCCTGCACACGTGACCGCTAAGGCCAGGGACTGAATAGAGTGATCGCATGACTTCATCACTTCTGTCCAGGCACCGACTGCGGAGGAATGTCATGCTGGAATGAAGGGCATTTCAAAAGCTCCATTTTTATTTTTTTTGCAAGTGGCATTTTTTTGCTAAATCTCCTTTTTGTTCCACTTTTACGCAACTCTTGCAACTTTAGCGGAAAGCCTGTCATGTTATGCAAATCGAGGAAGTAGCAGATGTTGTTAAGAGCTGTAAATTATCAAATTTTCAAGCACCTAGCCCTAATCTGTGGCATGTGGGAGGACCATAAAAGCCAGATTAAAATAAAAAAAATTGTTAGCTACATGACACTTCAAAAATCACATCAAATTATGTAGGATAATTGTGCGATGCCTCTTGGTCGTCAATGTACCACTTATCACCACTTGTTGCAAACTGTGAGGAACAGAATCCTTGAACTGGTTCATCCTTGGTTTATCACTCCAGCAGATCATTACACACCTAGTCTAAGATATCAGTGCTGTTCAACGTTGTGTGTCCAGGTGGTTAGGAGAAAAACAACAAACTGGAATGACAGCAGGACCTCTGCATGGATAGATCATCTGATTAGAAGAATGGAGCGTAGTGATCCCTTCTGTACTGCAAGTGAAATTGGATGTTACATCTCAAGTCTAGGGCGGCAAACAGGGTCTCCACATGAAGTGCCCTGGAGAAGGGGTACTTTGAAATGTGGACATTTGCCTGTTTCCCCTATGCAAAGTTATAAACTTCTTATTTTATTTCAGTTGAAAAGGTTAACTTGCACTGTTTAATACTGTTTAACTGCATTTTATATGCATGTTGTGATATAAATATCCTGTTCATTTACACTGTATTTGTGAGGCTCTGTGGAAAGGGTTAATGAATACTGAGAGACTTTTGGGACTTTGAATAAGAAGCTGGTAATTTTCCACTGCTGGCATAGGGTTAAAAGAGGAGCATGTTTTGGAGGGAAAAAGCCAGACTTGTTTACCACCAAAACCAGACAGACTGACCATTTAAATGCTTAGTTTTAGCTATGTTGTTATGACTGCTACGCCAGACAGGAGTGGTAACTTTGTAATTGTTTGTGCTGAGTTTCCCCACTCCACCCCTCCCACTAGAGGGTTCCAGTCTAGCTAGAAATGGTATATAAGGAGAGCAGTCAGCGCCCCTAGTGTTCTGCAGTTAGAGACCAGTGCTTGGATGGGAAGACTCATGCCATTCTGCATGAGTGACTAGAAGAAGATGCTGAGATGGGGACGCTAAGCCACAGACCATGGGTCACCAGTCCTGTGACCAAGGAGCCACCCGGACTACTGAGCTACAGACTGTGGACCTCAAGTCTTTGGCCAGGGTACTAGTCTAGTGAGAAAGAGAGAGAGAATGACAGCTAGCTCAGGCCTTTTCTCAGCATCAAACCCTTTTTCTGCCAAACGAGACTGGATAAGCCTTTCCTGTATTGTTTTGTACCTGAATTCCTCCAGTAAAGAAGCACACTGGTTAACTCCAGACCCTGACTTTCTGGACTTATTTCCCATTGGGGTGCACCATGCCTTAGCATCTCTTACAGAGAGCAGTAACATGTGGTGACACCTCAACGGTGTCGGGGGACTCAGCGTAGCGTTAGGGCCACCCCAAACTCAGCCACTGCACACAAACCATCAGAAGGTGTTTGCACAACACTGGGCTACGAACCACCATTCTCAAAGGCTATCATAGTGCACAGCAAGACGGCAAGTGAGGGTGGAATGGAGATCTATACTCTTCAGCTATGAGTCTTGCTTTTGTCTTACTTACAATGATAGCCAGAGATTGGTCTGGAGACGCAATGAAGAGGCCTTCAAAAGGGAACGTCACAGCAGTCCTACTCCTGGGATTGTGGTGCGGGGTGACAATGTATGGTAACCGGACCCCTCTAGTCTTCATTTCAGGGACAATAACATCTCGAGGTTAAATTAAATTGGTAGTGGAACCCGTGGTATGGCTGTTTCTCCAAAGTGTCGAAGCAACTGTTTTTGAACGGGACGATGCCAGACCGTATGTTGCTTGTGCTATTGTGAGCAGTCTGCATGGCCCAAACGTTCTTCCATGACCAGCAGCGTCTCTCGACTTGTCTCCCAACAAGTACATCTGGGACATCTTTGGTTGGCAATGGTGAAGGGAGTTACCAGCGGCGTAAATTTAGATTTTTTTTTTAAACATTTTGTTTTCATTTGAATAATTTGCATATCATTAACATTTCTATTTATCCATGATTTCCATAATTGCATGACTTTCTTTTTGTTGTGATTACAATGTTGAGAAGTGTAAAAAGCTAATATAGGAAAATATATACTCAAAAGGGAAAAAATGGAAGGCTCAACACCTAGACGGGTAGATAACGGTGGGTGCACTGTTCACTGGGTCACCTACCCAGTAAAGTAATTCGCAAAGAAGGAAAAGAGAATGAACAGGCATAACCACCTCCTGGAGTGTATACCAACAGTTTATTCAGCAGTAATAAGAATAAAATCAGTAATAAAATATGTAATAAAATCCTGCATAACGTGGTAAAACACAACAATCTGCAGCAATAGGGTCACAATAATACACAGCAAAAATGATCGCAGCATACACAATAAATGTCCAGTATACCTCAATGAGAGGTCACACTTTAGGATCAATTCAAAGAGTCCCACTTGTAGATATGTATAATTATAACATAGCAATCTTCATCAGATAAAAAGCCCAATAAATGTTAGTGATATTTGAATCACAAACGTTCTTACCGCTTGCTTCTCTCTGGTGTGTTTGGTGAAAGATCACGGCAGGAACTGCCTACTCACATGTATATTCGAACAAAGGAAGAGTTTAAAGAAGGAAGAAAATACATTGCCATCTATATCGCATAGTAGCTACTGAGGAAGAGGTACGCAACCTCGAAACGCGTATAGCGGGAGTGGATGAGATCCTTATAGTAATTAGACGTCTTACATTACTGCAACCAGCAACAAACTATTGCGAAAAATTAACAAGATTATCGCTAGAAAGCTGTACAAGCGGAGGTTGCTACCGCCTCCGGAACTTGAATGAATCCAATCGCATCAGATCTAGGTTACGTGACGCTTTGAAGCTCCGATCACGTGACAAACGCTCTGAAGCTCCGATCACGTGACAAACCTTCTACACGTGGGACGCTGAACAGAGACTAACAGGAAACCTTACGGACATCGCAACAATATTGCTAAATGGAAGTGCAGTCTATATACGGCATATAAGAAGAGGGGTGAGTGAACTGACCAGTAGTGGGACGCCACGAAAGTCAGAGAAATCAACGAACATCAAGCAGTAAGTTAATCATAATATACTGCATACAACTAACCCCTGAATAGCTACCATTGCAACCCTCCATAGAAGTGAGACCTACTGACCTGAATATATAAGCGGATGAACATTGCCAAAGCTCAGTGCATAATACATCGTATATCATATCAATTGCACTAATTTTTGCGGAAGATTTTAAAGGGACTTTTATCTAATAAATGTGAACATATATATATATATATATATATATATATATATATATATATTTTTTATTAACCTCTAGGAATATTTTTATTAACCTCTAGGAATATTATATGAATATATATAGAAACATTTTAATGAATTGTACTGTCATATAATTGGGAATATTTTGCAAGTTTTATTTTATGTATGTAATTGATTGATAATATCGTTTTATCTGATTAAATCTGTTGTACCCAACACGTAGTGCCAGATATTGAGTGCCCACTATACTTCTATTTTATATCTACAAGTGGGACTCTTTGAATTGATCCTAAAGTGTGACCTCTCATTACTCAGTCAACAGGCCGCCTATTTATCCTCATCCATATTTATGGATTGAGGTATACTGGACATTTATTGTGTATGCTGCGATCATTTTTTGCTGTGTATTATTGTGACCCTATTGCTGCAGATTGTTGTGTTTTACCACGTTATACAGGATTTTATTACATATTTTATTACTCATTTTATTGTTTTTATTACTGCTGAATAAACTGTTGGTATACACTCCAGGAGGTGGTTGTGCCTGTTCATTCTCTTTTCCTAATATAGGAAAATACACTCAACTGAACAAGGACTAACATTAAGGATGAGCGACCTCTATCTCTGGATGAATTGATTCAATGTCAAACAAAACCAATCTTGCCTGGTTCGCTCATCTCTACCTAATATAATATAAACTATAGATTTTACATACAACAGTATTCTATGGCCAGCTTTACCCACACAGACATAACAGACTGATAAGAGATTAATAACCAACAAACTACTTACAGATCTCCGAACATCCTTTGTAGACAGGTCTATTAGCTTCTTATTCATGGACCATTCCTCGTCAGATTCCAGAATTGCTTTCTGTGCCAAAAACAGAACCCAAAGTCATAAAGGTGCCCCGTCACAACTGGAAAACCACTAACAGCACATTATAAAAGTGTTGAGTTCCCTGCACTGCCTGTTAGTATGGTATCTACATTGTAGCATTCTGTAATCTATAACAGGAAATATGTCAGCCATATTTTATTCCTGCACAAAAATCTGTTGGCAGTTGCCAAGTCATGTGACAACTAAGCTCCTCCCAGCCTCCTTACCCCTTCACTGCACTCCTCTCATTGGCTTGAGTAATCTAAAACAGATTGGTTGCTATGGAAGCACTGCCTAATAACGCCACACAAAAGGCTATAACTGTTATGTACTGTATCCCTAGCAACCAGCCCAAAAGCTTTAGACCGTTTCTGTGTTACTGCATGTGGCCCCCTCCTAGCTTCAGTTGGTAGGTGCAACAGCAATGTGGGCACATATGAACATGGGACCAACACAGATGCCTTCTGCTGCCAAGCGCACATGTAACAGGTCAGCCGGTGTCAGAGGTACAAAACTGCTGACAGATGCTCTTTAAGTATTGCTGATGTCACCAGACACAATGGAGTCTATTAAATAACAAGCATAGTAGTAAAAGAGCAGCCACAGAGGTCGGGAAGTAAATGTTATGTTGCCTGATTTTTGCCTAATGAAATCTCGCGTGGGCTCGGTGACCGTGTTCCCAGAAACTCGGTGACAACCACTTCTACTTAGTTCTATTTGCGATGCACTTCACCTTTGCTGCTGAACATATTGAGGTGTGTGATTTATGTCTGCAATAACCTCCCAGAAATCTGGGATAATGAGTTTTTAGGAGGTGTGCCGGAAATCTCTTCCGTACGTGGAGCTGTTGTCTGATTGAAAAGATGTGATCTTTACCCCGCTCGCTACAAGACTTCAGTTTACTCCAGAATTTAGCTACGAGGAAAGTGGAACTTTTTATACCGAAGACGGAAAGTTTCATTGTTCAGAAATGGAACAGAAAATTTTCAGTAGTTATTTTTTTTTGCCACAAAATGAAATATATATACATGGAACATAATACTTTTAAAATACGACTACAATGGGCACATACCGTTGCCAGAATTCGAATTTAGCGGGCCTTTTCTAGGACCAGTAAAAATGTATGTAGTTTACAAACCTTGAAATAAATGGGTGCCATATCTCCTACTTCCTTTGGCAGAGGAATACATTCATAGACCAGATGGAAACGCTTTTTCAGGTTCATGTTTGTTTCAAGAAAGACACAGTCCAGTCCTTTATCGGCAAACATCTTGACCAGTGTTTTACGGAACATCTAGAAGGGAAACCTAAACGTAAGTGGTGCCCTCTAGTGGACAGGGCCATTATCAAACCAATGAACGGGTTTAAAGGAGGAGTTCTGAACAAACTGTGATGGACATACTGAACAAGATGTAGATTACTGTGGGTTTCAGTAGGAAAAATCCTAGGGCAGGAATACTAAGGATGAGGCAGTGAATGAAGAACAACTTACAGAAAGGAGAAGACTGTTAAAGGCTATGTACACCTATGGGGTAAATTTTTTATTATTACATTGTACTCATTTTGAGCTAAAAAATCATTTTTTCAGTTGGTCTTCATTATAAATATGGAATCCGTTTTTCTGTACATGGCGGAGATGCTCCTCTAGCTGCCTGTGGATTTTCTGTCTTTACCGTCATTTGGGGAGCAGACAGGCTCCTTATCGCTGCTCTCTGACCTTAAAAACACCCATTATAGCTCAGTTTATGTCCTCCTAGTAGTTTAGAGATGAGGGTTATTAGATGACCGACACAAAGTGAAAGTACCATTCACACAGTTAGACAAACAGTTAACCCTTTGTGACAGAACGGCTCAATATTATTAACCCCTTCAAGCAACAGCCAGTTTGGACCAATTGCCAGAGCCTCATTTTTCAAATCTGACATGTGTCAGTTTATCTGGTATTAACTCTGGAACGCTTTTACTTATCCAAGTGATTCTGAGACTGTTTTCTCGTGACACATCATACTTCATGTTAGTGGTGAACTTGAGTTGATACGTTTTAACTTAAAGGGAACCTGTCATGTGGATATTTGATTATAATCTAACTAATTATATACAATCATTAACTACTAAAAAGTGCCTTAGATGTATTCACTTACTGGTGTGACAGAGGGTTACCTCATAATATACACAAAGATGCCGCATGCTAATGAGCTGATTGGAGTCCGGCGTGAGGTCATTGAGTCCAGCGTATATTTAATTCAGAGCTATAGCCACTCCCCTGCCCTCCTGCTGCTGATTCATATGGAAACAAACTGTCATTCAGCAGCAGGTGGGCGGGGAGAGTCAGGAGCTCATGAATATTCATGACTCATCATTATCAGCTGGAGCTTTTCAATACAAGATGTTGGCAGATTGACTGGGTCAATTAAAGAAAGTGACCCAGCATTTTGCTAAGCGAATCAGTCACTTATTTATGTTGCCGTTAGTTAGGACACCATAAAACTGGTGACAGGTTCCCTTTAATGCATAAAAAAATCCAAAATCTGCAGACAATTTGGAAAAATTAGCTATTTTCAAAATTAGAATTTCTCTGCTTTTAAGACAGTGATACTTCCTAAAATAGTTATTACTTTACATTCCCCATTTGTTTACTTTATGTTTGCATAATTTTGTAAATGTTATTTAATTTCTAAGGAAGTTAGAAGGCTTCAAGGTTTAGAAGCAAATTTAAAAAAATTTAAGTAAATTTCTAAAACCCATGTTTTTAAGGACCAGTGCAGTTATGTCCTTAAAAACATAGTAGAAACCATCCATGAGGAGAGGTGACAAAAACAGCGATTCTGTCATTGTTTTTAAGACAATTTTTACGGAGTTCACCGAGCAGGATTAGTAAACATGATACTTTTATAGATCAGGTTGTTACGGACACGGCGATACCAATTATGTGTAGTTTTCATTTTTTAATGACTTAGAAATGAACGGATATAACAAAAGACAATTTTTATTTTATATTTTTTATTTTTTTATTTTTTACACTTTAAAAAAAAACTATATCCATTTGGATATTGAAGATCCAGTGGGCCTGATGGCTATACAGTGCACTGCAATAGTCATCTGTATTGTGAGTTTTACACTGACACTATGGCTGATCACACCCTCAGGGTCTGATCAGGCATAGGTACATGGCATTGGTACATTGTAACTATCGGGCCGCGGCCATCGCTGCAGCAGTGCCCCGATGAAAGAGAAAGGGAGCTCCCTCCCTCTCTTAACCCCATGGATGCCACGGGCGGCTACTGATTTCGGCCGTTGCAGCAGAGTGTCAGCTATAAGTTAGAGCTGACATTCTCTGCTGATGGCGGCAGCTCCATTCCTGAGCCGCTGACAACATAGACGGCACAGAGGAACAGGCTGCAGAGGGCATCTGAGGGACGATGGTGGCATCAAGGGCACGGGGGCAGAGACTGGAGATCAGAGCCTGAAACTGGAATTTTCACACTAAAGCTCTCCAATTGGTTAGAGTCTGCATACTAACCAATCGGAGCGCTTGCTGGCAAGGGAGCACTCTGATTGGTCGCTTGCCGTGACTGTACGTCCAAATGCGTAAAGGGGTTAATAAAGGCCAATTGAAAATAAGATTTTTAGCCCAAAATTTGTAAAACGCAATCATAAACAAAAATAGTTGTGTACATAGCCTTTAAAGAGTAACTGTGCTTTCAACAAAACTTTTGATACGTCATAGTGACAAGTCAGAAGTTTGGCGGTATGGTTGCTGAGACCCCCACCGTTCACTTAAATGAAGGGACAGAAGATCTTGGCCTATGAGTCCATAGTCCGATAACAAGGAGAGTCGATCACAGCTGCATGGGCCGCAGAGCACTTCTGCCCTTTAGTTTAGCAATTGGGGGAAGTCTCCGCTTTTGGACCCCAACAATGAAAACTTTAAATGGTTTGTGAACAGACAGTTACTCTTTAAGGGTATTAGTGTACTTCCAGCATGGACTGTATTAAGGAAGATGTGACAATGGGTACAAACCTAAATAATAATACCTTGTAGTGCACACATAGCACTGCCATGTGTTTCCCATGTAATACTGCCACCCAATGTCCAAATAATACTTCCCTGGCCTCAAGTTAGGGACTGATGTGAATGTTATTAGCATATTTCAGAACATATTAGAATTAAGAAAAATTTACAGGTAAGAAATAAAAATTAAATAACTGAAGGATGATATACACTCGGCTGAGGATGAAGCCGCTAAATTATTAACATTCTGGCTGCATATAAAAATACTTAACACATTCCGAAAATAGCCCAGATGCTGCACCACCTACATGACGTGATGTCCTTGTCAGGCTGCAGTGACCACTTCTCATTTCATAGGGTGGGTTAGGAGACATAACGGTCTCCCATAGGATATGCTGTGCTACTAGCAGAGGCGATGAAGTAAGTAGCTCCCGTTTCCTACTCTTCCCACCCATTAAAGGGGTTGTCCGCTTTTTACCCACCGATCACAGCTTGTACAAGCACTGCCTTCTCTCCTCTATTTACGGTACCTGCTCGCCGCAGCAATTGCAGTAGTGAGTACTGAGTAGTGTAATTACAAGTATGGCGTCCCAATTCACTTCTATGGGACACTCGGTCTGTTCGAGTGAATACTACAGAGCCATCCTATGAAAGTGAATGGGGACGCCATACTTGTAATTACACTGCTCACCACTGCAATTGCTGCGGCGAGCAGATGAACAGAGCAGAAAAGCCAGTGCTCCTATGGACGGTGTGTTCTCTTTAGGGCTGCAACGATTAATCAAAGTTATCGATAATATTTGTTGCTATGCGTGCGGGTGGTCAGGCGCTATTGCATGCGGGTCCTTGAACTTTGAATCAGCGCATCTTTATTACTTTACAATGAAGCTCCAGTGACAGGCAGAGCCGAGGGGGGCGTCACGTCACTCACTCACGTGACGCGCCTGTTCCGCCTGCTTCATTCATACCGGAGCTTCATTGTAAGGTAATAAAGATGCGCTGAGTAAAAGTTACTGCCAGAATAGTCTACTGCTGTGAGCGGCGGGGCCAGGGCTGCTATGTGGAAGGGGACCTGTGGATGGCACTGTTATGGGAAGGGGGATCTGTGGATGACACATATAGCATAAGATGCTATATAGTGCCATCTACAGATCCCCCTCCCCACAACAGTGCCATCCACAGATCCCCCTCCCCATAACAGTGCATTCCACAGATCCCCCTCCCCATAACAGTGCATTCCACAGATCCCCACCCCATAACAGCGCCACCCACAGATCCCCCACAACAGCGCCACCCACAGATCCCCCACAACAGCGCCATCCACAGATCCCCCATAACAGCGCCATCCACAGATCCCCCATAACAGCGCCATCCACAGATCCCCCATAACTGCGCGACCCACAGATCCCCCATAACTGCGCCACCCACAGATTCCCCATAACAGTGCCATCCACAGATTCCTCATAACAGTGCCATCCACAGATCCCCACCCCATAACAGCCCCCTCCACAGATCCCCACCCCATAAACAGTGCCATCCACAGATCCCCACCCCATAACCGTGCCCTCCACAGATCCCCACCCCATAACCGTGCCCTCCACAGATCCCCACCCCATAACCGTGCCCTCCACAGATCCCCACCCCATAACAGTGCCATCCACAGATCCCCACCCCATAACAGTGCCATCCACAGATCCCCACCCCATAACAGCGCCCTCCACAGATCCCCACCCCATAACAGTGCCATCCACAGATCCCCACCCCATAACAGTGCCATCCACAGATCCCCACCCCATAACAGCGCCCTCCACAGATCCCCACCCCATAACAGTGCCATCCACAGATCTCCACCCCATAACAGTGCCATCCACAGATCTCCACCCCATAACAGTGCCCTCCACAGATCCCCACCCCATAACAGTGCCATCCACAGATCCCCACCCCATAACAGTGCCATCCACAGATCCCCACCCCATAACAGTGCCATCCACAGATCCCCACCCCATAACAGTGCCATCCACAGATCTCCACCCCATAACAGTGCAATCCACAGATCCCCACCCCATAACAGTGCAATCCACAGATCCCCACCTCATAACAGCGCCATCCACAGATCCCCCATAATAGTGTCATCCACAGATCCCCATAACAGTGCCATCCACAGATCCCCCCATAACAGCGCCATCCACAGATACCCCGCAAAACAGCGCCATCCACAGATCCCCCCCCTGTAACAGCGCCATCCACAGATCCCCTCCATAACAGTGCATCCACAATTTGTTTTAATATGGCCTTTGAACATAATTTTTTTAAGTAAAATCATATAAACCCCTTTTTTTGTCATTTTGGTGTTTTTTCCCGATTAATCGAGGAAATTATCGACAACTAATTGATTATTCAAATAATAGTTAGCTGCAGCCCTAAAAATTCTCTTCAAACAGCTGATCGGCAGGGGTGGTGGGATTCGGACCCTCAGCAGTCGACCGTATGGCAAATGAAGAGAGGTAGCGGCAGTATCTCCAGTGAATCTTTTATTGGAAGGACTTCACAGAAAGTGTGCCATAAAATCAAGTACTGTAGCAACGTTTCGGCTGTATCCCAGCCTTTGTCAAGCCTGACAAAGGCTGGGATACAGCCGAAACGTCGCTGCTTGATTTTATGGCACACTTTCTGTAAAGCCCTTCCAATAAAAGATTCACTGGAGATGCTGCCGCTACCCCTCTTCATTTGCTATCCTGAGGATGAGGATCGGTCAGCAGATTAGCACTTAAAGCAGAGTGCTTCCATATGCGTTTGGAAGCTGAAGGGATCGGTGAAGTTTTGGTATATGCAAATGACCTTCTAGGAGCAACAGAGGCGTTGCCATTACACCTAGAGGCTCTGCTCTCTCTGCAACTGCCGCACCCTCTGCACTTCGATTGACAAGGCCAGGCAGTAGCCCTGACTTCTTCTCCTAAAGTCGATCAAAGTGGAGATGGTGTGGCAGTTGCAGAGAGGGTAGAGCCTCTAGGTGTAATGGTAATGCCCCCGTTGCGCCTAGAGGCTCATTTGAATATATTTTTAAAAAAAATTCTCAGCAATGTGGACACATGAACATGGGACCAACACAGATGTCTTCAGCTGCCATAGGTACAAAACTGCTGACAGATGCCCTTTAATTCTCCAACAGCATCCACAGCTACCCCCAGCAATCATGATAACAGCACTCCCTGAATCCCCTATATAAATGAAGCTGTAGCGTCCATGTTGTGTGCACTGCTCACGTCACTTTTATAGGACTGAAGCAACACTGTCTACGTCAGTCCCATAAAAGTGACTGAAGCCTGGGAACTGGTGATAGATGGATTTTGTGCAATAACCCCTCTAACGGGACTGTCATGCCCAGTGCAGGGCCTGAGGGGGTGGTGCGTGAGACAGTGTGTATATAGTCCTACTAGATCACCTGAATTTCATTCCATATATCTTCATCCAGCAATGTGGTTGCAGAGTAGTGCTGTAAAGGAACAATCTGACAATGTCCCTCCGTGAGCGAAACGTGGTTAGGAAGACACAAATACACCTATAAAAATACAAAAAATACATGGTCAGTTTATAATACCAACATTCTGTGCTATGCATATGATCATCCATGAGCATTGACAGTAACCTTTGAGGACTTCAAGCCGTCACGTCCCATTTTCCATAGCTCTCCCCTGTAATCAGCACACAGCTGTAGGATCGAGGCCGGGCACAATGTGACGTCACTGGCCGGGACCTTAAAATGCTTCAGTATTTCAGTGCTTGGTTAATTGCCTTTATTGCCTGAAATAACTATTCAGTGTGCTGACCCCTGGCCTGATCTTCTGACCCTGTCTTTTGATACTGACCTTCAACCTGATGTTCAACTTTTTACTGCCAACTCAGATCAGGTCTGACTTTAGCTTCTGCCGAGGCCACTATCAAACGTCTGCCAGTTTATCATGAGGACTTCATCCAGGATATCTGACTAGTAAAGGCTTTCTGGGGGGTTAATACTGAAGAATAGGTGTGAACAAGGAACTTGGAGTTAGCCAGCACGTGGTCTCCTCATTTGTTTTTGCCTTCTACTTCCAACACCAACAAGCCTAAGTTGGTCTTACCCTAATGGTGCAACTCTGTGTCCCTGAATGGAAAAACCGGTCGTCCACATTGCTGCTGCCAGGTGGCTGGGAACTGGCATCCAAGTACGCGTCTGGACTGAAGCTCTAAAGGTAGTATAAAACAGTACTGCTCCTATTGAACACAATCATGGACTTGTCTTCAGTAAGCTCCCAAGCCCCCTCTGGTGGTGGCTGCTGGCAATTATTATTTTTTGAATGTGTGAAGGAAGCAGGGAAATTGAAGCTCTGTAACACAAACATGGACTTGTCTTCAGTGAGCTCCAGAGCTCCATCTGGTGGTGGAAGATTTTATTTTTATTTTTAGATGTGTAAAGGAAGCAGGGGGATTGAAGCTCCGTAACACAAACAGTGAGCTCTGACTGCTATACAGATATTGAAATTGAAAACTCTCGCAATATGGTTGCCTAATTGCTGAACTTTATTAGGAAATGCGGCTGTACAGATCAATTGTGACGTTTCGGCCACATACGACCTTTTTCAAACTACAGCACAAAAAATAAAATAAAAAAAATAAAAGTAAATGAACGGAATGTACCAGGGCAGTGGTAGTATATACAGAGTTAATGACAAAATGTAACAATCGATAATTCCAAAGGATATGAGTCCCAAAATTCTAATTAAGTAGGGTCCAGGAGAGGCATCCAATGTAGAATCGTATACCGGTGGTAAGGAAGACGACAGTGGATAGATTGCGCAAAATCAAATGCAATCCAATATACATAATACTTGCTATCCATTATTCTATCTGAATGGAGCCTAAGGCTGTGGTCCTAGTCATATAGTGACACAGGTAACGGTATATAGGTATACATAGAGGTCTGTTGGTGTATCGATATATAGAAAAATACCCCTGTTATGAGGAGTCCCATCAGGTGAAGTAGTGTAGTAGTGAACCATACAAAGAGACAGTAAGCCATGGAACAAAATAGTATGTCGGTGTCCTGGAGGACTAAGATTACCTGGTGCTGCTGGAGCAGAGGAAGAAGTGGAACAAACGCTCAGCGTAGTGTGCAGTCACACAAACAGGTATGCGCTTGCTGCATGTTAGACAACGCGCCATTTAAGAAAGCGCGCCAGCCATGTGCGTACGCGGTGCATGAGCATATGGGAGAAGAGCGGGTCAAGCCTCGTTCTGAGGTAAGTCGAGGCTGGAGCGCTCCAGTGCTAGCGGAGACACTACGTACAGGGATAGAAGTGACAGTGATTTCACTGTGAACGGGGTGGGAACCCGACTCTCAGCATCCACCATAGTAGAGTGCCAGGAAGTTTTGCTTCGAGATGCTCTACAGATATATCATGAATACATTCAGCCCAGAAACTGAACAAATCTAGAGGTAAATCAAATGAAACATCAGTTTCCCTTTAACAATGCTTCCTCCACTCTGACATCTCGTTGGTATTTATGTTCTTTTTTACCAAAGCGTTCTATGTGACAAACAATAACCAAGTAATCCTGACAGGCCCTGACATACGCCGTTATCTTTACCCTATAAAAGGGCTTTTTCCAGGCTATGATTCTATCTATCACGATGCAGCAACAGTCATTACAGCACAAGGCCCTTGAACACGGTGTCAGCTTTCATCTTCCAGATGCCAAAGCCGGTACCCAATGCACCATAGTGCTGAATTTCACTGTGCAGCAATTTCATGCTAACCTGATTCGCTCTCAGGATCCAAGCCACAGACTAATCTTGCTGTAATCTGATGGAAAGAAGCGCCATCCTTTCGACTTTGTACAGAATCTTTATTTTTCCGGTTAAAAAAAATATAAAATACGCATTTGCAAAATGACACACTTTGCAGCTACCAACCTTCCAACTTTAAGGTCATCATGAAGAAGTCACATGGACCTTGAAGACACTTATTGGTACCAATTCATTTTGCTTCGCTAAAATGGCATAAACTCATGGGGAATCCTGGTTTACCGATTACATCAAGCGACTTTTTCCTGCTCGCCTCATCCTTTTTCCATCTCCTGATACAGTTAATCATGCTGCGCGGTGCTTCTGTTTGACACCACTCCGCTGATCCTGGTGTCTTCATACTCTAAATTATCTGTGATCTGACCCCTCTTGTCTCCTCCACCTTGACAATAACCCAGAATAATCAGCTTAGCCGCTCTTTCTGCACGGCTCGATTCTCTTCTGATGGAATTTTTTTTTTCTAAATCGGAATTTATAGTTTCATTATTTGCTTTATCTGTAGTAGAATAATTTCCAAAATGTGTACAGATGGTTCCCCCTGACTGAGCAACCTCTGGCAACAGGCCGTCTTAAAGGAAACGTATAAAACTATATTTTATATTAGTGATTGAAACCAGATACTGAAAAATATTTTTTGAAACTTTTTTTATTTTCTAATTTCTGTACATGATCAGCCATAATTCCTATTCTGCTGCAGTGATAGAGATATGCTTTACAGCAGCATCATGGACCTTAGGAACCTATAGACTCGAGAGGACTTCCATGGGAGAGTGTTGTGGGTATGCTTTGTGATTCTTGTAGAGGTCACCGTGCAGGCTGGAAGAGGTGGTGAGGTGGATCCTGTTACCTATATATTGGTGTTATCTGTCATTGTAATCATGCATGTGATGATAATGAGATGACTGCTGAGAAGTGATCTCCACAGAACAGGAAGTGTCATACAGTTATGTGGCTCATTAATCTATGTGAAAAATGCAATAAAAACTTGAGTGAAACAAACTTCATTTCCCAGTGCCCGAACGACATTGCGCCATCCATTGTGCAGTGGACAGAGGTGGTAACTGCGCAGCTGCTCCCATTCAGTTTAGTGGGAGCTGAGCTGCAGTTACCTGTACAATGGATGGAGCTCTGACGCTGGAGCTACAAGTTAAAGAGGTATTCCCATCTGGGATACTGATGGCATGTCGCTAAGATATGCCACCAATATCAGATAGTTCCAGGTCCCACCTCTGGGACCCGCTCCTATCTCCAGAACAGGACCTCCAAACTGAAGAAAGAGCAGCCCTGTATGCAGGACCACCCTCTGTTCACTGCTACGGGAGTTCGGAGGTCCAAGTGCTGCCTCAGCTATTTCCATCAGTCCAATATCAGTGAATGGAGAGGTGGCAACCTTTCTATTCACTGCTATGAGACTTCCAAAAATAGCCAAGCCTGGCTTTTTTCAGAATTACCATAACGGTGGAGAGCATGCAGCACTTGTGTGGTGTGTTCTCCTTTACTTCGGAGGCTCCATTCTAGGGATAAGCGAATCGACTTCGGATGAAACATCTGAAGTTGATTCGCATAAAAAGCGAGCGCTCTGTAGAGTATTGGAATGTATTGGCTCCGATGAGCCGAACCGAAATCAGGAAATGTTTTTTTACCGTATAAATCAATTTGTGAATTATTATGCGAAGTCTCGTGAGACTTCGAGAAGTAATAACTTCGGCTCATCGGAGCCAATACATTCTAATACTGTACGGAGCGCTCGCTCCGTACAGTATTGAAACAAAGTTTTATGTGAATCGACCTCGGATGTTTAATCCAAAGTCTATTCGCTCGTCCCAACTCCATTCTCTAGATATGATCAGGTCACAGAGGTGGGAGCTGGACCTATCTGATATGGGTGGCATATCCTGGAGATATACCATCCACATCCCAGATCAGCTGATGGGCAGGGGTGTGGGGTGCTGGATTTCTGCCAATCTGATATTGATGGCCGGAGAGCCACAGGTTAGAGACCACTGCTTTACACTTTCTATGTTCTACTAAAGACTAGAAGACTGAAAAGCACAGAAAGAAGCTGTTAAAGGGGTTGTGGAATTTTAGACAACGTATCCCCTATGCACAGGATAGGGGATAAGTGTCTGATCAGCAGGGGTCCGACCACAAGAACGGAGGCCTGTGCTCCCCAATTTAAATGACGTGGAGCCGATTACTTGTGCTCAGCTATCTCCGGCAGATACATAGAGCTCAATGGAGTGGCAGCATGCATGGGTGTGTGCTGCTCCATTCAGACGGGGATCACAGGTTCCCAGCGGTCGGTGCCCCTTCCCCATCAGACACCTATCCCCTATACCAGTGGTGACGAACCCCACGTGTGCCAGATGGGACGGGGCCCTCAGTGCCCTCTCTGTGGGGGCCGTGCGTAGGCTTGCCACCTGTGCACTATTACTAATATGTGTTCCCATTGTGGAGCGCTCGTTACTAGTCTTTGCCCGGTCTCTTCTGCTTGTGTTAAAAAAAATTAATAAAACTCAACAACTCACCTATCTGATCGCGCTGTGGTGAACACTCGCTGCTCACTGGATGCACAGGACAGGACCTTCGCTCCAGCGTGATGACATTTCGCACAATTGAGTGGAAGCAGCAGGACCTGCAAAATGTCATCACGCTGGAGCGAAGGTCCTGTCCTGTGCATCCAGTGAGCAGCGAGTGTTCACCGCGGCGCAATCAAATGGAGGAGGTGAGTTTTATTTTTGCACAAGAGCAGTGGGGAAGGAGCCATTATTAATACTGGGAGACACTAATGGAGGAAAAATAGTACTAGGGGCCACTAACGGGGCATTCATTTTACTGGAGGCCATTTATGGGTACGTTATTAATATAGCAGCCACTTATGGGGGCCTTATTATTATTATTATTATTTTATGCACTTATATAGCGCTGACATATTCTGCAGCGCTTTACAGACATTAATATCAAGCCGTTCCCAATGGGGCTCTAAGTTTAATCTCAGTTCCCTATCAGTATGTCATTGGAGTGTGCGAGGAAAGCCACGCAAACACGGGGAGAACATACAAACTCCATGCAGATGTTGTCCTTCGTCAGATTCAAACCTAGGACCCCAGCACTGCAAGGCAACAATACTAACCACTGAGCCATCATGCTCCTTAATACTGGGGGACACTAATGGGGCATTGCTAATACTGGGGGCCACAAATGAGGCATTATTAACACTGGGGGCCACTAATGGGGCATTTTTAATACTAGGGGGTGCTAACAGGGGCATTCATTTTACTGGGGCCTGTGTTAAGCCACGTCCCCACAGCTTAACTTGGCCGGTATTTTTCAGTATTCAGGTTATATTGCCGTGTTGGCGCTTTGTGATAAATAAGTGGGTTTTGGGTTACAGTTTGGGCACTCAATCTCTAAAAGGTTCCCCATCACTGCCCTATACTGTGGATAAGGGGTGAATTGTCTTAATGGGACAACCCCTTTAAGTTCTGATTTTATTTTTTAAGGCAAAACAAATGCAGGGCAATCTTCAGGCCTCGTGTTATAGAGCAGGAGGAGCTGAGCAGACTGAGATAGTCACCCGTGTGGGTGGTCCTAATCAGCAACTGCCGGCTATACCTGTACGCGCAGTCATGCAGAGAGGACGGTCGGCCACTGATAGGACCGTCTTCATGACCCCTAACTTCAGAACAACGTAACATGCTGCCTGCAGACTGCACCGTATTTTCACGCTGACAGGTTCCCTTTAGGCCGCTTTCAGACGAGCGGGTTGCATACTGCGTCCCGCCCTGACCTCCCAGCACTGCCGGGGTGGCATAGCGTTATATTGATTTATATTGCTATGTAACCCTTTGAGGTCTGGAATGTATTGGATAACACTGACATAATGCTGTCAGTGTTATCCAATACATTCCAGAACTGTAAGGGTTACATAGCATCATAAATCAATATAATGCTAAGCGACCCCGGCAGTGCTGGGAGGTCAGGACGGGAGCTGTCTTATACTCACGCTGCGAGTCTGCAACTTCGGCAGTGCTGGGAGGTCAGGAAGGGTGCTTCTACATACTCACGCCGCAGTATGCAACTCGCTCGTCTGAAAGCGGCCTTAGGCTACATGCACACGAACGTTGTTCGTTTCCACGTCCGTTCCGTTTTTTTGTTTTTTTTTGCGGATAGGATGCGGACTCATTCATTTCAATGGGTCCGCAAAAAATGCGGACAGCACACCGTGTGCTGTCCGCATCAGTATGTCCGCGCCGAACCCCTCGCAAAAAAAAATAGAATATGTCCTATTCTTGTTCGTTTTAGGCATTGTTACAACGGACCCGCAAAAGAAAAAGGATGGCATGCGGATGTTTTTCTTTTTTGGCTATACCGCAAATTGCGGACCGTAAAACACATACGGTGGTGTGCATGTAGCCTTAGCCTCATATGTCAGGGAAATGTGCCAGAGAACATCCGACCGCTGTGTTTTGGCAACATGGCCCTTTGGATTATGAATTTGGCAAATATAACTCAGCGCGCAATTAGATTTGCTTCAATGTATCTGCAGGATTAATTACTTCCTACGGAACGTGGAGACCCTGACTGAAGCGTCCCGTGGTGGCAGCGCACCTGTAAAAATGACAATTACAATAAAGCACATGCCACAGATGTGTGACCGGTGACATAACATGGATGTCTATATGATATCTGGGTATAAGTCACATTTACCAGACCTAAACTGGCAATATAATGACATTATGGGTAGACAGAACAGCAGCTGCTACCATATCCGCAAATCCAACCTCCTCCAGGATCACCCGTCAGACAAAATCTAATAAACCACTTGGGGGGTCATTTATGAACAGATGCACGTCATTTTTTGGTGTAGACCGGCGTCTAAATCGCCAGTCTTCATAAATGTCCCCCTTGGATCTTATAGGAAATCAGAGAATGTCCTGTAAATTCGCTTCTCTATCAATTACAATTCATCAAACCAATAGATGTTATTCAAATACTGATTAGACCAAAGGTCTGCATGTAACTAATGCAAGACTAGTAAACCTAAAAAACTTAAAGGGAACCGGTCCCCTCTCCTGACATGTCTGTTTGAGTAACCACTTGCATCCCCAAGGTAATAGCCCTCCTCGAGCATCTATTCTTATGGCTGTATGATGTGCCATTCCTTTATTATTCCTGCTAGAAGTTATGAATAAATTGCTAGCAGTTTGCAATGAAGGTCCAGCAGGGTGTTACCAATCAGGGGCGTGTCCCCGCACAGCCTAACACCGGCAGCACTGAGTCAGACTGGTTCTGTCACTTCTGTGCAGTACAAGAACAGCACACTGCTTTGAAGGGGTTATCCTATGACTGATGTAAAAATAATAATCAGACATCACATAGTACATGACAATCTCTGGCTAACAAAGCTAGAACCAGCCTTGTACCTCCCATGGATCCAGAGATCTCCCCATTCATTGCTCTGATAGATTTTCTTCTAGGGTGGGGGTGGGGGTGTCCTTTTTGTTGCAGCTCTCTCCCTATCACAGCTCAGGGTGTGTGCCCTTTCTGCTGCAGCTCTCTGCCTGTAACTTTCACAGCTTCTAACAGTAGATAGAGCTGATGGCAGGTAAAGGATTTTACTGAGCACGTGCGACCACTTCAGCCATTTGGACAGAGAAATAAAGAAAAGAATGAACAGCAGGTGGCGCTATACTGATAGATTTTATTGAATAACTCAGTGGCTATACTATACTTTTAATTACATGCAATTCCAAAAGTATTCAGATCAGGGTGCTAGTTTTTAAAATGTCGAATATTTTCCGTGGGGCAACCCCTTTAAAGGAGAAAAGTGCAATGCTTTGTTTCCCCTGTGGTGGTGCTGTAGGGAGATTAAACACCTACTGTCAGGTCTCCTTATGTATTAAAGCCAATGAGTGCAGGTCTGGCTTGATCAGTTTATCGTCGTGGGACACTTCTAACAAGAAGAAATTGTCCAGATGGGTGGCATGGCCTCATTAAGCATCCAAAATGGATTAGAGCTCCAGCACTTAAATGGCCCTGGAGTACCATTCTCTTTACTTCTCTGGACATTGTAGTCCACATGGAGAATGGTCAAGTCAGGTGAGGAACCGAGCAAGAATGCCTCCATGGTTTACTGCCACCTCCCTCCCACGAAATGTCACCCTGCTTGTACCACCCGCTAAATAAAGAAGTAGCCTCCGACATGTGCTCTGTGATAGAATCTGTATGTGATGAGTTTACAAGAAGTGCTCGACAGCAACAATCCTCGCCCGTGAAAGGTCATCCTCCCAAACACTGGTCCAGAATGAGCACACATTCTCCATCTCCACCCTGCCGGGCCCCTGCTTGAAGGCGATATTGTTTTCATATGCTAAACAGAGAAATCCATGTGGTGAGCGCCAGCAGACCGGGCTTGTTGAGAAAATGTGTTGAGACAATACCCAAGTGTTCTGATATTTATACTTGAGAAGAATGTATTACTTCAAGCTGTCTTTCTCCTGACTCATCCATTCCTGTGTATTGTCTCGTGCTGGCTGGAAGCCTCGCTCAGCTCCCAGGCCATCGTTCCAGTAATCCCTGCTAAACTTATCTCATCAAAGTAGCCGAAATAAAAGGGCAAAAAATGTAATAAAATAGTCTGGGGGATTTCAGCTTATTTTTATTTATTTTTTTTGATTGCCACATCTGCCATTTCTGGTGAAAACAACTCAAAATGAGCGGTCCTTACATATCCCTCCCTGTACCGTTACTAGCGCCAGTCCACCGGAGGACTATCCACTGTATTCCCCAACCAGGGGTGTATGTGGCTCCTCAATTAGTGACACTGGGGATACTAAATCACTACTTAAACTTGGCACTGGGGTCAAAACCATATCACCGACCATTGCTGTAGTAAGATGCGTGTGACTGGCCACTGAGAAGCCCAGAGACGTTAGATTGTTCTTCGTAGAATCTATGACTATAATGGCTTTATAACATATTAACCATGTTGGAAATAGAAGACCAATGCTTAAAGAGGCACTCCCACAATTTTTTGTATTCTCTGACCTTTTAGAAAGGTACATGATGTAAACTGTAGTGAAGGTAATCTTCTTACAAGTGACTGTATTTGTGAGTTATAACCTCCCTTCTAAATCTTATTTCTGAGTTACAACCTCCCTTCTGATCCTGAGCTGTGTCATGTGACCATTAATCTGATATCCAACTGACACAGCACAGGTAGTCAGTTATTTCTCTATTACAGGGCTGGCCAACCTGCGGCTCTCCAGCTGTTGGAAAACTACAACTCCCAGCATGCCCAGTCTACCTACAGCTATCAGTCTACAGCAGGGCATGGTGGGAGTTGTAGTTTTACAACAACTGGAGAGCCGCAGGTTTGCCAGCCCTGCTCTATTCATTCCTATGAGACTGACATTGAGGCTCCCCCATAGGAATACATAGAGAAACTGGTTTCCTTTCCACACATAAGATCCTGTGTTATTTAGAAAGTCAGACTGTTGGTCACATGACACAGCTGAGTATCAGAAGGGGGGTTATAACTAGGGATGAGCGAATCGACTTCGGATGAAACATCCAAAGTCGATTCGCATAAAACTTTGTTCCAATACTGTACAGAGCAGGAGCTCCGTACAGTATTACAATGTATTGGCTCCAATGAGCAGAAGTTATTGCTTCGCGAAGTCTCGCGAGACTTAGCGTAATAACTTCATAAATTAATTTGTACTCTAAAAAACCATTTCCCAAACTCGGGTTCGGTTCCAAGGTACCACTTCCAAGGTACTGCTCCGTACAGTATTGGAACAAAGTTTTATGTTTCATCCGAAGTCGATTCGCTCATCCCTAGTTATAACTCACAAATACAGTCTCTGGTAAGAAAATTACCTTTGTGACAGTTTACATCATGTACCTTTCTAACAGGTCAGAGAATAAAAGTTTTTGTGTGAGTGCTTCTTTAAAGGGGTTATTCCTGAAGTAAAGTAAAAAAATGAAAAACAGATATCATATAGTACATGACATTATGTTTGTAAAAAAAATTAAATATAGAACCAGCCCTAAGGCTACTTACACATTAGCAGGTTTTTTTTCAGATCCGTCAAGGATCTGCAGAAACGCTTCCGTTACCATAATACAACCGCATACATCCGTCATGAACACCACTGAAAGTCAATGAGGGTCGGATCCGTTTTCTATTGTGTCAGAGATCCGTCCCCATTGACTAACATTGTGTGCCAGGACGGATCTGTCTTGCTCCACATCACATCGCGGACAGAAAAACGCTGCAGGCAGTGTTTTGGTGTCCGCCTCTTTTGGTGTCCGCCTCCAGAGCGGAATGGTGACTGAACGGAGGCAAACTGATGCATTCTGAGCGGATCCTTTTCCATTCAGAATGCATTAGGGTAAAACTGATCCGTTTTGGACCGCTTTTGAGAGCCCTGAACGGATCTCACAAACGGAAAGCCAAAACGCCAGTGTGAAAGTAGCCTTAGGGTCCATTCACACGTCCGTTTTTTCTTTCCTGATCTGTTCCGTTTTTTCAGGAACAGATCAGGACCAGATCTGGACCCATTCATTTTCAATGGGTCCTGGAAAAAATCGGACAGCACAATGTGTGCTGTCCGTTTCCATGTTCCGTTCCGCATGTCCGTTTAAATATAAAACATGTCCTATTCTTGTCCTGAAAAATCGGATCCTGGTACAATGCAAAGTCAATGGATCCGCAAAAAACGGATGAAATTCGGATGTCATCCGTTTTTTGCGGATTCCGTTCCTGGAAACACATAACAAATTTTTTTTTTTTTTTTTTTTTTTTTTTTTTTCAATTTTTTTTCAAAGAAATCCAAACAACTTTATTTGATTATTGAAATGTATACATGTTCCCGTTTTTTGCGGATCCGCAAAAAACGGATGACATACGGATGACATACGGAAACATTTTCAGGAACAACGGATCCGCAAAAAACGGACCGTTTTTCAGGATGAAAAAAAACAGGACGTGTGAATGGACCCTTAGCTTGACTTATTTCAAGATGGCAGCTCAGGGGATGTGTCCTTTCTGCTGCAGCTGGTGGCAGTTGAAGGATGGAACTGAGCATGTGTGTCCACCTCAGTGAGCTGGATAGATAATTTAGAAAAAGGGTAAACAGCAGGTGGGGCTATACAGATAGATTTTTAGTGAATAGCTCAGTTCTATTCTATTCTAACTTTTTAATTACATGCAATTACACAAGTATTCAGATCCAGGTGCTGGTTTGAAAAATGCTGAATATTTTTCATGGGACAACTCCTTTAACAACCTCCCCTCTAAACCTACCTCTGCCTCCCGAAGAACAGTCCATCTAGAGGATTTTGCCAACTGCCTCCTCCCTCCTTGGAAATAAATATATGTATATCGTTAAAATGGCCCTAACACCTTAGACAGCGGTCAGTGGAACACTAATTTTTACGACAACTATTACTTGGAGCCCCCACAATATATATGCACATTTGGCTCAATTGGGAGTGCACCCGTTTTATATAGGAGAAGGGGAAAAAGGCAATAGCAGACACATCTGGTTGTGAATTATCTTCCTTAAAGGGGTATTTCCACCAGACATATTTATGGCATATGGATAGGATATGCCATTAAAGGGGTTATCCAACCCCTAAAATGCCTCCCCATACGCCCGGGCCCCTGACAGAGGTTATACTTACCTGGCACCCCGGCAGGTGACGCTAGGGAGACTCGTTCCCGTCACGGCCTGCTATTTGCTGCCTGACCACGCACCCACCCCCCGACCAACACCAGATGTTTTCATCCGCGCGACAGGGAGCTGCAGCAGCTGTGCTGGTGTTGGGAAACCAGGTAAGTATAACTTCTCTTAGGGGCACAGGAGTATGGCGAGGCATTTTAGGGGTTGGACAACCCCCTTAACATCAAGTGCACAACCCACCTTCGGGACCGACTCCTATCTTCAGAAAAGGGCACCCCAAGTGAACGGAGAGCAAGCCGCGCAGGCGCAGAAACATAGAAAGTGTCGGCAGATAAGAACCATTTGGCCCATCTAGTCTGCCCAATATATCTGAATCCTATGAATAGCCCCTGGCCCTATCTTATATGAAGGATGGCCTTATGCCTATCCCATGCATGCTTCAACTCCTTCACTGTATTTGCAGCTGCCACTTCTGCAGGAAGGCTATTCCATGCATCCACTACCCTCTCAGTAAAGTAATACTTCCTGATATTACTTTTAAATCTTTGCCCCTCTAATTTAAAACTGTGTCCTCTTGTGGTAGTTTTTTTTTCTTTTAAATATTCTCTCCTCCTTTACCGAGTTGATTCCCTTTATGTATTTAAAAGTTTCTATCATATCCCCTCTGTCTCGTCTTTCTTCCAAGCAGACACTCTCTATTCACTTCCATGACACTTCTAAAAATAGGAAAGTGGTGGCACTATTTTATGGAATAAAATGAACAGGGGGGTGGCAGAGCTTGTTCTCCATTCACTGTTATGGGAGTTCTGAAAATGGCTCGGCTAGTTTCGGCAGTCTCATAGCAGTGAATGGAGAGTTTACTGCGCATGCGCAGTGTTGTCTCTGTTCACTTCAGGGGCCCAGTTCTGGAGACAGGAGTGTGCACCTATCTGACATTTCTTGCCTATCCAATCGATAAGCTATAAAAGTCCCAGTTGGGACAACCCCTTTAAGAAAAAGAAAAAAAAGGGCATACTGAAATGCAACATGTCTGACCCTTCACCATCAAGTGAATATCCCCATCTCTCACCTTCACTCCTATGGCAATGATGAGATGCTTTGCAAGCTCGGCATTATCAAAGCAGTAAGGGCATTTCTCCATCCTGGCGGCAAGCTTCCGATGCTCTGCAATAGCCTGCTGCCTCTCTCTCTCCTCTTCCTCGCTGGCTCGCTCATTCTTTGCCGCTTTTGAGACAAACATATCATCCAGGGTATAATAATCCTGGTCAGTCTTCTCTCTGAGCTGTAAAAACAGAAAATCACCCACAATGTAGAGCCAACATAAAATGCTGTAGTAGGAAGATGTAAAGACAATGGAAAAACAAAGTAAAACAAAGCAGGAAAAGTTCAGCCTATTGTCACACTCATTACCAAGCACAACAAACAGAAACATCCACCTTAGGGCACTTTCACACTTGCGTTGTTTGATTCCGGCAGGCAGTTCCGTTGCCTGAACCGACTGCCTGATCAGGCAAACTGTATGCAAACGCATGTCATTTTTTCTGACTGATCAGGCATTTTTCAGACTGATCAGGATCCTGATCAGTCAGAAAAATGCATTGCAATACCGGATCCGTTTTTCCGGTGTCATCAGACAAAACGGATCCGGCATTTTTTTTAATTTTTTTTTAAAGGTCTGCACATGTGCAGACCGGAAGGAAGGATCCGGCATTCCGGTATTTTGAATGCCGGATGCGACACTAATACATTCCTATGGGAAAAAAATGCCGGATCCGTCATTCAGGCATGTCTTCAGGTTTTTTTTCGCCGGAGATAAAACCGTAGCATGCTACGGTTTTCTCTTTTGCCTGATCAGTCAAAATGACTGAACTGAAGACATCCTGATGCATCCTGAACGGATTACTCTCCATTCAGAATGCATGGGGATATGCCTGATCAGTTCTTTTCCGGTATTGAGCCCCTGTGACGGAACTCTATGCCGGAAAAGAATAACGCTAGTGTGAAAGTAGCCTAAAACCAAATCCTGTTGAAGGCCATCTATCAAATACCACAATGCTTCTGTAGGCACTTACAGGTTGACATATACTGCAGCCAGGAACTGCTTTCTAAGATCTTTCTTTCTTTTGAAAACACACACTCTCTCTCTCTCTCTCTAGCTGCTTAGTTTGATGCAGAAACTACGAGGTCTGAGCCAAACACACATCATGGAGAGCAGCTGCAGCTGCATCCCCCTCCCCAACTACCATTTTCTATATCCGGGGACTGTGAAAGTTTCCTAAAGGGGTTATCTAAGACTAAACTTTTTTAACAGACCTCTTCAGAGTGGCTGGGCCTCTGCTAGGGTTCATACTCACCTGGTTCCCCCTGCGTCACTCCACGGCCATCTCGGCAGGTCCCAGGTCTTAGGTAAGTATGAACCCCACCGCGGGTCCAGCCACGCTGTGTTAGAAAACTTTAGTCTTGGATAACCCCTTTAATTCTTTCAAGAGGTTCTTCAGGATTTATTTTTTTATTTGCATAGTGGAAAAATTCATAGTTCATCCGTTCCCCGCCGATGCGTTCTATCTCCCTGCCTCTCTTCATTGGACTTCTGGTTCCCGTCTGTTGACTTCTGCGTGGACAGGGCCACATGCCCCCCTGCAGGCAATGACTAGCCTCAGCACATGACCCTACCACTTGGGTCTCTGTTGGTATAGCCATAGGATTGTTTTTTTGTGAGAAGAGTTGTATTTTTAATAACGCCATTTTGGAGCACATATAATGTATTGAGATCATTCTTTTCGAGGGAGAATGAAAAAGAAAGCAATTCTGCAGGTTTAGGTTTTTACTGCATCTGCACAATAAAACACTCAGAAAATGTTGTTTTTATGTCTGAGAACCATGTTTTTTTTCTGTCAATGGAGCAGAGGCAGGGCTATTTGTGAAATAAGTTGATACTTTCATAGGTGCCATTTTGGTGTACATGAGTTTTGATCTCTTTATCCTGCTTTTTGAGAAGGGATGAACAAAACACAGCAATTCTGGACCCAATTGTAACTTTTTTTTTCTTCTGTTTTTATATACAGTAAAAGCATATTTTTGGGAAAAAAATAGTTTTTGGGTGTTTAATATTTGTAAACATTTTTTTTTACAATCTAACATTTATTAGCTTGTATAACACACGGCAATACTTTGGTATAACATATTAACACAATAATAGCAACCCATGATGACATCACGGGTGAGGAGGTAGGGTTGGGGGAGTGTGAGATGCATGTGGGACCACCCACCCTCTGTGTAACCACTTAGATGCCACAGTTGCTATTCTCAGCGGTATCCAGGGAATTAAATGGCTAGGATCTTCAATTTGGGCTCACAAAACAGTGCGACATTTGTATCACAACCATAATCTTGGTCAGATACAGCTCCTGCTCTTATAGACAGCACCATCCCATACATTTTCATCAGTATGCTGAAACAGCATAGTCCCCATGACATAAATAAAGCATTGGGGGCATTAAAGGGTTACATTGGTTGTCTCATAACATCTCTTACAGAGTGGTACTCTATTCTCAGTGGGGTATCCCTCCATATGACTTCCACATGCATCAACTGGAGTGCCTGATGAAGACCACAATTAGGAGCCCACAATCACTAAAGGCATGACAGGTCTTCTTAAATTTGTTTAAAAAAATTTTTTTATGTTTTATCCTTTATTTCCCCAAAATATCTCAATGGGTTTTGCACATTACGAGGCAGCAGTCGCATACTGCAGGTCACCCTTTTATCCGCACCTTTTCAGCTGCTCCGTTTTTGCACATGGTGGGCATATCTTCTTTTACGTCCTATGTGAACAATCTAGTTAACAACTTCTCAGTAACACTTATAATCTACAAGCAGATTCAGCGCTGATTGCCTTCATGAATAATTACATAATCTAGAACACAATTTTTTCCAAGAACTGATTTTTTTCTTCAAATAAATAAACCAAAACTACATAGGAAGTTAACCCTTCAATATTCTAACTTCATGCTGGATGAACACATTTAAAGTTGTACTAACCATTCTTAGTTTAGTGTATTGTCTCCAGCATCCTCCACTACCTACACCGACAAAAAAGAAAGCATAAACCCCTCCACTACCTACACCGACAGGAAAGAAAGCATAAACCCCTCCACTACCTACACCGACAGGAAAGAAAGCATAAACCCCTCCACTACATACACGACGGGAAAGAAAGCATAAACCCCTCCACTACCTACACCAACAGGAAAGAAAGCATAAACCCCTCCACTACCTACACCGACAGGAAAGAAAGCATAAACCCCTCCACTACCTACACCGACAGGAAAGAAAGCATAAACCCCTCCACTACCTACACCGACAGGAAAGAAAGCATAAACCCCTCCACTACCTACACCGACAGGAAAGAAAGCATAAACCCCTCCACTACCTACACCAACAGGAAAGAAAGCATAAACCCCTCCACTACCTACACCGACAGGAAAGAAAGCATAAACCCCTCCACTACATACACGACGGGAAAGAAAGCATAAACCCCTCCACTACCTACACCAACAGGAAAGAAAGCATAAACCCCTCCACTACCTACACCGACAGGAAAGAAAGCATAAACCCCTCCACTACCTACACCAACAGGAAAGAAAGCATAAACCCCTCCACTACCTACACCAACAGGAAAGAAAGCATAAACCCCTCCACTACCTACACCAACAGGAAAGAAAGCATAAACCCCACCACTACCTACACCAACAGGAAAGAAATCATATACCCCTCCACTACCTACACCGACAGGAATGAAAGCATAAACCCCTCCACTACCTACACCGACAGGAATGAAAGCATAAACCCCTCCACTACCTACACCAACAGGAATGAAAGCATAAACCCCTCCACTACCTACACCAACAGGAAAGAAAGCATAAACCCCTCCACTACCTACACCAACAGGAAAGAAATCATATACCCCTCCACTACCTACACCGACAGGAATGAAAGCATATACCCCTCCACTACCTACACCGACAGGAAAGAAAGCATATACCCCTCCACTACCTACACCGACAGGAAAGAAAGCATAAACCCCTCCACTACCTACACCGACAGGAATGAAAGCATATACCCCTCCACTACCTACACCGACAGGAAAGAAAGCATATACCCCTCCACTACCTACACCGACAGGAAAGAAAGCATAAACCCCTCCACTACCTACACCGACAGGAATGAAAGCATAAACCCCTCCACTACCTACACCGACAGGAATGAAAGCATAAACCCCTCCACTACCCACACAGACAGGAAAGAAAGCATAAACCCCTCCACTACCTACACCGACAGGAAAGAAAGCATATACACCTCCACCACCTACACCGACAGGAATGAAAGCATATACACCTCCACCACCTACACCGACAGGAAAGAAAGCATAAACCCCTCCACTACCTACACCAACAGGAATGAAAGCATATACCCCTCAATTTTCTACACCAACAGGAATGAAAGCATATACCCCTCCACTACCTACACCGACAGGAAAGAAAGCATAAACCCGTCCACTACCTACACCGACAGGAATAAAAGCATATACCCCTCCACTACCTTGTCCACCAGTGAAAAAGGCATTAACTACTCCACTTCCCTAGATCACAAGTGAAGAAGACAGTAATCACTGGGCTATCCTAAATCACCAGGAAAGAAGGCACCAACCCTTCCACTACCTAGACTACCAGGGAAGAAGGTATTAACCCATTCATTACCCCACATAACCAGAAAACACAGCATTAACCTCTCCCCTATACCACCAGGATAAAAGGCATTACTCTCTCCACTACCCTGGATTACTAGTGAAGCAGATATTTCTTCCTCTTTCACTAGACCAGACCACCAGGGAAGCAGGTATTAACCACTCACTACCCTAGACCTCTATAGAAACAGAGATTAACAACTTCTACTACCCTATAAGAACAAGGGAAGAAGGCTTTTACAACCTCTGCATATACCTACTGTATACCAGAACTGAAGTAGACATTAACATCCTCAATTGCCTTATACCATGGGGAAGCTCTGATATGCATTGTCAGCTGTGAGACCTTCTATAGGGCTGTGTCTTTCCAAATCATGTCCAATCAACTGAATTTACAATTGTTGGACTCCAATCAAGATGGAGAAACATTTCAAAGATGAAGAGAAATGGGAGGTCCCATAGCTAAATTTCAAGTGTGATAGAAAAGGGTCTCATGTCCAAAAAAAAAGGGATTATTATTTTTTTTTTTTAACGAATTTCCAAACATTTCTAAAATTCAGTTAACTTTCTAATTACGGGGTATTGAGTGCAGATTGATTGGGGGCCTCAATTTTTTTGGATCTTAACACAAGCAAAATGTGAAAAAAGTGAAAGGGGCTAAAGACTTTCAAATTCATTATATATATATATATATATATATATATATATATATATATATATATACATATATATATATATACATACATACACACACACACATACAAAGACAATTGTACACATAAAAAGAAGGCAACTACTGACATCTACAGTAAGCATGCTCCCATGAATTCACAATTTCTTGGGCCCTTAAGCCCTGAAGTCTATGGATTGAACTTCAAGGCTTGACAGAACAATCCCCATACCTAAAAGTAAAAGAAGCCTGTGAGCCACATCTTTTTCTACAAAAGACATCCCTGACAGCCATGGCATTTCCAAGTAAGTGGTAGAACGAACATAACAGACACAGAGGTCCCCAATGAGAGGGAGTCATCTGACCATGACCAATACTAGGACCTGGGAGACACAGTTGACAGGTTGCATAAAACATATGACTTATTTTCGCACATAATAATAAAATCAGACATACCGAATGTCTAAACAGGTAAAATATACAGTATAATACAACTAATCAATTTTCTGTAATATTGTACAGACCCTGCTGCACACAGATACACTAGGTACATTGCTTTCTTATTTCTCCTTCTTAAAGGGCATCTGTCAGCAGTTTTGTACCTATGACACTGGCTGACCTGTTACATGTGCACTTGGCAGCTGAAGACATCTGTGTTGGTCCCATGTACATATGTGCCCGCATTGCTGAGAAAAATTATGTTATATTATATGCAAATGAGCCTCTAGGAGCAACGTGGGCAGAGAGGCTCTGCTCTCTCTGCAACTGTCGACCCCTCTGCACTTTGATTGACAGGACCAGGTGTTATAACGTTTTCACTGTCTGGTCCTGTCAAAGTGCAAAAGGCTCAGCAGTTGAAGAGAGAGCAGAGCCTCTAGCTGTAACGGGAGTGCCCCCTGTTGTTTCTAGAGGATTATTTGCATATAAATATTAAAACTTCATTTTTCTCAGCAATGCGGGCACATATGAACATGGGACCAACACAGATACCTTCAGCTGCCAAACGCACATGTAACAGGTCAGCCAGTGTCATAGGTACAAAACTGCTGACAGATGCCGTTTAAAGGCTATGTGCATTTTAGGGGGCAATTTTAATTTTTTTTTATTATTGTATTGTACTCATTATGATGTAAAGATATTTTTTCAATTGGTCTCTATTAAAAAAAAATATTGAGTCCTTTTCTCTGTTACGGGTTGAGATGCTCTATTAGCAGGATCTGAATTTACCTCTTCCATCAGCCAACTAATCTGGTGGGATCCTTATCTCTGACCTTATAAACACTCATTATAGCTCAGTTCTTACCGATAAGAATGTGGCTTAAATAAGTGTTTATGACCTTTTAGTAATTTACAGATAAAGGTTATAAGATGACCACCAAAAAATGAAAGGGAAAGTAAGATTCACACAGCTAGAAAAACAGTTAACACTTTGTGACAGAATGACTCAATAATTTTAATAAAGATTAGAAAAAAATTTTTGCCCAAAATGAGGTAAACAAAATTACCTCGAAGGTGCTTTAAAATAGCTTTTAAAGAATTTAAGAATATGTTCCAAAATGTCCTTGCGATATATAGGAAAATAGAGTGTTAGATCAGAGTACCGAGGACCATTCATATCTAAAGCAGAGTACACAAAGTTCAATGATCCCTCTCCCAGTGTTTGATCAAAACACACTCTCCCAATCAAGGTCAAAGGAGACTGTTGCTGGTGCATCCTTCACATTTTATATGATCCTTGGTCAGTCAACATTTTGCAACTCTTGCAAAAAAGAAAAACGACTGATAACCATACGGACTATCTTAGGCTGGACCTCCATGGACACCACACTGCACCCACCAGAGCTTCCCGTATGACATGGAAGTCTTTGCAAAGTAAATAGCATCTACGAAAGAGAAGGAAGCCATCTTACCTATATAGTCATACAGTAGGCACCAGAAGCTAGTTATGAAGACAAGTGTAAAAGCACAAAGTGAAGGAGGAGACAATTAGAATTAGATCTAAACTGCTGACAGAGGTAGGCAGGGGTTTCGGTAAGGTGGGTAATCATACCCATAACCACACAAAAAAAAAAAAAAAACATAGTTAGGCTATGCCCACATCTGCAGACACCTTGGCAGAACCAAGGCTCCACACAATCAATGGGGTCCATCGAGCACTAGATCCGGCAGAGCATTGTGGTTTCCGCGCCTAGTGGTTGCATTGGTCAAGTTATCTTGGGACATGATGAGCGCCCATATTAACCTGAAAAGAGTACAAAAAAGGCCCTTTGACCCTCATGGAGCTGGTATACATCACCATAGCTTTTGCTAACTGTATAGGACAGAGCAGTGGACTCTTCTTCAAGGAATAAGCATACGTCTGGTGGAAGACCCTGATAGAACGCCCACAGCATATACTCCGTATATATCCACAGGGCTCCATTTACCCGACAGAGGAAAATGAGTAAAAAATAAACAAATACATTACTTTTTTGTTTACATGAGAGCCAACAGATGATATATCACACTATAAATGTATAGTGGGGTACGTCAAAGCCTTATGTTGGAGCCGGGTATACTTCAAGAGATCCTCCCCATGTGGACACTAGTGCAGGCTTTAAAGTGCAACTGTCATATATTATTTATTTAGTTGATTAGAGCTAGACATGTATACCCCAGTTAGTCTGCGTATGATTGCCAAAAGATCTGAAATTACCTTTATAAGAACAGCTTTCATTAATGTCCCCTGTCCCTTTCCACTGGTCCCTTAAAAGACCATTGCTATGGCTCATCTGTCTCCTCTTTAGTATAAACAGAAGACAGAGGGGCGGTCCTCCACACTGCATGCCTGCATTAGGTTTCAGAGTGCAGAGGCGTGTCTCTTAGTAATCACATCTGATTGGCTGGCAGGGAGCTACTGGCTACAGCAAGTGTGTATGTGAAGTGAGGGAAAGCAGTTTTGGCCTCAGAGAACTGGCTGAGGAGCCATCTTGAGAAGATCCTCATATTGTAGGATTAAAACAACCACAACTGAGGGAAAAATTCAAGGAAAACAGTGGTATTTGAAGAAACTAAAGATTGTAGGACCCTCGTTAGCTTTATGCATAATGCTCCACCAGCAGTAATATATGCAAAAAAAAAATATTTTTTTTATAAAACATGACAGTTACACTATATACACCGACGGAGGCAATTTTTGTTTATGAATAATAAAAAAAAAATTTGGGTAAAAATCATTTTCAATTGGCCTTTATTAAAAAAATATTGAGCCATACTGTCACAAAGGGGTAACCGTTTTTCTAATTGAGTGACTGGTACTTTCATTTTGTGCCAGTCATCTAAAAAAGCCTCATCTCTAAACTACTAAGAGGTCCTAAAGACTTATTTAAGCCAGATTCTTATCAGTTAAATAAGAACTGAGCTATAATGAGTGTTTATAACGTCTGAGAGCAGAGATAAGGAGCCCGTCAGCTCCCCAGATGACGGAAAAGACTGAAAATCCACAGGCAGATAGTAGAGCATCTCAGCTCTGTACACAAAAAAAGACTTCATATATTTAATAAAGACCAATTGAAAAAATGATTTTTAGCTCAAAATAAGTCCAAGGCAATAATAATAAAAAAAAATTGCCCCCAAAAGGTGTACATAGCCTTTAAATGTCATGTGAACAGAGACTAAGGCTACGTTCACATCACCGTTCAGCCTTTCCGTTCTCCTGCTCCGTTTAGGGGCAGGAGAACGGAAAGGACGGATAAGCACATAACTGACACCAAACTGAGTGAAACGGAGCCTGAGGACCCCATAGACTATAATGGGGTCCGTTATGTTTCCGCTCAGAAGATGATTTTTAAGCGGAGACAAAAGTTGTGCATGCAGGACTTTTGTCTCCGCTTAAAAATCATCTTCTGAGCAGAAACATAACGGACCCCATTATAGTCTATGGGGTCCTCAGGCTCCGTTTGGTGTCAGTTATGTGCTTATCCGTCCTTTCCATTCTCCTGCCCCTAAACGGAGCAGGAGAACGGAAAGGCTGAACGGTGATGTGAACGAAGCCTAACAAACATAAAAAAAAACTGATTTTAAAGTGTTTGTACCATATTAACCACCAAACATTAAAAAAAAGCAGCAAAAGCTTAGATTAGGGTGATGAATGTCAGACAAGGCAGGAGGTTAATGGATTCCTTTTAGACATCTCAAGCTATATTGACTTGGTAAATCTGATGCTGCGCACCGGTCTACGGGTTATTGATTAGGACTGAGCGCTTGTTTTATTCCTTTTGTTCTGTGTCCAGCATTAATATGACTAAAAAACGTCTGCGTTCCTAGACATATGACGGACGCCGGCGATGGATTATTTCATAATTAGGTGCACATATAGGAGCTTGCCCTCCGCCTAGAGAAGCTTGGTAATAATTAGAATATCTTCTCCTATTCTAATGTACAGGCAGGGGGGGTTCCCTGCACAGTCTGACACTATCCAATCAGTGCTGCCCGAGTCAGACTGTGCAGGGACACACCCCTCCCAGCTGGTAACACCCAGATGAACATTTATTTCAGACTGCTGGCAATTAATACATAAACTTCTAGAAGGAATAATGGCACAACAGAGTCACAGGCGACTCCTATTACATGGGAAATGCAAATAGTTACTGAAAGAGACATGTCAGGAGAGGTTGTCTCACAAAGGACAGCCTATGAGGGCATATGGGCATCATAGAGAGGCCCTTCTTCAGGACCAACCCTTTATCAGCCAGAATGAAGTGCTGCTCTGGTGGACCACTGATGTCCATGTATTACATGGGATGGCCAATTCATCTGAACGGTTGACATGTAAAACTACATTACTGGTGGTCTGGCACGCCAAAGTTTGCTCGGGGGCCAGGAGCTGGGTTCCTGGCAATTGGCCAAGCGATGCAGCTCTAATCTTAAAAGGGGTTGTCTTTGATTAAACAGGCCATTAAGTAAAAATAAACTTCATACAGCACCAAGACATTCTCCATACGCTTTTCCATATATCCCTTTAAGGTGTATGGATGTCACAGGGGGAGTCTCATCCTTGAGACCGCGCTCTATAAGACGAAGCAGAGATCTTCTAGGCGTAATGGAGGCCTATGCATTCAAATGGCTGCCATGTAATAACGCTCTCCCCCTGAGGCGAGCACATTGGGTACAACTATTGATGGATGCAACTTCCCCGTGGATATCCGCCGATTATCAGACGGTTATAGAACCAGGTCTAAAACAAACTCCACTGCGGCAGATCTCCGTTAAAGGGGTTATCCAGGTATTTGACATAAATGACCTGGGCCTCAGGATAGGTCACCAGTATCTGATCGGTGAGGATCTGACTTCCGGGACCCCCCCTGCCTATCTGCTGTTAGAAGAGCTGCGAGTAGGGATGAGCGAATTTCGGTTTCCGGTTACTGCACAATTGCGTTATGGATCCTGTGAACACGGACCATAAGCAAAGCCCGCTAATGCACGGAGATAGCAGAACAGCCCCGTGCTGCAAGACCTCCTTCTATAAGAAATGCAGACAAATTGCAAATGACCTTGTGCTCGGAGACTGCTGTCACACGAACGAGTGGGTGGTGGAAACTGATTATGTTATTAAAAGCTGCACTAAAGGCAATATCTGGGGGAAGAGGCGAGCTAAGGAGATGCATTCGTTCCTTCAGTGTGTCTGACAGAGTATCCAAGTTACCTGAAATGCAGAGCGTCTATTGTCTCAACGCCCACGTGGATGAACGAGAAAGGGAGAAACCGCAGCGGGAGGATGAAAGGCATTTTATACATCGCTCTATTCGGATTCCACCAGCCTATAGAGGCAATATCCCAATAATTTATTATTACATTTTAGGTTTAGTATTTAGGACCCCTCTGATGAGCTGGCATTTTATGTACATTGTGATTATGTTGATACATTAGGTTTGACTTTCCTCTTGTAGATAAAAATCGGCTCAATGACAAATTGAGCTCTGCTACATCTATACTATCTACCAAGGTTTACTACTGCAATCAACATACTCAACTGAAAACACTTAAGGACACCGTACAGTGAGCGGCATCTCCTTCTGTACGGGGTGCAGCAGGTGGGGGTCTGTTTTCCAATATATATGTTGATATTCATCTATGTCGGAGAAAGGGGCGCTTCATATAGGTAGGGTTCTGTCAGAACCCCCTATTTATCAAAGTATTTAAAGAGGTACCTGTGATTTTATTTATGCAACATGTAACCGTTCACACTGTGCGTTTTCTGGTCCTGGCCATGCACTAATGTGTGCATGTCAAGCCCTTAATGTGTCATGCAGAGGAACAAGAGTGGTAGAGGTTAATAGGGCGTAGGATGAAATCCCAGTGTGAAGGAAACATGACATCTATATGTAAATGGGTAACAGGTGTTACCATGGTGGATTAACCAAAGAAGGATTCCCCCCCCCCCCCTCTCTTTGCAGGGAGGTGGGACACGTGTAGCATTTAAATCATGCTTTCCACCATGATACCATGTTACGATTAAGGACATATTGTCTGAAACGCGTAAACGAGCACTGCATATGAAGTGACTGTATCTGCTGTTGAATATTATGAATTAAAGGAGAAGTTTTTAAGGAGGACGAAAATTGCTTTCTGGAGCCGTTTTTCTACTATTTTCTACTTTACCGTACCCGGGGACTCACCCAAAGGCTCCTGAATACGGGTATAAAGGCCAGATACAAGGTGAGCTGGAAAAAAGTGTGCTTATGTAAAGAGGCTCTGTCACCAGGATCAACCCTATTAAACTAGGCATATAGCCCAGTAGGGTTGATGTAGCTGGGCAAAACGACACCAATGTTTTTTTTGTAGGTGCCAGCGTTGTGGAGAACTTTTATTTTTATGAGTCATTGGAGCACCAAGAGGCGGGCTTAAAGGGCTTCTGTCACCCCCAAAACACAAATTAAAAATCCTTATTGGACGACTATTCCCTATATAGGGCTCTTACCTTCGTCTGTGGCTTCGTTTCCTTAAAAATTGATCTTTTAAAATATGCAAATCACTTCACTACCAGCAAGTAGGGCGTCTACTTGCTGGTAGCCGCCGCAAAAAACCGCCCCCTCCTCCTGTTGATTGACAGGGCCAGCAAACGCCCTCCTCCTCCGGCTGGCCCCGTCAGCATTTCAAATCCCGTGCCTGTCTTCATTCAGCGCAGGCGCTCTGAGAGAAGGAGGCTCGCCTCCTCAGCACTCCCTCAGTGCGCATGCGCCGATGACGTCTCTCAGAGCGCTTGCGCCGAATGAAGACAGGCGCGGGATTTGAAATGCTGGCCCTGTCAATCAACAGGAGGAGGGGGCGGTTTTTTGCGGCGGCTACCAGCAAGTAGACGCCCTACTTGCTGGTAGTGAATTGATTTGCATATTTTAAAAGATCGATTTTTAAGGAAACAAAGCCACAGACAAAGGTAAGAGCCCTATATAGGGAATAGTCGTTAAATAAGGATTTTTAACAAGCCCAAAAAAAATAATAATTGTGTTTTGGGGGGTGACAGAAGCCCTTTAAGCAGTTTGAGCACCGCTCCAGGTCCCCTGGTGTTCCAAACATGCCCCCTCCCCTTAGATTGACAGACTTCACAGAGTTCTTGCGCCTGCACATTCGTTAGCTAACATGGTGAATGCGCACCACGTCTTCCACAAGGAAGTGGAGACACCGTCGGCTTCATCTGCCATCGCCTTCACTTCCCAGTGTAATGATGTCAATGGCACGGTCACACTAACCATCTTCTCTGCTCGGCAAGCAGCAGAAAACGGGGTGTGCATGCGCTGTGTTAGCTAATGGGTGCGCAGGCGCGAGAACTCAGCGCTAGATGTGAATTCTAGCACTGTCCATATAAGGTGTTTTGAGCACCAGGGGCTTTGCTGGAGCAGTGCTCAAATCACAGAAGCCCGCCTCTTGGTGCTCCAATGGCTCATTTATAATAAACATAAAAGTGTAAATTTCTACATAAGGCCAGCATTTACAAAAACAAATATAGGTATCCTTTTGCTCACCTACATCAACCCTACAAGGCTATATGCCTGGTTTAATAGAGATGATCCTGGTGAGAGAGCCTCTTTAAGCCACTAAACTATCACAAATACACTTAAAAAAATTTCCTGTGTGATTTTAAAGTGTTTTTGTGATCTGATTGACAAAAAAAATGGCCAAGTCAACTCATTTTAGGGTAATCTCAAGAATAATTTTCTATTAGCTGTTTAACAGCATCAAAAACAAACAAAAAACCTATTTTTATATTTTTTTGTCTTCCAAATGTCTGCTGGGAACAGGCTCTGGACATAATCAGTCTCCTTCCCCCCCCTTGCAGAAGAAATCTTCCTAGCTACACTGATATGCTACAGCTCATGAGGTGGACACGCACACTGCTATATACTAAGTATATTTGATAACTCTCCATCGAAAGTCTATGGACCGTCTCACTCCCGTCACATGCAGCACGGAGAGAGCGCTTCTCTCCCCTCGTTCTTGAGAATGGTGGAAGTCTCAGACCTCAGACCCCAAGTGATCAAAACTTTTAATATGTTCCTATAAAATAGCAAAAGCTTTCTAGAAGAACAAAGACCCTTTAAGGGTCCTTGACACTTTGATAATGAGCATTGCTTAATTGTTGATTCTTGACCAAATCAACCTTCCACATCAAGCACTAGGATGATGTTTTATCACATTTTGAAGGACTTAGCCAGAAAAGACAATAGAAGAAATTACTAAAGAGACTGAAGATGGATGGAGACCACCATAGACATAAACACCACTTTAAGAATATTGAAGACTAGACAATGAGGAAAACGCCTAAAAAAGATGTTGGATACTTTCAAATAGCCCCATTTTAAATGCTCTGTTAAAATGTATGGAGCCCTACCACCATCGCTGGAAAGATCATCTCAGTAGTAGAGGATCATTTACCTAAATTCATCATCAGGAAGAGGACTGATTTGAAGGGGTGCTGAGTAAAGGTGGCCATACAAATTAGATGAACATGCGTACGGTGGTGTCCCAACTGTCCGCCAGAGGCAGATGGCAGAGGAAAGAAGGATCGGGCATATTGCCATGTCCCATCTTCACAATGAGAACATATGTACGCCTGGTTGAACCAACTGTGCATATGTATGAGGGATCGGGGGGAATAGCTGTCAGCTGAACCTACCGTCAGCCAACTGGTGTGGTACTATATGATGTCAAAAAGGTCATGATCTGGATTTGATTAAAAGCAGTATTTCATACATGTCATCTGCAGCTAACGAAAAAGAAATGAGAAGCTAAGGTGGACAATCTGTGGCTCTCCGGTCAGGTCTAGGGTGGAACGTGTTGCTGGAGAATAGATTTCATTTAGGAAGAGCCATGCACAGACCTGGTGACATGTTCCAGTGACAGAAGGGGTAATGCATGACAAGCCAGACATCTGTACTTAGTAATGATTTCACGCATTTGGCATCAGTCAGAAGCGATTAGCCAAACTCGGCTTTGATTACAAGCAATAATCGCACAGATACTGCATGATGAGACGGTGAAGTAAAAAAAATCTGCCATAATGACCTCATACGTCTCTCCATGCTGCTACATTACAACGCCATTAGGTTTACTGCATACGTTTCAGATTGTTTTTATTTGGGCATGGGAATATTAAAAGGCTGCATACAGTGGTGCAGACTGAAGATACTGGGCCTCAATGCAAAACCCACCTCTACTATGAACCAATACTGGTGTCTTATGTGGCAGATGGGTTTTTGGGCTTCTTCAGGCACCAGAGCCCAGGTGCGAATGCTACATCTGCACCTCCTATAGCTATGCCCCAGGTGGTACCTGTATTCGATATAAATATAAAGACGACAGCAGAAGGACGTATGAATTTTTTCTGCATTGCTGTAATTTGCTGCAAATTTACAGAACGCTGCATGTTGTTTGATAAATATGGAGCACCTTTAAAAGGGGTTATCCAAGAGTATAAAGTGTCCCCCCATGTGCCGGGGCCCACACATAGAATATACTTCCCTGTGGCGCTCCTGGTCCCTGCACCGCCACTGCTGCTTCTTCCCGTGCACGGATGAAAACATCCAGTGACGGGGGGAGGAGGGGGAGCAGCCAATGGCAGGCCGGGACGGGGATGAGCCTCCCTAGAGTCACCCGCGATGCTAGGGATGCTCGTTCCCGTCCCCGCCTGCCATTGGCTGCTTTCCCCCCCCCGACACCGGATATTTTCATCTGTGCACGGGGAGAAGCTTTAGTCTAAGGATATCACTTCTGTTTTGACAGAACCCAGCCCCTTACTGGAGTGAGATTGTGACATTTTTTGAGACATTTCAAAAAGTCACATTTGATATATACCTACCTGCCTAGCGAACTATGCCTACTTCCGATCTACATTTCAAAAAGTGGCAAGAGCGGCGCAATAAGTTAAAAGAAAAATTTAAAAGTTATAGCTTCGGATCATAGATTTAGATTAAGTTTTTAATGCTGTTTCCGTACAGCATTAAAATGTATTGGCTCTGTGGAGTCAAACTTCGTCTAGCCCGAAGTCATGCAAGACTTTGGTGAATTACTACTGTATTCATAGCTGTGTGTTTAAAAACTATTTAAAATGGGAATTTGAACTGGGCTTTGGTATCAAGGTAAAAGCCAGTACCAAAGCCCACTTCAGATTACCATTTTAAACTATTTTTAAACACGCAGATAAGAATACAGTAGCAATTTAGGGCTCTTTTTACCCCATTAAAAGTGTCCTGTCTGACCCAGGAAGAAGTACGGTGGCGTCTTAAAAAGATTGAAATAGACAAATCGCCAGGACCGGATGGCATACACCCCCGTATCCTAAGAAAATTAAGTAATGTCATAGCCAGACCCTTATTTCTGATATTTGCAGATTTTATACTGACAGGGAGTGTCCCACAGGATTGGCGCATAGCAAATGTGGTGTCAATATTCAAAAAGGGTCCAAAAACAGAGCCTGGAAACTATAGGCCGGTAAGTTTAACATCTGTTGTGGGTAAACGGTTTGAAGGTTTTCTAAAGCTACTTTCACACTCACATTTTGTGCAGATCTGTCATGGACGGATCCGTTCAGATAATACAATCATCTGCATCAGTTCTGAACGGATCCGTTTGTATTATCTTTAACATAGCCAAGACGGATCCGTTTTGAACACCACTGAAAGTCAGTGGAGGACAGATCCATTTTCTATTGTGCTAGATTGTGTCAGTGAAAACGGATCCGTCCCCATTTACTTACATTGTGTGTCAGAACGGATCTGTTTGGCTCAGTTTCGTCAGACGGACACCAAAGCAGAATGGAGACTCATCGGAGGCAAACTGATGCATTCTGAGTGGATCCTTTTCCATTCAGAATGCATTAGAATGCAAACTGATCCGTTTTGGACCGCGTGTGAGAGCCCTGAACGGATCTCACAAACAGAAAGCAAAAACGCGAGTGTGAAAGTAGCCTAAGAGATGCTATCTTGGAGTACCTCAATGAAAATAAGCAAATAACCCCATATCAGCATGCCTTCATGAGGGATCGGTCATGTCAAACTAATAAAATCAGTTTCTATGAGGAGGTAAGTTCTAGACTTGACAGCGGCAAATCAATGGATGTCGTGTATCAGGACTTCTCCAAAGCATTTGACACTGTACCACATAAAAGGTTAGTATATACAATGAGAATGCTTGGACTGGGGGAAAATGTCTGTATGCTGGTAAGTAACCGGCTCAGTGATAGAAAACAGAGGGTGGTTATTAATGGTACACACTCAGATTGGGTCACTGTCACTAGTGGGGTACCTCAGGGGTCAGTATTGGGCCCTATTCTCTTCAATATAGTTATCTATGATCTTGTAGAAGGCTTGCATAGTAAAGTGTAAATTTTTGCAGATGACACTAAACTGTGTAAAGTAATTAACACTGAAGAGGACAGTATACCGCTACAGAGGGATCTGGATAGATTGGAGGCTTGGGCAGAGAAGTGGCAGATGAGGTTTAACACTGACAAATGTAAGGTTATGCACATGGGAAGGAATAATGCAAGTCACCCGTACATACTAAATGGTAAAACACTCGGTAACACTGACATGGAAAAGGACCTAGGAATTTTAGTGAACAGCAAACTAAGCTGTAAAACCAGTGTCAGGCAGCTGCTGCCAAGGCCAATAAGATAATGGGTTGCATCAAAAGGGGCATAGATGCCCGTGATGAGAACATAGTCCTACCACTTTACAAATCATTAGTCAGACCACACATGGCGTACTGTGTACAGTTCTGGGCTCCTGTGAACAGACATAGCAGAGCTGGAGAGGGTCCAGAGGAGGGCAACTAAAGTAATAACTGGAATGGGGCAACTACAGTACCCTGAAAGATTATCAAAATTAGGGTTATTCACTTTAGAAAAAAAGACGACTGAGAGGAGATCCAATTACGATGTATAAATATATCAGGGGTCTGTATAAATATATCAGGGGTCAATACAGAGATCATCTATTTATCCCCAGGACGGTGACTGTGACGAGGGGACATCCTCTGCGTCTGGAGGAAAGAAGGTTTGTACACAAACATAGAAGAGGATTCTTTACGGTAAGAGCAGTGAGACTATGGAACTCTCTGCCTGAGGAGGTGGTGATGGTGAGTACAATAAAGGAATTCAAGAGGGGCCTGGATGTATTTCTGGAGCGTAATAATATTACAGGCTATAGCTACTAGAGAGGGGTCGTTGATCCAGGGAGTTATTCCGATTGCCTGATTGGAGTCGGGAAGGAATATTTTTCCACTTAAGTGAGGAAAATTGGCTTCTACCTCACAGGTTTTTTTTTTTGCCTTCCTCTGGATCAACTTGCAAGATAACAGGCCGAACTGGATGGACAAATGTCTTTTTTCAGCCTTATGTACTATGTTACTAATTCACTGAAGTCTCGCGAGACTTCGGCAGAGACAAAGTTTGGCTCCATGGAGCCAATACATTTTAATGCTGTACGGAACGTTTTTTGATCCGAAGCTCGATTCGTTCATGCTTAGCTCAGACTACGTACACACATATATTTCCCCTTTCTTTCATAATATTTTTTAAATATAGTTAATAGTTTTACCAATAGTGTGTGTCCACTTTTTCCTCCTTTTTATTTTATAAATTGTTTTAAAAAATATAGGTATTCATTTAAGGGCTCTTTCACACTTGCGTTCTTGTCTTCCGGCATAGAGTTCCGTCGTCGGGGCTCTATGCCGGAAGAATCCTGATCAGGATTATCCCAATGCATTCTGAATGGAGTGAAATCCGTTCAGGATGCATCAGGATGTCTTCAGTTCCGGAACGGAAAGTTTTTTGGCCGGAGAAAATACCGCAGCATGCTGCGCTTTTTGCTCCGGCCAAAAATCCTGAAGACTTGCCGCAAGGCCGGATCCGGAATAAATGCCCATTGAAAGGCATTGATCCGGTTCCGGCCTTAAGCTAAACGTCGTTTCGGCGCATTGCCGGATCCGACGTTTAGCTTTTTCTGAATGGTTACCATGGCTGCCGGGACGCTAAAGTCCTGGCAGCCATGGTAAAGTGTAGTGGGGAGCGGGGGAGCAGCATACTTACTGTCCGTGCGGCTCCCGGGGCGCTCCAGAGTGACGTCAGGGCGCCCCAAGCGCATGGATCACGTGATCGCATGGCACGTCATCCATGCGCATGGGGCGCTCTGACGTCACTCTGGAGCGCCCCGGGAGCCGCACGGACAGTAAGTATACCGGCTCCCCCGCTCCTACTATGGCAACCAGGACTTTAATAGCGTCCTGGGTGCCATAGTAACACTGAAAGCATTTTGAAGACGGATCCGTCTTCAAATGCTTTCGGTACACCTGCGTTTTTCCGGATCCGGCGTGTAATTCCGGCAAGTGGAGTACACGCCGGATCCGGACAACGCAAGTGTGAAAGAGGCCTATATTTAGTATAATGTTTATTTTTGTGTGTGTCAAATATACAAACACATATATTATACTGTAATTCCATTTATAAAAAAAAAAATTTTTAAGTCTAAAGCCTAAAATATCCAAATTTCCCTAAGATGAATACCTTATGGGGTCAATATTTAAAATCAATGGTCACTTTGAAGGAGTTTATATTGTTTTGGTGCTGTACAACATCTGTACTGGCCGTACGGTGCCATAGAACCAGCAACAGAAAAATAGGCCACCAAAATATGCTCCAGTCCTTTGAAGTCCTGCTGTGGGCCAAGCCAGTAGATAAATTACACAAGTAGCGTCCATTTTCACAGTACAGCTGTATTTTATAAAATATGTCAATGTGATTTTAATGTTTACCTTTGGGAGAGAAAAAAAACACATTTTGCACGCTTTTTCCAAAAACGTGTTACTGCATAAAATCACAATGTACCTGCTGCATGTGGTTTTGCTGTGTGTTGTCATACTGTTCTCAGGGGGTACTGCAACTACTTATGGAGATCAAAGCTGGCATAGGGAGTTTTACTGGCAATGCCCCCTGGGAAGAGTTATGCAAATTAGCTATCCTCCAGAAGGTATACAACTCTCTCCAGTGCCACCTATAGGAAGCGACCCTGTAAGTCAATGGCTGCCTCTTAAAAGAGCCTTGAAACACGAACAGGGATGTTATCCAATCCAGAGACACCTACAAAACTTACGATACAATACATCTGTGTGGAGCCTCAGCCTAAAATATATAGGACACGTGCAATCGTGGCCAAAAGTTTTGAGACTGGTACAAATTTTGGTTTTACAAAGCTTGCTGCTTTGGCGTTTTTGGAGCTTTTTGTTAGATGTTTCTATGCTACACTGAAGTTCAATTTTAAGCATGTCATAAGTTATTTTTTTACTTTTATGGACAAATACATTAAGTTCATGCAAAGAATATTTCCAGCGTTGACTCTTCTTTTTCAAGACTTCTGCAATTCACCCTGACACGTTGGATATCAGCTTCTGGGCCAAATCTTGACTGATGGAGACCCATTATTTTCTAATTAGTGCTTGGAGTTTATTACAATTTTTGTGTTTTTATTTGTCCACCTGCTTTTAGAGGATTGGCCACAGGTTCTCAATGGGACTGAGATTTGGGGAGTTTACCGGCCATTGACCTCAAATTTCTATGTTTTGTTCTCCAAGCCACTTAGTTCTCACTTTTGCCTCGTGATATGGTGCTCCATCATGCTGAAAAAAGCATTGTTCATCACAAAATTGCTCCTGGATTGTTGGGAGAAGTTTCTCTCAGAGGACAGCATTCTTTATTCATGGCAGTGTTCTTAGGCAAAACTGAGTGAGCCCACACGCCTGGATGAGAAGCACCCTCCCATATGAATGGTCTCTGGATGCTTTACTGTTGGCATGACACAAAATTCATGGTAGCACCTTTTCTTCTCCAGACAATCATTTTCTCAGATGTCCAAAATAGTCTGGAGGGGGCTTTATCAGAGAAAATAACTTTATCCTAGCTCTCTTCAGTCCAATCCTTGTCCCTGATGTTATTATAGGAGAGAAGTGGCTTGTTTGAAGCCCTTCTTGACACCAGGCCATTTTCCAATAGCCTTAGCCTCACCATGCGTGCAGATGCACTCAGACCTGCCTGCTACCGTTCCTAAGCAAGTTCTGCACTGGTGGCGACCTAATCACGTAACTGAATCCTCTTTAGGAGACAGTCCTATCACTTGCTGGACTTTTTTGGGCTCTCTGAAGCCTTCTTCACAGCAACTGAACCGCTTTCCTTAAAGTTCTTAATGATCTGATAAATGGTTGATTTAGGTCTAATCTTATAAGCAGCAAAGTCCTTGCCTGTGAAGCCTTTTTGGTGCAAAGCAATAACTGCATGTGTTTACTTGGAGGTAGCCATGGTGAACAGAAGAAGAAAATGATTTCAAGCACCAACCCACTTTTTAAAGCAACCCACCTGCTCTTCTCATTCAATCAGCAAGTCCTTGTTAGTACTTTTTCCTGAGCTAACAGGAAGATGACTGAATTATGTTAGCAGGTCATTTTGCAGCAGGGAAGAAATGCAGTAGAAATTGGATTTTTGTGATTACGTACATTTGCACGACACGGAATGCTTGTACTATTATATAAAAGCTCCCAGGCAATAAAGAGAAATCCACTATAGACCATGCTATGCTAAGGCTGTCATACAGACCCCAGGCAGACCGCCGGTGGTGAACTCATACACAGCAGAATAGGAATAAGATGGTGACCTAGTGAGAATGCTTTAGCAATTTTATTTTTACCAATGCTATGGACTACGTGTCATGGACATTACCTTGGCTGCCATTCTTAGGTATAGTTTGTTCTGATCTTCGGCTGTTCCCATCTTTTCTCTCTTGACCAGATCTTGAAGGCTCTGGTGGTCATCATCATGGAAATAGCGGACCCTTTCCTTATCGACGTGTGTCTCAACCTGCAACACCAAGCAATGCACAATGTATACAAATTTTAAAAAAAGTCACCTTATGATATCCACATACACTAGCTGCAATACCAGCTACAACCTTCGGTCAAGAGTGGTGCTTTTTCCGGAAGAAAGCAGAATTTTTTTGCTTTGTTCATCTTTCGTTTAGGATACACGCTGGAGGTGTATGTCAGGTGTAGAGATAAGATCGATTCTAATGAATAGACATCTCATTAGCAGGAGTTCTTCATCTGTGAAGGGCTGTCCCCACAGATGAAGATGCACCTACCTGCCTGTTGATTGACAGGACCAGACATCTAGCCCGGGCCTGACAATCTGGGCCCTGCGCCACTGCCCCGAGTAGCGATACAGGAGCCAAAAATCAAGTTTTGTTTCAAAAGCAGCAACCGCGCCTGCGCCCGGACCCAAAAGTGTAGCTTTGGTGCCTGCATCGCTTCTCGGAGCAGCACCGAATGGGCTAGACCAGGGATGCTCAACCTGCGGCCCTCCAGCTGTTGTAAAACTACAACTCCCACCATGCCCTGCTGTAGGCTGCAACAGCTGGAGGGCCGCAGGTTAAGCATGCCTGGGCTAGACTGTTAAGGCCATAGGCAAGATGTCAGCACTGTCTCAATCACATCCTGCTTCCTCCATCGCTGGAGACCAGCACAACGCAGGAATGGTAGAACTGCAATGCATCAAAAGGATCTACGGCATACATACAAGCCCCAAAAAAACGACACAAAAATGTACCAGTTGTCTTTTTCGCCTTCCTCCCCTCGGCTCTGCAGGACCTGCCATGGAGTTTATGGGCCAAGCTCTCCCGGATAGGTCAGTTTTGACCAGCAGAACTTCTTGCTCTTCACCAGCTTCTGAGTTCTGCAAGCAAATAAGAAAACATGGAGACAAATCATGATCAGCTTCCATCTATTGTTCAAGTGCCACCCGCAGCCCCCTGAAGAGATAGAGGCATGAGGCTTCTGACCATGCTCCATTCATCAACTCATTTTCCAGCAATGCTCCCCCATCAGTGATGCCAAACTGGCAAATTTCCATTTCCATAAATTCAGAATAAAACTTTCAAGGTGTTGGAACAGTTTGAACTAAATATTTGCATAAAGTACTTAAGTGGCGGCGCTGGACTTTTTCTTACTGAAGTGGATATTAAATTATTCAGATGTGCAGAAGGCGTTTAGCATTTATTGCTAATGAATCTCGCTGTGTGTTTCTGCCCTTTACTAAAAATGATTAGGCCTCTCCAGCCCGGGAGGGGTTTTATATGAGAGTGAAACGGAAAAAAAAAGTAAAATAGAAGAACATTGGAATCAGGGAGGACGTGGACATTAGATAGCGAGCCTGCTGATACTCAGTGACCGTACGGGAGAGACCTGCCGAGAGATACTTTGTTGTTAAGGGCACATTTAAACTGCATTTTCTCCATATTTCAACCTTTCGCTGCCTGGGCTTCAGAGCATTTTTAACACTTTGGACATACACAAATAAAACATGAATTATAAAAAAATAAAACTCTTGTATATTATACCACCATCTCTGAATGTAGACACCATTGTGAAAATGTCACCAGCAATTTACACTCATCGCACCTTCATGCAATTTTGCTTTAAATATTCATTTAAAGTTAATGGCTAAAAGTCCAACTCAAACTGAGGCAGAAGCGCCAAAGTTCCAGGTCAACATAGACAAACCTTCATAAAAACATCTGAACTGTACAAAGCAAAAATCTCTGCAATCCAGATGCCGGTAAAGACTGCTCAGATGTGCAACTTTAGTAAGAAAACAGGGGGTATTGGGGGGGCTTTTGGGTGTGGGTTTCAGCATGGATTTAGTGCTGAAAACCATTCCGTGTTGAAACGGCTTTCACTGCTTTCAACTGGAGACCGCGCCGCAGTCCATGCTGCTGATCATTTTTGTTGTGCAGTTTACCAGACCGCGCTGAGAAGGTTTAGGTCCATGTTTGGCGGAGTTGGACCCTTGGCAAAGTCAAAATGGGAGCCTGCTTGCGGTTAAGCTCCATTCAATGGAGCTAAACAGAGTGGGTGCACTCCATACAAAATGTAAACCCTTGGTAGAAACCGTAACAGTTTTCTGCTGTGGCATGCACGGCGCCTTGTCTGGACATACCCTAAATGTGACAATCATACGGCACATGTCCCCTCTAGTTAAGATCATACTTCTGTGGTTGCAGGAAGGCTTTATAGGGGACACATGACAGTAAGCGCTGAAGAGGACCATACACAGACAAGTAACGTCTGCTGAACCCCCTGACTGCAGTGGGACCAGATGACTGCCTTATATCATATGGGGGAATGCCGAACCACTGCTGACAGATCACGTCAGGGGTAAAGGAGGGTTGGGCGTGCTGAATCTCTCGCCATGTGAGAACTTAAAATAACCAACAGGGTTTCAGGTCAATCGATAAAATAGCTATTAAGATTACAAAATACTGCTATTCTTGTTCATGGGCTCTGTGCGGTATTACATTTCACAAAAACCCTTAAAAAAGATGGGGGTTTACATGGGTTGTCCAGAAATGTTATATTGAGGAGGACAGGCCACCAATATTGGATTGGCGGGTGTCCGACAGCCCACAGCCACTGATGATCTGTTCTGCAGTATCTCCGGTGCTGGAATCACACGGCTCCATCCATTGTGTAGTGGGTGGAGCTGGTTACTGCAGTGCTGCCCCCACTGAAGTGGATGGGAGCAGTGCTGCTGTAACCAGCTCCACCCACTACACAGAGGATGGAGCCGTGTAGTTCCAGCACCGGAGATACTGCAGAACAGATGATCGGCAGGGATGTGGAGTGACGGTCCCCCCATCGATCAGATAGGTCATCAGTGTAATACTACGAGGCAACAAATTTAGTGAAATTCGCCACCAAGTTGTATGTTCTACTGCCAAAGAAAATGTAATGGAGGGAAAATATGTCACCTAAGACACATGAAAGAGTCAAGAAATATGTAAAAAAACGAAAACAAAAAAAACATGATTAATAAAAACAACACAAGCACAAAATCAAGAACTGGCGCTCCTAATGTATGGCGGACACTGTTTCGACCAGAAAATTAACCAAGAGGCTTTTCAGTAAAAGAGATGAGTGCTCGTGAAGCCATGAAGAAATCAGCATGTGCTCCTCGCCATCAGTGATGGTGTTTAGTATGCCGGGAAGGGAGGAAGCAGACACCGTCCATGTAATATTACACGAGAGACAAGATACAAGAACACTTGGGAGACGGCGCAGACAGAAGAATGACAATAGCCGCCGCAGAATTATCCGCTGAAAACCCTCCTGCTTTTATTTTATTTTCTAATAACCCACTGTCCTCCCCGATGATTCTCTGTGCGCAGTTTTCCCTCTGGAAACTTGTTAAAAAAAGCTGAAAAGCTGTAAGACAATAAGAAAAAAGCGTCTTATTTAGGTTTTACTAAGCTTATCTAAAAGATAAAAATAATGAAATTCACTCTGGCATGGCAGTTTAATTGCTGCTCGGGACATTGTATTTTATCAAGGTGATAACCGCTCACCCGCGACCTCCATTCACATCCAGAGCTGCATTTAAAATTCTGCTGCTCTGCTGTGGTACTGACTGTATGCCTGTACTGTATACTAGGCTGAAGTAGGGAAAAAAGACCTAAACCTCCGGGCATGCATGTTCGATTAAAAGGGTTTTCCAAGACTTTGTAAATGGATAGGTCATCAGTATCTGATCGGTGGGGGTCTGATTCCCGGGAATCACACAGGGCAAAAGCCTTTTTTGGAGATCCGGTGACATACCGGGGGCTCTCCATGGCGCTACCAGGAAGCCCAGTGACATCACCGGTACTGATGGGCGGGACCTAGCACTGCCCTAGCCAGTAAAATGGCTAGGGCAGCTCTAATCCCGGTCAATCCCTTTAAGATTTCAACATGCCCAATATTTTTATTCTCAGGAAAGGAGAGTTGGGAGGAAATCACTCATTTGGCCAGTGTACGGCCAGCAATTTATAATGGGATTCTAGCATCTGTGGCATCCTGCATCTAACAGAGAACAGCCGGCCTGAGATCTCCAGATCCGCCCAGTGCTGCAGATCCCACAGATTATAATGGGATCGGGCTGCTTTCTGGCATGAGTCCCGGCTTTTGGCTGAACAAATGCAATGGGGTTCTTTTTTATAGCTGGAAGGCAGCCAGATCTCATTATAGTCTATGGGGTCCGGATCCCGAATGCCGCAGATGTGAACGGACTTTAAACTGTTTGCAGCATGGATGTCGGCATAGTTATGATGGATCCCAGCAGCAACCAGCTAAAGCCTGACTGCGAATAGGTGATAAGGCACGGTCCAACGTTACACGGTTATGAGGCACACACCACTGTCCTACTCGCATAGAGACCACGGCCCGAGGGACAAATAAAGCGAAAATTATCTTATTACAACGAAACATAAGAAATGAATAGTAAAATAGTAGGGAAAAATGACACCGAAAGGGACTAGGAGGCACTCGGTAAACTACTTTAGGCAAATAAAATGATGGGAAGATTTAAAAGATGGTTGACTCATTCAAAAGGGGCCCAAATGCAGGTCTACAGAGACGGAATATTACTAGTTACAGTATCGGACATTGATCCAGGGAGTTATTCTGAGTGACATATTTGAAGACTAGAAGAGCAACTGGCAATTATGTCAAAGGTTTTGTTTTGCCGTCTTTGGATCGAAGCAGGTTAATCGAGGGGACTCATGATCACGTACTAAAACGGTTAGCTATTTACTTGAAGGGGTTTTGCAATTTTGTAAAAGCGAGACCTCCACTGATCCTGCTTACCAGGTCATGGTACATCACTATAATAATAAAGTGATATTACCTTATGACTGGTCGGGCCTGACTTCTGGGACCACCACCTGCTGCCCTACACTGCAGACGGGCACCCAGGCCACCCGTCTGAGGAATTACGCCGCAGCTCCATCCACTCTATTGCTCAATTGCAGTTCCATTGAAAAGTAGGTGGCCAGGAGTGCAGCAAAAGGAGGAGGCATCATGCACCGTATCTTCAGTCTGCATCTGTTTAGCATTTTTTGCAGATTGGATTCAGACCTATTCATTTCAATGGGGCTGCAAAAGATGTGGACGGCATACTGTGTGCTGTCCGCATCCGTATGTCTGCTCTGCGGCCCCGCCAAAAAGTTAGAACATGTCCTATTCTTGTCCATTTTGGAGGACAAAGATAGGACATTTCTATAGTTTGAAAAAAATGGCATCATGCACTCGGCCAGGATCTGTATTTTGCGGAATCACGATTTGGAGACTGCAAAACGTATACGGTCATGTGCATGAGCCCTTACTTGGGATTCCTGTGCATAAACGGATAGCATATCCTAAAGATCCCTTTATAAGAATGCCCTGTTAAATGTGCACTATATAATAGCACAGCCGCAGGAGGCAGGGGTGACCGCTTCCCCCTATATATTAGCTACTTTCTGGGGTAATCGTTGGGGGCTGTTGGGGATTATCTCATTAAAGGAATACTTCACTCCCTTCCTCTGTGTTGGTGAATGCTAACTTTCCCTTAGGTGGAATGTCGTGGCTCTTCAATGGGATGATCGACAAAGATCCCAAAAATATTTAACCCCCCCCACCATGCCAGTCCTGAGAGCGTCCAGAAACATTTACATACAGATGTGGGATTGGCATCAGCAGCTATTCTAGTAACCTCCTAACATTCTTGCAAAAAGTCTTAAACTTCCAGAAATTAATTTAAGGAAATTCTTAACAAAAAAATAACTTATGTAATAAAAATATAAAAAAAATCTTTATGTTGGGGGAAAAAAAAGCAAAAAAGTCCATTGGCAAATCCTATAAGCACAGCGCAAATATAGCTAGCAATCATGGCTGCCTGGGACGGGGGCCAAGGAGCTTCCATCTCCAAGTCTGGGTTACTGTGAATTAATTTTCCACCTCAATACTCTGCACACACTAAGGTTTATCATTTAAAGGACCAGCGAGTGAGGAGAGCGCAGTAAATTACTGCCAATGATATGCTAATGGCTTCAGCAGGTGATTTATTTTTAGATTCTTTTAAATTACTTTGGTCATATCTTGGCATGCCATGAACACAGTCGATTTCAGAAGATACAAATAAGGAAGAAGCAATTAACATTGTGACGCTTCATGGTGGGACTTAATTGCCTTTAACGGTAAAAGAAACAGGAAACTAATTCACTTTGCCCACAACGAGAAGTGACTTCTGAAACGAAGGGGGGCGGGGGGGACACAACTTTTTAATAGGAAGTCTCTTACAGTATTTTGTAAGGACTAAGGTGAAAGGACCAGGAACGTTTCTGATTACTTTGAGGAACCTACTTGATGTCCATGAAAAGATATATTACAGGACACAACTGAACCCGCTAAATGTCCCCACACCAAAATGGTAAGCAGTGGCTTAGGAAGATGTATACCCCCCTAATAAAAAATCAAAAAAAAATCAAGGAGCTTCGTATATTATTCACACTTCAGTGATTTCCATCAGTGATCAGGATAGGTCATCAGTTATAAAATCTTGGAAAACTCTTTTCAGTAAAACAGGAATAGATGCTGGTAGTTGTAGACCACGTACTTTGCTCGCTTCCATTTTGTCCCCATTCATTGTCAATTGGGACAAGACTGAATTGAAAGGAACGGAGTGCACCAGAAAAAATTCTGTTCCGTTTGGCTGTGTCCCCGTCGCAGAAAAAATAATGCTGCAAGCGTTTTTCTGTCCGCCATGTGGTGTGAAGCAAGACGGATCCGTCCTGGGACACAATGTAAGTCAATGGAGACGAATCCGTTTTCTCTGACACAATTTGCCAGAATAGAAAACGGATCCGTCCCCCATTGACTTTCAATGGAGTTCATGACGGATCCGTCTTGGCTATGTAAAGATAATACAACCGGGATCCGTTCAGAACGGATGCAGATGGTTGCGCTATCGGAACGGAAGCGTTTTTGCTGATCCATGACGGATACAGCAAAAACGCTGGTTTGAAAGCAGCCTAAAAAAGGCATAGAAAATGATAAATGAGACGGCCGTCCCATTCCCGCCCCCTTTTTAGAGCGGGAAAAAGCCTCAGATTGTGGTGCAAAAAACTGGTGTATATCAGATAGTAAATGAACTCCAAAGATCTTACAGGGGTACTCTGGGCTTTTCTAAAAATCCGCCAGCCTTCTGACCTGTGAAGGCAAGATGGGTTCCTCAGTACTTAGCCCAGTGTCACCACTGCGCTCACTCCCATGACTGGCTGCCGGCTCTTCTGTTCAAGGTCCGACCAGATGTCTTTCAGAGTCTTCCTGTTCAGCTACATTTACAGAATGCGGCTGGACAGTAAGAATGTGTGTAGAGGTGATCTACTGCTGTGTCTGCAACGGAGTTTGGGTACGTCAGGCCCCCCCGTGCCCTGTCCATGCTCTATAAAGTATGTCCGTCCTGTGTAGTGTAGGACTCATCTGCTTCCACATGCGAGTCCCACCCTCCGTCCAGTCCCCTACCATTAACCAATCCTCAACTAACCTTGTAAAGGGGAGAACCTTGTTGGGCCAAAGAGGGTGAAGAAATTCTTGCAGACTTACACATAGAAAAGTGTCCTTTTATTTTCCAGTTTTTGGGGTAAGTGTCCCTTTAACTGGTGCGGCATCCATCTTTGTAATCAACTTTTTCGAAGTAAAAAGCAAGAGAGAACAATGCTTTAAACGCTAATAAATAATGAAATTACAGATGAAAGACAAGTTTAATTGATTCATTAATTCTTTAGCAGGATGAAGCCTCAAGGTAATTATGGTAGAATCTAATTTACAAAAAAAAAAAAAAAATGTAACTCATTTATATGGCAGAAGATACTTTGAAATTCAGAATAGGGTACTTGAGGTGAAGTTACTACTTCAAACTTCTCAAGAAGTGTTATATATTAGTGGCTGCACGGAGTAAGATGGCTAGATAGCTGCCAAAAACATCCATATAAGAGCCACAGCCCCGCAGTGCCAATAAACCACAACCTGGACACCAAGGGGCTTTACGCTGATCTAAGTTTGTAGAACAGAGGGCAACAGGGGAATCCGGACCATACAGACACTAAAATGGTAGCATGTTATAGCAGTGTGAAGCCGGCCACGTATGTTCTTCAATGATTTTTTTGCTCATGATAATAACATCTGCCTTTGCCAATGGTTAAAGGGGTTGTCCCACGATAAATATTCTACAGTTTTCAAACCAGAACCTGGATTTGAATACTTTTGTCATTGCATGTAATAAAAAAAAATTATTTATATATACAGTACAGACCAAAAGTTTGGACACACCTTCTCATTTAAAGAGTTTTCTTTATTTTCATGACTATGAAAATTGTAGATTCACACTGAAGGCATCAAAACTATGAATTAACACATGTGGAATTATATACATAACAAAAAAGTGTGAAACAGAAAATATGTCATATTCTAGGTTCTTCAAAGTAGCCACCTTTTTGCTTTGATTACTGCTTTGCACACTCTTGGAATTCTCTTGATCAGCTTCAAGAGGTGGTCACCTGAAATGGTCTTGCAACAGTCTTGAAGGGGTTCCCAGAGATACTTAGCACTTGTTGGCCCTTTTGCCTTCACTCTGCGGTCCAGCTCAACCCAAACCATCTCGATTGGGTTCAGATCCGGTGACTGTGGAGGCCTGGTCATCTGGCGCAGCACCCCATCACTCTCCTTCATGGTCAAATAGCCCTTACACAGCCTGGAGGTGTGTTTGGGGTCATTGTGCTGTTGAAAAATAAATGATGTTCCAACTAAACGCAAACCGGATGGAATAGCATGCCGCTGCAAGATGCTGTGGTAGCCATGCTGGTTCAGTATGCCTTCAATTTTAAATAAATCCCCAACAGTGTCACCAGCAAAGCACCCCCACACCATCACACCTCCTCCTCCATGCTTCATGGTGGGAACCAGGCATGAAGAGTCCATCCGTTCACCTTTTCTGCATCGCACAAAGACACGGTGGTTGGAACCAAAGATCTCAAATTTGGACTCATCAGACCAAAGCACAGATTTCCACTGGTCTAATGTCCATTCCTTGTGTTCTTTAGCCCAAACAAGTCTCTTCTGCTTGTTGCCTGTCCTTAGCAGTGGTTTCCTAGCAGATATTCTACCATGAAGGCCTGATTCATACAGTCTCCTCTTAACAGTTGTTCTAGAGATGTGTCTGCTGCTAGAACTCTGTGTGGCATTGACCTGGTCTCTAATCTGAGCTGCTGTTAACCTGCGATTTCTGAGGCTGGTGACTCGGATGAACTTATCCTCCGCAGCAGAGGTGATTCTTGGTCTTCCTTTCCTGGGGCGGTCAGCATGTGAGCCAGTTTCTTTGTAGCGCTTGATGGTTTTTGTGACTGCACTTGGGGACACTTTCAAAGTTTTCCCAATTTTTCAAAATGACTGACCTTCATTTCTTAAAGTAATGATGGCCACTCGTTTTTCTTTACTTAGCTGCTTTTTTCTTGCCATAATACAAATTCTAACAGTCTATTCAGTAGGACTATCAGCTGTGTATCCACCTGACTTCTCCACAACGCAACTGATGGTCCCAACCCCATTTATAAGGCAAGAAATCCCACTTATTAAACCAGACAGGGCACACCTGTGAAGTGAAAACCATTTCAGGTGACTACCTCTTGAAGCTCATCAAGAGAATGCCAAGAGTGTGCAAAGCAGTAATCAAAGCAAAAGGTGGCTACTTTGAAGAACCTAGAATATTACATATTTTCAGTTGTTTCACACTTTTTTGTTATGTATATAATTCCACATGTGTTAATTCATAGTTTTGATGCCTTCAGTGTGAATCTACAATTTTCATAGTCATGAAAATAAAGAAAACTCTTTGAATGAGAAGGTGTGTCCAAACTTTTGGTCTGTACTATATATATAAAAAAATCTGTCATTGCATGTAATAAAAAAAATTATATATATATATATATATATATATATATATATCCAGAAAAACGGGCGGCACTCCGTTGGATAAAAGTAAGTGAACCTTTATTCACCCAGGTGGTGCAACGTAAAAAATCTAACTGCTGTTTGATCTTTTTTTTTTATTTCTCTGTCCTGCTCACTGAGATAGAAGCACATGCTCAGCTCCATCCTTCAACTATAACTAGCTGCAGCAGAAAGGACACACAATCTGAGAAAGGACACGCCACCTGAGCTGCCAGCTTGTAATAAATCTAGCAGAACAATTCAAGCATTGAATATGGAGATCTCTGGACCCATGTGAGATACAGGGCAGGTTCTAGCTTTGTTAGGCTGAGTTCACATCAGCGTTTAGCCTTTCCGTTGTCCTGCTCTGCTATAGGACGGATTCGGCACCTAACTGAGCCGAACGGAGCCCACGGACCCCATACACTATAATGGGGTCCGTTAGATTTCCACTCAGAGGAAGATTTTTGAAGCAGAGACAAAAGTCCTGCATGCACTGCTTTTGTCTCCGCTGTAGGAAGAAACAAGGGGTCGCCATTGATGGTAGGTACGTGTCACCAAGGTTCCTGGCCTCAGTAAGGTAAGAGACGTTTTTTCTCAAAGTGTCAGTTTTGCAGATTGCAGTCTGACACTTTAGCTGTTTTAGTATTGGCTGCAAAGCTAACCAGTGACGGCTCTTATTGGGAGTAGACAAAGGGATGGGTGGGTGGCTACTCCCCACGTTCCAGGCCAGGCCTTGGTTTGGGATAAAAAACACAGGCAGCACTGTCAGGTGGGGTGGATTACTCCTCTCTGACAGTGGAGCGCTGCCAGTCTCTGTGTTGGGGCCTGGGAGTTTGGGCCGGGACTAAGGCCTGCTACCTTGTTTGTGGGAAAGATTCTGCTTTATACAAGGACTTCTGCGTTACTGCCTGGTGTGAACGAACACCAGAATCAAGGTGACAGGTTTTTTTCTGGAAACTGATTTTTTTTTTTTGTCACTTACTTAATGTGTGAATAAACACTGAACTGTTTAAGAAAAAAATTAAATAATAATAAAATCCACCCCACCTGACAGTGCTGCCTGTGTTTTATATCCCAAACCAAGACCTGGCCTGGGACGTGGGGAGTAGCCACCCACCCATCAGAAATCCTCCTCTGAGCAGAAACCTAACGGACCCCATTATAGTGTATGGGGTCCGTGGGCTCCGTTCGGCTCAGTTATTTGCCAAATCCGTCCTTTCCATTCTCCGGCTCCTATAAAAGAGCAGGAGAACGGAAAGGCTGAACGCGGATGTGACCTCTGCATTAGAAAGAGGTTGTCCTATACTATATGATGTCTGATTTTCATTTTTTACATTAATTATGGGATAACCTTTTAAGTGCAGCCAGCCAGGCACTGTGGTATCCAGAGGGGAAAGAGTGGACTGAGAACTTAAAGTAGCCCTGGAAAAAAAATGTGGCCCCAATATTGTAGGTGGGTCCAAATTGACAAAAGGCGGGGCAGCACAAGTAGATGGGGCCAATACAGGTTGGCAGAGTGAGCAATACCATAGTGCAGCACAGAATACCATCCCAAAGAACCAAATGCCACAGTGCTGCACAAAATACCTCCCCAGAAGCTGACCATCAATAGTTGCCATTTTCTGTCCTGCGCCTCCTCCAATTTGCTCTAAAAAATATATGGAGCAGGGGACTTAGGATGAGATGTGGGCCAGAGCACCAAGCCAGCCCTACCTTCAGCATAATGCCTGGACTTTCTCTAGTAATGACCCCTATAGAGGTATGTACCTGGCCAGCGGTAGTGAGGAGAGCTCAGTTGGCCCAGTGGACATTGGTCCGCTGGGAAAATTCCCTGTAGAGTCTATGGGCAGTCCGCCCCTACTTGAAATGCTAGGACATCTTGAGCGACCTGCTCAGCTTGCGTCATGTCAATTGGTCACGTGACACAAGGAAAGCAGATCACCATTGTGGCCAGTGATTGGCAGCAGTGGCGTCAAAAATAAGCAGATCTTGACAGCAGAGAACCTGAGTGAGGCAATGGAGGCCAGGGAGTGAAGGAGTAAGGGCACAGCAGCAGGGAGCAGGTAAGTATGCGTCCCTTTGCAGGTCTGCCCAGGAGGGGTTGCCAAAAGCCCCCTAAAAGTGGACAACCCCTTTTGTCCACGTATTTCATCATATTTAAATGATAGAGACAGTAACATGGTAGCCATTAGCCACGTTTCAGTCCTAATGGTCCTTCTTCAGGCTGGGAAAGTAGGAGTATGATGCAACTCCGTCCACACGTGTATGAAGTGCTAGGAAAACGGCGGCATTCCTGGAAGTTAGAACTGCGCATGGTGTTTAGACAGGACTTAGCACTTGGAATAAGACGAAGTACCTGACAAGAGGAGTAACATGAATGTGGACATGTCCATTCTATTTATGGGATGTTATAAAATGAAGGGGACTTCCAGTTCCAGGAGGGGCTTTGTTATTGCAAACAAAGACATTACAACATGATGGAAAAATCACCAAAGTCCAGGCTCGGTTTCTCATTGGGATTTTACCAGATTGCAGGAGATTGCTATGACTTGTAGTTCACCCACCGTCTGTACAGTCCTTCACGTTCTAAACCCATGCAGAACAATGAAAAGTAACTTACGGCAAGCAGCGGGGCACAGCTACTGATAGAGCCTGGGCAAGACTGCACACATTATTCATTCTATTTAACACAATAATGCAAAAATCAATTGTAATCCTGGTGGTTACGCCTGGCTGGATCTTCACACAGGATTCCTAATGACTCTGCTCCAGATGCAAGGAGCAAATTATAAAGTTTGCCGTTACTGAAAAGATTCAAAGTTACGATTACGAGGAACGTACCCCGCACCCATTCTGCTCGGCAAGTCACGGGACCATTCAATATCGGACATGTGTTTGAAACTCCACATCATGGGCAAGTTTTCTATATTAGGGTTTTGTAGTAGAAACCATCTGAGAACCACCACCTTTCCAAAGAGGATCAATTTGGGTGACAGGGGAGCAGCACTTGGGAAACTAGAAGAATGCCGGAGACATTTATGTGGCGGGGGGGGGGGGGGGGGGGGCTGTCACAATGATCTGGCGACAGCCTAAATAACAATTCTGCTTTCACCACCCCTGTGCATACCACAACCTGATGGTACAAGTGTGCAGGGTATGTGGGCTCCACCTAACAGCTATCACTCGCTTGCAGCGCTCAAGATAAGGCCCCATTCACACGACCGTGGGACTCCTGTGCCTGTGTTGCGGAGCGCAAATCGAGGGTACTCTGCATTGCGGGGGCGACCGATTGACTTCACTGGGTCAGCAATCCGCAAGATGTGTCAAAAGATAGGACATGTTCTATCTTTTACATGGCGGAGGAACAGACCTGGAAGCCCGTGGAAGAGCTTCCGTGCCTTTCCACCACTAAAGACAGAGAATGTACTATCTTTCTCTGCATTTTGAGAAACGCGGACCCATTGAAGTCAATGGGTTGCCACAGCGATGTGTAGTGCACGCGGACAGTGCCCATGATTTGCAGCCCCCAACATGGACACGGTGCTCCCACGGTCATGTGAATGGGGCCTCAGAGATAACTACAAACCTGACAGTGTAACCGTGGCATCCGATCAGTTAGAAAGGGGGATTCTGACCCCGATAAGCCCTACCACTATGTAGTCATGGTGTGCCAGGGACAATAAAAAGTAAAAAAATAATAATAATGTTATTAATTAAAGTGTTTAATTTTTTTAAACATAAAATCTATAACAAAAAAAATATACAGTATGTAACTACATAAACCAGCAGAATAAGGTTATGGTGCAATTTTTTACCGCACACTGATGGCCGTAAAAGTGAAAAAGGCTAAATACAGTGGCGTAATTGTGGATTTTTCTCCGTTCCACCCGACAATTTTATATATTTTTTTTACATTTTCACTATACATTATATGGAACATTAAATAACGACCCACAGGAAAAATGAAAAGGTCGCTGCCAAAACTGTCTCAGTCCTGAAAGGCTTAAAGCGGTTTTCCTGTTTCCAATATTGATGAGCTATCCTCAGGACGGGTCATCGATACCAGATCGTCGTCAAGCCCAAGTGAATGGGACGGAGGAGTTGTAACTACACCTGCTCGCCGCTGCAATTGGGAGAGCGAGGAGGTACACCGAGAAGAGAAGGCAGCGCTTGTACCAACAGGTGATCGGCGGAGGCGCCAGGATTCGGACCCCCCTGATGATTTGACATCGATGACCTATCCTGAGGGTAGGTCATCAATATAAAAAAGCGGACAACTCTGTTAATTTCCTTTCTCTGCTTGCAGGGTTTTTCATGAATTAGGGGTGATCACCACAAGAAAAATGCTTTTCCTGTAATCAACTGGTATCAGAGCACAAGGAGACGCAACTCATGGACATGTACTCAGGAGACACCAGCTACAGAAGACTTCTCAAGGAGAGACATTTACAGTAGTGTTTTTTTTTTATATATATATACTTTGCCCAAGTTTTTACTCGACCCACAGATGTGACATACAGGTACAGGGCTGATACGCGGACTGATGCGGTTACCTCTGTTTTTTCTCTCCTCTCCTTCCCAGAGTCTTGTAGTAGATTTCGCTTTTGCTGATGGGCCTCCTCCAGTTGAGCTTTGAGCTTGGCAGCCAGCTCCTGCAAGACAGAACGCAGCTCTGAAGAACAAGACAAAGATGATGGCTAAACGATGGGCATGCTTGTTGCTCACTGAGGGTGATATAACTACTGTGAGAGGCCCGCTACTCTGAACAGGGAGATGAGGAGGGTCTTTAAGGGGTTGTCCTCTCCTTTACCAGTGATGGCCTATCCTCAGGAGCTGGTCACTGCAGCGCTGCGTCGAGTTAACCAGCTTCATCTACAGCACCTGGGGACAGCCGATCCTGAGGATAGTCCATCACTTGTTAAGGAGTGGACAGCTAACTGCCTTTTCAATCTTTTTTTTTTTTCTCAATGCATCTAAAATAAAAAAAAATTGTACAGCTTCTATAGAGTCCTATGTGTCTCCATGGTAACAGACAACAACCACTGTAGCGTCTGGTTGCGCAGTCAGACTTATTTCTATCTGTCCTTTCTTTCTTGATAATGTGCTAAACATACATTCACATCAAGTAGAGGACAAATGGAAGGAACCACCACATGACTGCAGGACCTGACTACACAGGGATTGTAGTCTGTTACCATAGAGATACATTATCTCCCTAGCAGCTGTAGAAACAATACATTCTTTATTTTAGTGGGCTGGGGTCAATGTTTCCACATTCAGGGTTGTTGATGCAGTTTTTGAAGCCAAACCAAGCAGTGGGTTCAGAAAGAGAAGTATTTCCTTTGTACGTGCCATCCGTTTATGCCGTTTTTGAAGTCAAAGCCCGGAACGGATCATAAGGATCCTGAACTTAGAAACCGAGCCTAATACTTCAACGTAAGCAGGAAGCAAGCTACACTAAAGTTCAGAAAGGCCACTTTCACGTTACCGTTTTCTGCGGATCAGTCATGGATCTGCAAAAACGCTTCCGTTACCATAATACAACCGCATGCATCCGTCATGAATGGATCCGGTTGTATTAGGTCTTCTATAGTCATGACGGATCCATCATGAACACCATTGAAAGTCAATCTGTTTTCTATTGTGTCAGAGAAAACTGATCTGTCCCCATTGACTTACATTGTTAGGACGGATCCGTCTTGCTCCTGCAAGCAGCGTTTTTCTGTCCACGATGGGGATGCAACCAAACGGAACGGAATTGTGTGTGGCATTTTGGTGCACTCCGTTTCGTTCAGTTTTGTCCCTATTGACAACGAATGGGGACAAAACTGAAGCCTTTTCTTCCCCTTTTGAGATCCTATGACAGATCTCAATAGCGGAATTGAAAACGCAGATGTGAAAGTAGCCTAATGGGTATATAAAATAATGAAATGACTGAGAAAAAAAATAAAAAATCTTTAAAATTAATAGGATATATCATCAATATGAGATTGGCGGGGGTCCCTGGAGTTAGATCATATGTTAGAAGAGGCCAGGACTCCGTGGGCACTTAGGCCTCCTCCTAGGTCATGGGACTTTTCGTTCATTGGTCACAAGGCCTAGGCACAGCTCCGTCTTATCCATGTGAGTTGTGATAGCAAGCACAGCCGCTATGCAATGAAGGACACGGTGCTAAGTAAGCTGCGAGGAGGCCGCGGGGCTCACCGAAGTTTCCGTCAGCACTGTGATCGGCGGAGGTCCCGGAAGTCAGACCTCCGCCAATCTCATATTGATGATCTAGCCTAAGGATAAGCCATCAATATGAAAATCCCAGAAAACCCCTTTAGATAAACTTTTTTAAGATCACCAAAATAAATTTGCACTGGAAATATGGTTTCAAAAACTAATTAAACTCAATAGATAAAAGTAAAAGTGAAGCAACACACTCCAAGTAACCTTAAAGGGCTTCTGTCACCCCACTAAACATTTTTTTTTTTTTGTGTAGTTATAATCCCTATACTGCGATTTATCCATACATAATGTGATTAATCATTTTGGTTCAGTAGATTTTGCTAAAAACGTACTTTCATAATATGTAAATTACCTGTCTACCAGCAAGTAGGGCGGCTACTTGCTGGTAGCAGCCGCATCCTCCTATCATAATGACGCCCCCCTCCGCATGTATATTGACAGGGCCAGGGAACGGGATCGTTCTCTGCTGGCCCTGTTTACATTCAAAATCTGGCGCCTGCGCCGTACCGGTCTTCAATCGGCACAGGCGCACTGAGAGGCGGACGCTCGCTCGGCCGCTCCATCCTCAATGCGCCTGCGCCGATGACGTCACATCTACACCCGGCGCATTGAGGATGGAGCGGCCGAGCGAGCGTCCGCCTCTCAGTGCGCCTGTGCCGATTGAAGACCGGTACGGCGCAGGCGCCAGATTTTGAATGCAAACAGGGCCAGCAGAGAACGATCCCGTTCCCTGGCCCTGTCATTTAACATGCGGAGGGGGCGTCATTATGATAGGAGGATGCGGCTGCTACCAGCAAGTAGCCGCCCTACTTGCTGGTAGACAGGTAATTTACATATTATAAAAGTACGTTTTTAGCAAAATCTACTGAACCAAAATGATCACATTATGTATGGATAAATCGCAGTATAGGGATTATAACTACACAAAAAAAAACTGTTTAGTGGGGTGACAGAAGCCCTTTAAAGGGGTATTTTGGTTGTTTCAAGTTATCTCCTATCCACAGGATAGGGGATAACTATTAGATTGGTGGGGGCCCTACTGCTGGAACCCCCACCAATCACAAGAACGGCAGATCCATCCATTTCTATGGGAGTTCCTGAGACAGCGCTCGGCTATCTCCGGAATTTCCATAAAAAAAAACCTAATTGAGCGGCCGCACACATGTGCAACCAGCCGCTTCGTTCATTTTAGGGGGGCTGCAGGGAGTACAGGGCCACTGTTCTCAGTGGGGGTCCCACTGGTAGGACCCCCACCGATCTAATAGTTATCCCCATCCTGTGGATAGGGAATAACTTGAAACAAACGGAATACCCCTTTAAAGGGGTTGTCCTATTGTTTTGTTTTTTATTGTGCAGAACCTGTTGAAAAAAATAAAATAAAAATGATACTAACCTGCTCCCCACTGCTCCGATACGGTTTTGTGACCCCTAGGCTCTCTTCACCAGACTTCTGCATGGAATTTTTTGGGGAGATTACCCAGCTTTTCTACTTAGGGCACTTTCACACTAGCGTTATTCTTTTCTGGCATAGAGTTCCGTCCTAGGGGCTCTATACCGGAAAAGAACTGATCAGTTTTATCCTAATGCATTCTGAATGGAGAGTAATCAGTTCAGGATGTATCAGAATGTCTTCAGTTCAGTCTTTTTAAATTTTCAGGACGGAGATAATACCGCAGCATGCTGCAGTTTTATCCCCGTCCAAAATTCCGGAAAACTTGCCTGAATACCGGCATTTTTTCCCATTGACATGCATTAATGCCGGATCAGGCCCCGAGTGTTCCGGCAAAACAGATCCGGCATTATGGTCCGCACATGCTCAGACCGCAAAAAATGAGAAAAAAATGAATGCCGGATCAGTTTTTCTGGATGACACCGGAGAGAGACGGCGCCGGCATTTCAATGCATTTGTCATACGGATCAGGATCCTGATCCATCTGACAAATGCCATCAGTTTGCATCCGTATTGCCGGAATCCTCTGCCGCAAGTGTGAAAGTACCCTAAAATGTAAATCTGCTCACTATGAACTGACATTTTCTACTCCTGCATCTTGGCACTGTCCAATTTTTAAAGGAACTGTAATAACGGCCGTATTAATTACTACCGCGATTGTATACAGTGTAATGAAGTTACCTAGAAGATGAATCTCTGCCAGGTTGTATAAAAAGTAAAACTACTGCCAACTAATAAATCGCTGCTCCTCTGTGCCCATGCCATGCGCTGCTGCCCCTCCTGTGCCTCCGCATCTATGATCTCCAGATTCCTGCTCATCCTGGACAGCTCTTTATAACTTTACCTTCTGCTTACCATGGGGAACGAAGAGCTAAATCATGGCAGCAGAGGTGTCGACAAGCAAAATAGACAGAAGTCAGACAGTTCTCCTCCATAAAGCAAGCGCCGTGAGAAAAAAACCAAAACTAATAAACACTGTAATAATTTGCGCAGGGAGTATGATTTCATATGTCTGCAGGAGTTTCTCTTTAACCCTAACAGCCTGCCAAAAATAAGTTTACGATTTACGATCAATCCCACTCATTGGAAGTGTAACCGCGCACAGGATACTGACGCAACGCCCCGAATGCCGTAATGGATCTGTGTGATAAAAAACCATCCCTTAAATGTGTGCGTCGAATAATCCATCTCCAGACAGTTAATTGATATTCTGCAATAACACAGAAGCAGATCTACTCGTTACTGCCAAGTTTGTTATATAATTATGTGCGAATACCATAGCACGCGTTATTAGTTTATACCGTACCCTGGTGAGCTTTTATTACTGCTGGAAATAACAACATTAATAAAAGTGCAGAGGCTCAGGACAAACGGCGTCTGATGGAATTAATATCTGCAGCCATCCTGCCCACATGGTCAGAAAGTACTGGGCCATCCTCCATGGGAACTGTATTAACATGAAACATGACTCCTCTAGAAAACAGAAGAGCAGCCCAAAAAAAGTAGATCCAAGAACGAAAACCCCAGGTTGAGAACAAAATCTCGCTCCAGTAAACTCAGCCATCAGATTTTGGGACAGAAATAGCACTGTCAGCCATATTAGTGTCCATGGTGATGTTATCTGTGTCACCTGGCCACCCAGAAAATGACAACCCTCCTCCGCTCCAGATTACTCATCCAGATCCATGTCTCAGCCAGTCACTGGTGGGCAACCCGACCCGTCCTTTTCTGTGTCTTCTGCATTCCTTGTCTCAGGTACATGCCGATTCTTGGCATCCATCTCTGCGCCAATTGATCTGAATATCGACTCCTGACTGACTCTGATCCTGACCCTTGCTCCTGGATACACAGTCTCATCCTTTGGATTATCTGTATGGTACTTGGCCAGAATCTACATGTCCATATCTGTCTGTTGTCTACAGAAGTCAGCCATAGGCTCCATTCAGACGTCCGCAAATGGGTCCGCATCCATTGCGCAATATCGGGAACGGGTGCGGACCCATTCATTCTCAATGAGGCAGAACGGAATGCGGAGAGCACACTACGTGCTCTCCGCATCCGCATATCAGGAGCGCGGCCCCGAACTTCCAGGCTTCGGCCCCGAACTTCCGCAATTGCAGGCAAGAATAGGCAGTTCTATGGGGGGTGCCGGCCGGGTGTATTGCGGATCCGTAATACACCACGGACGTGTGAATGGACCCTTAGGCTACATGGGTTTATGTCCGATCCGGATTTTTTGCGGATCACATGTGGACCCATTCATTTTTACAGGGCTGCAAAAAATGCAGATGACGTCCATGTGCTGTCCTCCTAGAGCATGTCCTATTCTTGTCCGTTTTGTGGATGAATCCGTGATTTGTGGCCCACAAAACGGGTATAGTTGTGCGAGTGTAGCCTTAGGCCGCTTTTACACAGTCAGTATTTGGTCAGTGATTTCCTTCAGGGATTGTGAGTCCAAAACAGGTGCAGGTTAAAAACACAGAACAAGAGGAAATCTTTCCCTTATAAATGATCTCTGTGTAGCTCCGCACCTGGTTTTGTCTTACAAACACTGATGGAAATCACTGATCAACACTGATGTGTAAAGTGGCCCTAGTAAAAGAACCCCAATCTCCCATGACCCCATTTGTTATGATTTACTCAGATTTATCTGTTCACTGTTGGATGGTTTTTTAGCCCTACTCCATTAGTGGGCACAGTAATATCCTGTGACTCATGGTGGTGTAAGCTGCGACTCTTTAGGGTCCAATCACACGTCCGCAAAATGGGTCTGCATCCGTTCCGCAATTTTGCGGAACAGGTGCGGACCCATTCATTTTTAATGTGGCTGAAATGTGCTGTCCGCATTTGCGGATCCGCACTTCCGTTCCGCCCAAAAATAGAACATTTCCTATTCTTGTCCGCAATTGCGGACAAGAAAAGGCATTTTCTATGAGAGTGCCGGCGAAGTGAGGTCCGCAAAATGCGGATAACACATTGCCGGTGTCCGAGTTTTGCGGATCCGCAAAACACATACAGACGTGTGAATGGACCCTTAAGGAAAAGCCTTTAGCACAGAATGGCAATGACCCTTTTCTTTCTCTGTGCACAAACCAGTTTGCCGAGGAAGAACTTCACTGTCCTAATCCAAACCCCATCAAGCACCCGGAAGACCAAGTGCAAGCCAGGCCTGATAAGCAGCCTGATCCAAACCCCATCAAGCACCTGGAAGACCAAGTGCAAGCCAGGCCTGATAAGCAGCCTGATCCAAACCCCATCAAGCACCCGGAAGACCAAGTGCAATCCAGGCCTGATAAGCAGCCTGATCCAAACTCCATCAAGCACCCGGAAGACCAAGTGCAAGCCAGGCCTGATAAGCAGCCTGATCCAAACCCCATCAAGCACCCGGAAGACCAAGTGCAAGCCAGGCCTGATAAGCAGCCTGATCCAAACCCCATCAAGCACCCGGAAGACCAAGTGCAAGCCAGGCCTGATAAGCAGCCTGATCCAAACCCCATCAAGCACCTGGAAGACCAAGTGCAAGCCAGGCCTGATAAGCAGCCTGATCCAAACCCCATCAAGCACCTGGAAGACCAAGTGCAATCCAGGCCTGATAAGCAGCCTGATCCAAACTCCATCAAGCACCCGGAAGACCAAGTGCAATCCAGGCCTGATAAGCAGCCTGATCCAAACTCCATCAAGCACCCGGAAGACCAAGTGCAAGCCAGGCCTGATCAGCCACATGTCCTCGCCAGCAGTGCCTGTCCTGCTTAGGAGCCTGCATACTTCCGGCTATGTAATTTACGCTCCATATACACGAGTAGCATTAGAAGAAACACATTAGATAGTAGAGCACAATTGATATGTAAGGCTAGGTTCACATCTTTGACCTATTATCCTTTATGCAACAGAGTAAATGATCGGCACAACTCCACAGTTCGGTCCACCAGGACCACCTCCCATAGTACATAACTGGACACGGAGTGTATGTGAATAGCGGTAAAGGAAAAAGGAAATAAAGATCATGGCTTTCATCACTTAGAACTTCTTCCTTTATTCCAAATTTATGATAAACATCATAGTGTTACAGGGCGGGGGGCAAGTGAAAGGTGATAGCCGTTTTGAGCACCTGCGCTTCCTCTTGGCCAAAAGGAAGCTCGTGTGTGAGAAACGGCCGTCGGCTTTCACTTGTCCCCCGTCCTGTACCACTATGACATTTGTTTGTTTTTTTACCACAAATGTGGAATAAATAAAGCGGTGAAAGCTGTGACCATTATCTCCTTTTTGGTATTCATTTGACCCATTATCCGTTTTTCTGTACCAGTCTAGGAACAGAAAAATCGGTCATATGACAGGAACCAACAGCACCTGAGGAACCGCATGGATTATAATATAATAATGGGGTCTTTCAGGTTTCCATGATGGTGTCTAACACTCTTCACACCACAGAACCTAGCCTAAATGTAAGGGATATATCCAGTGTAGTAAGTACGACCATTGAAGCGGTAACAGGTCAACAGACTTACCGTGTTCCCCATTATTTCTGCCTTCACAATCTTGGCCCCGAGCTTGTTCATCTCTTCCTCGCTCAGTATCTGGACGGGTTGTGGTCTTGTTTCAGGTCTGCATTAAACAATATAGAAGTCAGTGCATAAACTATATCTACCTGGTAAGCATGTATCAGTGAAGCTATCGCCCAGATTTACTTAAAGGGTTATTCCCATTTTGTAAAGTGCAAAGGGCAAATTGCTAGGAAATGTATAATTGGTGGTGGTCCAACCTATGGGCCCTCACCGATCCTGGGAATGTAGACGCCATTGTAGTGGTGTAGGCCTAGGACCCCGTTTTCCATGCATCGGGCTACTGTGCTAGGGCCTCAATAGTGTTCTCTGTAGATAAATCAGTACTATGACTCCTTCATTCCAAGGGGTTTGGGGTGTTCCAATGGGATAGGAAGTGGAGATCTCGCGAGAATTGGAGATCTCACCAAAATAGATGGAAGGTCTATGGGAGAGATTTATCAGAGCTGGTGTAAAGGAAAAAAGTTATGATAAATCTCCTATGCCTTTTTCCTAAAACTGTGGTGCATGGGCATAACACTGGTATGACCAACTGATGTGACAATGACACACCTAAATTTAAGAAGATCGCATTTCACACCAGGCAAAATTGCAACACGATGTGTGAATTTGCAAAATAAAAATGGAGTAGAAAAAAATGGGCTCCTCTCCACCTGCGATGCTCCTTTCATCGAATTTGTTACTAAAAATGATGTCGCAAACCTGTTAAATCAGAATCAGCAGCCAGACCTAGAATACAGGTCACAACTACAGGACAAGACAAAACGTAAAACCTGCCTGGTAGACTTCAAAGCTCTCCTGATGCATCTTCTGGGCTGGGGGTAGACAGCGATCTTGGCCTTGACACCAGTCTGGCGACCCAAGATCTCTGTGCGGCAGTGCACAGAGAATGGGGACCCCGTGGCGACTTCCAAGTTGCCGCAACCCAGAATTGCAATAAATTCTGCGCTGTTGGATGGTTAGTGATTCCGAGGCTGTGACTGTGGCAACTTGCAAGTCATGATGTGACCCCATTCAGGCGAGTGGCTGCACTGCTACACAGCGATCTCAGGTCACATGGCGGGTGTCGCGGTCAAGATCTCCATGTGGCCCCAGCATTAGTCAATTATTGTATTCCCCCTACTAAACCCCTCCATACAACCTGTCTAGATTGATACAATGATGACCTATCCTCTAGTTAGGTCATCGGTTTCTGTTCAGTGGGGGTCCGACACCCGACACCCTTGCTGATCAGCTGTTTGAGAACTCACTCGCCGCGGCATTCTCTCAGCTCACTAAGCACAGCGCCGTACATTGTATAGCGGCTGTGCTTGGTTCCGCGCTAAGCTCCATTCACTTCTATGGGACTGAGCTGCTCCTAGGCCGCGAGACCGATGAACGTGACTTTACATGGCCTAGGCAAAGCTGTGAGAAGGCCGCGGCGCCACTGAAAGCATCAATGCCTTCTCAAACAGCTGATCGGCGGATTGGTCATCAGTAGAAAAGTCTTAGAAAAAAACCTTTAACTATAAAAAAAATGTCGTTTGATAAGCTTGGTTCATCTTGAATGTGTCCAGAGATGTTACTCCACCAATAAATCCCTCCCCACCTGTTTCTGCCTCATTCTCCATGTTCCGCTGGTGTTGAACACATTTATCTACACAATCTCCAATCTTTACATCGCCTCAGCCATGATGTTTTAATATATGCAAATGAGCCTCTAGGAGCATTGACGTTACTCCTAGATGCTCAGCTCTCTCTGCAACTGCCGCACCCTCTGCACTTTGATTGACAGGACCAGGCAGTGAAAAAGTCATCACACCTGGCCCTGTCAATCAAAGCGCAGAGGACGCGGAAGTTGCAGAGAGAGCTGAGCATCTAGGAGTAACGTCAACGCCCCCGTTGCACCTAGAGACTAATTTGCATATATTAAAACATCATATTTCTCTGCAATGCGGTTACATATGAACATGGGACCAACACAGAAGCCTTCAGCTGCCAAGTGCACATGTAAGAGGTCAACCAGTGTCATAGGTACAAATCTGCTGACAGATGCCCTTTAAGAAGGTCACCCCCATTCCCATGACATCTAGAACTTTCTATGCTGCCATATGTTATCTCGAGACCCATGACGTGATCGGTCATGATGGAAATCTAATATCGAGCAGTCATTCTTGCAGCAGAGATGTCAGCTGCGTGAAACCAGTGTATTCTGGCAAAAGAACAACTCGTCATAAGGCGCGTGTAAGAATACTGCAAGATGCTGCAAACAAATTAGTGTAATAAATCTGTATGCGAAACGTCCTCCTGGGACTATGTGCGGCCGGCGAGCCGCCTAAATGAGCATTATTAGCTAAAAATTACAAGGCTAATGGCTCGGCTAATAGCAAATTATTAACCAAGAGGTGCGACCAAGAACGCCGATTTATAGCGCCCCCACCCCCTGTTACATGACTGAGCAGATTTCTAATGACCCACGGCACAGGAGCATGGTTCTGTCTGCACAGGGCTGGCATCCATTCAGGCTTTTCGGGCAGATGGAGGGGGGTGCAAACTACTGCACCCATCAGATCCAGTCACATCCTGTGATTCAGACAATCTGAGATTTTGGTATTAGTCTTCACAGCAGAATATCAATAGAAGGTGTTATAAGAACCACTTAGGCTGAATCCACACGCTGCAAATATTCGGACCAGAAATTCACAGCAATTGAATGGTTCCCAATGGACAGGGAGTGATGACGTCCTCTCTGGTGGACCACTGCAGCCATTCGCTGGCTTCCGCGCTGATGTGTCCCAGAGTGGCACATAACCACTGAGCCTCTGCGCTGACGTGCTGCTTGAGGACAGCGAAACCCCTGGCACCCCTACCATTTATATGAATGTCACTGGGGATGTAGACTGCCTAATAGTCTGGTATCATATTAAGGGAAGTGATGCCAGATTAAAGGAATTTTCCTGCACTATGTAAAACCCCAAATAGTGGCAAGTAGAGGAGGATCCACTAGTAACTGGCTCCTAAAGGCTGTATTACACCTGCTGATTTTTCGGCTGATGATTGCTAATGAGCATTCGTATGAACGCTCGTCAGTGATCATCTTGCAATGTAAAAACTGCACGCTTAAAAATCCTCATTTGCCGGCGGCAGATCATACTGTCTAATAACGATCTGCCGTGGCAACCGACTATACAGTATGGGGACAAGTGATGGCATAGTGATCACTCCTCCCCATGCTGCGGAGGAGATCGCTGCAGGTAATAGCAGCGGTCTCCTCCGATAGCGAGCAGGTGATTGCCGGGAGGGAACGCTTCCCTTCCGACAATCGCTTGCTCAATAAGCCTGTGAATGGATTTACAAGGGCCGACTGAGCGGCTGATTGTTGGGAAGGAAGCGTTCCTTCACGACAGTCGGTTGCGTGTTCAGTGAAGGAGACCGCGCATTTACATGCAATAGCGATCCCTCGTCCTTATACAGAATCATGGTTTCTGAGAAGCAGATCACCGTTTAAACGGCACAATCTGCTGCCCAGAAGCTACGATCGGTGGTGCCCGTGCCAACGACAGGATCACCCGATGAACAAGCGTTTCGCTTGTTCATCGAGTAACCGGCAGCACATTAACACGGCCAGATTGTCGTGGATGACCGCTCGCAGGTACATTCGTTGGCGATGATGTGCCCGTGTAAATGCGCCTTTACAGATAGACGTTTGCCGTCAGGTTCTTTTGTGTACCTCAAGATAACCCAAGAAGCCCACACCAATGGGAATACTCTCATGTTGTAAAGTAAATGATATTGCTAAGATAACTTTACGAATGGTGGGGGTCCCAGAGATCAGAGAAGGTGGGGCTGCAGCGCTGCTTTAGCACTACATCCCCTTATTGTTTATCAAGCAGAGTCCCAGCCATCCACTGCGCAGGAAACTACAGCGCCATGGAAGTGAATGGGGCATTCCCTGCACATCCGGGGGACCAGGAGCGACTCTGTGCAGGGAAGACTTAGAAGGGAACACAGGGCTAAATAAATGCCTCAAACCCTTCATGCTCAGAATCAGTGAGGACTCCAGACGTTGGAGAATGAAGGGGCACAAGTTTAGCCTTGTGCATCCTCTTTATTGTTCCTCCCTGCAAATCTGGACCTGCCACCTGCTGTGTGAGGAAAGAACTGCACCACAGCTCCAGTCAAGTAAATAAGCCCCAAAATAAGCGCTGCAGACCCTTCATTCTTAGGATCAGTTCAAACATAGCAGACGGTCCAATACCATATATGAGAGTGCAGAAGTATAGTCAACCTTTAAGGAGGAAAGCAACAGATCCCTCACTGGTTGGTTCAGTCTTCAGAGATTCTACACATTATATTGCAGTTCTGTGCTGGAAAAATTGCTAGACCATCAGATTTTCTGGATTATTGCCAGATGATGCCATGGCCGCCACACATAAAAAAGTTATCCCACCTCAACCTCCTGCCAACGAAGTTGCTCTCACTCACCATACCGCACATTATCCAGTGCATGTAGAATCAAGCCAGAATAGTGAATACAGCGCCATACAGAGGGAAATATCCTATAAATCAGGCAGGGGATTAACTCGGATTTTACATCGGGTCACAATGAACTTCCAGCTGTCAAACTCTATTGATTTCCTGCCATCGTTTAATACCAGCCGTGACGGTTCACATAGCGGAGGCTCCATAACAATGCGGCTCTTACATTTTCCAGATCCCACCTGACTGTTGTGTCATGAGAAAATCCCTAATGCAGTCACACTGGAGGTGAGAAGATATAGCGCCGACCGCATATTACCGCACCTAGGATGCATCAAGTGACAGGTGGCGGTATCTGGGCCTATATAGCGATACAAGACCACAATCGGACTGGGGTACTTGTGGTACTAAGAAGGCTTGATTCTCAATTATGGCAAGCTTGGACAAATCGAGGGACCTGTTTCTTGAATTTGCAAAAATCCTCAAAGTGTTTTCACAGCTTGTGCATGGATTTCTGTAAACCTCATAAATATGAATGAGACATTCAAACAAATCTACAGCCTGGAGGATGAGAGAGCCTGACTTTGGGCACCACAGAGGTCAAGCAACACTCACCCAAGCCTATCAATCCCCCAGTACCCACCATCCCCTAGGCATCGTTAAGAAGTCACCGTAACTGGTTGCTGTAACTCGTCTCTGTAGGCCTTCGAATAAAAGGGTGCAGCACCTGGTTGTCGGGTCAACTTACAGGTCCAACCTATAATTCTACTATGTTGATCCAGAGGAAGGCCCCATGAGGCAGGAGCCAATTGCCCCATATTAAGAAAGAAAAATTCCTTCCCGACAACCCTTCTCCAGAAATCTACTAACTATAAGCTGTAATATAAAATACTCTGGAAATACACCCTATTGAACTTGTAGATACTTTCATAATATCACTGCTCTTACAGTAAAGAATCGTCTTCTGTGTTGACGATGACACCTTCTTTGTTTTAGAAGGAGGGACGGCCGCCGCCACTACTCAGAGGAGGGACGGCCGCCGCCACTACTCAGAGGAGGGACGGCCGCCGCCACTACTCAGAGGAGGGACGGCCGCCGCCACTACTCAGAGGAGGGACGGCCGCCGCCACTACTCAGAGGAGGGACGGCCGCCGCCACTACTCAGAGGAGGGACGGCCGCCGCCACTACTCAGAGGAGGGACGGCCGCCGCCACTACTCAGAGGAGGGACGGCCGCCGCCACTACTCAGAGGAGGGACGGCCGCCGCCACTACTCAGAGGAGGGACGGCCGCCGCCACTACTCAGAGGAGGGACGGCCGCCGCCACTACTCAGAGGAGGGACGGCCGCCGCCACTACTCAGAGGAGGGACGGCCGCCGCCACTACTCAGAGGAGGGACGGCCGCCGCCACTACTCAGAGGAGGGACGGCCGCCGCCACTACTCAGAGGAGGGACGGCCGCCGCCACTACTCAGAGGAGGGACGGCCGCCGCCACTACTCAGAGGAGGGACGGCCGCCGCCACTACTCAGAGGAGGGACGGCCGCCGCCACTACTCAGAGGAGGGACGGCCGCCGCCACTACTCAGAGGAGGGACGGCCGCCGCCACTACTCAGAGGAGGGACGGCCGCCGCCACTACTCAGAGGAGGGACGGCCGCCGCCACTACTCAGAAGAGGGACGGCCGCCGCGACTACTCAGAAGAGGGACGGCCGCTGCGACTACTCAGAAGAGGGACGGCTGCTGTGACTACTCAGAAGAGGGATGGCCGCTGTGACTAGTGTAGTGGGGGCTTTGGGGAGGTAGTGACCACTGAGCAAGGTAAGGAGACCGGCTGTGATTAGTATAGTATCAGGCCTCTGTGATCGCAGGGGTGGGGGAGGACAATGTTCCCTTCTTGGGTCACCAATGTGACTAATTTTAAAGAGAATTACATTCATTAAAATTAGGACTTTTTCCTTTAAAAAAAAGTTTAGTTTTTTTTTGGTGTGTAAATCTCGTGCCGTTCAGTATTCGGCGCAGGTGCAGTCCATTCTAGTGAACAGAGCTTAGCCCCGCCCACGCTAGTTGATACTAGTCATGACGTCAGTGGGCCGGCGGTAGACAGTGAGAAGGCCGCGGCACTGCTGGAGCGCTGCTGCCTTCTCAAACAGCTGATCGGCGGGGGTCCCGGGTGTCGGACCCCCACCGATCAGAAGCTGATGATCTATCCAGAGGATAGATCATAAGTTAAATGAACGTGCAGAACCCCTTTAATACCCATTTTTCAGGTGACAGAAACCCTTTTAAACGTCAGCATATGCTATAAACATATGGAAAAGCAGCAAACTATCCATTTTTTTAGAACTAGTCCTTAACGTGGACTGTGTGTATCCATACAATGTACATGAAACATTCAGCGGTGGCTCATGGGTTCTGGCAGAAGTTCATTACCGGGATGGAGAGGAGACGACTTCCCATTACACGGTGTCTCTCCGACCACTAATATCAGAGGAGCGGTCTAGCTGTGTATGCCGGGCCCACATTGAGAAGAAAAGATGAAAACCTAATAGATCTGCTCTGCCGAGCCGCAGGAAACTAGAAAGCAGAGAAGCCACACGGTTTGATATGGAGACTAAAAAATATATTTCCTCGCTGTCGGTTTCTAAGATTCGGGCTTGCAAAACCAGCGGAAGCAGCGGGTGGTTATCAATTAGGAAAGCTTTCAGCTCCACTCCTCTTTTATGCTGTTTTCTTAACCAATTCCGAACATGGCTGACCTCTGCCGCACGCTAGAAAGCATGGATTAATGGAAGCACTTTGTACCTAAATTATTCCAAACAACGATAGAAATAAAATGTGGTTAGATAAAAATATATCCAGATAAGAAATAAATAGGACGCGTCGTTCTAACAGAGGCGAGTGTAACGCGTTCATATTAACACGCTACGCGGGAAGACTGAAGTCTTATTTGCAGATTTTGCGTATTGGATAAACTATTAAAATGCTGCGGATTCCAAAATTCACATTGCAGGTTAATTCCACCCCGTGTACATGAGAGAACGTCATCTACATAGCCGGCACGCTGCAGATCCTCAGCACAAATACACACCGCGTGCATATACCTTAAGGGGGTGGCCTCATGGGGCAGAATTTGCTGCTTAGACAGGAGTGCACCCGTCTAATGGCCGTCAATCAATTCCAGACCTGACCATTTACCCCCTTCCTGACCAGGCCTAATTTTGCAAATCTGACATGTGTCACTTTATGTGGTAATAACTTTGGAGCGCTTTTACTTATGGAAGCCATTCAGAGATTGCTTTCTCGTGACACATTGTACTTCATGTTAATGGTAAGTTTGAGTCAATATATTTTACCTTTATTTATAAAAAAAAAATCCAAAAGTGAACATTTTTTATTTTTTTTATTCAGTTTTCTAAATTTGAATCTCTCTGCTTTTAAGACAGATAGTGATGCCTCATAAAATATTCATTAATTAACATTCCCCATGTGTCTACTTTATGTGGGAATCATTATGGTAATGTGATTTATTTTTATTTTTTAGGACGTTAGAAGGTTTAGAATTTTTGAAGCAATTTTTTTTAATTATTAAGGAAATCAACTTTCTTAACGACCAGTTCAAGTCTGAAGTCACTTTGTGAGGCTTAGTCTACATGCACACGACCGTATGTGTTTTGCGATCCGCAAATTGCGGATCCGCCCAAAAAACGGAAGACGTTCCGTATGGCATCCGTTTTTTTTTTTGTTTTTTTTTGCTGATCCGTTTTTTTTTGGGGATCCATTGTAATAATGCCTATACTTGTCCGCAAACTAGAAAAAAATAGGACATGCACAATTTTTTTTGCAGAGCAACGGAACGGAGATACTGATGCAGACAACACACGGTGTGCTGTCCGTGTTTTTTGCGGACCCATTGAAATTAATGGGTCTGCATCCTATCCACAAAAAAAACGGATCGGACACGGAAACAAAATACGGTCGTGTGCATGAGGCCTTACATAGTGGAAACCCCCCATAAATGACCCCATTGTAGAAACTACACCCCTCGAGGTATTCAAAACTGATTTTACAAAACTTTGTTAACCCTTTAGGTGTTCCATAAGAATAAAAGGAAAATGGAGAAGACATTTCTAAATTTCACTTTTTTCCATTTTAATCCATTTTTTTTCTTTAACACATCGAGGGTTAACAGCCAAACAAAAACGTAATATTTATTACTCTGATTCTGCGGTTTAGGCCCCATGCACACGGCCGTGTTTCACAGCCGTGTGCGGGCCGTGGAACCGCGGCCTGGATCCCTCCTGAGAGCAGGAGCGCACGGCGTCACTGGTTGCTATGACGCCGTGCGCTCCCTGCTGCCGGCACAGTATAGATCATACCAGTGTATTACTGTATTGCGGCGGCAGCAGGGAGCGCACGGCGTCATAGCAACCAGTGACGCCGTGCGCTCCTGCTCTCAGGAGGGATCCAGGCCGCGGTTCCACGGCCCGCACACGGCTGTGAAACACGGCCGTGTGCATGGGGCCTTACAGACACACCCCACGTGGTCATAAACTGATGTAAGTAGAAACTCCCAAAAGTGACCCCATTTTGGAAACTAGGGGATAAGGTGATTGGTACTATTTTGGGATACATATGATTTTTAATTGCTCTATATCACTTTTTTGTGAGGCAAGGTAACCAGAAAAAAATAGCTGTTTTGGCACTTTTTTTTTTTTTTTTTTTTTTTACGGTGTTTACCTGAGGGGTTAGGTCATGTGATATTTTTATAGAGCAGGTTGTTACGGACACGGCAATACTTTGTGTTTTTTTTTGTTTGTTTTTTTATTTCACTTTAAACACACTAATAGCCATGGACGCAGCAATACCAAAAATGTCATTTTTATGAATTTTTTTCAATTTTTATCATTTTTTTTTTTTACATGTCAAACCTCTTTTTTCTTTTACACTTTGCATCCCCCATAAGGTCATACTAGACCTCTGGGGACATTTAACTTCACTATTTTTTTTTTTCTTTTTACTATTGATTTCTCCTGTAACTGGGGCTGACATAGTAGCCCCAGTTACAGGGGAAATACACCCCCCAAGAGAGGCTATACAGTGCTGCACAGCCTCAGTGCATGGCTGACCCGACAGCTCCTGCACTCTCCCGGAGTGCATTTTAGGTTCATCCTGAAATTTTACCCACGAGCCAAAAATCCCCAACTTTTTGTGAGTAGTGCATTACAAAGTTGCATGCATGTACAAATCACTTATGGAATCAATATTAATTACAACGTGTGCTTTAAGGCTACTTTCACACTTGCGGCAGTGTGATCCGGCGGGCAGTTCCGCCGGATCCGCCGATCTGCATGTGACTGAAAGCATTTGTGAGACGCATCCAGATTGCGGATCAGTCTCACAAATGCATTGCAAGAACGGATCCGTCTTGTATCTTTTTTCACATTTTTACCGGTCTGCGCACGCGCAGGCCGGAAGGACGGATCCGGCATTCTGGTATTTTGCCACATTCCGGCATTCTGGCACTAATACATTCCTATGGGGAAAAATGCCGGATCCGGCATTCAGGCAAGTCTTCCGTTTTTTTCGCCGGAGATTAAACCGTAGCATGCTACTGTTTTAGCTTTTGCCTGATCAGTCAAAATGACTGAACTGAAGACATCCTGATGCATCCTGAACGGATTACTCTCCATTCAGAATGCATGGGGATATGTCTGATCAGTTATTTTCCAGTATAGAGCCCCTGTGACGGAACTCAGTGCCGGAAAAGAAAAACGCTAGTGTGAAAGTAGCCTAAGGCATATTGGATGAAGACTTTTTGTACACAATAGGGGATCAAAAACCCCATCTTTCCAATAGTAGGGACGAAAGCCAACTTCTCAAAAATGTATGGCATATGCTATGATTACACCATTAATGTATATTCAGAATACAATCCTAAATGACCCCCCCTGTATACAGATCCCTGACGAGGCACCACTCTTATAAAGATCCCGATACCAGCCCCCCCCCACACACACACACACACACACAGTATACAGACCAGATCTCTTACAATAAATACAGATACCAGAGCAGAAGCCCCGTTTACAGTTGACAGACAAGATTTCCTGTACATACAGACTCCATATTAGCTCACCTGTACACAGACTCCAGACCAGACCCAAAACCCCAAAATTTACCAAGAATCCCCCCATTTCCAGATTCAAATTAGCCCCCATTTATAGACCTCAGACCAAACCAGCGCCATTTACAGACCCCAGACCAAACCAGCGCCATTTACAGACCCCAGACCAAACCAGCGCCTTTTACAGACCCCAGACCAAAGCAGCGCCATTTACAGACCCCAGACCAAAGCAGCGCCATTTACAGACCCCAGACCAAAGCAGCGCCATTTACAGACCCCAGACCAAAGCAGCGCCATTTACAGACCCCAGACCAAAGCAGCGCCATTTACAGACCCCAGACCAAAGCAGCGCCATTTACAGACCCCAGACCAAAGCAGCGCCATTTACAGACCCCAGACCAAAGCTCCCCCATTTACAGACCCCAGACCAAAGCTCCCCCATTTACAGACCCCAGACCAAAGCTCCCCCATTTACAGACCCCAGACCAAAGCTCCCCCATTTACAGACCCCAGACCAAAGCTCCCCCATTTACAGACCCCAGACCAAATCTCCCCCATTTACAGACCCCAGACCAAAGCTCCCCCATTTACAGACCCCAGACCAAAGCTCCCCATTTACAGACCCCAGACCAAAGCTCCCCCATTTACAGACCCCAGACCAATTGCTCCCCTATTTACAGATCCTAGACATTTAGACCCCTTTTGTTTACAGATCCTACATTAGCTAGTAAGAATACTGTTATTCTGCCAGATTGGAGGACAATTGTCCAATAGGAATGTAGTTCAGTACTTACAGTACTAATATTAAAAAGTGGAAACTACAGCCATTGCTGTCTTTCTTTGCCCACTTGGAAGTATGGATTATTTGAGATCTTAAAATGTGGCCCAACTGGGCAGAAGTGTGATCCCAGGAAATGTGCCAAAATTAATAGCGACCTTACAGAATATGGCTGAAAATGCATTTGGAGAATGACCACACTCAACCTTCGTTGTTTTTGAACTGAAGTTCACCAATTATTTCGGACAGACTATGGCAGCTAATGGGGAAACCAGCAGCTCTACTACTACTGCTACTTCCATAACGACAGAACATACACATTCAGGAAAGTGTTAGAGACTTACCGTGAGGATGATGGTGGACTCTCTTTAGAAGAATGTTGGTGCTGTTCACTTGACTCTTCTGATTTCACGCTTTTTGTACCGATATCCTGGTCTTCCCTATTAGTTTCCCGAGTCTCCTCCCTGGAACGGTGTGATGACGCCTTCTTCCATAAAGGTGGAGGTTCATCATCTGTAGGTTTTGAGAAGCTAATTTTTGTCGAGATCTGAGACGATGGTTCAAAGTCAACTTTTACGGGTCTAAATCCAATGGCACTGGTTTCCTCTTTATCTTCAGAAGGTTTCAAGAACTGCTGTTTTAGTCTGGAGGAAGCACCCTTTCCATCAGCAGCTTCTTCTAAATGTCTTGCTAGATATTCTCTACGGCCGGGATCTGCTCTCTCCCTCTTGGACTCTTTATCCTCTTCATTATATTCCCTTGGCTGTCTATAGATAGACCTATCAGATCTGCGATCATCACTGTAACGGTCACGCTGTCTATCACAGTTTCTAGAACCTTCTGGTTTTGGATATCTTGGAGAGTCTTGGTCATGATATTTTGGCTTTCTCCACCTCTCCCTCCTGTCATCACTTTCTCCCTTGAAATGCTGTGATGATGCTTTTTCTGCGGCTTCCATTTTACTCTGGAAGATCTCCATAGACTGTTAAGAAAAAAAATAATGTATTTATTTTTTCACATAGGACCAGCCGCTATATGGTTTAGGGTGTTAGGGGTCAGGCCCGCCAATGTGTTATTGATAACCTGCCCAAAGGAGCGGTCAAATATAATTAGGGTACGACCAAACAGCATGAATGCGAAGTGGACATCCTACAGTTGTACGGCCATAGCTGCCTCAGATTAAACTAATGAGACGACATTGTGGTTCTGTATTGTTAATGGCCATGAGGTATTGAAGGGGCTCACTGAACAGCACCGTCTCAGATTAAGTAGAGGCAGCTGTGGCCCATTGGTCCACAGCATGGCCTCGACCCGGATGGTGCCGTTTCGTTGTACCCATAAAGTTATGGAAAATCCCTTTAATAAACAAGGACCCACAGAAATAAAGGGGTTGATTCATGAGGACAGTCCCAGACAATATGTGCTACCAGGACATAAGGACCTCTCAGAAGTCTCCCCAGCTTAGAACTCCCCTCTATAACCCAGAACAGAGAGCCCATTTGGTGGATACATGACAGGTATTCCATAAACGGTCCTTTCTCTGAATGACCACAATGTAATCCTACAATTTCAGCAGAGACCACTATAGGAGTGACGTCATTAATAATAGGCAGAAAACGGCAGGCCATAAGTGAACGTAGAATAAAACGAGACCCTCCTGAGCGGTCTTTACCATCAATGAGTGGGTGAGATAATGCAAAAACAAAAATCTACGTGTAGAGGAGCACAACTGTTCTTACGCCATATCTCTCAGCTACAATGGCCTCCAGACTCCGCTTCTCTCTCTCCGATTGTTCCTTCATTCTCTGCAGAGACTTTTTTAGCCAGCTCAGTCCACCATCTGCAACCATCTGAACTGGAGGAAACCGAAAATATTAAAAGAGTGTCCCTCACATTAATGACATTACCAGCCTTTACTTCCTATGGTGAGCAAAACTAAAAATCTGAAAATTGTCCTGCGCATGTCCATGTGGTGGGGTCTGGCAGCGGGGAAGGTGCTCTGGTGCTGCAGGAATCATGAATGAGGATCTGCCAGCTTATTACACTGCCCTATGTGAAGTTGGCGAATTACAGCTACAGGTCCGTACTACTTACGGTAGGGGGCGCTCCCCTCCTGAAATCGCCGGCTCATGATTATGTTGTGTCCAGTGTCGTTTTTCAGCGCTCCTGGGAGCCAAAGAGCAGAATATTAATTGTGCCGTTTCGGTTACTAGTAGTTCAAATCTGTCGCTGTAATATGTTGCCCTTACATACAGAAGCATATTAAACCGACTGATCCGCTAGAAGTTCCCAATGGATCACAGATCCTAAGGAAATTTTATATCCTGCTCAAAGGGGTTTTGCTGGACTTAAAGGTGATGTACACCTTTGGAGGCTATTGTTGTTTTTGATAGCATTTTACTCATTTTTGGCTAAAAATCATATTTTCAATTGGCCTTTATTAAAGATACTGAGCCGTTCTGTCACAGGGTTAACAGTTTTTCTAGCTGTGTGCATCCTACTTTCACTTTGTGCCGATCTAATAACCTTATCTGTAAACTACAGAGAGGTCATAAACACTTATTTAAGCCTCATTCTTATCCGTAAGATAGAACTGAGCTATAATGAGTGTTTAGGAGGTCAGAGACATGGAGCCGTCAGCTCCCCAACTGATGGAAAAGACTGAAAATCCACAGGCTGCTGCTAGAGCATCTCAGCTCTGTACAGAAAAAGGGGCTCCATATTTTTAATAAAGACCAATAGAAAAAAAAAATGTATTGCCCAAAATAAAGTACAATGCAATAAAAAATTGCCCCTAAAGGTGTACTTTAATTATTGAAGGCCTATCCTTAAAGGGGTTGTGTCATCTGGGACTTTGATCACGTATCGATAGGATACGCTACAGATATCACATATGTGCGGGTCTCACATCTATCTCGAGAACGGGACCCATGAAGTAAGCGGAGAGTAGCCGTGCATGCGCAGCCGTCCACTATTTATCTCTATGGGAGTTCTGAAAATAGCCGAGTGCACTCGCTTGTTTTTTTTTTTCGGAACTCCCTTAGAAATAAATGGAGAGCATGCCACCTATTGTGCAGTGTGCTCTCCTTCACTTACGGGGTCCCGTTTTATAGATAGGTGCGGGTTCCGGAGGTGGTTCCGGACACTGGTGGCATATCCCAGTGATAGGCCATCAAAGTCCCACATGACAACGCCTTTAAGCTGGCCATACACATATGCTTGCTCAGGGAGAGGGAAGAAATCTGCTGCCAGACTACTCCGCTAATAAAAGGATTGGGCAATTGAATTCAATGTGCTGGCTGATGTCAGGGGAGAGTCAGGAAGCCTCCCCATACACAAAAGCTGGTGGGTAGGTTCAGCTGATACATATCTAATGTGTTTGGATAGGATAGGTCGTCAGTGGGGGCCCTACTGCAGCAATCCCAATAGTATATCACAGCGCCACACATTGCATAGTGGCTGTGCTTGGTATTGCAGCTCAAACCCATTCACTTGAATGGGATTGAGCTGTACAACCGCCATGTGACCAATGGATGATGTCACAGGCCAAGGAAGTGACCACAGCACTTAGCAAAGTGCCACGTTCCCTTCTAACAGCTGATCGACGGGGTGCTGGGGGGGGGGGGTCATTCCCTCATCGGATACTGATAAGGCCGACACAGTGATGCTATATGTAAGGGACACACCCCTTTGAGGAGTACTAAAAGAGGAAAACTAAAACTGCATTGTCAACACATACAAACTTTACAATTGCAAGATGAATAATAGAGGAACGGCACAACAGAGAGTTCTATGCTTCAGCAGTGGATTTATATGGGAATACATCTATTTACTAAACTAGATAGCAGAGTTGTCAGGTTCTCCTTAAACTAGGTATAGAAATTAGGAAGTGCCCCAACTAAATTGTGATTTATTTTTTACAACAGGCAATGTTTTAGTTTTTTTCTTGTTTGTTTTTTTAATCAGATTAATTAACAATATTTCTTTTATTTTCTTTTATCATTTTCACCACCAAATTTAACTTTTTTACTATTTCTCCCGCAAGGTAAGTCCCTTGCAAACTTATTCCTTCGGATTACACATTCGCCTTTGACAATTTCTACAGAATTAGCCAGAGGATATGATGAAATATACTGCATGCAGAGGACATCAGAGTGGGACGCCTGATTAATACGGTTATGTTAATGCGCTGTACGGCTGAAGAAAAAAAAAAGAAAAACACAAAAGGATGAGAACGCTAATATAGGATGACAAATGTGAGCGCTACCTCTCCTATGGCAGCAGAAATGCAATTTCTATTCTTTCAAGGCTCCTGTGGATCTCCGGAGTGACAGTGAAATATACCGACAGACAGCTGAACATTGGAAGCCTCTTCTATGGAAATTGCTTTTACCTTTTTTATCTGAGGTTACATCCCCCTCCTCTGGTGGCAATCCTGTACCGCCATCCTTCCAGAACGGGTTTAACTCCCTGGCCTGGAGCTTCTCCTGCACAAGGATAAGACTGTATTATAAGGAGCCATATAGAAAGAGAAGTGGTGGGGCCGGTCCATAAATTCACATCCAAATGTGGAGGCAGCTAAAATATTAAGGGTGGTTATCTGACTTCTGTATAAAAAAATACACAGTAAAAAAAACAAAAAAAACACTACTGACTTTTTCAGTCTCCTGCCAACATAGTCATTGCTTTTCAAGAGGCCAGCTGAAGCCACTGATTGGCTGCAGCGTGCACGTGCTTGCCACTTGTAAAACAAAGACTGGGGGATTTGAGAGCATTCCTTTTTTTAAATTATTATTCTATTCGTTGCTGTAATTTTTTTCTTTAGATGCTCTAGTTATGATACATATTGCGAATTATTTTATGTTTGATGGAAAGTTTTTCCTGCAGACATCGGGTGTGTCGATGGGGGCTAAGTTCTCTCCCTCCATAGCCAATATATTTATGGCATGGTGGGAGAGGGGCTTTCTCCTCATCGACACCAACCCATTTTCGGATAGCATAAGATGGTATGGCCGTTACATCGATGACCTGATCTTTATCTGGTCTGGTGATGTGGCGGCCATACCATCATTTGCAGATTATCTGAACGCATGTGTGAACGGTATCCAATTTACCGTTCAACATAGCGCCAGGAGCATCGAGTTCCTGGATCTCCGCCTCAGGGGAGACTCGGCCTCGGCCTCCATTTACACTAGCACCTACAGAAAACCAACATCAGGCAATACAATATTACATGCACAATCATGCCATCCCATGCATACCATCAGAAATATACCAAAAGGAGAACTAATTAGAGCTAGAAGAAATTGCAGTGACGAGTCAACATATGAAACAGAGGCGCAAAACATCATAAGTAGACTAACACATAGAGCATATTCGGAAAAAAAGATGAAAAAATGCAGCAGAGATATTCAATATATGAATAGGAATACACTATTGAACACACATATAGAAACAAAGAGACAAAAAATTAGAGAGATATCTAACCAAGAAAGAAAAAACATTTTAGTCACACAATATAGTAAGGAATACACCCAAATTTGTGACATTGTCAGAAAACACTTCCCAGTGCTAGCGTGTGACAAAACTTGGGCACCTATGGTACACAATGGCATTAAATGTGCAGCCCGAAAGGCACCCACCATAGCTAGCTCCGTTAGCCCATCTCTCTTCAAAAATGACAAATCTCGAACAACACAAAACACATGGCTGTCAACAACAGGAAACTATAAATGTGGTCACTCCATCTGCACTTGTTGTAAATACATGAAGATCTGTCAAAACTTTGAATCCACTATTAACGGCCAAGTTTTCAAAATAAAATCCTTTTTAAATTGTAATACCACCTATGCGATTTACTGCATAACATGCACAAACTGCAGGCTACAATATGTGGGATGTACCACAAATGCAATAAAAACACGCATTAGAAAACATATATCAGACATACCGCACCATGAGAACCGCAACATATCTGCGGCAAGTCTCCATTTTGCCATGGTACATGGTGGTGATGTCTCCTATATGTCAGTACAAGGCATTGAAAAGGTTAAAAAACCAACACGAGGTGGTGACAGAAAAAGGAAACTCTTAAATAGAGAATCATACTGGATTTTCCGACTTGAAAGTCGCCAGCCCCAAGGTTTAAATAAGAAACTGGATCTAATTCTGCAGTATTAACTAATGGCTTATTTCTCCCCTTTTTTTTTTCTCCTCCTTTCTTCCTCTATTTCCCATCTCCTTTAAATGTATTATTTTATGGACCATATGAATTGTCTTTTTGGCACGTTTTTACTTTTGTACACATTTGTAGAAGGGAGGGGTTGAATTTTCAGCCTGATTATCTCAGGTGAGAGACCCTCCCCCTCCTCTCTACAAAAGTAACTCACAGTGTATGGCCCCATGCACACGGCCGTGTTTCACAGCCGTGTGCGGGCCGTGGAACCGCGGCCTGGATCCCTCCTGAGAGCAGGAGCGCACGGCGTCACTGGTTGCTATGACGCCGTGCGCTCCCTGCTGCCGCCGCAATACAGTAATACACTGGTATGATCTATACCAGTGTATTACTGTACTGTGCCGGCAGCAGGGAGCGCACGGCGTCATAGCAACCAGTGACGCCGTGCGCTCCTGCTCTCAGGAGGGATCCAGGCCGCGGTTCCACGGCCCGCACACGGCTGTGAAACACGGCCGTGTGCATGGGGCCTATTTGAAATAGTCATGAGTAAGGGCTAAGATTGCATTGTGCCCGAAACATGTAGACTCTGCTTTCTGTACCTGGATTTTATACTGAATTTTCAATAAAGAAGCCTTGGATTACCACAACCACAAGCTGGACAAAATCTCTTTTCCTCTATACTTCCGTATTTCTCCTGATTCGGGTGAAGGAGCTGTTCCGTGCTATACCAGTGGAATCCCTGGCAGGTGAGAGCTGCTCAATACTTCTGTTTTCTCCATATTGTGAGTTATATATGCAGGACTCATTTAAACCTGCATATGCCTGCAGCTTTCATTCCCAACTCGATTTCTAAATGCCTGCGATATTTCACGACTAGGGACTCGAGTTTTGTTTTAAAGATGAGAATATCAGCTTTAAAACAAGACCTGGCAAGAATTTCTATCTGTTACACAGCCTGAGATATGCCAGAAGAAATCTGCCTTCCCCCCTTCAGCCAGGTGAGATGATGAGGGGTGGGGGAAGTACTGACAGGCTGCACAAAGGAGAGAGAACCACAGTGTTCTTAAAGTGCACAAAGTACAGTAAAACACATTCCTTACTGACCCTGGTCTGAAGCAACCGCCCGACGATCGTTGCCCCAAGAGGAAGCGTGAGGCGAAACGATCGTCGGGCGGTTGCTTCAGACCAGGGTCAGTAAGGAATGTGTTTTACTGTACTTTGTGCACTTTAAACTCTCCCCCCCTGCAGTCTCTGTTGTGTGGGGTTGCACGCAGGTTGGTTGGTGTGCCTTGTTACTTATGCTCTGGGTGCACATTGCCACATGAGCCCCACTCAACTGAAACTGCAACAACTGTGGTGGGGGGATACTAGTCCCTGTTTTGGTCTGGAGCTTTCTCTGTTTTTATACATTTGTTTGCAACACTTTCGTGTTTCCATGATTACTGCTTTTGTGTATGTTTTTAATGATATACCATTTATGGATGTCTAATAAAGGAACTTATTGATTATTATAATAATTCTTTGTGTGGTAGCTTTTTGAGCATTGTAGGTGATATACGAATAACTCCATGCGAGATATTCATGATAGCTATTTATTTTTGGGGTGTTTTACCTGCACATGTTGTGGATTATGCATGGTTTTTCTGTGTGGATTTTCGTGCAAAATGGATGAGATTTGACTAAATCTCGCACACACTTTGCAACTGAAATCCGCAGCATGTAAACTGTATCTGCAGACGTTTTAGTGCAGATTTCAAAATGCACAGCAAAATATGCAGGTAACACATGCGCCTAAGTTGCACCAAACAAACCACAAACAAACCTTAAAGGGGTTGGCCCATCTGACACATTGGCGACTTATCGCTAGGATATGCAGCTGATCTCAGATAGGTGCAACTCCCACCTCTGAGGCCCGCACTTACCTCTAGAACAGGGCCCCAAAAACGAAGGATAAAGCACCGTGCATGGGGGGGGGGCGTGCTTTCTATTCAGTTTTATTGGAGTTCCAAAAAGTGTCGGCGCTCGGCTATTTTCGTCACTCCCATAGAAGTGAATGGAGGGTGGCCACGCTAGCGCGGTGAGCCCTTGTTCACGTTGGGGGCCCGGTTATAGACACAAGTGCGGGTCTCAGAGGTGGGACCTGCACCTATCTGAGATTGGTGGCATATCCTTACGATGAGTTACCACAAGTGACCCCATGCTTCAGTTGGGTCATGGATACACTACACAGGGCTGATACACAGGATATACTATTCTACTGCATATAGGGGTCAACTGCCTGATATAAAAAAAGGTATGTATGCAAATTTTTAAATACACATATATTAGAAAATTGTATGATTTCCTATTATATAAACAAAAGTTTTCCAGGTGATTTTTTTTTTCATTTTCCGTGTAGTTAACACCATTAGGGGGACTTTTTTTTCCTACCTAAAACGCCCTGCTGCTGCATGTGAACAATGATATAAGGGCTCATGCACACGGACGCAGTTTTGCGCCGCATCCGATCCGCATTTTTTCTGGATCAGGTGCAGACCCATTCATCTCAATGGGGCAGCAAAAGATGCTGACAGCACACCGTTCCACGGTTCCGCTGCCCCACAAAAAAAATTACATTTGTTATATAATATTTGTGTCCCTTTTGCGGACAAGGATAGGAAATTTCAGCAGAAGGAAAAAATAGTGGCAGGCTCTCAGCCGGTATCCATGTTTTGCGGATCCACAATTTGCAGACCGCAAAAATGGATACGGTCATGAGCAGTGTTTTTGAGCCCCAAAATGAGAAGCTTAGAAATATTTAAAGATTACCAACATCCACAGGATAGGTGATGAATGTATGATCGCTGAGGGTGCGAACACTGGGACCACCAACAATCACAAGAACGTGGGTCCCTTGTGTGAATAGAGCGGTACAGCACACACGTCAGCACTGCCCCATTCACTTTGATGGGACAGATATAGCAGAGTGCTGTACCACAGAGAGTAGAGAGCCCTGGTCACCCCTCCATTGACAGAGGGGACTCCAGGACCTGATGCTACTGATCGTGGGGGTCCTAGTGCATGAATCCACACGATCACAGGTGAGCAATGTTGCTAATGCGATAACCGCTAAAAATTATTTATTTTTTTAAGTGGAAAGTCGAAAGTCACCAAATTATCTGCCAGTTAAAACCAGATAGCGACACATATCTGTTTTTATGTTCTGATTTCTGATGTTCATGACATGGGGGCGGACATCTTGCCCAAGTGGTTTTTTAACAGCATTTAGGGTACTTTCACACTAGCGTTTTTCTTTTCCGACATTGAGTTCTGTCCTAGGGGCTCTATACCAGAAAAGAACTGATCAGTTTTATCCTAATGCATTCTGAATGGAGAGTAATCCAGTTCAGGATGCATCAGGATGTCTTCAGTTCAGTCTTTTTGCCTTTTCAGGACAGAGATAATACCGCAGCTGCGTTTTTTTCTCCGTCCAAAATTCCGGAACACTTGCCAGCATTTTTTCCTATTGAAATGCATTAATGCGGCCCTGGGTGTTCCGGCAAAACGGCTACGTTTTTAAAAAGAATAAATGCCGGATTCGTTTTTACGGATGACACCGGAGAGACAGATCCGGCATTGTAATGCACTTGTCATACGGATCAGGATCCTGGTCCGTCTGACAAATGCCAGTTTGCATACGTTTTGACGAATCCGGCAGGCAGTTCTGGCGACGGAACTGCCTGCCGGAATCCTCTGCCGCAAGTGTGAAAGTACCCTTACACTGCATTAAAAAATTGCTTTACGGCAGCCCCATGGTCCATAGACACAGAGGTCAGGAGAGGACCTCATTGACTGAGTTTTCTCGGCATGCTCTGAGAGAGAGGTCATTGTACAGGGAGGGAATAGATAAGCTTTAACAATCATCAAACAAATTGTGAATGGGGTATCCTGTCTTAACTATACACATAGGTGATATCATTACAGGCAGGATTAGAATGACAGATAAGCAGTTAACTACAGTAAAGTGATCTGTACAGAATAGAAGTGGCGCCTATTATTAGGCTTAGTGGCCAGTACAAAAACTGCAGGATTTTATGGTTTAATTTAAATATAGATATTGACGTGGAAAATTTTAAATAACATGAATCAAAAATTCTTTAAAAATATGTTAAAAACTTAAAAACATGATTGAATCCACCGGTCATTTTCTGGTGACACATTCCCTTTTACCCTGATGTGCCAGTAGTCCCTTCCCCCATTCAGATAGGTGCTGATCAAATAAAATAAAAAAAATACATGTTTTTTTTTATCGCGCTTTGCTGTCCCTTTAAGAACGCCCTATGAAATCCTTTTAAATCAGAAGTAGCATAAATCTATCGTGTGGCCCCAGCGATCTGTCAGCAGTAACAGGGCAATACATTCTGCTTTGAAGTTATGGAGATAAAGTGGAGCAGGTAAACGCTGGGCCGATGATATCCAGCCCGTGTGATGTACGACCTTGAAAAAACCGGAGAGAGAGACAAATATTGTCAGCACGAGTTGTCTGGTCACAGAGGCGGCAGAACAGAGAAGTGCCGGGGAAGGTGAACTCCCAAGGCGGCACACGGGTCATGTTTATATTCAGAGGCAAACAATACTCAGCATCACAGCGCCAACAAACACACATCTGATTATAGCGGGGCAGGAAGGGACCGCTCTCCCGTAATAGACAGAATTAAAGGGAATGTGCCATCCGCAAATGAGATATTGCTGATCTGCAAGGTATTATGTTAACTGTAGCTTTTAAGAATTTTTGTTGACTATTTATTTTTTTTATATATCATCATCTATATAAAAAAAACACACACAAAAAATAAAAGAATGACATTTTCCTGTTCTGTAGAGATCACATCTAAGTAGTCATCTTATTATGATCACAAGCAGGATTACAACTGGAGATAACCTATATACAGAGAGCACAGGATACACCATTCACAGTAGGGGATGGTCACAGCTTATCTACTCCCCTCCCTGCACAATGACCTCTGCACAGATCACAGGCCACGCCCATAACACTCTCCCATAGATATCATCTTCAGAGTAGTGCTTCTTATGGGACCGCATAACATATCCCTGTTAAAGGGAGTCTGTTAGCAGTTCTTCACTTCAGGGCCCCTGTTTTGGAGACAAGAGCGGGTCTCAGAGGTGGGACCTGCACCTACCTGACATTGATGACACCCAACCAGACTGTTCTGGTAGCAGCGTTGACGTCCCTGCCATGGGCCCATTAAAAATTGAACTCAGAAAACCCCTTTAATGGTCGACAGGGCGCCACATAAAGCCCCCTTCTGCACTCCGAGCAGGTAAAGCATACGGCCATGTACATCAGGTCAATGGATGCTCTTCAAAGGGGTTCCGGCTGGAGCTTCCAAAAATCGGATGTAACCTGTGAGGAAACCTGGCAGCACATGTTGTATCTCCTTGCAGCACCACCATGGGGAAAGTAAAGGGGTATTCCGATTCTGGCACGTTATCTCCTATCCACAGAATAGGGGATAACTATTAGATCAGCGGGGGGGGTCCGCCGATTACAAGAATGGGGGCTCTGTATCCCTTTGAGTGACGAGTCGGGCATGCGGACTTGATTTATCTCTGCAGGAGACAGTCAAGTCCAGCGCTTGCCTATCTCCCAAACTCTCATAATGATGACTGCAGCCACAGAGGCGGCTGTGTGCATGAGTGACCTGCCGCTCCTTTCATTTGGGGGGCCCCCCCTAGGTATGGGGTTCCTGTTCTTGTGATCAGTGGTGATCGAATCGTTAATATTACTTGTCACAACTGGAATACCCCTTTAAATATTACACAGTGCCCATGCAAGTGTGAGACAAGGGAGGGGTCCCTTATCTCCCCTGTAAGGGGACGAGCGAGTGTCTTGCTGCGAACTCGAACTCCCTGCGCTGCCGCATAGAGTTATATTGATTTATAATCCTATGTAACCCTTAGAGGTCTGGAATGTATTGGATAACCCTGACATAATGCTGTCAGTGTTGCCCAACACATTCCAGAACTGTAAGGGTTACATAGCATTATAAATCAATATAACTCTATGCGGCAGCGCAGGGAGGTCAGGACGGGAGCGGTCTTAGACTCACGCTGCGAGTCCGGAGTGTGCAACTCACTCGTCTGAAAGGGGCCCGATACATCCCGAATCCCAGAACTACATATAATTGCCGTCCAGGAAACCTGGGTGATAATCCATGTGGGAGCCGGAGATCATACCGGCTTACCACAAACACACGTGACGAAGAAATTCCGGTTTTGCTTTTCTTAGGGCACTACGTGAATTTTCGCCAGTTTTTTTCTTGCCTCAGAAAGAAGAAGCCATCTGCACGCTAACGCCGTCACACATACCGTGGCCCGGCACAAATCTGCAATGCAATTCACAGGCGGCGCACGCTCTCTCAGATGAATGACTCTGTTACCTTTTCGGCGGCTTCGCCTCGTTCACGCTCCAGTGTTTTTTCCTTCTGTCTTTCTGCTCTTAATGCGGCTGCTGATGTCGCTTTCAGAGACATAAAGTCTAAGGTCATCCAGTCGTCCCTCTGAAATGGAAGCACGGGTTTATTTAGCATTGCAAGACGTACAGGCAATCTCTGGTCTTAGGGGAAAGAAGCGCAAAAAAAACTGTCAGGTGCCTAAGTGTTGGGGGCGTCAGCCGGACGCTGCGCGCATCTTAAGCCTGGCTCTGTACTTGGATGAGATATGAACCATGTAAAATAAGGAAAAGGCAGCAAGGTGCACAAACGGTGCGCAGGTATACTATGGAACGGATGAATTATTTCACCGTGTTGTATAAACTATGGCGTGGATTTCCCAGTGCAAACAATAGGAAACAGAATATGTGCTGAAAACCGCGCAGAAAAGAAAGGGTGTGCAAACATACCCGAAATGTTGTAGGGCACAGCACCGGAGCCAGCAGTTCTAATATCTGTTTTTACTTACATTACATAAAAATTCTGAATATCGGCTCTTAGAACTCTGCAAAGTACCATGCCTTGGTTATTCCTCCTGGAAATGTATCAATACATGACTGGGTGTTAGAATGCCACTTGTGACATCGGCAGCCTGCAATGGACAACAGAGGGTGTGGGACCAAAATGGTAAGATCCACGTGGTCAATATACGAGTATTGCTACCTTTCCAAGAGGAATAACAGTGGAATGACACAATGCAGAGTTTTAAGAGAAATGTTCCACAATTGCAATATCATCTATATATAAAGAAGGACGTATATATGTATGCAAGTATGTATAAATGTATGTATGGATATATGCATGTATGCATGGATGGATATATGTATGTATACCGTATATATGTATGTACTGTATGTGTGTATGTATGTTCCACAATCACTCAAAAATTTCAATGAAACTTGGTATACACATCCCTTGCTAACTGGAATTAAATCTTGTGGGGATCTCGGCTCTCTAGCACGTACCGTTCCTGAGATATTCCCTAAAAATGCAAATATGGCACATCACATGACCTGCATTAGCCAATAGAAGCCTGCAAGTCTTTCTCTTCATATCCCAACTGCCATGCACACGGTCACATGACCCTTATCAGCCAATAGAAGCTCGCAGGTCCTTAGTCTCCACATACACACAGTTTTACACCAGGTTTCCAACAACCCAGCCATTTTTCTTCACTGCTGTAGGTCAGCTTTAAAGGGGCAGGGTGCTGTGGATGACACTGTTAGGGGAGCGGAGTGCTGTGGAGGTGACAGTTCGGGGAGCAGGTAGGGTGGCCATTCATACCACACCCCAATCCGGTTAGGCCACGCGTCCTCCCACTCCGCAGCCGATAGGGATTGAAAAAATGAAGGTAAAAATCAACTTCTCTCAGCTGCAGGGGTGGGAGGAATGGTGACTTTATCCCTGCAGCTCATGTTCAGACAGCACAGTGCTGCTGTCTGAGAGTGAGTTGTTCAAAAGGACATCCCTGTGTAAGATATTCCCCAAAAATGCATTAGCATTAGAAGCCTGGTCACGTGACTCTTATCAGCCAATAGAAGCTCGCAGGTCCTTAGTCTCCACATACACACAGTTTTACTCCAGGTTTCCATAACAACCCAGCCATTTTTCTTCACTGCTGTAGGTCAGCTTTAAAGGGGCGGGGTGGTGTAGATGTCACTGTTATAGTGGATACTGTCGATATCTTTTAATGACACACACAAACATTAAAGGAAATAGATTACCGTATTTTTCGCCGCATAAGACGCACTTTTCCCCCCCTAAAAGTGGGGGGAAAATAGCAGTGCGTCTTATACGGCGAATGCTGCTGATTTTGCGAGTTTTCAATGATACACCCGCTGCGATGCCGTGCGGCGGGTGTATCAGCTGTGAGGGAGGAGGGGCTGGGGGCCGGCATCTGCTTTTATAATGACAGCGGGGCCCGTGCAGTGACTGTATTCTACTACACGGACCCCGCTCACTGTATAATTGTATCTCTAATAGTTAATTGTTATGTACATATTCGCATAATGAGCGCTGTGTATTACTTACAACTACAAGCGCTCGCCACTCGGTAGGTAGCAGAGAGGAGGCTGGAGGCAGGCTGGGAGGACGGGCGCTGGCAGTGTGAGTCATACGTCACGCGCCTGCGCCGCCCACTTTATGACTGAAGCAGGCGGCGCAGGCGCGTGACGCATGACTCACGCTGCCAGCACCCGTCCTCCCGGCCTGCCTCCTCCCTCCTCTCGGTGAGCGCTTGTAGTTGTAAGTAATACACAGCGCTCATTATGCGATTATGTACATAACTATTTACTATTAGACATACGATTATACAGTAAGCGGGGCCCGTGTAGTAGAATACAGTCACTGCACGGGCCCCGCTGTCATTATAAAACCAGATGCCGGCCCCCAGCCCTGTATTGAGGGTCATTCACTACAGGGACACTTATGGAGGGGATCTGTGGATGACACATAGCATAAGATGCTATATATGTGTCATCCACAGATCCCCCCCATAACTGTCATACACAGATCCTCATAACAGTGCCATCCAGAGAGCCCAATAAGAGCCACCCACAGATCCCGCATAACAGTGCGTCACCCACAGACCACAATTAGTTCAAAACCCACCAAAAGCACACCTTTTGGTTAAAATTATTTTTTTTCCTATTTTCCTCCTCAAAACCTTAGGTGCGTCTTATGGGCCGGTGCGTCTTATACGGCGAAAAATACGGTAAATATACCCGTGTGAAGTCGGATCCTTCTGCTAGTGGGAAATAAAGCGCTAAGGCTTCATGCACAAGACCGTATTCTGCAGCCTGCAAATTGGAGATCTGCAAAATACAGATACCATCCGTGTTGCACCTGCATTTTTTGCGAACTCATTGACTTCAATGGGTCAGTGGTCTGCATTTTACAGCCAAGTATAGGACATGTTCTACCTGTTTCCGGAACTGGCATACGGATATGGAAAGTATCATCTGTGTGCTTTCCGCAAAAAAGATTATATTCACAGAATGCAGACCACGGACCTAATGAGGTCAATGGGTCCCCAAAAATAAAAATAAATGATACAGTTGTGTGCAGGAGGCCTAAAGCAAACTTGTCAGGAGAGCTTACAGATCCTCTTTCAAGAGTAAGGCAGGAGATGTGGAGATTTCCTCAAATAGCGCCCCTAAATAGTCCACTGCATGGACAGCAACAGTGTCATTGTATAGTGGTTGCGCTTGGTATCGCGCTCAGCCCCATTCACTTCTATGGGGCTGAGATGCTCCTAGGCCACGTGATTGATGAACGTGACCGCTGGCCTAGGAAAAGCTGGAGACTGCCGCGGCGCACACAGAAGCGCTGGTGCCTTCTCAAACAGCTGATCGGTGGGGGTCCCAGGTAATAGGTCAAACAGTGCCGCTGTATCAGGCTGTGTCTGGTATGGCAGCTTTGCTTCATTCAAGTTAAAGATATGCAATACCAGGCGCAGCCACCAGTCAGGAGTGGTGCTATTTCTTGGAAATAAGCAATCCATTTTTTTTTCCTATCTCAGATAACCCCTAATTTCCTTTGCAAGAGTTTCAAGAAGTTGAAATGTTTACATTAGCATTAAAGAGGTTATCCCACTTTGCGTTTTTATACTTACCTGCTGCCACCGCGCGTTCACTTCCTGGATTCTGGCTGGGGGCGGGCTTCATGTTGATTGAAGTCTTCTCCCGGCCGGGCCGCGCGCTGGACTGAACGCGCACGCCGCCGCGCATGCGCCATGGTGACTTATTTTTGGCCAGTATAGTACAGAGCCGGCGTGCGCGTTCGCAGCTCTGTACTACTCTGGCCGGGAAGAAGTCACCGTCGCGCATGCGCAGCAGCGTGCGCGTTCAGGACAGCGAGTGGGCCGGCCGGGAGAAAAGAAGGAGTCTTCTGGGCAAGCGCGACCATCGGGATTTTGGAGAAGAGCGGTGGTCGTAACCAGGGGAGACCGAGTCACAACAATCAGGTAAGTGGGGATGAATTTTATCCTAATCGGGAATTTGTTAATAAAGTATATTTACAAAAATGATCACTGTCAAATCATTAACAGATTTAACAGTGATCATTATGATGGGATAACCCCTTTAAGTAATGAGGCCTCAGCGCGGGGATGGCGACAGCCGGCAAGTGCTACACAGGCCATGAGAATACCAATAATGGCAGAGCAACAAGATGCAGGTAAATGTCTGCACAGCCCGGGCCACGGGCCACTTTCTGCATTCAGCATAATCTTCCTCTGTACAGGCGGCTCTAGAGATCACCCGGGCACGCGGCCCACGTCATACATATTCCATCACCACCGAGGTTACAGAGAGAACGCGCTCCTACGGTAAAGCCGCCGTTATCACAGTGTGACAGGAGGGAGACGCAGGGCTTTCGCTTTTTACAATCTCTATAGTATTTATGTTTTATATGGAGCTCTTATCAGAAAAACACACGAAATGTGATCTATTGACTTCCTGCTGCTTATATAGCGCCAACCTATATGGCAGCATTGTACAGAAATTGCACAAATCAATCCCTGTCCATGTCGGAGCTCACAATCTACGGTAAATCCCTAACTGGAGCAATGTTATAGGGAGCAGATTAATCTATCTGCGTGTGTTTGGGGTGTGGGAGAAAATCGGGGTACCTATAAAAACTTCTTGCTGATTCCAACCAAGTGCTGCAAAACCGCTGTGCTAACCACTGAGCCACCGCTATAGGACAACTGTCAAGCTCCATTTGCCCCTTCTCTGCACTTAGTTTTGCAGGACGGCTTGTATTTTTTAAAGGGTTCTCTCACTTCTGCAAATGGCATTTATCGTGTAGGGGAAGTGAATACAAGACACTTACTAATGTATTGTGATTGTCCATATTGCCTCCTTTACTTGCACACTATAGGGAAAAGCACCAGCCTATGCGCACTCCCATGGTCCCGGCCACTAGAGAGGCCGATGTTTTTTTTCCTATTGTATGCAAGTGTGGCCACTGCTGCTGGACTGCAGGGCGGTCGTGACCATGGAAATGAGCAGTGTTTAATGTGATGGAAAAATGAATCCAGCCAGCAAAGGAGGCAATATGGACAATCACAATACATTAGTAAGTGCCCTGTATTAACTTTCTCTACATAATAAATGCCATTTGCTAATATGAGACAACCCCTTTATTGGCACCACATAATGTATTAAAAATCTTAACTTTTATCTTTTCTTTGTGGGTAGAATGGGAAAAAAAACTGCAATAATTTCAGGGGAGGGGGGTCGTTTTCACAGTCAATAGTTTTATAAACAAAATAAAACTTTTTTAAACAGAAAAAAAAAAATTTGATTTGTGTGGCTATATATTCATGTATAATGTAGCGGCTTGTTGTAATAGTCCTGATTGTTACGGACACAGCAATACCAATTATGGGCTTTTAATATGTTTTTTTTAAATATATATACACACATCTCTGTTGGAAATTGTACTTAGGTATAACTACTTTTTATTCCAAGATTCTTACTATATCCAGGAACAGGGCGTGGCGATGGGGTCCAATGTGGCCCCAACGTACGCCAATATCTTCATGCGTCGATTTGAGGAGGATGTCGTCTATGGAAGCCACCACTTCCAACATGTTAGGGCGTGGTGGCGGTACATAGACCACATCTTCCTCATCTGGACTGGTGACGTTGAACAGCTCCATGATTTCCATGGATTCTTAATGGAGTCGACAATGCACTACAATTCACTTTGGTGCATTCACATATAGAAATGCCGTTTTTGGATACGCGGGTGATCCTGTCGGATGGCAGGTTGCAGACAGAACTGTTCACCAAGCCGACCGACAGGAATACGCTGTTGACATATAGCAGCAATCACCCTAGATCTATGGTGAGATCTCTTCCATACTCTCAGTTCTTGCGGGCTAAACGTATCGTTTCAGATCCTGTAATAGCTGACAGTACGTTAGACACACTGATGTACAAATTTGAGAAACGAGGCTATCCAATCAAATTATTGAAAGAAAAGAAGGATTTGGTAGCACGTTTGGATAGGGACACTATTCTAAAGAGAAAAACACAACAAACACAAATGATCAGGATTCCCTTTATCTCAACTCATTGTGAACAAAGTACGGATATAGGCAATATCATCCGACGCCATTGGAACATACTGGGCGGTTGCCATAATGCAGTTAAGGAGTTTCAATCTCCCCCTATTATGTCCTACCGAAGGTCTAGGAGTATTAGAGACCAACTGGTGAGGGCCGATGTGGGTACCTTGAAAATAGCAAGACAATTGACACTTACAGGCAACAGCGTTGGCTGCTTCCCTTGTTTGTCTTGCGTAAATTGCAAGTACATTCTTAAGGGTAGGACCTTCACACCCCCCCCGAACTGGGGCCACATATCAGATACGTCACTATCTGACTTGTGACTCCAGTTACATTATTTATGTAATTGTATGCCCTTGCAATCTGGTGTATGTCGGGGAGACGACTACTGATTTTAAGACACGTTTCAATAATCATCGACTCAGTATTAGGAAGAAACGACTGGATTTACCAGTTTCGAAACATTTTGTTAATTCAAAGCATACAGAAAAAGATTTGAAGTGTTGCATCATTGATTTTGTACCAATGCCCAGGAGAGGCGGTAATAGGATCAACCTTTTAAAAAAAAAAAGGGAGTTGAAATGGATCTATACATTAGATTCCCTCAAACCGCATGGTCTGAATGTGGACTACAAAGTTGGGGTTGGCTAGGCGTGTGGTTTGCCCTCTGCGTGCACAACTTAATGTTGATCTGTTCTGTGTCCATTATGTGATTTGTGTCTACAAAACACAGATCCCTATTTATGTTATAAGTTCCTATGTTTTTTATTTATTTTTCAAATTTTTTTCTCCCCCTTCTTTTCTCTCTTTTTCCTTAGATGATGCGTTGCGGAGGTGGAGGAGTGGAGAACTGGTGCTGCGTTCATATGGGGTTGTGCGGCCATGATGCGCATAAATTGCGTATATTTCAAATAAATTGGTACATTGTTTTTTTCAGTTATGGTCCGCTAGATGCATGGCGGGTGGTTATGAGGAGAGCCCTCACTCAAGGGTGGTGACAGGTGGGTCTTGTCCACTGAGGCGGTACGACCCTGTATTCCCATGCAGTGACGTAGTCGCTCTTTGGTCACGGCTGGAGACTCCGCTTCATTCATGTTGCGGCAGCCTTCATCCGATCCCACTCAGCCACTGTAATAGGTATTGGACATGTATATAGGTCATCCCCACCCTGATCCTGCAATATACCGGACCTTCCTGATATATTATGTACCTGCGCCTGGTAATGGGTTAACATCACCCTCACTTAAGATGGCCGAATCGACACTGTTGCTTGAGAGCGCATGCTCCGCATGACGAAGACAGGGATACCCGGAAATACGAAAGAAACGTCATGTGGTCATGCGCATTCGAGCTAGAGGCACGCCGGATCGCACGCTCCCATGTGTATGATGGCCGGGCTCCCTCCTTCATTATCCGTGCGCATCTCGTACATAGTAAGCACCTGACACTTTACTGAATTAGCACTTTATTAAACGATCACAGTTGGCACAACTGTTAATATCAATCATGTGTTATTGTATGTGATAATCATATTTTGTAATCACAAATGTATTTTATATGAAATTATGGGTATTTTGATTACACTATATTGCGTATGTATGTTTTTCCTTTTCACAGTTTTTTCATATTTGTTTTGTATTGTTTAATTTTTTGATGATTTACTAAATTGCTATTGAATGAATTCACCTGATGTGTAAAACATTGTAATTTGGCACCACACTATATATGTTCAGCATTTGGCTTGTACACACTGCTTGAGAAAGGCTCCTGTGTAGAGCCGAAACGTTGCATGACCTGTATGGGTAAATAAAGTAATTTTCTATTTTTTATCTGCTGGAGTGCTGCCCGTTTTTAAATTTCTTGTATCCATTTGGATTTGCTTATATCCACATTGGGCTGGTGCACCCTTTATCTATTTTTCACCCAAGACTGTGCTGCCAATCTTTTTTCTTTTTTTTATATACGGTGAGCTCCGTCCAATTTTTAATAAGGTACAGCTGCAAGTGCAGCAGATGATTTTAACCCTTTAAGCACTACACTTTATAATGCTTCACTGTATAAAAGGGGCTTGGATCCTCTATATATTATATTATATATGCACCTGAGTAGTTGTGCACACTGTTTCTGTTATGATAGTAAGATGATCACATTTATATGCTCGAATATGAGTAAAAGTATAATGTCTATTATGTTTATTATGTTTGAACACCATGTGACGATGTAGTCCTAGGTCATGTGACTGGATTGTTAACAGGTGTAACCACTGATTGTCATTCACTTGTATTGGAGTGTGGGTATATATACCCAGCCATTTGCACTGTTATGTAGCTTGATAAAGGCCTCATTGAGTAGGCCGAAACGTCGCTTGGATTAAAATTTGGGGTCTTCACCCGTACACCTAAAGCTGGAAGTGCTGCCTCGTTATTTCACTTTTATATATCGTGGAGGAGGGGCCTACCTCTGTGGGGATTTGCACCCAGTCCACCAACTCTGACTGTGCTGCTGCACTATCTGTGTTTTATATCAAAGGACTTGGCAGCTTAGCACTGAAGTGACCAAAGAATGGAAACAACTGAGAGAGACCCCGCTGATGTGTTCTCCTACACCAGGCAAGATGAGGAGAGGATCCTCCACGATTTGGTGAGCGACTGCACGTTTTTATCTACCCCGTCAGTTACAGAGCTGAAAAAAGGCTATGAGGCGGATGGCAAACGACTGGCATCTATGGAGCTGCACCTGGCGACTCTAGCGGAGTATTATAAGTCACACAGAATCCCAAGGGGAATGCGCTCCCAATTGAAGCCAAGTCTGTTTCCAGCGGACAGTAAGTTTGCACAGATTTCAAATAAATATGCCCTTGATGTGATACTGTTGAATTTGGAGTTCCTACAACATGAATTGGGCACCGTACGTGAGCACCTTGATGGAGCTCTGATTAGGCTTAAGGAAGCCCTCCCTGCACAGGACTTTGATGCATATTTGACCAATTGCTCTACCTATTTGGATAAATACAGGAAAGAACAGGAAGCGATCAAACGACGCAAATGGCAGCGGGATGAAGAGGATTATAGACGAGGTAATGTCTATACCTGGCAAGAACCAAAAGGACAGAGACGTCAACCATTCTCCGGTAACCCTAATAACAACAAATGGAATAACTCCAATCCTAGGAGGAGGATGGTACCTACCAATGGAGAGGGAGCCACTCAAGTCACACAACAACATGATGATTTTTTAGGCCCTGCTATGGATCCAAAAGGACCAGACGTGGTGGGCGGAGACAATTTAAATGGAGAAAAAGAACAACGGAGTGTAAGGAATCGGCCGGCAAGGAAAAAGAATCCATAGTGGTAAATATATCTTCCCATGTACTGACCGATGCACAGACCGAACTTCTATCTAAAGGTCTGTCTTTCTGTCCCGCGGTGGGAGTGGATTGGTTCCAACTAGAAGTAGACCTGCAAAAATTTTTTAGAAGCCTTAAGTTAAAAGTGTGGTTTTCTGAAACCGATAGACAAATGATTGATGTTGACACCCAGCGTGGTTGTGAACTCTCCCTTCGCAGTGTGGGCTTATACGCCAAGGGTGACTTCACACCACAGATTAAGAATCCAGCCATTGACACATACATCAATGCAGTGAGGGCTGATATTGAACTATTGAAAGAATCCCTAACAGTGGGTGGTCTCAGACATCCCAACATGACATCTGCGGAGATGTGTGCGTTGGGTGAACTTTGCAACAGCGGCTCCCTCACGGTTAAACCGGCCGACAAGGGGGGAGCCGTTGTTGTGATGGACACCCAATGGTACGTCTCCGAGATATTGAGACAATTAGGAGACTCCGTGGTATATAGGAGGCTTAATCATGACCCTAAATTTGAGGTGATTAAGGTTATCACGAGAATATTAGATGGAGCCCTATCAGGAGGTCTGATTGATGAAGCCCTGTATAAATATCTACTGATCACACAGCCCAAGACACCATTGATATATGTGTTACCAAAAATACATAAATGCTTGCAGAACCCCCCTGGGAGACCCATTGTGTCCGGGAGGGAGTCAGTGTTCTCTAATTTGGCCATTTTCTTAGATAAGATACTGAGATGTTATGCAGTTGGGGCTAAATCATATGTACGAGACACTGGTGATTTCTTGAATAAGATTGCTAATGTGAAAGTAACGGCGTGTACGCTGCTGGCCTCTTTTGATGTGGTGAGCCTCTACACCTCTATCAATCATGATAGAGGTGTGGAGGCGGTCAGAAGATGTCTGGCTCAATCCCCGTATACTGACGAATGTAGGGAGTTCATATTGGACCTGCTCGGTGTAGTTTTGAGATATAATTATTTTGCGTTTCAAGACGGATATTATCTACAACAGCGGGGAACCGCTATGGGTTCAAACATGGCGCCAACTTATGCCAACATTTTCATGTCGGTCCTGGAGGCGGAACGCGTCTATGTGTCCCACCACTTCAGCCTAGTGCGGGGGTGGTGGAGATACATAGACGATGTTTTTGTCATCTGGGAAGGCACTGAGGATGAGTTGACAGAGTTCCACACATTTTTGAACAATATGGATCCTGAGATTCAGTTCACGCTTGTACACTCCACCGAGCAGGTCCAATTTTTGGACACCATGGTAAAGAAACAGGGCACAACATTGGTGACTGACTTATATATTAAGCCAACTGACCGTAACAAGTTATTGAGGTTTGAGAGCTGCCATCCGCGATCTATGGTTAGGACTCTGCCACGGAGTCGGTTTCTCCGTGTGCAACGCATAGTTAAAGACCCCGTGTTGCTTAGCACAAGGCTATCGCAGATGGCAGACAAGTTCATCAGGAGAGGGTACCCGAGAAGTTTGGTACACAGACAGTTGGATGGAATAGAAACCAGGAGGAGGAGTGAGGCGATTAAACAGAGTAGGGTGCCTTTCATCTCCACTTTCAATGAAGGGAGCTATCAGATAGCGGGAGCCATTAAAAAACATTGGCCGATACTAAATAACAGCTTTAAGAAGGTTAAGGAGTTCGCTGTGCCCCCTTTGATGTCGTATAGGAGAGCAGATAGTCTGAATGACAAACTGGTGAGAGCAGAAGTTGCTGGGGGTAAAGCCCCCGTTCAAACCTATATAGGCCGTAAGAAAAATGGGTGCTACCCGTGTTTAGGCTGTGTTAATTGCAGCTATATGCTAAAAGGGGACAAATTCATGCATCCGGTACGGAAGACCCAATTCGAAATCCGACATTTCCTGACCTGTGACAGTTCATTTGTGATATACTTATTGTCTTGCCCCTGCAATCTCCTGTATGTAGGGGAAACTATCTGCGAGGTCAAGACCAGAATGAACTACCACAGGTACTCGATCCGCCAGAAGAGGAGAGACCTCCCGGTGCCGAAGCACTTTGTTGAAGCAGGGCACAAAGAAAGGGACCTTAAATTTAGGGTCATAGACCATATCCCCCCACTTAAAAGGGGTGGTAATAGGGAAAGATTGTTGAAGCAACGTGAGATCATGTGGATACATAGATTACACACACTGAAGCCGGATGGCCTCAATGCTGAGTGTAGATGGGAACTATATGGATAAATGATATGTGTAGTGCTCATCAACGTGGGGGGTTCTCGAACGTTGAGTTTGGTGTGGGAGAGACATAACAGTGCACGCTTTTTTTGAATGTAATACCATTAGATATTGACACTGCATTTCCTCTTTTTCAGGATGTTTTGATTAGCTTGATGAACTTTTATCTATGTATTGGATGGAGCCGCCTTAGTTCTTTGGATATGAACTTGATAATGAGCTACGTGTGGAGACATACGGGACGACGTCAGACGGCCTGGGACTGTTACATGATTGCACATTATGTCCAATATTGTCTCATAGTGTACAAATGGATTGATGGTGTATGCGCGTTACTGACCATATATTTGAGTGTCAGTGACTTGACATACACAATATCTTAAATATGTGTGGGTGATGGGAGGAGTGTGTCCCATAGTAGCCACACCGCAAGAAGTGGATGGTGATGGCCAAGGGGGATGATATAATCGCTTGAGTTTTAGGCTGGGCTTGATTTTCCTCCCCCATGGCCATTTCCATACATGGTCTTTCGTTTGGATTTGTGCGCATGTATTTGCTCTGGCCGCGTTAGGCTCGTCCTCTTGTCCATACATGTTTACATCCCTATGGTTACAGCTTGATCCCGCCTGTGGTGTGACGTGCACTGAACCACATGGTCTGGCCTCCCTCCCCCAGCAGCTGCGGCTCCTGCGTGCGTCCCGGTGGAGGACGCTGCGGTCCACTGGAGCGTGACGTGGGTACGCGGCGCTGTCGGGGGGCGTGGCCAGAGGCGTCTGGTCCGGCGCATGCGCACCGCCGACTGGGGGACGCCAATGCTGGCAGCATGGTGATGTCGACATGTAATGTTTATAGGTGGTGAGCTCCGTCCAATTTTTAATAAGGTACAGCTGCAAGTGCAGCAGATGATTTTAACCCTTTAAGCACTACACTTTATAATGCTTCACTGTATAAAAGGGGCTTGGATCCTCTATATATTATATTATATATGCACCTGAGTAGTTGTGCACACTGTTTCTGTTATGATAGTAAGATGATCACATTTATATGCTCGAATATGAGTAAAAGTATAATGTCTATTATGTTTATTATGTTTGAACACCATGTGACGATGTAGTCCTAGGTCATGTGACTGGATTGTTAACAGGTGTAACCACTGATTGTCATTCACTTGTATTGGAGTGTGGGTATATATACCCAGCCATTTGCACTGTTATGTAGCTTGATAAAGGCCTCATTGAGTAGGCCGAAACGTCGCTTGGATTAAAATTTGGGGTCTTCACCCGTACACCTAAAGCTGGAAGTGCTGCCTCGTTATTTCACATTTATTTATATATATATATATATATATATATATATATATATATATGAATATTTTATTTTTGCTACTTTTTTAAAGCCACATGAAGGGACTTATACATGGAATCGCTTGATCACTCACAAAATACACTGCAGTGCTTCTCTATGGCAGTGAATAGTGCATACGGTACTAAGGGCACAGCCACATGTAGTGAGGAAAGCGGGCCGGTTTTCATGGTGTCGCTGCTGCAGGAATCACAAGTCTTCAGCAGCTTTTATCCTTTGCATTTCAAATATTGAAATCATGGGTGCCTCCAGCAGCATAATCGGGCAGCTGCAGACTGAAAACCTGCAGGACAAGTCCGTTCACCCCACATTGCGTGCAGGAGGTTTCTGATACCGCAACCACTTTGCTTGTACTGTAAATGCTGTGGAATCTACTATGGAGAATACGCAGCATTTATGCCAGGTGTTGCCGTACCCTAAGAATGCAGAACTGGCGGGGGGGGGGGCTTCATTAGGCCCAACTCATTGGTACCCACGATTTCATTGCAGGTAGACTGAAGTGGTAACAGAGACAGTCCCTTCCCTATGTCTAAGCACTTAGATTCCGTGGTCACTACTGACCATGGCATCTAAGTGTTTAAACAGCCAGGATCGGAGTTATCTCCATTTCTGGGCATTGCTGCAAAGTGTCAGCTGTAATATAGCTCCTGAACCATGGCTCTAAGGGGGTTAAAGGAATTCTATAGAAAGAAAGGTTTTCGGGTAACCTTAGGCTGCACGAACACGCTGCAGATTTTGTTGCAGAAATTTCTGCGACTGAAAATCAGTTCGATTCATTTGACTGGGGTGGATTGGAGGCAAGCTCATGGATTTCTGCAAGCTTAACCCAAATGAATGGAACCGATTTACAGTTGCAGAAATTTTTGCAACAAAATCTGCCATGTGTGAAGATGCCCTTCAACTGATGGCCCGTCCTCAGAAAAGGCCATTGATATCTGATTGTCAGAGGAGTCCGGGACCCCTGTTATTTGTATGTAGTGGACAGAGCTGATTACTGCAGAACTACTCCCATTGGAGTGAATTAGAGCAGTGCTGCAGTAACCAAGTCCGTCCACTACACGATGGATGGAGCTGTGTAGTTATGGCGTCTATTAACAGAACAGCGGATCATCAGAGGGGCAGGATGTCGGACCCCTGACGATCAGATACTGATGGACTATGCTGAGGATAGCTTATCAGTATAAAAGTACCTAAAACCCCTTTAACGAGTTTCCAGGATTAAAAAATAAATAAAAATACATGGCTTCTTTCTTTCTATACGCCTGCAGAGGATTGCCTAAACTGATGCACTGAAGTTAACCCATAGCAATGTATACAGATCTAGGTCACGATGGGTTGTCTGCCTGTGGACGTGAATAAAAATACTTCTATTCACTGACAGAAGGCAGGAATCTTGAAAATTGTGAAAAATTAAGTGACCAAGCGTCTTTCCTTCTGCAATGCTTTTCTGTGCCCAGGAATCCAGCAGCTACTTGATAAGAACAGTAAAGGGAAGTCATGGGACGCACATTAGGCCACGTTTATTAACCCCTTGATGACGTGTCCTGCTGTGCAAAGACATCGTACAGACTACAGTCTACAGCAGCTTTTATCCTTTGCCTTCGGTATTCCCTCAGATACCTCGTCAATGGAAACCATGGCATCTGAATGGTAATTTGGAGGGAGGGGGCTCTCTCTCGCCGGTGACCAAACAGCCCCCTAAGACAGCCTGGGGACTTCTGAAGGCTCCCAGGCCTGCCACTGTAAAGTTCCTATTAAGCCCTGCCTCAGTTAGCTCAGTAGCTCCACTCAAAGCGAAGTGGTTACCATTCAAGTGCCCGGGAGCGGAGCTGTGGTAACCCGGCCTGGGCACTGGACTTTGAATGGAGCCATCCTACCGACTCTGTTCAATGTGTGAGTTCCAGCGCCGGAGGCTGATCGTTGGGGGTGCTGGTTGTCGGACCTCCACCAGCGTGATACTGATGACCTATCCTGAGGACAAGTTATCAATATAATTAGCCTAGAAAACCCCCTTGAAGCCTTCACTGCTCTACACCATTAGAGATGCTGTCAATGACCCCTTAGAAACCCAGGACCACTGGGAATCTTGGTAGTAACTGAACCCCAGGGATATTAGGCAATGAAAAGCACTAGTATAAAGAACATGCCCCAGGATCTAACAGCCTCTCTATCCAACCACTATTTTTTGGTGGAAAAGGTGTCAACCCAAGAATAACCCGAAAACTAGCATAAACTATTCAAAATGGAGGGTATAATGTCCTGCTACCATATCCATAATGGAAAAAAAGCAATTCACACGAATATACCTGAACCTCTGCCCCCTTTTCTCTCTCAGGGGCCTCTTTTTGGATTTTCCAAGCCTTCTTGTCACTGACCGGCTGAGCTGGAGCAGCCTCGACCCAATCGCCCTCAGGATCCTGAATATAAGAAAATAATTAGACATGTAAAAAGACTGATCATCTGGAGGATCTGTGTAAAGAAAAATGCAGCAAATAACAGGTTCAAGGCGATGTACATCTTTGGAGGCAATTTTTTTTAATGATTGCATTTTACTCATTTTTGGCTGAAAATCATTTTTTCAATTGGTCTTTATTAAAAATATTGAGTTGCTTTGTCACAAAGGGTTAACTGTTTTTCTAGCTGTGTGACCGGTACTTTCACTTTGTGCCATCATCTAATAAACCTTATCGCTAAACTACTAAGAGGTCATAAACACTTATTTAAGCCACATTCTTTTCAGTAATATAAGAACTGAGCTATATGGAGTGTTTAAAATGTCAGAGAGCAGAGACATGGAGCCCGTCAGCTCCTGGTCTGATGGAAAAGACAGAAAATCCAAAGGGGGGGTTCTAGAGGATCTCAGCTCTGTACAGAAAAAAGGACTCCATATTTTTAATAAAGACCAATTTAAAAAAATATTTTTAGCTCAAAATGAGTACAATGCAATAACAATTTTTTTAAAAATGCCCCCGAAGGTGTACATAGCCTTTAAAGAAATAGATCCTACAGTAAATGTATAAAAGGAATTTCTTAAAAGATATAGAATATATATATATATAATATATAGGAATAGAATAATACCTCCATCATGTATTGTGGTTTGGCTCAAATTATGAGAGCATTAAGCAGAGGTAAAGGAGGAGGACAGAGGACAGGGCTAATTGACAGAGACAAGGTCGTCTGCTCGCAGTTTTGCAGGGACATAGTTCTGGAGCACTGGAAGGAAAATAATCTCCTTAATGGAGGCAAGTGAGCCTGGCTCTGCCGGGATAGCATCTCTTCCTATTTATTCAGGATTCATCTGTCACAGTAGGATTAATGGCGCTGGAAGGAGAAACTACAGCAGGATAATGGTGGCCCTCTCAGAAAATAAACGCTGCAACTCAGCCGCACAGTCTACTTCTATGGCTTCTGAATTAAATTACAGCATGAAACCGTACCGAGTAAAAATACCTGCAGCCCCCCTCACCCGCTGCTTACCGAGGCTGAAGTGCCTGACGAGTCTTCATTTTTCTCAGATTTGTTTTTTTTGCTCTTTTTCTTCTTTTCTTTTTTAGATTTTTTCTCTTTTTTCTTCTTCTTCTTTCCTGAGTGCTCCTGAAACACCACATAGGACATGAAGACGGCCGCCTAGGATAAGGATGCGAGAAGCAACCCCTAAACCTGGTCATACAGGGGGCAGCCTGCCTTTTTTTCACATTATATATACAGTATCTGACAAAAGTGAGTCCACCCCGCACATTTTTGTAAATATTTTATTCTTTTCCTTGGACCACACTAAAGATCTGAGACTTAGATACAATGTACAGTAGTCAGTGTACAGCTTGTATAACAGTGTACATTTGGTGTGTCCTCAAAATAACTCAACACAGCCATTAATGTCTAAACCGCTGGCAACAAACGTGAGAACACCCCTAAGTGAAAATGGCCAAATTGTGCCCAATTAGCAATTTTCCCTCCCCGGTGTCATGTGACTCATTAGTGTTACAAGGTCTCAGGTGTGAATGGGGAGCAGGTGTGCTAAATTTGGTGTTATTGCTCTAGGGCTCTCTTATACTGGTCACTGGAAGTTCAACATGGCATCTCATGGCAAAGAACTCTCTGAGGATCTGAAAAAGAGAATGGTTTCTCTACATAAAGATGGCCGAGGCTATAAGAAGATTAGCAACACCCTGAAACTGAGCTGCAGCATGATGGGTGAGAGCATACAGCGGTTTAACAAGACAGGTTCCACTGAGAACAGGCCTCGCCATGGTCCACCAAAGAAGTTGAGTGCATGTGCTCAGCGTCATATCCAGAGGTGGTCTTTTCAAAATAGACATATGAGTGCTGCCAGCATTGGTGCAGAGGTTAAAGGGATTGGGGGGTCAGCCTGTCAGTGCTCAGACCATACGCCGCACACTGTATCAAATTGGTCTGCATGGCTGTCATCCCAGAAGGAAGCTTCTTCTAAAGATGAAAGCCCACAAACAGTTTGCTGAAGACAAGCAGACTAAGGACATGGATTACTGGAACCATGTCTGTGGTCTGACCAGACCAAGAAAAAAAATTATTTGGTTCAGATGGTGTCAAGCGTGTGTGGTGGCAACCAGGTGAGGAGCACAAAGACAAGTGTGTCCTGCCTACAGTCAAGCATGGTGGTGGAGTGTCCCGGGTCGGGGGCTGCATGAGTGATGCCGGCTGTGGGGAGCTACAGTTCAATGGTGGAACCATGAATGCCACATGTACTGTGACATACTGAAGCAGGGCAGGATCCCCTTGTTATGGAATATAATGGACACTTTCTTGTCACTTACGAATGGTGTGTGTCCGAGAGACAACCCCCAGAATGCATTCAATGATTGAAACTATTTGCAGCAAAAACTTGAAACTGTCAGGAATTCCTCGGAGTCTATCATACATATGCCTTAAACTTATGTCCTGTTTACATTCCTTCTTCCTAAAAGACCAATCATGTGAGCCCACTCCTCCCACTAATATGGACGGTATATAATGTGAAGCCCCCACCTAATAAATTAGAGTTATGCTTTGACCTTATCTAGTGTCTGTGTTATTTCTCTCGCCGTGCATGTACGTATCTATCTCTCTAATTTGGAGCAGTGTATCAACCTACCTGACCATTGATCAGAACCAGAACACCCTCCCTTCAGAAACTGGGCCTCAGGGCAGTATTCCAACATGATAACGACCCCAAACACCTCCGAGATGACCACTGCCTTGCTAAAGAAACTGAGGGTAAAGGTGCTGGACTGGCCAAGCAAGTCTCCAGACCTAACCCCTATTGAGAATCTGTGGGGAATCCGGAAGGTGGAGGACAGCAAGTTCTCTAACATCCACCAGCTCCGTGATGTCGTCATGGAGTAGTGGAAGAGGATTCCAGAGGCAACCTGTGAACCTCCAGGGAACTCCATGTCCAAGAGAGTTAAGGCAGTGCTGGAAAATAATGGTGGCCACATGAAATATTCACATTTGGGCACAATTTGGCCATTTTCACTTAAAGGGAACCTGTCACCTGGATTTTGTGTATAGAGCTGAGGACATGGGTTGCTAGATGGCCGCTAGCACATCCGCAATACCCAGTCCCCATAGCTCTGTGTGCTTTTATTGTGTAAAAAAAAAGAAGATATGATACACATGCAAATTAACCCGAGATGAGTCCTGTCCCTGACTCATCTCACGTACAGGACTCATCTCAGGTTAATTTGCATATGTATCAAATCGTTTTTTATTTACACAATAAAAGCACACAGAGCTATGGGGACTGGGTATTGCGGATGTGCTAGCGGCCATCTAGCAACCCATGTCCTCAGCTCTGTACACAAAATCCAGTGCACTACTACTCCATCGTTCTCTAGGAGAGTGAAACAGACTGTCGAGCTCAGCACTCCGCTTCTCTTTGGCAGTCCCATAGAGATGAATGGAGCAGTAGCACGCATGCTCGACACCTGCTCAGATATAAATCACGTACTGATTGCATTAAACACACAGCAATATGTGAAAATCAATAAAAAGCACATAGTGCGTGAATGAACCTGGTGCGGTCCTGAAGCCCTCGGTGATCAGCTGTGGGCAGCTATACGTATAGTATTATTTTATGGTGACTTTACATGATGTGAACATTACAAGGGGTTTTCCACTTTCAGACATTGATGGTATACTGTTACACAATATGCCATCAATGTCAGACAGGTGCAGGTGCCACCTCTGGGCCCCACTCCTCCAGAACAGGGCCCCCAAAGTAAAGGAGAGCACACCGCACCCTCCATTCTATCGATATGGGTGTTCCAAAAATAGGGGAAACAGTGCGCTCAGCTGTTTTTGGAAGTTCCATAGTGACAAATGGAGAGCCTGGCCACAGCAGTCATGTGATCCGTGTCAGGGCAGAAATGGAGCCGGAACTCAGCGGCACAGGATCAGGTAGGTATGATTACCACCGCGGGTCCGGCCGCGCTGAGGGGGTTTATAGAAAAGGTCCCCAGGATGTGAACAACTCACTTAAAAATTTAAAAAAATGAATATCAGACATCATATAGGACATGACAATCTCTTTCTAACAAAGCTAGAACCAGCCCTGTACATCACATGGGTCCAGAGATCTCCCCATTCATTGCTCTGCTGGATTTATATCAAACTGGCAGCTCAGGGGCGTGTCTTTTCTGCTGCAGCTCAGGGGGCGTGTCCAGCCCTCTCCCTATCACAGCTCAGGGGGCGTGTCCATTCTGCTGCAGCTCTCTCAGGATGAAAGTGAGCAGGACAAAGAAAGAAGAAGAAGAAAAAAACTGCAGGTGGCGCTATACAGATAGATTTTATTGAATAACTCAATGGTTATGCAAAATTTTTAATTATATGCAATTACAAAAGTATTCAGATCCAGGTGCTGGTTTAAATCTGACCAGTGTCACTTTAAGTGCTGATAACTTTAAAACGCTTTGACTTATCCACGCTATTCTGAGATAGTTTTTTCATCACATATTGTACTTCATGACACTGGTAAAATGAAGTTAAAAAAAATTGTTTTTATTTATAAAAAAATACCAAATTTACCAAAACAAATTTAAAAAAATTGCAAATTTTCACGTTTCAAATTTCTCTACTTCTATAATACATAGTAATACCTCAAAAAATTGTTATTACTTTACATTCCCCATATGTCTACTTCATGTTTGGATCATTTGGGTAATGATATTTTATTTTTTGGGGATGTTACAAGGCTTAGAAGTTTAGAAGCAAATCTTGAAATTTTTCTGAAAATTTCAAAAACCCAATTTTTAGGGACCAGTTCAGGTCTGAAGTCACTTTGAGAGGCTTACATAATAGAAACCACCCAAAAATGACCCCATTCTATAAGACTACACCCCTCAAGGTATTCAAAACTGATTTGACAAACTTTGTTAACCCTTTAGGTGTTCCACAAGAATTAATGGAAAAACTTCACTTTTTGGCAGATTTTTCATTTTATTAATTTTTTTTCCAGTTACAAAGCAAGGGTTAACAGCCAAACCAAACTCAATATTTATGGCCCTGATTCTGTAGTTTACAGAAACACCCCATATGTGGTCGTAAACTGCTGTACGGGCACACGGCAGGGCGCAGAAGGAAAGGAATGCCATATGGTTTTTGGAAGGCAGATTTTGCTGGACTGTTTTTCTATTTACACCATGTCCCATTTGAAGCCCTCCTGATGCACCCCTAGAGTAGAAACTCCATAAAAGTGACCCCCATCTAAGAAACTACACCCCTCAAGGTATTCAAAACAGATATTACAAACGTCGTTAACCCTTTAGGTGTTCCACAAGAGTTATTGGCAAATGGAGATAAAATTTCAGAATTTTCAATTTCTTGGCAAATTTTCAATTTTAATCTATTTTCGCCAAGTAACAAAGCAAGGGTTAACAGCCAAACAAAACTCTATATTTATGGCCCTGGAGTAATTTAGAGAACATAGGTGTATTTGTGAACGGGTGGGTGAATAGTCTGCTTTGATCTCGCGAACATATGGACTAGTGTGATAATGTATTCTAGTAGTATCTCTCTAACAATTGCAGTTATATGTACAATGCGGATGCGAGGTGGGTACGTTCTGGTTTGGGACATTCGGGACCTGAGGTGGGGAAGGGGGGTGATAGTATGTCTTCTTTAATTGTTGAAAACGTTTTCAATAAAAATAATCTGATAAAAAAAAAAAATATTTATGGCCCTGATTCTGTAGTTTACAGAAACATCCCATATGTCAGGGATGGCTAACCTATGGCTCTCCAGCTGTTGTAAAACTACAACTGCCACCATGCCCTGCTGTGTCTGGGCATGCTGGGAGTTGTAGTTTTGCAACAGCTGGAGAGCCTCAGGTTGGCCATCCCTGCCATATGTGGTCGTAAACAGCTGTACGGGCACACAGCAGGGCGCAGAAGGAAAGGAATGCCATACGGTTTTTGGAAGGCAGATTTTGCTGGACTGTTTTTTTTTTACACCATGCCCCCCTACCTATTTTTTTTTTACTTTATTTGGGGAAAATGACGTTTTTGTTTATTTTTACTTGAAACTTAAATTTTTTGGGGGGCAAACTTTATTTTTTAAACTTTTTTTTTCACTTTACTTTTTGTCCCACTTTGGGACTTGAACTTTTGGGGGTCTAATCCTTTACAATGCATTCCAATACTTCTGTATTGGAATGCATTGGCTGTATGAGTAATACTGTGTGTATTACTCATACAGCTTCCGGCCTGTGAGATCCAGGTGGCTGGATCTCACAGGCTCGTCACCGGAAGGCAGCGCACTGCCTTCCTTAGACATCGCACTGCCTTCCATGCCATCAGGTCCCCCCTACAGCCCCATGGGGACCCGATGGCACCACCGCCGCACCAGGTAAAAGTCGCAAACCACAGATCTGAATTGACCTGCGGTTTGCGGCGATCGCCGACACGGGGGGGGGGGGTTCACAGGACCCCCCGCGCATTTAGCTTTAGCTGATTTGAGCAGGCACCGGGTTCCGATCACCGCCCGCTGGGCGGCGGTGATCGGAACTATACATGACGTACCGGTACGTCATGGGTCCCTAAGGGGTTAAAGGGGTATTCCCATCTAGCTTCTTCATCCTAACCTGCAGCCTGCTCTGCCGTTCACTTCCTGGTTTCCTGCTGCTAAGGCTGGGCGGGCTTAGGCAGTTTGAGTGAAGGCCGGCCACGCCTCCTTATGACATCACTCAGAGCTCAGTCCTTGCGTGCTAGTTCATGTGGATTGTATGAGTCATCAGCAACCTGCAGTGTCTGACCTCACGCACAGGCCCGTTCTGTTTTTTGGCGGCCACGGAACGGAGCAACGGATGCGGACAGCACACGGAGTGCTGTCCGCATCTTTTGTGGCCTCATTGAAGTGAATGGATCCGCATCCGAGCTGCAAAAACTGCGGCTCGGATGCGGACCAAAACAACGGCCGTGTGTATGAGGCCTAACACTGGATTTTCCTTGTATGGCACTTTAGGAACGTTGCACGTTAGGTGAATTCCACTATAGGGGTCTAGATCTATTATTGAAGAGAATGTACTTATGCGCAGATGTACAGGCGCGTCCCATGCACGTGTGTATTTGTGGATATTTAGATCCACACAAATCATAGATCTGCATTCACATGAATTATACAATATTAAATGATGGGTCTATGTTTTGATTATTTTGGATCATGCTTTTTCTCTAAAAAAAAATAAAAATAAAAAATTTCCCAAGTTATCTGAATCCACTTCATGTATTTTGGATGTTTTTGTATTTTCTTCTGGTTCAATCCATTTGAGTCCACTCTATGTATTCTGGATGCCTTTGCATTTTGATTGGCCTGATTACCGTCTGTTGTGCTTAGCCCTATTTAAATGTACGGTATGTATTTTCTTCCGACCTTGTAGCCTGACGAAGGTGGCGGCCCGCCACTGAAACGCGTAGCTAGCCTTGTATTTCTAGAGTTTTATAGCAGAGCAGCGCGCTTTTGTTTTTCTTTTTCTGCTCCTTGCTGAGCGAACGTGTTCCTGTGTGTATTCCAGACTGGAGGATCCCGGCGAACAAGCGCAGCAGCCGGACCTCTCTACAGGAGAGACCGCGCCATTTCCTAGGGTTGTGCCTGGATTTGCACAGTAAGGCATTCTCACCTTCAGTCCTGATGTGGGAACCCTGAGGTATTTCACGAGGGAGCGCCCCTTATTGTTTTTGATTTTCCATGTAGGTAAAGTCACCTTTATGTAATCAAACCACATAGTAAGAGCAACCGATACTTAGCAACTTTCCACTTGCTTTATATTTTTCCTCCATTGTGCATCCACTCCTGTCTTTAGTTTAAAAAAAAAGTTGCACCACAAACTGCATGTGTAACAGCGGCCCTAATAAGTGCTTAAAGGGGTTGTGTCACAAAACATATTCTACATTTTCCAAACCAGCACTTGGATCTGAATACTTTTGTAATTCCATGTAATTAAAATTTTCGTACAGCCAGTAATTGATTAAATAAAATGTATCTGTATAGCGCCACCTGCTGTTTGTTCTCTTCCTTATTTCTTGTCCGTCTCTCTGAGCTGGTTGCACGCACTCAGCGAGACCAGCCATGTGTTCTGTTAGAAGCTGTTGCAGCTACAGGGAGAGAGCAGCATCGGAAACGACACACCCCCGAGCTGCAGCGGAAACGACACGCCCCCGAGCTGCCAGGCTGAGGTTAATGTAGCAGAGCAATTGGAGCAGTGAATGAGGAGAATCTCTGGATCCATGTCAGGTACGGGGCTGGTTCTAGCTTTGTTAGAAACGTATTGCCATGTACTGTGTGATGTACGATTTTTTTTTTTTTACATGAATCATGGGATAACCCGACACACAGCACTTGTCATGGTTAGTCATGGAAAGACTTTTTAGGCAGGGTGCCGAATCTCCTTAAAGAGATTAGTCCTGTATACGGACTTAGAGCTCATTCACACGAACGTGTGCTGCCCGTTGCCGTATTGTGGATTCGCAATACACGAGCACCGTTCCGTGTGCATTCCGCATCACGGATGCGGACCCATTCACTTCAATGGGTTTGCAAATCCGGAGAGTTGGAACACTGCGGTACGGAAGCACGGCACGGAACACTACGGAAGTACTACAGAGTGCTTCCTGGGGTTCCGTATTGTGCCTCCGCACCGCAAAAAGATAGAACTTGCTCTATCTTTTTTGCGGAACAGACGGATCGCAGACCCATTGAAGTGAATGGGTCCGCGATCCACATGTGGCTGGCCCACGGTCGGTGCACGTGCATTGCAGACTGCAATTTGCAGTCCACAGCATGGGCACGGGCTGCACATGGTCGTGTGAACAAGCCTTTATTGGCAATGCTCTATGGCAGGGATGCACAACCTGCGGCCCGGGGACCACATGCAGACCTAGATACCATGCGGCCCCCAACTATCTGGTAACTGACACATATGTCTATGTCTTATGGCTTAATAAGTTAAGACGTTTTATTTTCGGCCATTGGAATTGGTTCAGGCTGACAATGTGGCCCCCAACACAGAAAAGGGTGTGCCCCCCTGCTCTATGGAAAACAAATATGCAAAGAGGTATCTCCCACGGAAGAGAACCACCTCGCCAGCGGCACCTATTGGAAGTGGCTCCCCATGAGCCAAGATCCGACTCTCCGGGAAGCCTTGGGATTTGACAAGGGAATATAGCCAAGCCAGATACCCATCCCCAGGCAGCGGCTGTTTAGTGGAGCCTGTCCCTCATCTGACTGGGGCTATGCCTTCCAAGAGGTGGTGCCAGCAAGATGGTTCTCTTCTATGGGAGATACCGCTGAGAAAAAAGGCACAGCTCTTTTATTGAGGGCTGCACCATGGGGGGGGTCACCTGAACTGGAGCTGGTGATTTATACACCCATTTATTTGATTTACAGCCAGAGTGGAAGAGGACTATGAGAAGTGGAGATGCAGCCCCCCACGTCCAGGGCTGGGACATATGTAACTGACGGAGTCAACCAAATTCCCCTCAGCACTCCAAGAAAAACTAGCTATAATAAGGCCTTATGCACACGGCCGTTGTTTGGGTCCGCATCCGAGCCGCCGTTTTGGCGGCTCGGATGCGGACCTATTTACTTCAATGGGGCCGCAAAAGATGCGGACAGCACTCAGTGTGCTGTCCGCATCCGTGGCTCCATTTCGCGGGGCCGCTAAAAAAATATAACATGTCCTATTCTTGTCCGCACTTTGCGGACAATAATAGGCATTTATATTGCCGGCGCCCGTGCCGCAAATTGCGGAAGGCAACCCGGGCAGCTTCCGTTTTTTGCTGATCCGCTGTTTGCGGACCGCAAAAAAACGGTACGGCCATGTGCATGAGGCCTAAGGCTCCATTCACACACGTCCGCAATTTCGTTCCGCATTTTGCAGAACAGAATTGCGGACACATTCATTTCTATGGGACAACACGATGTGCTGCCCAGACACGGAATTGCAGACCCACACTTCCGTTCCGCCAAAAAAATAGAACATGTCATATTCTATTAGTGCCGGCAATGTGTGGTCCGCAAAATGCAGAACGCACATTGCTGCTGTCCGTGTTTTGCGTGTGAATGGAGCCTAACAAATTATAAAAATAAAAAATGTCTGATATACTTAAAGGCTATGGGGGAGATTTATCAAAACTGGTGTAAAGTAGGAGTGACTTAGTCGCCCGTAGCAACCAATCAGATTAATCCTTTCATTTTTCAGAACTCCTCTGGAAAATGAAAGGTGGATTCTGATTGGTGGCTATGGCCAACTAAGCCAGTTTTCCTTTGCACCAGTTTTGATAAATCTCCTCGTATGTACACCTTAGGAGGCAATTTTTTTTATGATTGCAGGTTACTCATTTCTGGCTAAAAATAATTTTTTCAATTGGCCCTCATTAAAAATATTGAGCTGTTCTGTCACAAAGGGTTAACAGTTTTTTCTAGCTGTGTGACTGATACTTTCACTTTGTGTCGGTCATCTAATAACGCTTCAAATCTCTAAGGGTCCATTCACACGTCCGTGGTGTGTTGCTGACCCGCAGATTGCGGATCCGCAACACACCCGGCCGGCACCCCCTATAGAAATGCCTATTCTTGTCCGCAGCTGCGGACAAGAATAGGACATGTTCTATCTTTTGCGGAGCTGAGGACCGGAAGCTCGGGCCGAAACCCGGAAGTTCGGGGCGGAGAGCACATAGTGTGCTCTCCGCTTCACGTCCGGGCCCATAGAGAATAAATGGGTCCGCACCCGTTCCAAAAAATTGCGGAACTGTTGCGGACCCTTTTGCGGACGTGTGAATGGGGCCTAAGGCTACTTTCACACTAGCGTTTTTTTGCTGGATCCGTCATGGATCAGCAAAAACGCTTCCGTTACTGATAATACAACCGCCTGCTTCCGTTCTGAACGGATCCGGTTGTATTCTCTTTAACATAGCCAAGACGGATCCGTCATGAACTCCATTGAAAATCAATGGGGAATGGATCCATTTTCTATTGTGGCAGAGATAACAGATCGGTCCCCATTGACTTACATTGTGTGTCAGGACGGATCCATCTTGAAAGGAAGCGTTTTCCCCCGCTATTGAGATTCTATGACGGATCTCAATAGCAGAAAGGGAAAGCGCAGGTGTGAAAGTAGCCTAAGAGGTCATAAACACTTATTTACGCCACAATCTTATCAGTAAGATAGAACTGAGCTATAATGAGTGTTTATAATGTCAGAGAGCAGAGATAAGGAGCCCGTCTGCTCCCCAGGTGACGGAAAACAGACAATAGGATAGGTCAATAGTATCTGATCGGTGGGGGACCGGTAGGACCCCGCCGATCAGCTGCTTGAGAAGGCCCCTGTGATCGCCGCGGCCTTCTATCAGCTCAGCAAGCACAGCGCCGTACATTGTATAGTGGCTTTGCTTGGTATCGCGCTCAGCCCCATTCACTTATATGTGAGCGCCTCTGCCTTCTCAAACAGCTGATTGACGGGGGTCCCGTGTGTTGGACCCCCCCCCCCCTAATCAGATACTGATGATCTCTCCAGAAAATAGGTCATCAGTATTAAAGTCTTAGAAATCCCTGTTAAGCTTGTGCCAATATTTAATCTTAGCCCCTATGCATAAGGTAGGGGGTACTGATTGTCAATTATCCGCACAATTGGACCCCCACCAATCACAGTAATTGGGGGTCATGTATGCCCCATGTGAATGGAGCAATGGTCGAGCATGGACACTGCCATTTCACTCATCTTTATAGGTATGCCAGAGATAACTGAGCGTGTCCTCTGCATTTCTATGGCAGTCCTATAGAGATGAATAAAGCAGCGGGGAACATGAGATCGGTGGTCGCTCCTCCACTACTCTGCTCCAATCCCACGGTTCACCTTCAGGCCTTACCGGGTCTCAGCGATATTGTACCCACAGTGACAACCTTACGTGGCAATTGCTGCTTAGGGACATACTAAAAATGAAACACTGCTGCGCACCACAGTGATTGGACAACAAGGCCACATCATGTCACATCACCAAGGACACATTGTCAGTGACGCCTACTGAATACGTGGGTCAGAATTTCAATACCTATGTCTACCTTTGCGACATTTTATACCTGCTGAAATGCATCTAAAATAAAAAAGGGAACTTTGCAAAAAGTCTTTCTTAGGCCTCATGCACACGACCGTTGTTCTGGTCCGCATCCGAGCCGCAGTTTTTGCAGCTCGGGTGCGGACCCTTTAACTTCAATGGGGCCGCAAAAGATGCGAACAGAACTCTGTGTGCTGTCCGCACACGTTGCTCCGTTCCGTGGCCCCGGAAAAAAATATATAGCATGTCCTATTCTTGTCCGTTTTGCGGACAAGAATGGGCATTTCTACAATGGGCCGCCTGTTCCGTTCCGCAAATTGCGAAAGTCACACGGGAGGCTTCCGTGTATTGCAGATCCGCAATTTGCGGACCGCAAAAAAACAGAACGGTCGTGTGCATGAGGCCTTAAAATGATCCTACCGTTTTGTGTCTAAAGCGCCAATGCAGATCTATGTGACACCATGGCAACAGAAAACAGACCAACCCTCACTGCCATCTACCTCGTCCTAGCATATATTCGGCAGGTTATCAAGAGTGCGGAGTATGAGGCAGTATGACTGCAGGATCAGACTACACTGGATTTGTTTGTAGTCTGTTACCATGGGGGGGACACAGTTCTGAATAGGTACTGTACACACAAAACGGTAAAGATTTTTAATGGAGACTATTTGCAAAGTTGCTTATTTTTTTACGTCAGAAGGAAACTAACGGAAGATAATGGCAAAGTGCATGCCGCCATTTTTCTTTTTTTCTCTCCTGCAGAAATGTCCTATCCTTAGCCGCAAAACGGACAAGAATAGGACATGTTCTAGTTTCAGCGGGCTCAGCCTGTACACCACTGAAGCCAGTGACTGGCTGCAGCTGTATAAAAGAATTCACTACAGCAGCCACGATAATACATCTCTGTCTGCAGTTCAGGGAACAGAATGAAGATGTAAGGCTGGACTGGAGAAGGTGAGGCAAGTTAGTTTCATTTACCAGCCGCACCGCAGATTAGTCTAAAATAATTTTAACTCAGACAACCCCTTAAGAAGCACATCTGTCAGCAGTTTTGTACCTATGACACTGGCTGACCTGTTACATGTGCACTTGGCAGCTGAAGGCTTCAGTGTTGGGCCCATGTTCATATGTGTCCGCATTACTGAGAAATATGATGTTATAATATATGCAGATGAGCCTCAAGGAGCAACGTGGGCGTTACCATTACACCTAGAGGCTCTGCTGTCTCTGCAATTGCTGAGCCCTCTGTACTTTATTGACAGGGCCAATAAAGTACACTTCCTAGCCCTGTCAATCGAAGTGCAGCAGTTGCAGAGAGAGCGGAGCCTCTAGGTGTAACGGCAACGCCCCTGTTGCTCCTAGAGGCTCATTTGCATATAGTAAAACATCATCTTTCTCAGCAATGCGGGCACATATGAACATGGGACAACACAGACGCCTTCAGCTGCCAAGTGCACGTGTAACAGGTCAGCCAGTGTCATAGGTACAAAACTGCTGACAGATGCCCTTTAACACATGAACAAGTTGCATTGATGCATAAAGAAGTGCGACTTAATGATTGCACTAAATGTACTTTATTATAGACCATTTTTGGAGAAAAATACATACACAAGGAGTTACTATTAATACACGGCCCTTTAAGAGTCAGCATTACCTGTTCTATCTGCTCCAGGCGCTCAGTGACATCATCCAGCATCCAGGTGTCCTCCCCCCGCAGCCGCCTCTGCTCCTTCCTTCTCTCGTCCCTTTCATAGTCTTCTTTAGCCTGAATGGCGGACAGAAGAGGTTACATCCTCCAGACATCATCCATGCAACACATTATCTGAAGAAGCCTAAGGCTACGTCTACACGACGACATTTGTCGCGCAACATTTTGTTGCACTAATGTCGTGCGACAATTTTTATAATGGCAGTCTATGGTGTCGCACTGCAACATGCAACATACTGTGACTGCGACGCGACAGTCGCAGAAAAATCCATCTCGAATGGATCTTCTGCGACTGTTGCATCACAGCCGCAGCATGTTGCATGTTGCAGTGCGACACCATAGACTGCCATTATAAAAATTGTGGCGCGACATTAGTGCAACAAAATGTTGCGCGACAAATGTCGTCATGAAGACGTAGCCTTAGGCCCCTTGCAGATGAGCGTGTCCGGATTAGGTCCGAATGCATTTGCGGATGCGTTCAGTAAAAACTGTGCTATTTTGCGAGCAAGTCCATTCAGTTTTGTTTGCGATCGCGTTCAGTTTCTATCGCGCGAGTGCAATGCGATTTAATGCGTTTTACACGCGCGTGAAAAAAAATGGAATGTTTACAAAAAAAATCTCTTAGCAACCATCCGTGAAAAACGCATCGCGTCCGCACTTGCTTGCAGATGAGATTTTCACGCAGCCCCATTCACTTTTATGGGGCCAGCGTTGCGTGAAAATCACTGAATATAGAACATGCTGCGATTTTCACGCAACGCACAAGTGATGCGCGAAAAACAGCGCTCATGTACACAGACCCATTGAAATGAATGGGTCCGGATTCCGTGCGGGCGCAATGCGTTCGCATCACGCATTGCACCCGTGTGGAATACTCGCTCGCGTGAAAGGGACCTTGGCGCCCATCACTAGGAAGTTCACTGTTACGCCAGGAACAACAGGGCTCATTTACAAAGGGCGCCACTTTTTTGGTATTTTTGAGCAGTCCCCACCATTTGGGAGGGGAGGGGGCTGGGCTGGGACCGTGCCTGCGTAGCTACTTACATTTACACCAGTTTTAGGTATAAAAGTACTCCACGCCAGGTATGGAATAGTTTTTCACGATAGGCGCATACAGCAGGGCGATGCACATCATTTATGACAAGGCGCACACCTCGCCCTAAATCAGGTGCGTCTTCTGACAGCGCAAAGGGGAAACAAGGACGGACGCAAAAAGCCAGTCTTTGTAAATAACACCCAATGGCTTGTAGGGTTAGCTCTGCTGAATGTAAGAACACCTTTCACTTCAAGCCAGGCTGCCAGTGTTAACGGGGTTGTCAGGATTAGAAAAACATGGCTGCTTTCTTCCAAACACAGCTCCACCCCTATTTAGCTCTGCCCCATTGACTCCAATGGAACGGAGATGAAATACGAGACAAATCCCACGGACAGGCTTGGTGCTGTTTTTGGAGAAAGCAGCCAGTGCTGGACGACCCCTTTCACGGGGTCTATCAGTATAACAGCAGAGTGCCACATTTTCCAGATCAAAGAGAATAAACCGATTGGAAATCTAATGACAAATGGGTGAAAAAACGGATGCAGAGGTCCGTCTCCCGAAGCTCTCCATATCTCGTCGCTTATAACCACAGGCTGTACATAGGGAGATAATGGATGGACAGGTGCACGTCTCTGCCCCCTAGGTCCCAAGTCTATGGGGCACAGGGATTTCACATAAGATTTGCACTAGTATAGAGGCTACAAGTATTCCAGTTAGATTAGGTTATCCCCTATCAACAGAATTAGGCCTCATTCACACGTCAGTGTTTGGTCAGTGATTTTGAGCCAAAACCAGGTGCGGCTCTAAACACAGAACAGGAGCAGATCTTTCCCTTATACCTCAGGTCTGTGGAGGCTTTAATCCTGGTTTTGGCTCACAATCACTGACCGAACACTGACGTGTGAATGAGCCTTAAGGGATATCTATTAGATTGGTGGGGGTCCTACTGCTGGGACCCCCACCGATCACAAGATTAAAGGCCCTGTACTCCCTGCAAGGAACGGAGCGGAGTACAGGGCTCAGTTATCTCCAGAATTCCCATAGAAATGAATGTCGGCCGCTTTGATCATTTCGAGGAGGCTGCAGGGGGTAAGGGGCCCCAGTTGTCGTGGTCAGTGGGGGGCCCCAGTGGTAGGTTCTCTACCAATCTAATAGTTATCCCCTATGCTGTGGATAGAGTATAGCTTTATCTAACTGAAATACCCCTTTAACCATGAATCTATTGACCCAAATTACATGGCAGACCGCTCTGCTGCCATTAACCCGGGTCATCAGGATAGCGGTCTGCCTGGGAATAACCGCCAAATACAGTCACAAGACCGTCACAAGACCATCGCTCGCCATACGGCTTGGAGACCACATCATGTAGCGTCAAGATCCCTTCCATATGGAGATGCGACTGTGGCCGCTACCGTGGTGGACGTGGCAGATATCATAGGTCTGCCCATTAATAATAATGATAATAGTTAGGGATGAGTGAATCGACTTCGGATCAAACATCCGAAGTTGATTCGCATAAAACTTTGTTTCAATACTGTACGGAGAGAGCGCTCCGCACAGTATTAGAATGTATTGGCTCCGATGAGCCGAAGTTATTACTTGGCGAAGTCTCGCAGAATAACTTCACAAATTGATTTCTACTGTAAAAAAAACTTTTCCCGAACTCGGGTTCAGTTCCAAGTGGTACCCGAAGTCTCGCGAGTAATAACTTCGGCTCATCTGAGCCAATACGTTCTAATACTGGTCCGTGGTAGCAGAATCCATAACGGAATTCTTAGATAACCCGAACCCTGTACGCCGAACCTGAAAAGACAAGTTCGATCACCCCGTCACCTGGATGACTATAACTGGATTGCAGATGTGTCGCCGCCATTCAGTCCCACGTGACACACGGCAGCCCTCTCCGCGATGTGTCGTCCATTAGGACATCCATTCGTTATGTCACGCTATCGCAAAACAATGCCAATGGGCAGCAGCAGGCACCTGGCAATTTCGGGGCTATATTATGTAAGGTGAGATCTTTTAATAATAGTATGGGCATTTCAGACTGGCACTTGTGTGCAGGGCATTTATTCCTGTTTGGTGTATGTGTGCCAGGCAGGGCACCTACTGGAGACTGCACCATTACCTGTGCCAGCAACTCCTCCTGGGCGCGCCTCTTGCTCTCCTTTTTCTCCTCTATACTCCTCGCACTTTCAAAACTGCCCCCGTAGGCCGCCATTATTCTGCTGCCGTAAAGCGATTACGATGGCTGTTCTCCTGCTCTGCACTAGGTGACCCGCACATTGCTGCGTTTCATCGTCGTCGCCATGTTTGTACACCCGGAAGTGGTGTGAAGCCTTTCAGAGGACATTTTGCTGCACCCTGCTGTACAGGAGTGCGCATGCGTGAAGAAGGTTCCGTCAGTGCTGTGGCTTAGTGCAGAGCGCTCACTTACACATTCTGTCCCCTAAAGTGTCTGCCGTGGCCCAGTGTATTATATCTGCTCTGCCGTGTATTGTGTCTGCTGTGCCCCTTGTATTGTGTCTGCTGTGCCCCCCGTGTATTGTGTCTGCCGTGTATTGTGTCTGCCGTGCCCCCCATATATTGTGTCTGCTGTGCCCCTTGTATTGTGTCCGCAGCGCCCACGTGTATTGTGTCTGCCGCGCCCCCGTGTATTGTGTCTGCCGCGCCCCCCTGTATTGTGTCTGCCGCGCCCCCCTGTATTGTGTCTGCCGTGCCCCCGTATATTGTGTCTGCCGCGCCCCCATATATTGTCTGCCGCGCCCCCGTATATTGTGTCTGCCGCGCCCCCATATATTGTGTCTGCCGCGCCCCCGTGTATTGTGTCTGCCGCGCCCCCGTGTATTGTGTCTGCCGCGCCCCCGTGTATTGTGTCTGCCGCGCCCCCGTGTATTGTGTCTGCCGCGCCCCCGTGTATTGTGTCCGCAGCGCCCACGTGTATTGTGTCTGCCGCGCCCCCCTGTATTGTGTCTGCCGCTCCCCCCTGTATTGTGTCTGCCGTGTATTGTGTCTGCCGTGCCCCCCATATATTGTGTCTGCCGCGCCCCCGTATATTGTGTCTGCCGCGCCCCCGTATATTGTGTCTGCCGCGCCCCCGTATATTGTGTCTGCCGCGCCCCCGTGTATTGTGTCTGCCGCGCCCCCGTGTATTGTGTCTGCCGCACCCCCGTTTATTATGTCTGCCGCGCCCCCCTGTATTGTGTCTGCCGCGCCCCCGTATATTGTGTCTGCCGCGCCCCCGTGTATTGTGTCTGCCGTGTATTGTGTCTGCCGCACCCCCGTTTATTGTGTCTGCCGCGCCCCCATATATTGTGTCTGCCGCGCCCCCGTATATTGTGTCTGCCGCGCCCCCGTATATTGTGTCTGCCGCGCCCCCGTATATTGTGTCTGCCGCGCCCCCGTGTATTGTGTCCGCAGCGCCCACGTGTATTGTGTCTGCTTTGCCTTTTAAAATGATTTATTCATTGCCTACATAATACTGTATTGTATTCAAATAATTCCTAGAAAGTGCCATATTGCATTGCTTCCAGTCTCCCCATCACACAGCAACCAACCATTAATTTTTCCAGACAAAAAATATGATTGTGTGCATGGACCTTGGCCGGCATATACCTCAGACAGAAGGCGTATGTGGCATATGTTTCCAGTATGCTGTCAATATAAAATAATACATACTGTGCTGTATACTCTTTCTCTACTGTATCTATTATATGTGTATGATGCCACAACATGGGTAACGAGCGGCTCCCCAAAAGTGCTTTGTACAGAAATGAACTTTAAAAAAATATAGAATTTTTTTTTTCAGGAAAACTTTTTTAAAAGCAAAAACATAAAACCAAACCCTGTAAATAAATTCCATAAACACGTGCTGCACAGTATAGCAATGCTGTATACAGTGAGGGATAATAATGAGAGATCCATGGGTTGTCAAGTGCAATGGATGAGAAAATGATTCCATGAAATCCAGGTGATGGTGGCCCCAAATGAATCAATTGGAGAAAATGAAAGAGGTAATTGTAGGGCAGAAGAGTCCTGGTAAGATGTTTTCATCAGCCTGCCAGATGTCAATGGCACTGTGATATGAATGGGGGCATAGGAGAGCCCTTTATCACCGCAGTAGTGTAAATGCTCCTGGGTAATAGTGCGGTTATTGTTCTCATCTCCCGGCAGATGTTCCTCTTATAAGTCAAGGTCACACAATGCTGTGAAAATAACGAAAGAAAATCTTTATTCCTTGGATGAAACCTGTGAAGGCTTAAAACCTGAAACCTGGTCATTACTCCAGAGCATGGTTGCTATTAAACATCAAAGACAATTTCTAACCAGAGGAGCAACCTGAAGACCCAGTGCAAAAGCCATACCAGGACCCCAACTACCATGTGTCATTGATAATACTGGTGTCTTATGTGGCAGAGGGTTTTTGGACCCCTTAAGACACCAGGAACTGAACGTAACCATTCCCCCTATAGCTACACCCCTGTCATTTGCTTCATAACTAGCATAATATTCAGTCTGGTTTGGTTCTTGTCTTTGGTGCAATTTATTCAGATTTTGCATTCAAATTTTTATTTTACAGAAAAATTCCAGTAGCCCAAACCCATGGGATTTATGGCCTTACCATGGACCAATAGTTGTCATCCCCAAAAAGTAAGAACACAGTCCTAGACAACACGTCTTACTTACTCTAGAATATATCCTAGGACATGACTTTGGCAGTGGCCTACAAGAGATGTCAGTCTACTTCAAACATGTTCTAGGACACCTTCTGGACAGAGATGCTGACTTACACGGCAGCTGCCGAGAAATTATTTTTACGTGTTGAGCAGAGCTACAGTATTTGGCTATTTTTCTCTGGGAAAAGTCAAAAGTCTGTCTATCTTTTGCTGGTTTGAAGCAGTCATCTAATGAGGGTCAAAATCCTATAAATGGAAGTTTGACGGCCCACTACAACTAGTCTTAGATATCTAAGAAGATATGGTGGAATGTGATCCAGAACCCTAAGACAAATGGACTGATCATCAAATTCTGAATTTTCTAAAGCCCCTTTGATTTCCAAGTTGGGAATTGCGTCTGCCTGAACTGGTCACGTTTTGAAGATATTTGTAAGCTGGAGGACTCAGTGGATACTATTAAGTCAGTTTATATTATACTTTTCAATTACCTAATTTATATACAGTGTATATAAAAGGTCTACACACCCCTGTTAAAATGTCATGTTTCTGTGCTGGAAAAAAAAAAAACTAGACAAAGATAAATAATTTCCGAACTTTTTCCACCTTTAAATGTGACCTATAAACTGTACCATTCAATTGAAAAACAAACTGAAATCTTTTAGGTGGAGGGAAGAAAACAAAAATAATTAAAATAATGTGGTTGCATAAGTGTGGACATAGCTGTGTTCAGAATTAAGCAATCACATTCAAAATCCTGTTTAAATAGGAGTCAGCATACACCTGCCATCATTTAAAGTGCCTCTGATTAACCCCAAATAAAGTTCAGCTGCTCTAGTTGGTCTTTCCTGAAATTTTCTTAGTCACATCCCACAGCAAAATCCATGGTCCACAGAGAGCTTCCAAAGCATCAGAGGGATCTCACTGTTAAAAAGGTATCAGTCAGCAGAAGGGTACAAATTTTTTTCCAAGGCATTAGATATACCATGGAACACAGTGAGGTCATCATCAAGTGGAGAAAATATGGCGCAACAGTGACATTACCAAGAACTGGACGTCCCTCCAAAATTGATGAAAAGACGAGAAGAAAACTGGTCTGGGAGGCTACCAAGAGGCCTACAGCAACATTAAAGGAGCTGCAGGAATATCTGGCAAGTACTGGCTGTGTGGTACATGTGACAACAATCTCCCGTATGCTTCATATGTCTGGGCTATGGGGTAGAGTGGCAAGACGAAAGCCTTTTCTTACGAAGAAAAACATCCAAGCCAGGCTACATTTTGCAAAAACACATCTGAAGTCTCCCAAAAGCATGTGGAAAAAGGTGTTATGGTCTGATAAAACCAAGGTTGAACTTTTTGGCCATAATTCCAAAAGATATGTTTGGGGAGCAAATCCTGCACTTGTGGCCCGTTGCTAATGGCGATCCCCAGCAAAATGCATACGGTGGAGGATGCCCGCGGCGAACCACAAGTACCACAATAGACATCTCACACAAGGTAACAAGTGCGTATGTCATAATCAATATAACAAAACAATAACAAATACAGGTGCACTCTCACTAAACCCTCAAACTGATTTTAAAATTGAGAGATTAGTCAACATGTCCTACGGTGTAGAACATGTCTAAGCCCGGGCACCACGTCAAGGTTTCTCAAGTAGCCCGAGACCTAACGCTCTCCTACCTGAGCCGTATGGGCGATACCAGGAGCCAGTGGGCAGATTACAGGAGCATGAGGCTGACTCACAAACAGCTCACCAGTTACCTCCAGCATGTAACCATGCTTGCAATGGGAGGAGGGAGGAGTCTGTGAGTCCCACTCAAGACTGACTGATATGGCCCAGGCCTCACATGTGCACCTAAATGTGGCCTGTAGATGGAAAACAGGCACATTTAAATTGGAGTTTATACACCTCCAGGAATCTATATATACAAACTAAAAAGACAGGGTGGCATTAGCAGGAGGTGCTCAAACCCACATGCAGTCATGCATATATACAGGGGAGAAAATCCTGCACTTGTGGCCCGTTGCTAATGGCGATCCCCAGCTAATGCCACCCTGTCTTTTTAGTTTGTATATATAGATTCCTGGAGGTGTATAAACTCCAATTTAAATGTGCCTGTTTTCCATCTACAGGCCACATTTAGGTGCACCTGTGAGGCCTGGGCCATATCAGTCAGTCTTGAGTGGGACTCACAGACTCCTCCCTCCTCCCATTGCAAGCATGGTTACATGCTGGAGGTAACTGGTGAGCTGTTTGTGAGTCAGCCTCATGCTCCTGTAATCTGCCCACTGGCTCCTGGTATCGCCCATACGGCTCAGGTAGGAGAGCGTTAGGTCTCGGGCTACCTGAGAAACCTTGACGTGGTGCCCGGGCTTAGACATGTTCTACACCGTAGGACATGTTGACTAATCTCTCAATTTTAAAATCAGTTTGAGGGTTTAGTGAGACTGCAGAGTGCACCTGTATTTGTTATTGTTTTGTTATATTGATTATGACATACGCACTTGTTACCTTGTGTGGGATGTCTATTGTGGTACTTGTGGTTCGCCGCGGGCATCCTCCACCGTATGCATTTTGCTGGGGATCGCCATTAGCAACGGGCCACAAGTGCAGGATTTGCTCCCCTGTATATATGCACGACTGCATGTGGGTTTGAGCACCTCCTGCTAATGCCACCCTGTCTTTTTAGTTTGTATATATGTTTGGCCCAAAAACAACACTGCACATCACCAAAAGAACACCATACCCACAGTGAAGCATGGTGGTGGCAGCATCATGCCAAGGGGCTGCTTTTCTTCAGCTGGAACTGGGGCCTTAGTTAAGCTAGAGGGAATTATGGACAGTTCCAAATACCAGTCAATATTGGCACAAAACTTTCAGGCTTCCGCTAGAAAGCTGAACATGAAGAGGAACTTCATCTTTCAGCATGACAACGACCCAAAGCATACATCTAAATCAACAAAGGAATGGCTTCACCAGAAGAAGATGAAAGTTTTGGAATGGCCCAGCCAGAAGCCATACCTGAATCCGATTCAAAATCTGTGGGGTGATCTGAAGAGGGCTGTGCCCAGGAGATGCCCTCGCAATCTGACAGATTTGGAGTGTTTTTGCAAAGAAAAGTGGGCAAATCTTGCCAAGTCAAAATGTGTCATGCTGAAAAGAGGTTCTAGTTCTGTACTTTCAGTTGCCCATAGGTAACAGGAAGGCAGCCCGTTCTCAAGTCTAACATACTCTGTTCCAATCCTGCTTGCACCAGTCTCATGGCTTGAAGGGAGTGGCAGAGCTGCAGGAGAGGAAATCCTACATAGAAGTGTTTTCCTGCCTCTCTTCTTCTGCCCTCAGAAGCCTTGACTGGTGTGGGAACTGTTTTGTGAAAGTACAGAAGCCCTTTAAAAGGGGATGATTTTCCTCACCAGAAACTGTTCCACCATATTGATTTGGCTCCCATCAGCTCCACGAAATTGGCCTGCTTTAAGCTACAGCAGTGATTCCCAGCCTTTTTAATGGTGAGGGACCCCTGCAACAATTCTTTTTTTCGGGGAATCCATACCAGTTTAGGCTCAGTCCGAATCTTCTGACGTAGGTTACATGTGGTTACATTGTGTATCTTGCCCTGGCTTTCACTCTTGGCATTAAAAAGGGTTGAAACTCGTTACATTCTGAAACAGAATGAGCACACGGGGGATTTCAAGCCACCTCTATAAATTTGTGGTCCAGAACATCATGCCACCCCTGGCAGCTTATGACAGCACCCCGGGGTTCCACACCACCTGGGTCTACTGTATGAGATAACCTTTTACTATAAAAGACAAGCAGAGTGATTACGAGCCAATGGAGCATGGCACTGGCATGAGCACCACAGCATCTTTGTTTTAGAGACCAGTGAGGGGCCCGGGGATGGACCCCCCACATTCCAAATCATTCATTTAGGACACATACACAAATTGGAGGGAAAAAAACAAACTTTTAATGACTACGGAAATTATCATGGGCTCAATAAATTGCTGTGAGTGCAGAATACATTTCCATTTTGTGGGACACAAATAGGTATTTTTAAAGTGTGGAAAAGGAAAGTGCAAGTGTATTATAACCATCGTGGTAAGGGGCCCATGACCATTACTGCACGGCAGCAAAGACCATTCTCAGTCCATCTCTGGTGTTTTTGCCTTCGCTGAAGATGGCCATATACCTTAGAAGTCTGACAACCTAATGCTCATTCTTCCGATCCTCCATACACATAACCACTTGTTCTTAATAGGAAGAGGTGTCTGGCAGCGACTTATCGCCAGTGAGAACAAAGGATCGGGCATGTTGAAATCCAACATGCCATTTCTTCTTTCCCCTGGCATCTGCTAGCAAGGGAGAGTTGGCAAATAGAGATGGCCTTGCGGTTCGCCCGGCGGTCGTTTCGCGGCGAACTTTGCGCGGCCGCGATTCGCCAGACATATGGCGATATTCGCACCCCCCATATCCTTTTACATTGTGAAGAACTTTGACCCATGACACATCCATCAGGTGGTAAAGGACAGCCAATTGAGACGTTTCAGCACATGGATATACCCCCTACCTTATAAATAAACCTGATCTGGGCGCCATTTTACATTTAGTATATTGCCAGTGTAGGGAGAGGTTGCTGTGTGGAGCAGGGGCAGACTGTTAGGGACACAAATCGCTAGCTAATAGGACCACAAAAGTCCTTTTAAGGACTGGTATAGGTGTGCTATCGATAGGTTTGACATACTGAGGGGTGTAATATACCCCCAAAGACACCACCACCATATCCCCTCCGCTCGAGTCAGAGGAATTATTTTCCCATACATTCCAAGAACTTACCGAAGCACAGCCATTCTTGGCATCGGATCAGGAAGAGGAGGTATCAACGGTCGCCCCATAGCAGTCTGACGACAGTACCCAGATCAGCCCAAAGAGGGTGGTCCCTGCTGTTGCCGCCTACTCTGAGATCTCTAATGTCAGTGGTGGTAAAGGTGACGAATCCGATGATGACGTGTCGATGGACATCACGTAGGTGCACACAAGAGAGGAAGAGGAGGGGAGTTCAGAGGGAGAGATGGAGCAGCAGATAGGGAGGAGAAGCAGGCAGAACTTACATTGGACAAGAGGCAAAAAGCAGACTGCTAATGTATCTGGAACGAAACATCCACCATGCACAATCACATCTGGCGCTCCCAGGACGCCCGCACATGTCTCCGCAGTGTGGGCTTTTTTTAATGTGTCCGCTGCTGACAATAGTGTTGCCATCTGCAGCCTGGGCTCTCAACGCATAAGTCGCGGTAAGCCCAACACTCACCTAGGTACGATCGCCTTAAAGGGTTTCTACCACTTAGGTGTCACATATTTAGCTGTCAGACACTAGCGATCCGCTAGTGTCTGCTCTGGCCAACCATCCTAATATAATTGCTTTTGGGGCGGTGGTTTGGCTAAAAAAACTACTTTTATTAATATGCTAATGAGCCTCTAGGTGCTATGGGGGCGTCATTAGCACCTAGAGGCTCCGTCTACCTTCAGAAACTGCCGCCGCCGAGCGCGTCCCTCCAGCCCGCCCATCTCCTCCTGAATGCGATCGTATGTATTCTGCGCATGCGCAGTGAATGTCTGACCGCTTCCTTGCTCAGACATCTCCACTGCGCCTGCGCGATGACGCCATAGTGCTCCGAGGAACAGGCGCAGTGGAGATGTCTGAGCAGGGAAGCTGTCAGACATTCACTGCGCATGCGCAGAAGACATACGCTCACAAGGAGGATCGCATTCAGGAAGAGATGGGCGGGCTGGAGGGACGCGCTGGGCGGCGGCAGTTTCTTAAGGTAGACGGAGCCTCTAGGTGCTAATGACGCCCCCATAGCACCTAGAGGCTCATTAGCATATTAATAAAAGTAGTTTTTTTAGCCAAACCACCGCCCCAAAAGCAATTATATTAGGATGGTTGGCCAGAGCAGACACTAGCGGATCGCTAGTGTCTGACAGCTAAATATGTGACACCTAAGTGGTAGAAACCCTTTAAGAAGGCACCTGGCCTCCCATCAACGAGCCTAGTGGGAGCAACACCGTCAGAAACCACAAAGCCACACTCCCGGCGCTCATGTCCTGTCTCTTCTCCTCTCTCCTCCCAGTTATCCTCCACCTTCCACCGTGCTGTCGTCGCGTTCATCTGGCAAAAGGCAGGCTTCCGTGGCCCAAATGTTCGAGCGAAAAAAGATGATGACGCCGGATAACCCTCTTGCCCAACGGCTGACCGCTGGCATGTCAGAACTGCTAGCCCGCCAACTACTGCCATATAAACTGGTGGACTCGGAGGCCTTTAGAAAATGTGTGGCCATTAGAACACCGCAATGGAAGGTCCCTGGAAGGAAATATTTCTCCCAGAAGGGCATCCCAGAGCTATATGGCCATGTTCAGCGGCAAGTGAATGTATCTCTGGCCCACAGTGTCGGTGCCAAGATACATCTGACCACAGACACGTGGTCTAGCAAGCACAGGCAGGGAAGGTACATAACTTTTACTGCCCACTGGGTGAACCTTCTGACGGCCGTCAAGCATGCAACCCGTGGCACCCGTGTAGATTTGGTGTTACCGCCACGGATTGCATGCAGGCCTGCCTCTTCTTCTCCTACACCATCCTCCCTCTCCTCCTCTGCTGACTCCTCCTTTTCCGCTGCGCCCCCCAAGATCCCCAGAATCTATTCGAAGTGCCAGGTGAGACGTTGCCGTGCTGCGTCTGGTGTTCCTGGAAGCCAAGAGCCACACCGGTCCTGCACTCCTTTCAGCTCTGCGGTCACAGGCCGATCAGTGGCTAACCCCGCTCAATTTGATAGTTGGTAAAAGTAGTGTGCGACAACGGTGCCAATCTGCTGAGCGCGCTGAAACAGGTCAAAATGACACATGTGCCATGCATGGTACACGTCCTGAACTTAGTCATGCAGCGATTCGTTGCCAAATACTCCGGGGTCCAGGACGTCTTGCGGCAGGCCAGGAAAATCTCTGGCCATTTTAGAAGATCTTACACGGCCATGGCTCGCCTTGCTGACATTCAGCGGCGACACCAACTGCCTGTCAGACATCTGATTTGTGACTGCCCGACGCGATGGAACTCCACCTTGTATATGCTTGATACGCTGCTCCAGCAAAAATGTGCAGTTAATGACTACCTGTACAAACTCTGCGGCAGGACAGGTTCTAGGGAGCCAGTTTTTTTTTCCACCGCGCCAATGGCTGCTCATGCGCGACGCTTGCAGACTTCTGCGGCCATTTGATGAGATTACCAAACTGTCCAGTCGCAGCCAGGGCGCCATCAGTGACATCGTACCTTACGCCTTCTTTCTGGAGCGTGCATTTCGTTGTGTCATTGATCAAGCCGTCGAGGAGCAGGAAGATGAGGAATTCGCAATGCTGAATGAATTCGCAGGGTGGGGCTACTCCATCTGAGACAAGTCAACAACAGCAGTCTGAAGAGGAGTCAGAGGAGGATGGTGCCGGGGCGGAGGAGGAGCAAGAAGAGCATGCTTTAAACGTTTCTGGGATCCCTGGTGTTGTCCGTGGATGGGGGGAGGAGAACGAGGACGGCATTATCCTGGATCATGAGCAGGAGCCAGGCCACTCCACCGCTTCCAGTTTAGTGCAAATGGGGGCCTTCATGCTCCAGTGTTTGAAGAGCGACCCCCGTATAAAAAGCATAAAGGGCAAGGACTAGTACTGGGTGGCAACATACTTAGACCCCCGGTATAAACACAAAATGGCGGAAATGTTACCACTGTTGTGGAAATTTTATTAGGATGTGTATTTAATATATTGTGTATTGTCATCATGTCTCTCGGTGTCAGGGTAAACCATTGGAGTGGATATCTTCCCGTGTATGTCCTGTCACAGCTGCTGGGCGCAGAGGTCTCCGTCGGCGGGTGGTCCATGTGCTAAGCACTGGGCTGTGGCCCGGGGAGACTTATGTGTTCAGCAGAGCAGTGTTTTGTTGGCTGATGTATGGATGCCGGCTAGGGCCCCCGCGCAAGACGTGGATTTATTGGCTTGGCGTGGATGCATTTGTTAATCCAATATATGAAAGGAACGTGCGTTTGTTGTCTCTAGTGCGCCTGATCAGCCGCTGGAAATAATCACGTTGTCCTGTAAATAAACATGCATGTGGATCATAGTAACTTTATCTGGCATTGATCACTGAGCAAGGCTGGATAAAATTAGCTCCAGTGGTAATGGTAGGTTATAGTATACATGTGTTTGTTAGCTGGCTAGGTTATTCTAAATGATGGTGTCTTGTCTTCCTATGTCATCACTTCCTGTATGTCATCACTTCCTGTATCTTTGTCTTGGGCCAACCCCTTTTACACCTTTTGTGAGTAAATAAAAGACACAGGCTGGGCAGCGAGGAGGAGGAGTGCTCAGCAAAAATTCAATCAAGATGGTAACACCTGGGTCTGTCTCTGACTGTGGTTGAGGGAAAAGGGATTTACCTTTTTCCTTACACAAACTTTGATGCGAGCTGATTACAACTATTAATATTTCTACAGCATGCAGCACTTCGAGGCCTTGCTTTGAGAAATGCTGCATTCTGCTTTTGCAGGCGCTTGCAGAGGAATTTCCACTCACAGAGAAACAGTTGCGGGCACCGGATACCAATCCAACAGCGCATGGAAGAAGAGGGCGGTTTGAAGATGAGTTGGTCACTTCGGATATGAGATCATTCTTGCAGCCAACCCATCGACAGCCGTCCTCCGGATCCAGCCTCAGGGAACGCCTAGACCGACAGGTGTCCGACAACATCGGGTTAACGGCCGATGTGGACACTCTGAGAAGCGATGAACCCCTGGACTACTGGGTGTGCAGGCTTGACCTGTGGCCAGAGCTGGCACAATTTGCCATGGAACTGTTGGCTTGCCCCTCGTCCAGTGTCCTGTCCGAAAGGACGTTCAGCGCAGCAGGGGGGATCGTGACCGATAAGCGCACTCGCCTAGCTAACGACAGTGTGGACTACCTTACATTTCTAAAAATGAATGAGGCATGGATCTCAGAGGACTTCAACACATGTGACGAGTCGACCATGTTTGATTGAATTTCCTCATGACAGCCCACAAATATCCACCACCACCCAGAACAAATCATGGTCCCTTTCTTAGGTAAATACAGCGGCATAAAAGGCCTTTTATGTCCATTGAATGCCTAATTTTTGGGGCCTGTACTGGCCGACAGTTAAATATTTATCCTGTGACCGCCTAATGTACCTCCAGCCACAGAATCCAAAGTTCTTTGCTGTCAGGTGAATGCCTATTGGCTAATTTTTGGGGCCTGTACTGGAGTGGCAAGTTCTCACAACAATACTTAGTGCACCAATCACTAATATCTCATGAGACCTTATAAAATGTTAAGTTGTGTGTATCGTGCTTTTTTGAAACACTTGATCTGCATATACAACGATTGTTATAACATGCATGTGAAATGTAATCAAATACACTGCTTTAATGTCAAATTACTTACAGTGATCAGAAATTCTTCCTCAACGTCGCTAACCATCTTTTCTGATCGCATCCAACTTCGGTCTGGTGGAAACCCAGTTGCTGTAGTAGGCCGCACCTATTTTGCGCATGCACATAGGCGAAAATTACATTGCCGATATTTGGCATTGAAAAAAATAATGAATGGAGATTGCAAATTTGAATAATACATCTGGTATGTCACTGTCCATGTTGTTGGACTATTTGTGCACTTCTAGTAAGTATTTGGTGGCTGCAAATATCACCTGAAGGTATTCCAGGTTCGCCTGCCTTTAAAGTGAATGGGGCCCGCCGCAAACTTACGGTTCGCGAACATTTAATCGCGTTCGTGAACCGTCCTGGCCGATGTTCGTCCATCACTATTGGCAAAACCCCATACACATTAGATAGCATTCATCTAAGGTGTATAACCACCTTAAAGAGGTTGTCAGACATAAGTCAAACAGCAATGGCAGGTAGTTGTTCATTCTTTAACATCTATTCTTATGACTCTATGTCGTACCATTCCTCTATTATTCCTGCTATAGATTTGTGAATGTCCATCTGGGTGTTACCTGTTGAGGGTACTGTCACGGTCTCTAACGTGACAGGTGTCAGAAGATCTAAGAGACTGGCTGCACATGATGTGATCTGACAGCCTCTTTGGTATCACTTGTTTTCAGTGTTGCTGCTGGTAATGACCACACCTCTTGTCTCAGGTGTAGCTTAGTGGTTATTACAACTCCTCTATTTAGTCTCGCTTCACCCATTATGCTATGCGGTTGATAGCTTTAGTTTGGTATTGGAAGTGCTGGTGTGTGGGCCTCTCCTTAGTTTCTGCTCGTCCATTTACTTCAGAAGTTAAGTGTTACTTCCCTTTTATATTTTGTTGTTTCCCCTCTGTCTTTTGCTACTAGGCCTCAGGGAGACGCTGGTTCTTTCATATTGGAAGGAACAGGCGGTCTCAAGCCTAGACACTACTCCAGGGCTATTCAGGGTTTCCAGGGTCTTAGGTTCCAGTGTATGAACATTTCTACCCCCAAGGTCCATTCATACGGATAGGAGTCAGGGCTAGGATTAGGGTTTTCATAGGTGGTGTCTGTTTCTCTTTCCCTAGCTTTGAGGTCTAGGTCCTTTTGCCTTCCCTCCTGTTGTCGGTGTAGTGTTCCCTCCCACATCACTACGTGATAGTATGGCCCTGCACAGTGTGACACTGTCCAATGAGTTCTGCCGGTGTCAGATTGTGCTGGTACACACTCCCAAATGGTAACACCCAGATGGACCTTTATTTATCAACTTCAAGTCGGAATAATAGAGGAATGGCACAATATCTAATAATAAGAATAGATGCCCCAGAATTGTTATTACATGGGGCATACAAGTAGTTAATAAACCAGATATGTCAGGAGAGGTGACAGGTCTTCTTTACATTTCAAGAGGAAATGTTCTCTTAAAGTTTCAATAGCCCCATTCAAGACCCTTCTCTGACCAGATAGCCAGCCTCCGCCACGCCATGTTAAGACCTCATGCACAGAACTATATGTACAGTATGGTTGTGATGTCCTTTATGGAAACATTGACTTTAGTGGGTCAGTGGATCAAGAATATAGGACATGTTCTATATTTTGTAGATTGGACATACGGATGTGTAAAACTAAATAACTCAGCCAATGTGTAGGTATGGCTACTCAAATGTACTATGCAGGTACTAAAAAATGTAACAAATATAGACAGCTATGAAGGTAGCTTATATAAAACTTTTAATAAGAATAGCTAAAAACGCTTGAGATAATACACATAAACATATAAGTGCACAATTGTCACCAGTGCAGGTATATAAAAAGGAACAATGTTACCACCATAGGATAATATGGTACAGGTTAAGAGGACAGGGCTGTCCAGTGTTCTGGGTCCGGGCCCAGCTGGTTATATAGTCCTAGGGTTCCCCTACTTGACCACAACTAACCTTTAAGTCCAGTTAGTTGAAATACCCGCCTCGAATGGGGCGTCCTCTCTGGACCGTCCCTCACACTGAATAGGAAGCCCTGTTGCGCCCTCCCGTAGATGGTACCAGCTCAGCTGGGGGACATAAACACGCTAATCCAAATAAACGCAGTCTCAACACGTTTCTGCTGGTCGATAAGACCAGCTTCATCAGGGGACATAAGTTGGTTCCTCTCAAAAGAAGGCAATAAACAAAAAAAGGGACCACTTCCCCCATCTATTCTCATATACTGTATATTGTACTATTCCTCTATTATTCCTGTGCATGAGGACCCATCACCTCTCCTAACTGGTCTGTTTTAGAAAATACTTGCATTCCCCGTGTAGTAATAATTCTGGGGCATGTTATCTGCATATTAACTTTTGGCTGTGCTGTTCCTCTGTTATTCTAGTTCCAATTCCAGCTGTCAATTTAACATAATTTCTCAAAGGAATAACAGAGGGAAAGTACAACCTACTACACCAAGAAAAGATTCAGCAAATTTTTTTTTTCATGAAGAAGTATTTACTAAAACAGACGTGTCAGGAGAGCTGATAGGACGTCTATTCATGATTAGTTTAGGCCGCCTTTACATCTAGGAAATCCTGGACACGGTTTTTGATAAGCTCCTTTAGCAAAGTATAACGCAGGACGTCAGAGCGGACGGAATGGGTTCTGGCGGTGGTGACACGACACAATGAGAATACCTGAGATTGCCATTCAGCGGTATAATGTGCTCATTAGCTGTGCGCTGACAGGCGGGCGCGCTACTTGTCAGAATAAATTATGTCTTTTTTTTTTTTCCTTGCCAGCAACGTGGCTTCACTTAATATTCAAAACATATCAGACCACAATCAACGCCTCAGTCCCTCGACCAAGGAATCTCATTACATTTTCAACTAATCCATGAAATCGGGACGCAGCCCCGCGCACAGGTTCTCTCCGTAATCCGTAGGCGCAGTTCATGGGCTATTATGGAAATGACAGAAGGCACAGGAGAGACGCATCCATTGAATCGCTGAATAATGAAGCAAATAGCTTTGTCATTGAACAATTTCCTTTAAGAATCAAATATTTCTTCCGACTTTTTAGATAAGTGATTTTTTTTATCAGATCTTTTGTGTATAAAGCGTTTTCTTTCAAACCTTCTCATCCCCCCCCCCCCCCCTTTGTATTTCAAGCTGCGCGACTGAGCAATTTGACGATCATTAGCCAGAAAGGCAGATAAAAACACAATTTTCTGCGGATAAAAGGACATTTTTGATTTAATACATCACTTTTATGGCCACCTCTAAATCTGCTCGGCGCAATCAATAGAGTCGTCACCTTTGAGCGATTCTTCCTTCCACATGAGATCACACGTTCCTGCATCGTGTCGCTTCTCCCCCTGGATGTCACTGGCAAAATGAAGCTGAATAATAGAGTTGTGTGAAGAGGGGGAGTCCGCCAGAAGTCTTACAATATTTCAGAATCCAATTAAAAAGAAAGACGAGAAGACTTGAGATGTAGATGAAGATGAGAGTCAGCTCGAGGATGAATCATAGAGGCAAAAACTTTTAATAATTCGGTGCGTGCCACCTCCTCAATCACATAGGAGTCCCTGCTTCTGAAACCGGACCGGTTCTTCAGAATCAAACTTTTTCATACACTTTTCGACTCCTTTGTAAGGTGTCAATATCATAAGGATTCACTATTTACGGGGAAGCACATGCTTTAACCCCTTAGTGACCATCAATTTGCCTTTTTACGGTGGTCACTAACGGGCCTTAGGCTGGGCTGCTGCCTTTTCACGGTGGCCCACTGTAAGTGCTGCACGGGTCACACGAGAGCAACGCTCCTGCTCTAACAGCCCAGACCAGCAGGAGTCACTTGTGGGACCATTAAGTGGTTAAAAATTATAAAAAAATCTAACATTTATTACATTTAAAAATATTCCAATATAAAAATACACTTTTTCCCATTGAAAACAAGCTTTTCAATGTACAAAAATTGCAAAAATAAAATCTCCCCCTTGTTTGGTATCGCCATGTCCGTAACCGACCCTCACTACACAAATATCATGTAAATTATCCCCTACAATGAACACCGTGAAAGAAAAACTACAAAAAATGCCAGAATTGCTACCATAAAGAAGGACGTATATATGTATGTATGTTCCGAACACTCAAATATGCAACCATCGATTTCAACGGTATACACATCTCTTGCTACCTGGAAAGAAACCTTGTGGGGGTCACCGCTCTCTAGAACGTACCGTTCCTGAGATATTCCCTAAAAGTGTTCTGCATTAGCCTTATACAAGCCTGCAAGTCTTTCTCTTCATATCCCAACTGCCATACACACGGTCACATGACCCTTATCAGCCAATAGAAGCTCGCAGGCCCTTAGTCTCCACATACACACAGTTTCACTCCAGGTTTCCATAACAACCCAACCATTTTTCTTCACTGCTGTAGGTCAGCTTTAGGCTAGGGCTACACGACGACAATAAGTCGCACAACACATAGGGCAGAACTACACTGCTACATGGGTCTTGTCGCGTGACAATTTTTATAATGATAGGCTATGGTGTCGCACTGCGACATGTGACATCCTGCAACTGCGACGCGACAGTCACAGAAAATTCCATCTTGGATGGATTTTTGCAACTGTCGTGTCGCAGTCGCAGCATGTCACATGTCACCATAGCCCATCATTATAAAAATTGTTGAGACAATGTTGCGGGACAAATGTCGTCGGGTCGCCCTAGCATTAAAGGGGCAGGGCGCTGTGGAGGTCACTGTTAAGGGGCAGGGTACTGTAGAGGTCACTGTTAAGGGGGCGGGCCCCTGAGGAGGTCACTGTCAAGGGAGTGGGGTGCTGTGATACTCACTGTTAAAGGTGCGGGCTGCTGTGAAGGTGAAAGTTAAGGGGATGGGCTGCTGTGGAGGTCCAATTTTAAAGTGGCGTGGCACTGTGGGGGGGTCAGTGTTAAGGGGTGGGGGACTGTGGAGTTCACTGTTAAAGGGACAGGGTGCTGTAGAGGTCACTGTTATGGGGATACTGTCGATATCTTTTAACAACACACACAAACATTGAGATAAATAGATGAAATATACCTGTGCGAAGCCGGGTCCTTCTGCTAGTTTATTCTATAATTTATTCTCGCCACAGAAAAAGCGTAATAGCAAGCGATCAAAAAGTGTTATTTACTCCAAAATGATCCCGCAAAAATGAACCCCCCACACAACTTTATAGAAAGAAAAATAAAAAAAGTTATGGATCTTGGGATGCGGCAATGCAAAAAGATTTTCTTCTTTTCGAGAACGGGTTTTATTGCACAAAAGTAGTAAAACGTAAAAATATATATATGTATTTTTCGTATCGCTGTAAACGTTCGGACCCAGGAAATAAAGATATCATGTTATTTATGCTAAAAATGAACGTTGCAAAATTTATAATGTAAACACTCAGTGGCAGTATTGCTGCTGTTCCCATCTCCCTCCCAGAAAGAGTTAATAAATGTTAATGAAAAAGTTATGTGCACCCCAAAATGAGACCATTAAAAACTACAACTAGTTCTGAAAAAAACAAGCCCTCATACAGCTACATAAGGCCGAATGCACACGGACTAGTATAGTGTATTACTGTACAGGAGCGGCTGCATGAAGTGCACGGCGTCATAGCAACCCATGACGCCGTGCGCTCCAGCAGTCAGCAGGAATCCCGGCAGGGTTTTCTCGGCCGCAAACACGGCCGTGTGCATTCGGCCTAAAAGGATAAATAAAAAAAGTTATAGCTCTTGGAAGACGACGATGAAAAAAGCAAGAAGAAAACGCTTGGTCAGTGAGGCCCAAAACAGACTGGTCACTAAGGGGTTAATATTAGGAGGAGCAAATTTTTCAAAAATTCGATTCGATCTGAATATATTCGCGGCGAATCGTATAAGAAAAAAAATGGCTATTTCCGAGCTACAGAGAGCCTTTATAGGGGTGTAGAACACTGTGACTTGCAGTAGCACGCATAGGGAGTCCGCTGTGGTAGAGAAACAATACTGTGAGTCCTTATGACATGCAGATGACAGGCGTCGCTCTTAGAATCACTGCACACTTCACTTATTAGGGCAGTAACGGGGCCAAAACTGACCAATAACTCAAGTATGAACTCAGCATTACAGGTCGATGTTAGCGCCAAGAAGAAGCGCACTCCTTTTACACCATCGCCAGCTGATTCCACATAGATGTCTACAGAACCTGTTCTATTAAACACTTATACAAGTACAGCCCCCGACAGAGTGGAGAAGGTGTCAGCAGTAAGTTTGTGTTGATGTCACTGATTAATTTGCCCTCCTTCTGATCCGTCAGAACAATAACCCACAAAAAACGGATCCTGTCTGTGGAGCATCCACCTTCACTCGGTCAGCATTTGGTCAGTAATCCATCAGTATTGCTTAAGCCTCATGCACACGACAGTTGTTTTTTGCGTCTGCAAATTGTGCGTCAGCCAAAAAACCAATGCGGCATCCGTTTTTTTGGGAGGATCCGTTTTTTGCCACAGATCCCTTGTAATAAATGCCTGTCCTTGTCCGCAAATGTGAAAAAAGTAGGACATGCACAATTTTTTTTGCTGAAGGGAAACACGGACAACGGACGCGTAACACAAACAGATGAACTAGCAGCATTTTTTTGCTGACCCATTGAAATTAATGGGTCCCCATCCTATCCGCAAAAAAAAAAAACGGAACAAAGGCCGAGAAAAACAACTGTCGTGTGCATGAGGCCTAATGCCCAAAAAAAACCAGGAGTGGATCCAAAACAGAGATAACATGTGAATGAAATATTTGCATGTCTTCTGTGTTTTGTAGTTTCTCACATACAATTCAGCCACCATTCATTGGTATTATGATCAAGCGTATAAGGAAAAAGTTACTCACGCTTCAGAAGTATCTTCAATGTATTTGTAGCTTTATTCTTCTTGATAAAAGACATACAGTGGATATAAAAAGTCTGCACACCCCTGTTAAAATGTCAGGTTTCTGTGATGTAAAAAAAATGAGACAAAGATAAATCATTTCAGAACTTTTTCCACCTTTAATGTGACCTATAAACTGTACAACTTAATTGAAAAACAAACTGAAATCTTTTAGGTGCAGGGAAGAAAACAAAAAAAACTAAAATAATGTGGTTGCATTAGTGCGCACACCCTCTTATAACTGGGGATGAAGCTGTGTTCAGAATTAAGCAATCACATTCACAATCCTGTTAAATAGGAGTCAGCATACACCTGCCATCATTTAAAGTGCCTCTGATTAACCCCAAATAAAGTTCAGCTGCTCTAGTTGGTCTTTCCTGAAATTTTCTTAGTCGCATCCCACAGCAAAAGCCATGGTCCACAGAGAGCTTCCAAAGCATCAGGGGATCTTATTGTAAAAAGGTATCAGTCAGGAGAAGGGTACAAAAGAATTTCTAAGGCATTAGATATACCATGGAACACAGTGAAGACAGTCATCATCAAGTGGAGAAAATATGGCACAACAGTGACATTACCAAGAACTGGATGTCCCTCCAAAATTGATGAAAAGATGAGAAGAAAACTGGTCTGGGAGGCTACCAAGAGGCCTACAACATTAAAGGAGCTGCAGGAATATCTGGCAAGTACTGGCTGTGTGGTACATGTGACAACAATCTCCCGTATTCTTCATATGTCTGGGCTATTGTCACGGATGACGTTGCAGATAGCTGGAAGTTATGAATAAACGTCCGACTGGCTTGATCCCAAACTAAGGAGCATATAGGTGAACCCTATAAAACCCTAAGAGCTCACCCTGACTGCTAAGCACATACAAGGGTCTCAAAGGTAGACGATTGGATGCCCCCGTACCTAAGACTGTTTGACACCTGAAAACCCTATAATAGTGAGGGGACACGACCACTGGCTCACTGCACTTCTTACGGAGGGAGTCAGGGTCACCTAGAATCAAGCCAGCAAGGAAACACCATACATGAAAGGACTTATCTGAACAAGCAGCAGCAGAAGTCTCCAGCAGTGAACACGTCAATCCAGGAAGTAGTATAAACCGCAAAGTGAGGCAGTATGGGAGGGAATATAAAGGAAAGAGGATTAGTCTAAATAGGTGACACCTGGGAGAAGGAAATGAGATGAAAAAGTGAAAACAAAACAAAGAACATCATGCAATAGGTAGAGAAAGATGTCTGTCAGACCTTCTCACAGAAGTGGCCGTGACAGCTATGGGGTAGAGTGGCAAGACGAAAGCCTTTTCTTATGAAGAAAAACATCCAAGCCAGGCTACATTTTGCAAAAACACATCTGAAGTCTCCCAAAAGCATGTGGGAAAAGGTGTTATGGTCTGATGAAACCAAGGTTGAACTTTTTGGCCATAATTCCAAAAGATATGTTTGGCCCCAAAACAACACTGCACATCACCAAAAGAACACCATACCCACAGTGAAGCATGGTGGTGGCAGCATCATACTTTGGGGCTGTTTTTCTTCAGCTGGAACTGGGGCCTTAGTTAAGCTAGAGGGAATTATGGACAGTTCCAAATACCAGTCAATATTGGCACAAAACCTTCAGGCTTCTGCTAGAAAGCTAAACATGAAGAAGAACTTCATCTTTCAGCATGACAACAACCCAAAGCATACATCCAAATCAACAAAGGAATGGCTTCACCAGAAGAAGATTAGCGTTTTGGAATGGCCAAGCCAGAGCCCAGACCTGAATCTGTGGGGGGATTTGAAGAGGGCTGTGCACAGGAGATGCCCTCGCAATCTGACAGATTTGGAGTGTTTTTGCAAAGAAGAGTGGGCAAATCTTGCCAAGTCAAAATGTGCCATGCTGATAGACTCATACCCAAAAAGACTGAGTGCTGTAATAAAATCAAAAGTATTCGTTTAAGTTTATTTTTATATGTTTTCTTCCCCCCACTTAAAAGATTTCAGTTTGTTTTTCAATTGAGTTGTACAGTTTATAGGTCACATTAAAGGTGGCAAAAGTTCTGAAATGATTTATCTTTGTCTAATTTTTTTTACATCACAGAAACCTGAGTAAGGGGGCGTGACCCCTAAAACGTTGCGCATGAACTAGTGTGGTGCAGCTCAGCGTCCTCTGAACAAAAAGTGCCTGTGAGCCATATATGTATTTTATCAAGAAGAATAAAGCTACAAATACAATGAACATACTTCTGAAATGTGAGTAACTTTTTCCTCATACGCTTGATCATAATACCAATGAATGGTGGCTGAATTGTATGTGAGAAACTGCAAGTATAGAGTCAATGTGAGACTCATTTTTCAGCCTATTATTTGCACACAGGGGAGTGCTTTGATTGAATATTCTGTGTTTTGTACCCACTCCTGCTTCTGGCTACCAAATCTCAAGCCAATTCTGATGGGACCATACAGGCCTTACAGCTGCTACACAGACAGGATCCTTTGTGCATCAAATTTTTCCTTCCTTCTGACAGATCAGAAGGGTCAAAAAAATGATGATGTCAGCCAGGCCGAAAGGCAAAATAGTGGCCCAGTCATGAAGTGGGGAGGGTGGAAACAGCATGAGCAGACCACAGAGTAGCCCTATTACATAGCGGTGAGGTGGAAGCAGGATGAGGAGGCCACAGAGTGGCCCAATGACAGAGTCTGGAGGTGGCGGCAGCATCAGGAGGAGGCCACGGAGTGGCACAATGACAGTGTGGAGGTGGTGGCAGCATCAGGAGGCCACAGAGTGGCACAATGACAGTGTGGAGGTGGCGGCAGCATCAGGGGGCCACATAGCGGCACAATGACAGAGTGTTGAGGTGGCAGCAGTATGAGGAGACCACAGAGTGGCACAATGAAAGAGTATGGAGGTGGCAGCAGCATGAGGAGACCACAGAGTGGCACGATGAAAGAGTCTGGAGATGGCGGCAGCATTAGGAGGCCACAGAGTGGCACGATGACAGAGTGTGGAGGTGGCAGTAGCATGAGCAGACCACAGAGTGGCACAATGACAGAGTCTGGAGGTGGCAGCAGCATGAGGAGACCACAGAGTGGGACAAAGACAGAGTCTGGAGGTGGCAGCAGCATCAGGAGGTGGCCACAGAGTGGCACAATGACATAGTGTGGAGGCGGCAGCAGCATGAGGAGACCACAGAGTGGCACAATGACAGAGTCTGGAGGTGGTGGCAGTATCAGGAGGCCGCAGAGTGGCACAATTACAGAGTCTGGAGGTGGCGACAGCATGAGGAGACCACAGAGTGGCATGGTGACAGTGTGGAGGTGGCAGCAGCATCAGGAGGCCACAGAGTGGCAAGGCGACATAGTGTGGAGGTAGCAGCAGCATCAGGAGGCCACAGAGTGGCACAGTGACAAAGTTTGGCGGTGGCAGCAGCATGAGGAGGCCACTGAGTGGTAAGGTGACAGTGTGGAGGTGGGTGGCAATACCAGTAGCCTCTGAAGATGGTGGGTGAAAGAAGGAGCACTTGGCATCAGATGTGTGGCATCAGGCGGGTGGCAGCATTAGAATAGTAGCAGAGTCATGTAGCCAGAAGAAACCGGTCTCTTTTGTTAAAGTGTTGGTGTGGCACCATGGATGATCTAGTCTGATGCATCAGAAATTGGTGGGTGGAAATCCTGGCTGATCCACACCTGATTCATCTTGACAAAGGTCAGTCTCTCCACATTTTGGGTGGACAGGCGAGTTCTTCTTGGGGAAACTATGGCCGCCGCTGCACTAAACACCCACTCTGATGCCACACTACGGGCAGGACAGCTTTTCCAGGGTAACTCGGCCAGTTGTTGCCACAAATCCAGTTTGGCTGCCCAGTAGTCCAGTGGATCTTCATGAAGGCTGGCAGGGTGCACTCCAAGTATGCCACCACCTTCTGGTTCAGTTTATGCTCCAGGTCTAGATGCTGCTGCTGGTGAGTAGTTTCTTCACTAGAAGGTTGAAGAAAGCTGCTCATCAGCGACTCTAGACTCAGGCTGCTGCTGATGAGATGATGCTGGTACTGCTCCTGCCACCCCACCCATCCCCAGCAGCCTTGGCTGTGGAACGTGAGCGCAGAGGGCCCCCCTGGTCAGGCCTGCGAGAGGATGGACCATGGCGCAGATAGGCAGCCGGCAACTGACTACATAGGATGTCTCTATAGTAGTTCAGTTTGTCCTCCCTCTCAGCCAGTGTAAAAAAGGCCCCCATTTGGGACCGGTAGCGAGGGTCCAACAAGGTGGAGAGCCAGAAGTCAACCCGCTGCCGAATGGTGACAATTCGGTTGTCACTATCCAAGCAAGTGAGCATGCAGCGGGCCATTTGCACAAGTGACTCAGAGGGACCCCCTGCCTCCATCTACACTGCATACTGCCACAGTGTGTCTGGGTCCTCTGCATCGTCTTCCTCATGCCATCATTGGCACCCTGGCAACGCTTCACCTTCTGCCCACAGATTCTACATATGGGCACGTTCACCTCCTCCGGCGGCTTAACAAAAAATTGCCCCAACACTATGCACTGAATGACTGCTACCACCGCTGCCTCCATGAACTCCTGCAACGTTACTTCCCAGGCAGGTAGGCTCCTGCAAAGCTGGTGGTCTACCCCGGGCACGTTTGGCTACTGACCTCCCACTGCTGCCACTCTGCTGACTCCCAGACACGATTACGACTTGCTGGCTCCGCTGCTGCCTCACGGGCAAGCTGCCACACTCTTCTCCCGGCTCCCAAGTGCGATCAGCTACATCATCATCATCGAGTAGTGTCTGCACGTCACTAATGTCCTCTTCAACCGTCTCTGGGTCAGGAGCCTGACTGCTCGCAACACCTGCTCCCACGCCACGCTCCCCATCACTACTTGCCCGCCTAGTGGAGGAAGCGGCGGATGCCTCTTCCAGATCTTGGCTGGGCAGTAGCTGCTGACTGTCCTCTAGTAGCTCATCCTCACTGTATAGTGGAGCTGAGCCCACAGCATGCAATACTTCTCTGGCTGAGGGAACAGAAAAGAACAGAGGAAGGTTGAGGACAGGTGAGGACACATGGCCTGCTCCCGGGCCATGCCAACTAAGGGTTGTGTCTGACGAACCCACGACTCTTGACTGGGGATGTCTGATGTCACTTGGAACGAAGTCAACCATTCAAGAACCGCTGGGTTGCTGATCAAGACACAACCGCTAGTTGACACTCGCTGCAACCCCTGCTGCCACTCCCCCTTACTCCGCGGCGACATTTAGGCCTCTGCCCATAACCTATGCAAGGCCTGGCACTTGTCTGTCTGACATACTGTTAGATCAAATAAATAAATAAAAAGGAAATTAAAACACCCCACAAAACTCTGAAGTGTAATTTTCTCACTTCACCACACAATGGCTAATAAGCCCTTTTTTTTACCACTAATACATGCCAAAAAGGGCTGTAATTTTCTCACTTCACCACACAACAGAAAATACTTTTATGTGCAAGTAACACACCCCAAAAAGGGCTTTAGGACATATAACTGCACGGCAAATATATTTTTTCTTTTTAAGGTAATACACCCACAAAAGGCTTTCAATCATATAACTGCACCGCTGACCGGCAAATATATTTTTGGTTTGCCACTAATACACAACAAAAATGGCTTTAACTCCTTAAGGAACCAGGACGAGAATGCTTATCCTAAATGGCCGGTACTTTGTGCACCAGGACGAGCATTCTCGTCCTGCGATGCTTCCTATCCCTCTTGTGTGGTGCCGCATTCAGCGGCAGGAATCCGGCTGTTACTGACAGCCGGATCCCTGCTGCATCCACCAGCATCGATGATAACGCTGATGCCGGTGGATTAACCCCTCATAATCCACGGTCAGCGCTGACCGCGGCATATGGGAGGTTTGCGCTCCCTCTCCTTAGCCATCGGATCCCTGCGCTGCGCTGGCGGGGACCCGATACTTGCCATGGTAGCCCTGATGCCTTACACAGGCATTGGGGCCTGCCAGCTAGGGAAGCCCAGGAGATCCAGCCTGAGGGCTGTGTGTCATAGGCAACTGTCAGCATCTTACTGTGTAAGACGCTGACAGTTCAATTCAATTCAATACAGAATGTATTGTACTGAATTGAAACAGGGATCAAACCCTGAAAAGGTGAAGTCCCACAGTGGGACAAATATAAAAAGTAAAAAAAGTATTTTTTTAATAATAAAAAAATTCAAAGTTTCAAGTAAAAAACAAAAGCGCCCTTTTCCCAAAATAAAGTTAAAAAATTTGTAAAAAATTGAGAAAAAAAAGAAAAAATAGACATATTAGGTATTGCTGCATCCGTATCAACCAGCTATATAAAAATATCACATGATCTAACCCCTCAGGTGAACACCATAAAAAAAAAACGGTGCTAAATTTTTTTTTTTGGGTCACCTTACATCACTAAAAGTGCAACACTAAGCGATCAAAAAGGCGTATGCCGCCCAAAATAGTACCAATCTAACCGTCGCCTGATCCCTCAAAAAATGCACCCCTACCTAAGACAATCGCCCAAAAAATAAACTATGGCTCTCAGACTATGGAGACACTAATTGTTTTTTTTTTGTTTCAAAAATGCTTTTATTGTGTTAAATGTAAAAAAAAAATTAAAGGTAGACATATTAGGTATTGCCGCATCCGTAACAACCTGCTCTATAAAGCTACCACATGACCTAACCCCTCAGGTGAACACCGTAAAATAAAAATAAAAACGGTGTAAAAAAAGCAATTTTTTGTCACCTTACATCACAAAAACTGTAATAGCAAGTGATCAAAAAGTCATACACACCCTAAAATAGTCCCAATCAAACCATCATCTCATCCCGCAAAAAATGAGCCCCTACCTAAGACAATCACCCAAAATATAAAAAAAAACTATGGCTCTCAGACTATGGAGACACTAAAACGTGATTTTTTTGTTTGTTTCAAAAATGATATTATTGTGTAAAACTTAAATAAAAAAGTATGCATATTAGGTATTGCCGCATCCATAAGAACCTGCTGTATAAAAATATCACATGACCTAAACCCTCAGGTGAACACCGTAAAAAAATAAAATAAAGTGTAAGCGATCAAAAAGTCATACGCACCCCAAAATCATACCACTCAAAGCGTCATCTCATCCCGCAAAAAATGAGACCCTACATAAGACAATCGCATAAAAATTATAAAAACTATGGCTCTCAGAATATGGAGACACTCAAACATGATTTTTTTTTTATTCAAAAATACTGTTATTGTGTAAAACATAAATACATTTAAAAAGTATACATATTAGGTATTGCCACGTCCATAAGAACCTGCTGTTTAAAAATATCACATGACCTAAACCCTCAGGTGAACACCGTAAAAAAAAAAAAGTGTCAAAAAAGCAATTTTTTGTCACCTTACATTACAAAAAGTGTAATACCAAGCGATCAAAAAGTCATACGCACCCCAAAATAGTACCGAAAAATTAGACCCTACATAAGACAGTCGGCCAAAAAATAAAAAAAATATGGTTTTCAGAATATGGAGACACTAAAAAATATTTTTTTTCAAAAATGCTTTATTATGTAAAACTGAAACAAACAACCTAAAAAAGTTGTCATATTTGGTATTTTCATGTCCGTAACAACCTGCTCTATAAAAATACCACATGATCTAACCTGTCAGATGAACATTGTAAATAACAAAAAATTAAAACGGTGCCAAAACAGCTATTTTTTGTTACCTTGCCTCCCAAAAAGTATAATATAGAGGAACCAAAAATCATATGTACCCTAAAATAGTACCAACAAAACTGCCACCTTATCCCGTAGTTTCCAAAATGGGGTCTTTTTTTGGAGTTTCTACTCTAGAGGTGCATCAGGGGGTTTTCAAATGTGACATGGCAGCTTAAAATTATCCCAGTGAAATCTGCTTTCCAAAAACAATATGGCGTTCCTTTCCTTCTGCGCATGTCACAACCAGACAGCTGAGAAGCTCTGACAGAAGCCTTTCAGAACCTCCTCCTTGAGTTTCTTTGTTGTGATGTTCAGTTCCTCATCTCGTTAGCCTCTCTCAGCTGTCATGTGGTTGGACTGATTGCATCCCTTTAAATTCCGCCCCATAATGCATTACTGGGCGGCTTATACTACTTCCTGGAGTGTGTGTGCATGCTGATCTTGTTTTCCAGTCTGCTACAAAGTTAAGTGCTGAACATTTATCTGTTATTTTCTGTTTGCTGGATCCCAGGTGACCCTGACTCCCTCCGTGTCTGGTGTAGGGAGCCGGTGGTCGTGTCCCCTCACTATTGTAGGGTGTTCAGGGGTTATATAGTCGAGGTACGTGGATATGCAACCATCCACCTCTGGGATCGTTGCATAGGCTGAGCATCCAGGGAAAGTCTCAGGACTTGTGCAGGGGTCTCCCTTATGGTTCCTTAGCTTTGGATCCAGTGAGTCATATATGCATGTTGCTTTGTCTTGTTTCCTGTACACCGTCCGTGACATTATAAGCCGCCAAAACCGTCTCAAGCATGGATCCGGTTTCACTTTTGGCTGAACGCTTCCAGGGTCTTTCATTGGAGGTAGCTGATCTCCGTAAGACTTTTTTTCAGCTACAAGTGACCGGTTCAGCTTGCGTTCATGGAGTTTGTTCTGAGATCTCACTCCCGGATACGTTCTCCGGGGGTAGTGAGAATTTTGTGCGTTTTAGAGAGGCTTGCAAACTCCATTTTCGCCTTCTTCCCCATTCCTCTGGTGATGAGGAACGGAGGGTGGGGATCATTATATCGCTGCTCAGGGGTAACGCTCAGTCTTGGGCCTTTTCGCTGCCGGAGGGGGCACGGCCTCTCCGTTCAGTGGATGAATTCTTTTTAGCCCTGGGTCAGATATATGATGATCCGGATCGTATTGCTCTGGCTGAGTCTAGACTACGTCTATTATGCCAGGGTAAACAATCCGCAGAAATATACTGCTCAGAATTTCGGAGATGGGCAGCTGATACTGGTTGGAATGATGCTGCACTCCGAAGTCAATTTTGCCATGGTCTTTCAGAGGGATTGAAAGATGCATTTGCCTTTCATGAGAGGCCTATTTCTTTGGACTCTGCTATGTCTCAGGCCGTTCATATTGACAGGCGTCTTAGAGAGAGAGGAGAGATGTCCCCTTCCTGTCATACTCAGTCCCAGGACAGTGCAGCGGTCTCATTCTGTGCGCAGGGGTCTCGGTCGCTGTCAGCCCCTGCTGAGCTGGAGCCCATGCAGCTGGAGTTGATTGCTTCTGACAATAGAAGATTCAGCTCGCATGGGAGGGTTTGTTTTTGTTGTGGAGGTATAAATCATTTGGCAAATGTTTGTCCTTCTAGGAGATTCAGGCAGTTTTCTGGGAGTAATAAAGAAACAAACAGGAAAAAATCTTTTAAAAATGTTCCGTCTGTTACTATTGGCAGGTTTGAGGCGGAGATTGAAGGTTTTCCATTTGCTTGTAGTTCCCGTTTTGTCCTGCCGGCTAGGGTGGCGCTAGAGAGCAAGAACATTTTTTGTGAGATTTTTGTGGATAGTGGAGCAGCTGTCAATCTCATTGATAATCAATTTGCAATAACTCATGGTTTCCAGGTGCGCACTTTGGGAAAGGATATTCCTGTTTTTGCTATTGATTCCGCTCCACTCTCTCAGAAATCATTAAAGGGCATAGTTCACAATATCCGTTTAATTGTGAGTGATGCTCATGTTGAGGATGTGTCATGTTTCGTCCTTAGCGGTTTGCCTACCCCTCTGGTGTTGGGGCTGCCCTGGCTCACTAAACATAACCCCACCATTGATTGGCAAGCGAGGCAAATAAATGGTTGGAGTGACTTTTGCAGAGAGAATTGCCTCACGACATCTGTTTCTGAGGTTGCTACTAAGACTGTACCATCTTTTCTCTCTGAATTTTCGGATGTCTTCTCTGAGAGTGGAGTTCAGGATTTGCCCCCGCACAGGGAGTACGATTGCCCTATTAATCTCATCCCAGGCGCCAAACTGCCTAAATCTCGTTTATACAATCTTTCCCAACCTGAGAGGATCACTATGCATGCTTATATCTCTTAGAGTCTGAGAAAAGGACACATACGACCCTCGAAGTCACCTGTTGCCGCAGGTTTTTTCTTTGTTAAGAAAAAAGATGATTCTTTAAGACCTTGTCTGGATTTCAGGGAGCTGAACAGTATCACTATTCGTGACCCTTATCCGCTTCCTCTGATCCCGGACCTGTTTAACCAGGTTGTTGGGGCTAAAGTCTTTTCCAAATTAGATCTAAGAGGGGCATACAACCTGGTCAGGGTCAGAGAAGGAGACGAATGCAAGACGGCCTTCAATACCCCTGAGGGCCATTTTGAGAATTTGGTTATGCCTTTTGGTTTGATGAATGCCCCAGCCGTTTTTCAGCATTTCGTGAACAGCATTTTTTATCATTTGATGGGAAAATTTGTATTAGTGTATTTGGATGACATTTTGATTTTCTCTCCTGATTTCAAAACTCATAAGGAACATTTACGTCAGGTCTTGCTCATCCTGCGGGAGAATAAATTATATGCGAAACTGGAAAAATGTGTGTTTGCGGTTCCAGAAATTCAATTTCTGGGGTTTCTTCTCTCCACTTCTGGATTCTCTCCACACTGGATCTCATCGCTCGGAGATTCTGGTGGCCTGTGCTTCGTAAGTCGGTAGAGGGTTTTGTGGCAGCCTGCGAGACTTGCGCTCGTGCCAAAGTCCCTCATTCACGGCCATCAGGTCCTCTCCTTCCCTTACCCATTCCTTCCCATCCTTGGACACATCTGTCCATGGACTTCATAACGGATCTGCCTCGTTCCTCAGGGAAGACTGTGATTCTGGTGGTGGTGGACCGTTTTAGCAAAATGGTGCATTTCATCCCTTTTCCTGGTTTGCCCAATGCTAAGACGCTGGCGCAGGCATTTATTGATCACATTGTCAAATTGCACGGTATTCCTTCAGACATAGTCTCTGATAGGGGCACGCAGTTTGTTTCCAGATTCTGGAAGGCTTTCTGTTCTCGCTTGGGGGTTCGGTTGTCATTCTCTTCTGCTTTCCACCCGCAGTCGAATGGCCAGACAGAGCGCGTCAATCAGAATCTGGAGACATATCTGCGCTGTTTTGTGGCGGAGAATCAAGAAGATTGGTGTTCTTTTTTGTCCCTTGCTGAGTTTGCTTTAAATAACCGTCGTCAGGAGTCCTCTGATAAGTCACCATTTTTTGGTGCATATGGGTTTCATCCGCAGTTTGGGACTTTCTCGGGAGAGGGGTCTTCTGGTTTACCTGATGAGGACAGATTCTCCTCGTCTTTGTCATCTATTTGGCAAAAGATTCAGGATAATCTAAAGAGCATGAGTGAGAGATATAAGCGTGTGGCATATAAGAGACGTGTGCTTGGTCCGGACCTGAATGTTGGTGATCTGGTGTGGTTGTCTACCAAGAATATCAAATTGAAGGTTCCCTCCTGGAAGTTGGGTCCTAGGTTTATTGGGCCTTACAAAATCCTGTCTGTCATCAATCCTGTTGCCTACCGACTTGATCTTCCTCAGACTTGGAAGATCCATAATGTTTTTCATAAGTCCTTATTGAAACCTTATGTTCAACCCATTGTACCCTCGCCTTTGCCTCCTCCTTCGATTATGGTTGATGGGAATCTTGAATTTCAGGTCTCTAGGATTGTGGATTCTCGGCTTGTCCGCGGTTCTCTCCAGTACCTTGTTCATTGGGAGGGTTATAGTCCTGAGGAGAGGATGTGGGTCCCAGTGACGGACATTAAGGCCTCTCGTCTCATCAGGGCTTTCCATAGGTCCCATCCTGAGAAGGTGGGCTCTGAGTTTCCGGAGTCCACTCGTAGAGGGAGGGGTACTGTCACAACCAGACAGCTGAGAAGCTCTGACAGAAGCCTTTCAGAACCTCCTCCTTGAGTTTCTTTGTTGTGATGTTCAGTTCCTCATCTCGTTAGCCTCTCTCAGCTGTCATGTGGTTGAACTGATTGCATCCCTTTAAATTCCGCCCCATAATGCATTACTGGGCGGCTTATACTACTTCCTGGAGTGTGTGTGCATGCTGATCTTGTTTTCCAGTCTGCTACAAAGTTAAGTGCTGAACATTTATCTGTTATTTTCTGTTTGCTGGATCCCAGGTGACCCTGACTCCCTCCGTGTCTGGTGTAGGGAGCCGGTGGTCGTGTCCCCTCACTATTGTAGGATGTTCAGGGGTTATATAGTCGAGGTACGTGGATATGCAACCATCCACCTCTGGGATCGTTGCATAGGCTGAGCATCCAGGGAAAGTCTCAGGTCTTGTGCAGGGGTCTCCCTTATGGTTCCTTAGCTTTGGATCCAGTGAGTCATATATGCATGTTGCTTTGTCTTGTTTCCTGTACACCGTCCGTGACAGCGCAATGCCGTGTGCCCGTACAGCAGTTTACGACCACATATGGGGTGTTTCTGTAAACTACAGAATCAGGGCAATAAATATTGAGTTTTGTTCGGCTGTTAACCTTGGCTTTGTTAGTGGAAAAAATAGATTAAAATGGAAAATCTGCCAAAAAAGTGAAATTCTGAAATTTCATCTCCATTTTCCATTAATTCTTGTGGAACACCTAAAGGGTTGACAAAGTTTGTAAAATCAGTTTTGAATACCTTGAGGGGTGTAGTTTATAAAATGGGGTAATTTTTGGGTGGTTTCTATTATGTAAGCCTCACAAAGTGACTTCAGACCTGAGCTGGTCCTTAAAAAAGATTTGCTTCTAAACTTCTAAGCCTTCTAACATGCCCAAAAAATAAAATGGCAATAACTATTTTTAGAGTAATTACTATATATTATGAAAGTAGAGAAAAAGAAATTTGCTAATTTTTCTAAATTTTTGGTAAATTTGGTATTTTTTTATAAATAAAAATGACATTTTTTTTATTCTATTTTACCACTGTGATTAAGTACAATATGTGACGAGAAAACAATCACAGAATGGCCTGGATAAGTAAAAGCGTTTTAAAGTTATTACCACATAAAGTGACATACCGTATGTCATATTTGCTAAAAAATTGCCTAGTCCGAAAAATGCCTGGGTCCTTAAGGGGTTAAAACAGATAACTGCACCACTGACCAGCAAATATATTTTTTCTTTTTACAGTAATACATGCCACAAAAGGCTTTCAATTATATAACTGCACTGCTGACCGGCAAATATATTTTACTTTTGCCACTAATACACGCCAAAAAAAGCTGTAATTTTAGCACTTCACCACACAACGGCTAATAAGCCCTTTTCTTCCAACTATTAAAAGCCCAAAAATACTTTAGAACATTTAACTGCACCGCACAAGGGCAAATAAGACATAGAAATATTTCCTTGTAATAAACCCTGGTAATGACTGTATTAAACAGCACTTGCACCCTAATAAGAACGGTTTCCTGGAATTACAGAGCTGTATAATGGTAATTTAGATCCCCAATCAGTAGCCATTATCTGCCTAATGGTGGTTTGACTCCCCCTGTTCTCCTGTGACAGATGCCAGTTGTTACGATGTGGACTCTTGCTGAAAGACGCCAGGATGGCCAGTGTTGTTGCTTTCTCTGTGGCAGTTTTGTTACGTCCACTTTTTGGTAAAGCCTGTTTTGCCAAAATTTGGCTAGCAAGTTAGGGAGCCAAGCAGTGAAATCAATTAAAAACACAGGATCTTTGGAGCTCAGCCAGAGTAACTATTGGCGTCTTGGTCGCCTCTCTTACCAAGAACCTTCTCCCTTGATTACTTAGCGTGGTGGGGTGGCTAGCTCTAGTAAGAGTCCTGGTTACTCCGAACTTCTTCCATTTACGAATTATGGAGGCCACTGTGCTCTTGGGAACTTTCAGTGCAGCAGAATTTTTTTAAATCCTTCTCCAGATCTGTGCCTCCATGCAATCCTGTCTCTGAGCTCTACAGGCAGTTATTTTCTCCTCGTGACTTGGTTTTTTATGTGATATGCATTGTCAGCTGTGAGATCTAATATAAATAGGGCTGTGTCTTTCCAAATCATGTCCAATCAACTGAATTTACCACAGGTGGACTCCAATCAAGGTGTAAAAACATCTCAAAGATGATCGAAAGAAATGGGAGGACTAATGTCAAATTTCATAGAAAAGGGTCTGAATACTCATGTCCATGTAAAATTTTTGTTTCTTATTTTTAATAAATTTGCAAACATTTCTAAAATTATCTTCTCACTTCCTCATTATGGGGTATTGAGTGCACATAACAAAATGTGAAAAAGTGAAAAGGTTTGTCAATGCACTGTAGACTGACCCCTTGCAGTTGCACTTGCGTTATCTTCTAGCGGGGTGCATAGGAAACAGTCCTATTATCCCTAAAACTATACTGTAGACCACACAAAAATGTATTTATTTCTCAAGCACAAGAAAGGTTGTTGATTAAGCCGAAATATAAACTCATATGATGTTTATGGACAAATACAGGGGCACATATTTAAATGCTGTTGTCCTTGTTTTAGAATATAATCTTCTTTTTCCTGTATGACTTGCATTGAGTTGAGTAAACCAAGCCTTCCAATGCCGTCAGTAAAACCGAGCAACCTGGTCTTGGAAAATCAGAAAATAAATTGCCAACTTGTCCTGGATAAGTGGAACTTAAAGGCGATGTACACCTTCGGAGGCAAATTTTGTTTATGATTGCATTTTACTTATTTTTGACCAATTGGCCATTATTAAAAATATTGAGCCGTTTTGTCACAAAGGGTTAAAGGGATTGTCTTATCATAGACAACGGGGGCTGCAAAACTAATTGTACATGCCCTCATCATCTCCCGCCTAGACTACTGCAACATTCTCCTCTGTGGCTTTCCATCTAGCGCACTCACACCCCTCCAATCTATCCTCAACTCTGCTGCACGACTGATCCACCTCTCACCCTGTTACTCCTCTGCCTCTCCCCTCTGCCTATCCCTTCACTGGCTGCCCATTGCCCAACAAATTCAGTTCAAAATACTAATAAATACATACAAGGCCGTCCACAACCTGTCCCCTCCCTACATCTCTGAGCTACTTTCCCGATACATCCCCACACGCAATCTCCAATCCTCACAAGACCTCCTTCTCTCCTCTCCTCTTATCACCTCTTCCCACAATCGCCTCCAAGATTTCTCCCGTGCATCCCCCATACTCTGGAACTCGCTACCCCTACATATCAAAGTCTTACTGTACCTACAGTGGAATCCTTCAAAAGAAACCTGAAAACCCACCTCTTCAGACAAGCCTACAACCAGTGACCCTGCTGCCTCTATACCGCCATGACCAGCTTCACCCGCACCTACTGTGTCCTTCTCCCATACCATGTACCAGTTTGTAACTTGCTTAGTGCATTTGTCTGTATTATATATGTATACCTCTTCTCATATGTACAGCGCTATGGAATGAACGGCGCTTTAATAATAAATAATAATAATATCGCTAGGATATGCCCCCATTGTCTTATAGGTCTGGGTCCCACCGCTGGGACCCGCACCTATATCAGGAACGTAGCACCGCAAGGTGGTGGCTGGAGGACTCCAGTCCGGCCACCATTAAGCCAGCTCCCCATAGAAGTGAATGGGAGCGCACTGCGCATGACCGGCCGCCGCTCCCATTCACTTCTATGGGCTCGATGGAAATAGCCGAGCCAGTGCTCAGCTGTTTTTGCCGGCCCCATAGAGAATGAATGAAGGGCAGCTGCGCATGCGCAGTGCGCCCTCCTTCACTTTCGGGGCTCCGTTTTCTATATAGGTGCAGGTCCCAGCGGTGGGACCCACACCTATAAGACAATGTGGGCGATATGCCCCCATTGTCTATGATGAGACAACCCCTTTAACTGCATTCCTAGCTGTGTGACTGGTACTTTCACTTTCACTTTGTGCGGGTCATTTAATAAACCTTATCTCTAAACTACAAAGAGGTCATAAACACTTATTTAGGCCACATTCTTATCCATAAGATAAGAACGAGCTATAATGAGTGTTTATAATATCAGAGAGCAGAGATAAGGAGCCTGTCAGCTCCACAACTGAAGGAAAAGAGAGAAAATCCAGAGGCTACTAGTACAGCATCTCGTGTACAGAAAAAAGGATGCCATATTAGTTCAAAATGAGTACAATGCAATAATAAAAAATTGCCCCCAAAAGGTGTACATAACCTTTAAAGGGGTTATCCCATGAATAATGTAAAAAATTAAAATGAGATAACACAATGTCTTTTTAAGAACCAGTCGTGTGCCTCACAAGGATCCAGAGCTTTTGCCCATTCATTGCTCCAATTGCCCTGATTTATTTCAAGATAGATCTCAGCGAGTCACTCAGTGGCTATACTACATTACACATTTTAATTACATGCAGTTACACAAGTATTCAGATCCAGGAGGCGGTTTGAAAAATGTAGAATATTTTGGGCTAACCATTTGAAGGACACCAATTCAGATACAGATAACATCTAAAAAGACCAAAGCAAGAAGCAGTCTTAAAAGGAGTAGCTAAAAATTAAACTGTGGCAGTAAATAAATATGATAAAATCCCCCCCAAAAAGACACATGCTACCTTGATTATCGCCACCCTTTTAGGCCAGGGCTACACAACGACATGTGTGGCGCAACATTTTTTATAATGCCAGTCTATGGTGTCGCACTGCGACATGCTGCAACTGCCATCCATCCAGTATGCCACATGTCGCAGTGCGACACCATAGACTAGCATTATAAAAAAAATTGTGCGACATTGGTGCAACACATGTTGCAGTGTAGTTGTAACCTATATGTCGCGCAACACATGTCATCGTGTAGCCCTAGCCTAAAGCCTATGGTAAATGGTAATGCGCAACTTAGTTTACTCAGTCAAGTCTTTTCTTCAGGCCGCCTGACTGGCACTTTGAGGGTACACAGTTGTGCCCACCAAAACAGCATTTTTCAGATTCCGCAATTATTTAGGAACATGTCCCTCGTGACAGTTTTGCTTCAAAAGGACTGTCATCTGAAAATGTGCTGTGCTGCCGAGACCCCGCACAGTCGACTATATTATCACTATAGGAAGCCCCAGCGATCCTTCCTTTCCTCTGTGCCGGTGCTATTGCTGGTTTCATACTAGCGCTAAACTGTTCCGGTAGAGCCTGCCGGAGTTCATCCTATCCGGCATACCCGAATACTACCTTTCCCTTCTGGAGCCTATTGACTATAATGAGACCCAGCGGGGATCTGCCTTGTTTCCGGCATCAGCGGCCAGAAAGAAAATGCTGTTTGCAGTGGTATTTGTCTCGCGGAATCACGGCACTCATGATGGAAACAGGCTGGATCCCCCCTCCTGGCGGTGCTCCGCCGTTTCTGGCTGTTCGGGATGCAAAGAACTGAAGTGTGAAACTAGCCTAAAAGGTTACAAGGCAGAAATCAGTCGATAATCCTAAAAATGTTTACGGTACCGACTTTTAACATTTGTATTTTTCTCGTCTGCAACATATTTTATCAGCAATTTTCTAAGCTTTTTTTTACCAGGTCTCTGACAGCGCTCAGCAGAAAGTCGACCATTTACCGATGCATTTCTTCCCCAAAAAAAACAAAAAAACAAGTTTATCTAAACAATCTCAATCCCCGCAGAAAGGCTTCCAATTGCGATCACAAGCCCCGAAAGAAAATAATACATTGTACGAGAATGCATAAAAATAAACACACTTGTTATTTCAGGAAAAATCATTCGCGAAAACGGCTTTTCTTTCCCCGAGCTCTCCAATAATCATCGCAGGCTATTGGCGTGACCTGTCATTGACTCCTCCACATAACAGTTTCCATTAAGTGAGCAATTTTCACTGATCACAGGCTGGTTTTATAACAGCCCAATATGTTTTGCTGCAAATAAATAATTCAGGTTTTGCAGGCGCCTTCTGATTATTACAGGGAGAAATGAAGCTGGAAGATTTCTTCATACCCACAAGCTTTGTGGTTTGGTCGGTGAAAACGAATGTCTTGTCTTGGTGGAGCAGGCTGAGATGGTCCGTGGGATGGTTAGCTCTTCTGAATAGCTACCCTAGATAGATTGTGTAGTGTCCCACTAGGTATGGGTGGGCACTACACAAGGGTCAATTGGTGTGCGCGTTACTCCTACTCACAAGGAACAGAAATGTCATATTTAATTCTGCATTTAATGTATGTTTTAATGTGTTGTTATATGCAATGTACCCCTGTCTAATGCAGCAGCAGGCCTAGTTGGGTGTAGTTAGACATCCCAGACACTAGAGGGAGATAGGGAGCCCCTAGTATAAATGTCCAGGCCCAGACAGGGAGAGGGTGTGCAGAGCCAGGAGTCTGAGAAGACACAGGTTAAGAAGCCTGCTCCTGACATGCAGCTGGATAGCCCTGGCTGCTAGTGATGTCCAGGAGGCTGTTGAGAAGCTCCAGCTTGCCTGAGAACAAGAGAGCCTAAGTTAGCTCTGAAGAGATACCCCAGTTGTAGGATTCAACCTCCTGGGAGAAACCGACAGTTATCCACCTAATAGGAGGAGGCGACCCAGGGTAAGCAAAGTGACCCTGATAGGCAGAGGAACTTAGGAACCATAGCAAGCAGTATATTACCTGAGGAAGAAAGTAACCAAGGATATAAGCCACCCTTTTAGGCATCCGGGCCTTGGGAGATGTAAAGCCAGAGCAGGAGTTCTATAAAGGACACTGTACATTGATTCTGAGGAAAAGTACAACCTGCTGCTGAGTGCTTGTGGAATTTACCCTCAGTGTAACTTGCATGACTATTGCCTGCCATATTTGTGAATAAGCCCCTTTCGTGGAACTGTAATATAGAGACTGTACTACTCCCTGCTGTACAAAGTTGGATTGTCCAGTAAAGTTTCCGTTTGGTTCACTGCATACTTGTGTACCTTCATCTTTCCAACCATCAACCGGCGTGCCACCGGCCAAAGGCACTGGCGTCACGAATACCACAGGGACCTTGCCCCAGGCACACAAAATACCTGTAACATCCAGGGCACCTCAACTACCATCAGGCCTGGTCCCTATCTACAGAGCGTGCCCCAGAGGAACTGTGTCTACCTCTCCTTCACTGCCACGCGCCTGCCCAGGGTTCTTCAAATATAGTGAGTACCCTCGATTGCCCATAACTGTGACCTCACTTCGTCATCCCCTGCAGGTCTGGCGTGTTGCATAAATTGGCATCACGAACAGGATTCGAATATTCCTGCGCCATAGCGGATTTAAAAACTGTGTGCTGAAAATTGTCTTAAAGTGACATGCCCCAATTGTTTTATTGAAAATTGCTGGGCCAAAGTGAACTGTAATAATTGCGGTGTGAAAATAGCATTGTGTGGACTGTTTTCTACTTATTTAAGCCACCGCTTGCTGTCAAGGAATAGACAGCTATTTTGCTCAAAGATGGCCGCTGAGCTTGCTTGAAATTGTTTGCTGCGTCATCTTCATCTTAAATTGGCGGTAAAAATTGGCGCCTTCTGCTAAAAGTGCGGGAAGGCTGTATGCTGGCGCCACCGCCCTGTCTGGACATTTGCATGTCTGCTGTGATGGACTCCGCCTCCCCCATACTGGAGTACCTGGGGGGCGGCCTCCCAGTGCAATGGGAGGATCTGTCTGAACTTATTGGCGCCACCCTGTCGCTCTCCAGAGAAGGATCGAGCATGTTGAGGAGTGAGGACTTTCCTGCTGATATGTCCGCGCCTGACTTATTAACTATGAATGTGACTGGTGTTGAGCAAGAGGACGCTCCACCGGCCTACTCTCCGGGACCGGAGAGACCCGCCTGCCCGCCACCGAGGACGCAACCGGAGGCCTATTATGGCTCCTGGAGAGACTTCTTCCAGCCCTCGTTCAAGTGGTCCGCATTTATGGCAGAGATCCGGGAGGCCGCCATAAAGAAAACGACTAAGACAAAAATCTACTATGAAGAACTGGCAAAGACCGTTCACGAGTGCCACACCGACACACAACCCCGCCTGGAAAGGAGAAGGGGGTTGGTTGTGGCCTTTGACAAGGACCGAGGCTTCGGTTTCATTAAAGACTACCTGACTGGACGAGACTTACAGTCATGTGAAAAAATTAGGACACCCTTTGAAAGCATGTGGTTTTTTGTAACATTTTTAATAAAAGGTTATTTCATCTCCGTTTCAACAATACAGAGAGATTAAAGTAATCCGACTAAACAAAGAAAACTGAAGAAAAGTCTTTTCAAGATCTTCTGTAAATGTCATTCTACAAAAATGCCTATTCTAACTGAGGAAAAAGATAGGACACCCTTGCCCCTAATAGCGAGTGTTACCTCCTTTGGCTGAAATAACTGCAGTGAGACGGTTCTTGTAGCCATCTACCAGTCTTCGACATCGGTCTGAGGAAATTTTACCCCACTCCTCAATGCAGAACTTTTTCAGCTGTGAGATGTTTGAGGGGTTTCTTGCACGTACAGCCCTTTTCAAGTCACCCCACAGCATCTCAATGGGATTCAAATCTGGACTTTGACTTGGCCATTCCAGGACTCTCCATTTCTTCTTTTTCAGCCAATCTTTGGTTGATTTACTAGTATGTTTTGGGTCATTGTCATGTTGCATGGTCCAGTTCCGCTTCAGCTTTAATTTTCTAACTGATGGTCTCACATGTTCTTCAAGCACCTTCTGATACACAGTAGAATTCATCGTGGATTCTATGATGGTGAGCTGACCAGGTTCTGCTGCAGCAAAGCAGCCCCAAACCATGACACTTCCACCTCCATGCTTCACAGTTGGTATGAGGTTCTTTTCTTGGAATGCTGTGTTTGGTTTACGCCAAACATGTCCTCTGCTGTTGTGTCCAAATAATTCAATTTTGGACTCATCTGTCCAAAGAACATTATTCCAGAAGTCCTGGTCTTTGTCAACTTTATCTCTGGCAAATTTCAGTCTGGCCTCGATGTTTCTCTTGGAAAGCAAAGGTTTCCTCCTTGCACACCTCCCATGCAAGTTAAACTTGTACAGTCTCTTTCTGATTGTAGAGGCATGTACTTCTACATCAACAGTAGCCAGAGCCTGCTGTAGTTCTCGAGATGACACTTTAGGGTTTTTGGAGACCTCTTTTAGCATCTTGCGGTCTGCTCTTGGGGTGAACTTGCTGGGGCGACCAGTCCTGGGCATGTTGGCAGTTGTTTTGAAAGCCCTCCACTTGTAGACTATCTTCCGGACAGTGGAATGGCTGATTTCAAAATCTTTTGAGATCTTTTTAAATCCCTTCCCAGACTCATAGGCTGCTACAATCTTTTTTCTGAAGTCCTCTGACAGCTCTTTTGCTCTCACCATGGTGCTCACTCTCACTTCAACAGTCAGGAGCACACCAAACTAAATGTCTGAGGTTTAAATAGGGCAAGCCTCATTCAACATGCAGAGTAACGATCTACTAATTATGTGCACCTGGTGTGATATACCTGTGTGAGATCTGAGCCAATTTAAGAGGGAATACATGTGAGGGTGTCCTATCTTTTTCCTCAGTTAGAATAGGCATTTTTGTAGAATGACATTTACAGAAGATCTTGAAAATACTTTTCTTCAGTTTTCTTTGTTTAGTTGGATTACTTTAATCTCTCTGTATTGTTGAAACGGAGATGAAATAACCTTTTATTAAAAATGTTACAAAAAACCACATGCTTTCAAAGGGTGTCCTAATTTTTTCACATGACTGTATATGTCAACAGGAGGTCCGTCAAGCGGAGTTACCTCCCAGAACGTCTACACAACCTCCGCGAGGGAGAGGAGGTTGAATTTACCCCTGCTGAGGGCCTGCGAGGCCCCTACGCCACTGCCGTGTCCCGTCCTAAGAAGAAGACAGAGGACTGGGACTTTGATGAGGACAACCCTGGCTGCGAGCGTGAATCTGAATGCTCTCCAGGACCGGCCCATCACGCCTTCCAAGAACGGGGCTCTTTCATTGGCCCAAATGTGTTCTGGCAGCCGACAGTGGTAGAGAAGAGGGTTAGCCCATGGCCCTCACCTGAGTTGCCTCGCAGGGAGAAAACCGTCCGTGAGCTTCAGGATGCAGAGAGATTTAAAGCTGCCCTGGAGAATATCCGCAGAGGGAGGAAAGCGGACGCCTCACCTGAGCCTGCAGCGGCTGCGCAGGACGAACCACCCACCGCCCAAGTGCCGACAACGACAGCGGAGACCAGCGATCCCGACTCCGAAAGCCTGGACGACCAGATCGTGCGGCTGGAGCTGAAACTGCGGGAGCTACGCCAGCTTGCCACCGCCAGGATCCGGACTCCACCTGGCCTACAACGTAAGGACCCGGACGTCTCCGGGCCAAAGGTGAGAGTACCTGTCCCTGCCAGTCGTCCCTGCTTAGTACCGGCACCTGCGGTGGGATCCTCTTACGCTGTGCACCGGCGCACAGAGCCAGTCGTTCCAGAACCCACCGGACCGCTTGCAGCAGCGGTACCCAGGCCAGTGCAGCAGCCCACATTTGTTATGCCTGCTCCGGTGAGGTCAGCGACTTTGATCACCCCTAGGCCTATGGGGCCTATACCTATTAGGGGTCCGTTTATGTTGCAGTTGCCCCCCAATACTGTGTTGTGGGCACATCCATCTGTTGAATCGCAATACAGGCCCAATATACAAATGGAGCCAGGGAGCACCACTGAAATGCAAAGTTAATATGATATGCCCCTGTGAATTGGCCTGCTAGGCCCTTGATGTTTGCTTTATTTGCCAAGGGATCCTAAAGAAGAGTTAACCCTTTCAGGACAGGAGTCCTTCGTTGTTTTGGCCCTCTGTTGCTGCTGCCAGTTACCCACGGCTCAGTGGAGGCGGTGAGCCACTGAAATACCACGTGCAGCAAGGCCATCTTGTTTACAGGACCTCCTGCCTGCTTTCTCAGAGTGAAAACCCAGTTGTGCCTGTTTTCATAAGTTGCACTCTTAACCCTTTAACCCCCTTTTCAGGTTGATTAAGGGTATTACAGCACTACTTTGATGTGTATGCCATTTAAATAATGTGGACTATTTTATGCGCTGCTATTTTATTATGCAACTGGAATTTAAAGGAATTGGGCCCAGGGATAGACTCAAATGCACATGAGCCTCTGAGATTTTGCTATTGTTTTAAAGTATTGTGCCCAGAGATGGACTCCACCCCGTGCGAGCCTCTGTGATTCTTGCTATGATTCCTAAAGGTCTTATATCTCTACTTAGCTGTGGAATGAACGAAAAGAAAAAAAACCTGGGTACGGACTCATTTTATATGCTTTGAGCCTCCAAGGATTGTTATTTAATGTTTACATTTTCCATGGACAATTTGCACTTAAAAAGTATTATATGGACTATCCTGGTATTTACTGTTACGCTGTGCCAGGTCAGCGCCCCTGTTCCCATTGTTTTATCCTGAGAGAAGAGAACGACGCCCCTTTTCACCATTACTTGCTCCTATTCCAGTGGAACTGCCTAATATATGTATACATATAATGTATATTTTGCAAATGTAGATGTGTTTTCCTGCTTTGCTTTATTGTCCTCATTACAGGTGCAGTATCCAGCTGTGCAGGGACCCTCCATGTTGCGCCGAGGACGGGCAACGTTATAGCGTGGGGGTATGTAGTGTCCCACTAGGTATGGGTGGGCACTACACAAGGGTCAATTGGTGTGCGCGTTACTCCTACTCACAAGGAACAGAAATGTCATATTTAATTCTGCATTTAATGTATGTTTTAATGTGTTGTTATATGCAATGTACCCCTGTCTAATGCAGCAGCAGGCCTAGTTGGGTGTAGTTAGACATCCCAGACACTAGAGGGAGATAGGGAGCCCCTAGTATAAATGTCCAGGCCCAGACAGGGAGAGGGTGTGCAGAGCCAGGAGTCTGAGAAGACACAGGTTAAGAAGCCTGCTCCTGACATGCAGCTGGATAGCCCAGGCTGCTAGTGATGTCCAGGAGGCTGTTGAGAAGCTCCAACTTGCCTGAGAACAAGAGAGCCTAAGTTAGCTCTGAAGATACCCCAGTTGTAGGATTCAACCTCCTGGGAGAAACCGACAGTTATCCACCTGATAGGAGGAGGCGACCCAGGGTAAGCAAAGTGACCCTGATAGGCAGAGGAACTTAGGAACCATAGCAAGCAGTATATTACCTGAGGAAGAAAGTAACCAAGGATATAAGCCACCCTTTTAGGCATCCGGGCCTTGGGAGATGTAAAGCCAGAGCAGGAGTTCTATAAAGGACACTGTACATTGATTCTAGTAAAAGTACAACCTGCTGCTGAGTGCTTGTGGAATTTACCCTCAGTGTAACTTGCATGACTATTGCCTGCCATATTTGTGAATAAGCCCCTTTCGTGGAACTGTAATATAGAGACTGTACTACTCCCTGCTGTACAAAGTTGGATTGTCCAGTAAAGTTTCCGTTTGGTTCACTGCATACTTGTGTACCTTCATCTTTCCAACCATCAACCGGCGTGCCACCGGCCAAAGGCACTGGCGTCACGAATACCACAGGGACCTTGCCCCAGGCACACAAAATACCTGTAACATCCAGGGCACCTCAACTACCATCAGGCCTGGTCCCTATCTACAGAGCGTGCCCCAGAGGAACCGTGTCTACCTCTCCTTCACTGCCACGCGCGTGCCCAGGGTTCTTCAAATATAGTGAGTACCCTCGATTGCCCATAACCGTGACCTCACTTCGTCATCCCCTGCAGGTCTGGCGTGTTGCAATTGCAGGCACCCTCAGCTAAGCTGATCTTGGAGAGTCATCTAGCAGCCTCCATAAACCTCTGTTATGGGGGGAGGAACACATATATGGCAATCCCTAAAATCCGTGGTTGCCTTAAAGGGCATCTGTCAGCAGTTTTGTACCTATGAAACTGGCTGACCTGTTACATGTGCACTTGGCAGCTGAAGCAGTGGCATCCTCAGGACAGCGATACAGATGGATGCTGCGTGGCAGGGGAAAGGTGTCTCCCTTCCCCGTTCCTCTGATAGGCTGCAGGCCTAGTGCCTGCAACCTTCATCGCGCCGCCTGAGCCGTACAGCACGGGACACAGGCCGGAAGAGGCCTGCACCACTTCACTGAGTGTGCCATGGAGGTAAGTATAAGGCTGGTTTCACACGGGCGTAGCGGGAAAAGGTGCGGGTGCGTTGCGGGAACATGCGTGATTTTTCCACGTGCATTGTAATGCGTTTTGCACGCGTGTGAGAAAAATCGGCATGTTTGGTACTCAAACCCGAACTTCTTCACAGAAGTTCGGGTTTGGGATCGGGGTTGTGTAGATTGTATTATTTTTCCTTATAACATGGTTATAAGGGAAAATAATAGCATTCTTAATACAGAATGGGTACAAAATAATGGAGGGGTTAAAATAATAATAATAATAATTTAACTCCACTTGCTCGCGCAGCCCGGCTTCTCTTCTTTGCTGTGTACAGGAAAAGGACCTGTGGTGACGTCACTCCGGTCATCACATGGTCCGTCACATGATCTTTTACCATGGTGATGGACCATGTGATGACCGGAATGACATCACCACAGGTCCTTTTCCTGTACACAGCAAAGAAGAAGACAGAAGAGAAGCCGGCTGCGCGAACAAGTGGATTAAGGTGAGTTAAATTTTTTAATTTTTTTTTAACCCCTCCAGCGCTATTGTACTTAGCATTCTGTATTAAGAATGCTATTATTTTCCCTTATAACCATGTTATAAGGGAAAATAATAAAGATCGGGTCCCCATCCCGATCGTCTCCTAGCAACCGTGCGTGAAAATTGCCCCGCATCCGCACTTGCTTGCGGATGCTTGCGATTTTCACTCAGCCCCATTCACTTCTATAGGGCCTGCGTTGCGTGAAAAACGCACAAAATAGAGCTTGCTGCGATTGTCACGCAACGCACAAGTGATGCATGAAAATCACCGCTCATGTGCACAGCCCCATAGAAATGAATGGGTCCGTATTCAGTGCAGGTGCAATGTGTTCAACTCACGTATTGCACCCACGCGGAAAACTCGCCCGTGTGAAAGGGGCCTAAGTGTTTATTTTTTTTATATGGTACAATACTCGTTACTGGCACATGATTGGGGGGCCATCTATGGGGGGCTCTTGTTACTGGCACATGATTGGGGGGCCATCTATGGGGGGCTCTTGTTACTGGCACATGATTGGGGGGTACTTCTTACTGGCACATGATTGGGGGGCCATCTATGGGGGGGTACTTCTTACTGGCACATGATTGGGGGCACTTGTTACTGGCACATGATTGGGGGCCATCTATGGGGGGCACTTCTTACAGGCACATGATTGGGGGGTATCTATGGAGGAACTTCTTACTGGCATATTATTGGGGGGCATCTATGGGGGCACTTCTTACTGGCACATTATTGGGGGCACTTCTTACTGGCACATTATTGGGGGCACTTCTTACTGGCACATTATTGGGGGCACTTCTTACTGGCACATTATTGGGGGCACTATGGGGGCATCTACTGAGGCCAAAAAAAGGGGTATTTTATATGGAGGGCACTATGGCGGAGAGGAACACTATGGGGGCTTCTACTGAGGCCACAAAGTAGGGGTATTTTATATGGGGGGCTCTGCAAAGAGGATTTTATACTGGGACACATTGTGGTGGGTACTATGGGGAAGGGGGAGAGGAGTACTATGGGGTCATCTACGGGGGCACTAAGAAGGGGTATTTTATACTTGCAAATTATGGGGGCCACTGAGGGCGTCTACTGGGGCAATATATATGGGTCATTTTATACTGGTACATTATGGGAGCACTAGGAGGAAGGGGGGAGAGGAGCACTATAGGGAAATTTACTGGGGGCACTATATAGAGGTATTTATACTGGCACATTATGGGGGCACTATGGGGACATTAGCTCAACTGGGGGCATTAAAAGTTTTTTTTTGCACTGGCACACATTATAAGGGGGCTTTTTTGTACTGTCACATTAGGGCAATTATTACTACTGGGGGGCATTATGGTGGGCTTTATTACTACTGGGGGTTTATGGGGAACATGATTACTAGTATGGGTACTATGACAGCATTATTACTTCTGGGGCACAGTGGGGACATGTTGGCGGCACTGTAGGAGCACTATTACTACCATGTGTGCTCTAGCAATAGAATTATTCCTATTGGTGGTACTTTTGGGGGCACTATTACTGTGGGGGCACCTTGGCACAGTATCAGCTTACCACAATTATTTTTGGGGGATGTTATGTTTACACTATTAGTCAGGTGCACTATTTGCTGGGCGCAGTTATTTTAGGGCAGTGTGTGCCAATAATTATTGAAGGGGGCACTATCTGGATGGTACTACTATTTTCAGGGGGTTTATCTGTTTCTGCAGTATAGTATTGGGGAGCACAGCGGCACAGTATTGGGGGTGGTAGCATGATTCGTCCAGAAGATGGGAGAATGATGGAAAAGTAGTACATTATTTTTTTTGTCAAACTGCAGAGATGAGAAATGGCTGAAAAATGGTGGTCTGGTCTGAAAGGAGAAGATGAGGAAAGAGAACATCTACATCAAAGGAGACGTCACTGGATGTAAGAGGTATGGGCCGCTGTATTACCCTGTATGTTCTGCCACATCCTGGCCCCAGACTTCAGGTCACATTGTGCGTGTTCTGAATTCTGGGGCTCACATCCATCTACTACATTATCTGTACACAGAGAGTTATCACTGTGTTATCTGTGGTGTTACATAGGACTGCAGGTGATATCTACTAAATTATCTGTAAAAAGGGGCATGACCACAGGTGGGGGGGGGGGGACACGCAATACTTGGCTTGCCCCGGGTGCTGGCAACCCACGCCACGGCACTCACTGAAGACATCTGTGTTGGTCCCATGTTCATATGTGCCCGCATTGCTGAGAAAAATGATGTTTTAATATATGCAAATGAGCTTCTAGGAGCAATGGGGGTGTCGTCGTTACACCTAGAGTCCCCTGCCGCTAGTGTGAAACTAGCCTTAGATGCTGGTCTTAATAAGCCCTATAGCGGGCGGTGGATCCGCCGGAGTTATGAAGAGGCGCCGGCCTCTACATAACTTCAGTGCATCCACCGCCGCTTCTAATTGTGAGACAGCTTCTTGTCACTGGCTACAGCCCTAAGAAGATGACGGAGCGGCAGTGCTGGATCAGAGCGGGCACAGGGAAAGAAGGTAAGGGTCCATTCACACGTCCGTAGAATGGATCTGCATCCGTTCCGCAAATTGCGGAACGGGTGCGGACCCATTCATTCTCTATGGGGCAGAAATGGATGTGGACAGCACACAGTGTGCTGTCCGAATCCGCATTTCCGGTGCGCGTCCCCGATCTTCCAGTCCGCGGCTCCGAAAAAAATATAGAACATGTCCTATTCTAGCAGACAAGAATAGGCAGTCCTATGTGGGTGCCGGCCGGGTGTATTGCGGATCCGCAATACACTACGGACGTGTGAATGGGCCCTAATGGGTATGTTTTTTCATTTTTTTTTATTTTACCAGGCTCCCAGCACTTTGTTAAAGTAAAAAAAAAAAAAAAAAACACTCTAAAGAATAATCACTTCTAACCTTTGTAATTTATCTGCAGAAGCCTTGATGCTTTATTACACAGATGGAGAAGCGATCTCCTCCTGCGGCCTCCGAACGTATGGAACAGCAGGTCTCCAGGCTGTGGTCTGCAATCAATCTCTGTAAAGGTCATTCACACTTATTTTCTCCCTCCATTTTGTTCTCTACAAGACACCATTCAGGAAGAAAGACAAGTTATGTCAGCGGGATTTGGCAAGGAATTACAAAAGATTACACAGAGTTTAGAAGTGTAAGAGGCAAAGTCAATTTAGGCATCGCAGAGTAGACAATAACATAGAAGCAGACCTATAACGATAATAGCGGACTGATAGAAAGGAAGCTCTGTGGACAGACGGACAAGCGGATGGACGGATGGATACTAGATAGATACCAGATATAGATAGATTAAATGGATGGATGGTCACATAAAACGGAAATAGGGGGTCATTGACGATCGGAAATATGCCTACCAGTATATTAGGTGTATTTCTGGTGCAGATTACGGCGTAAAGGTTATTCTGCAATCTGCGACTTTTCCTCGCTCACAGCCACGTCTAAAGAAGTGGGCGTTGCAGGCAGAGTCTTACATTTAGGCCTCATGCACACGCCCGTTGCTGGCCATGGCCTGTATTGCGGCCCGCAAACAGTGGGTCCGCAATATGCGGGCACGGGCCATGTGCTGCCCGTATAACGGATGTGGACCCATTCCTTGGAATGCGTCTGCAATCCGGAGCTGTGGTTGAATGGGTCTGGATCCGTCACGGCTGCCGCACAGATGGGGGCCGCGCAATTTGTGGTCCCCAATGCATGGAACGGCTATTAGAGGTGGCCGTGGATCGGCTGAAGTTATGTAGAGGCCTGCACCTCTTCATAACTCCGGCGGATCCACTGCCAGCGCAGGGGCTTATTAAGACCAGTGTCTAAAAACGTTATACAATGAAATCTATCTGTATAGCGCCACCTGCTGTATGCTCTTTTTCTAATTTTTCTGTCTACCTCACTGAGGTGGACGCACATGCTTAGTTTTGTTCTTCAACTGCCACCAGCTGCAGAAGACAGAATACATGCCCTGACAATGGACACACTCATTGAGAAAGGACATACCCCCTGAGATGCCAGCTTGAAATAAATTTTGCAGAGCAGTTGGAGCAATGAATGGGGAGATTTCTGGATTCATGTGAGGTACAGGGCTGGGTTTAACTTTGTTAGAAAGAGTTTTTCGTGTACTGTATGATGCATGGTTTTAATTTTTTTACACCAATCATGGGATAACCCCATTAAGCCTCTTTGTTACTCTGCACACTACTTTATCCAGTCCCAGGCATTGCAGCCGCTGCTCCACTGTGGAGACATGGAACTAGCATATAGCTTTGCAATAGTACCTCTAGAGCAGGAATCAGCAACCTTCGGCACTCCAGCTGCTGTTGTAACACCCCAGAGTTGGGTTACTAAACTCTTTCACCCCGCTACAACCTGTTAAGAGCATTAACATTGTCATCAGATGTAATTTCACATAAATGTGCATTGAAAGCCTTGTTAATTGTATATTGCTGTAATGTCTATGTTCACCAGCAGGTGGCAGCAATGTGTTAGCAGGGACTTAAGCCAGTTTAGTGTTCCTGTTCAGCTCCCCCCTCTATGAGCAGAGGTGGGCTGTGCCCACATCCTGCCTCATAGGGAGAGAAGGAAGTTAGTCAGTGTAACCCACCCCCTGCTAGGGGTAGGGTGTTGTCACGGAAAGGTGTACAGGAAACAAGACAACACAAAATGAATATATGACTCACTGGATCCAAAACTAAGGAACAAAAAGGGAGACCCCTGCATCAGACCTTGCACTCTCCCTGACTGCTCAGCCTATGCGAAAATCCCAATGGTAGATAATCGCATATCCTCGTACCTCAACTGTATAACACCTGAACACCCTATAATAGTGAGGGGACACGACCACCGGCTCCCTACACTAGATACGGAGGGAGTCAGGGTCACCTGGGATCCAGCAAACAGAAAAGCACAAATGAATGCACAACACTTATCTTGTAGAAGACTGGGAAGTAGGATCAGCATGCACACACACTCCAGGAAGTAATATAAGCCGCAAACTGATGCACTATGGGGAGGAATTTAAAGGGATGCAATCAGTACAACTACATGACAGCTGAGAGAGGCTAACGAGATGAGGAACTGAAAGCAAAACAAAGGAAGCTCAAGGAGGAGGTTCTGAAAGGCATCTGTCAGAGCTTCTCAGATGTCTGGTGGTGACAGTACCCCTCCTTCTACGAGTGGACTCCGGACACTCAGAGCCCACCTTCTCAGGATGGGACCTATGAAAAGCCCTGATGAGAGGAGTGGCCTTAATGTCCGTCACTGGGACCCACATCCTCTCCTCAGGACCATAACCCTCCCAATGAACGAGGTACTGGAGAGAACCGCGGACAACACGAGAATCCACAATCCTAGAGACCTGAAATTCAAGATTACCATCAACCATAATCGGAGGAGGAGGCAAAGACGAGGGTACAATGGGTTGGACATAAGGTTTTAATAAGGACTTATGAAAAACATTATGGATCTTCCAAGTCTGAGGAAGATCAAGACGGTAGGCAACAGGATTGATGACAGACAAGATTTTGTAGGGCCCAATAAACTTAGGACCCAACTTCCAGGAGGGAACCTTCAATTTGATATTCTTAGTAGACAACCACACCAGATCACCAACATTCAGGTCCGGACCAAGCACACGTCTCTTATCCGCCACACGCTTATATCTCTCACTCATGCTCTTTAGATTATCCTGAATCTTTTGCCAAATAGATGACAAAGACGAGGAGAATCTGTCCTCATCAGGTAAACCAGAAGACCCCTCTCCCGAGAATGTCCCAAACTGCGGATGAAACCCATATGCACCAAAAAATGGTGACTTATCAGAGGACTCCTGACGACGGTTATTTAAAGCAAACTCAGCAAGGGACAAAAAAGAAGTATGACAGCGGAGCGAGGCGCAGACGTAGCGCAGTGGAAATTGACTGGAAGGGGGAAGTGTCCAGGCAGGTTAGGGTTAATATGGATTAGGAAAGGGGGAGTGTTTCTGGGGAGGGTCTGTGGGGGTGGCAGGGAATTTGCGCGCAGTATATTAGGCTAGGGTTAGGGGCGGGAACGGCACCAGTGTCCGTTGCGCTCAGGCGAGTTGAGGTTGAATGCGTGTTTCGTGGCGGTGCATGTTCCTGGTGTTGATAATTGCATAGCTGACGCTCTTTCTCGTTTCCAGTGGGATCGTTTTCGCAGTCTGGTTCCGGGCGCGGATGTGACGGGTTTGCCGTGTCCTCAGTGGCTCTGGAGCGTGGCCTTGGGGTCTCGTTAGACCTGATTCAGCGGTCCGTGAGTAGCAGTACGTGGTCGGCTTATTCTTCTGTGTGGTCTCAGTGGGAACGTTTGATAGAGCAGGTGGGGGGGTGCGAGGGGGTTGATGATTATCATTCGTTGCTGGTTTATTTTGTGGGTGTGTCATTTAGTGCGGGTTTGTCGTTTTCGGCGGCGGCAAAGCGGGTGGCGGCGGTGGCTTTTTGGTTGAAGTTGCGGGGTATGGCGGATGTTTCCAGGAGTTTTTTGGTGCGGCAGGCTTTGAAGGGGTATCGTCGTAGTGGGGTTCGGAAGGATGGCCGTCGTCCGGTTTCTTTTCAGGTGTTGCAGTCGTTGTGGGACCGGGCGGAGGCGGTGTGTAAGTCCTGGTATGAGGTGTGTTTGTTTCGGGCGGCGTTTTCTTTGGCTTTCTTTGGGGCTTTTCGGGTCTCGGAACTGGTGGCTGGCAGTCGAGTGAGTGGCGGTGGTTTGCTGCGGGAGGATGTGAGTGTTGGTGAGGCTGGATTGCGGTGTCGGTTGCGTAGGTCCAAGACGGACCAGGTGGGTAAAGGGGTGTGCGTTTGGTTGCGGCCTCTGCCGGGGTCAGTGTTGTGCCCTGTGCGGTGTTTGGAGATTTTTCTGGCGGTCCGGCCGGATGGGCCGACTTCGTTGCTGGTTCATGTGGACGGTTCGGCTTTGTCTCGTTATCAATTTATTGCGGTTTTCCGACAATGTTTGACAGCGGCGGGTTATGAGGCAAGTGGGTTTGCGTCTCATTCATTTCGTATTGGGGCGGCGACTGAAGCCGCTAGATGGGGTTTGGGGGACGAGGCCATTAGGAGGATTGGCAGGTGGGAGTCCGCTTGCTTTCGTTCCTATATTCGTCCACATATGTTATGAAGTCGGTGGGTGGAGTGTGTTGATTTAATGTAATTTGTTATTGTAGGTTTGGGTGCTAATTTCTTTTGTTTGTTTGCAGGTTTGCCTTCTTGTTTGGCCTGGATTTTGGGCCATTCTTATGTGTATTGGGGAGCGTTGAGAGCGGACGTGCGGAGGAACGGGCGGCAGTTGGGGTTCCGGCCGGAGGACTTGCAGGTCCGGTGGATTGGCGTGCGGGGTATGCTGTGGGGGCGTGTGTTGCCGGTGTTCCATGAGTATGCTTCCCTGGATAGGTGCCCTGACATTGTGGTTCTGCATGTGGGCGGGAACGATTTGGGCGTTCGCCGCTCGAGGGATGTCATACGTGATGTGAAGTTGGATTTGCTGCGTTTGGCTGAGGAGTTCCCGGATTTGCTGGTCGTGTGGTCTGATGTGGTGGCAAGGAGTTCATGGCATTTTGCGAGGTCCGTGGATCGCATTAACAAGGCGCGTGCGAAGGTGAACAAGGAGGTGGGGCGCTTTGTGCGGCGGCAGGGCGGTTTGGTGGTGCGTCACCGGGAATTGGAGGTTGCGTCACCTCAATTCCTCAGGGCTGATGGGGTTCATCTTAATGAGATTGGGATGGACTTGTGGGCGCTGGGGCTTCAGGAGGGTTTGGAGTCCGCGTTCAGGGTTTGGCGGGACGTCCATAGGTGAGGTGTCTCCTATGTGCGTCGATGGCAGGTTAACGGGGGGTCCTGGAAGGCAATTCTACGTTTTATTAGGTGCATGACACGTTGGAGCGTGCATCTTATGTGGTTTGGTAAGCTGAAAGCTGGGGGGCTCCTGTTGGGCTAAAAGGCCTACAGGGGTAGAGGAAGATATGGATTCTGGAGGATTCGGTGCCCTTGGGTCGGAGAGTGCGGCCGAGGGTAAAAGGATAAGATGTGAGGAGTGAAGATAGCAGCTTCCTTGGGTTGCCTTCTAGGATCCTTCCGCAAAGGGATTGTTGGGACATTGTACTGTTGATGTTTGCATATATGTATATCTCATGTTTGCATTATAATAATGTTGGATAAAATATTGTTATTTAATAAACGGCTGCTATGGCCTTTCCACCAAGAATTCAGGTTTTGCGTGCTTACTGGGGGTAGGGGGGAGTGGTTGGTGGGAAGAGTCTGGAAATGATCTTACCTCCTTAAGTCACACCAATCCTCCTGATTCTCCGCCACAAAACAGCGCAGATATGTCTCCAGATTCTGATTGACGCGCTCTGTCTGGCCATTCGACTGCGGGTGGAAAGCAGAAGAGAATGACAACCGAACCCCCAAGCGAGTACAGAAAGCCTTCCAGAATCTGGAAACAAACTGCGTGCCCCTATCAGAGACTATGTCTGAAGGAATACCATGCAATTTGACAATGTGATCAATAAATGCCTGCGCCAGTGTCTTAGCATTGGGCAAGCTCCACCAGAATCACAGTCTTCCCCGAGGAACGAGGCAGGTCCGTTATGAATTCCATGGACAGATGTGTCCAAGGACGGGAAGGAATGGGTAAGGGAAGGAGAGGACCTAATGGCCGTGAATGAGGGACTTTGGCACGAGCGCAGGTCTCGCAGGCTGCCACAAAACCCTCAACCGACTTACGAAGCGAAGGCCACCAGAATCTCTGAGCGATGAGATCCACTGTGGCTCTTGCCCCCGGGTGCCCAGCAAGGACCGTATTGTGGTGTTCCTTAAAAATCTTGTGTCTTAAAGCGAGAGGCACAAACAACCTCCCAGGAGGACAAAGATCAGGAGCCTCTGACTGGGCTACCTGCACCTCTGCCTCCAATTCAGGATAAAGAGCAGAGACCACCACACCTTCAGCCAAAATGGGACCCGAAAATTCCCACCTCCCGGAAAACAACGTGACAGGGCATCTGCCTTCACATTCTTAACCCCAGGGCGGAACATGACAACAAAATTAAACCTTGAAAAGAACAAAGACCATCTGGCCTGTCTCGGGTTCAGACGCTTGGCTGACTCCAAGTAGGCTAGATTTTTATGGTCAGTAAACACGGTAATAGGGTGTCTGGCTCCCTCTAGCCAATGGCGCCATTCCTCAAAAGCCAACTTGATGGCCAACAACTCCCTATCTCCCACATCGTAATTTCTCTCTGCGGATGAGAGTTTCTTCGAGAAAAAGGCACACGGTCGCCATTTGGCAGGAGGAACCCTGAGACAAGACCGCACCCACACCCACCTCAGAAGCATCAACCTCAACTATGAAGGGTAGAGAAATATTAGGTTGTACCAAGATGGGAGCGGAAGCAAAACTCTCCTTGATATTAGAAAAGGCCTTATACGCCTCTACCGACCAGGAAGAAAAATCTCCCCCCTTTCTGGTCATATCAGCGAGTGGTTTAACAACAGAGGAATAATTCAAAATAAACTTCCTGTAATAATTGGCAAAGCCCAAAAAACGCATCAGCGCCTTCTGATTCTCAGGAAGCTCCCACTCAAGCACAGCGCGGACCTTCTCGGAGTCCATGCGAAAACCAGAAGCGGAGAGAAGAAACCCCAGAAATTGAATTTCTGGAACCGCAAACACACATTTTTCCAGTTTTGCGTATAATTTATTCTCCCGCAGGATGAGCAAGACCTGACGTAAGTGTTCCTTAAGAGTTTTGAAATCAGGAGAAAAAATCAAAATGTCATCCAAATACACTAATACAAATTTCCCCATTAAATGATAAAATTTGCTGTTCACGAAATGCTGAAAAACGGCTGGAGCATTCATCAAACCAAAAGGCATAACCAAATTCTCAAAATGGCCCTCAGGGGTATTGAAGGCCTTCTTCCATTCGTCTCCTTCTCTGACCCTGACCAGGTTGTATGCCCCTCTTAGATCTATTTTGGAAAAAACTTTAGCCCCAACAATCTGGTTAAACAGGTCTGGGATCAGAGGAAGCGGATAAGGGTCATGAATTGTGATACTGTTCAGCTCCCTGAAATCCAGACAAGGTCTTAAAGAACCATCTTTTTTCTTAACAAAGAAAAAACCAGCGGCAACAGGTGACTTCGAGGGTCGTATGTGTCCTTTTCTCAGACTCTCAGAGATATAAGCACGCATAGCGACCCTTTCAGGTTGGGAGAGATTGTATAAACGAGATTTAGGCAGCTTGGCGCCTGGGATGAGATTAATAGGGCAATCGTACTCCCTGTGAGGGGGCAAATCCTGAAATCCACTCTCAGAGAAGACATCCGAAAATTCAGAGAGAAAAGATGGTACAGTCTTAGTAGAAACCTCAGAAACAGATGTCGTGAGGCAATTTTCTCTGCAAAAGTCACTCCAACCATTTATTTGCCTCGCTTGCCAATCAATGGTGGGGTTATGTTTAGTGAGCCAGGGTAGCCCCAACACTAGAGGAGTAGGCAATCCGCTAAGGACGAAACATGACACATCCTCAACATGAGCATCACTCACAATTAAACGGATATTGTGAACTATGCCCTTTAATGATTTCTGAGAAAGTGGAGCGGAATCAATAGCAAAAACAGGTATATCCTTTCCCAAAGTGCATACCTGGAAACCATGAGTTATCGCTAATTGATTATCAATGAGATTGACAGCTGCTCCACTATCTACAAAAATCTCACAAAAAATGTTCTTGCTCTCTAGCGCCACCCTGGCAGGCAGGACAAAACGGGAACTACAAGCAAACGGAAAACCTTCAATTTCCGCCTCAACCCTGCCAATGTTAACAGATGGAACATTTTTAAAGGATTTTTTCCTTTTTGTTTCTTTATTACTCCCAAAAAACTGCCTGAATCTCCTAGAGGGACAAACATTTGCCAAATGATTTATACCTCCACAACAAAAACAAACCTTCCCATGCGTGCTGAATCTTCTATTGTCAGAGGCAATCAACCCCAGCTGTATGGGCTCCTGCTCAGAAGGGGTTGACAGCGACTCAGACACCTGCGCACAGAATGAGACCGCTGCACTGTCCTGGGATTGAGTATGACAGGAAGGAGTGATCTCTCCTCTCTCTCTAAGACGCCTGTCAATATGAACGGCCCGAGACATGGCAGAGTCCAAGGAGGTAGGCCTCTCATGAAAGGCAAATGCATCTTTCAATCCCTCTGAAAGACCATGGGGCAAAATTGACTTCGGTGTGCAGCATCATTCCAACCAGTATCAGCTGCCCATCTCCGAAATTCTGAGCAGTATATCTCTGCGGATTGTTTACCCTGGCATAACAGACGTAGTCTAGACTCAGCCAAAGCAATACGATCCGGATCATCATATATCTGACCCAGGGCTAAAAAGAATTCATCCACTGAACGGAGGGGCCGTGCCCCCACCGGCAGCGAGAAGGCTCAGGGCTGAGCGTTATCCCTGAGCAGCGATATAATGATCCCCACCCTCCGTTCCTCATCACCAGAGGAATGGGGAAGAAGGCGAAAATGGAGTTTGCAAGCCTCTCTAAAACGCACAAAATTCTCACTACCCCCGGAGAACGTATCCGGGAGCGAGATCTTAGGCTCAGAACAAACTCCATGAACGCAAGCTGAACCGGTCACTTGAAACCGAGAAAGAGTCTTACGGAGATCTGCTACCTCCAATGAAAGACCCTGCAAGCGTTCAGTCAAAAGTGAAACCAGATCCATGCTTGAGACAGTTTTGGCGGTTTATAATGTCACGAAAGGTGTACAGGAAACAAGACAACACAAAATGAATATACGACTCACTGGATCCAAAACTAAGGAACAAAAAGGGAGACCCCTGCATCAGACCTGGCACTCTCCCTGACTGCTCAGCCTATGCGAAAATTTCAATGGTAGATGATCGCATATCCTCGTACCTCGACTGTATAACACCTGAACACCCTATAATAGTGAAGGGACACGACCACCGGCTCCCTACACTAGATACGGAGGGAGTAAGGGTGACCTGGGATCCAGCAAACAGAAAAACACAAATGAATGCACAACACTTATCTTGTAGAAGACTGGGAAGTAGGATCAGCATGCACACACACTCCAGGAAGTAATATAAACCGCAAACTGATGCACTATGGGGAGGAATTTAAAGAGATGCAATCAGTACAACTACATGACAGCTGAGAGAGGCTAACGAGATGAGGAACTGAAAGCAAAACAAAGGAAGCTCAAGGAGGAGGTTCTGAAAGGCATCTGTCAGAGCTTCTTAGATGTCTGGTGGTGACAGGTGTGCGTGTAGGAGCTCCCAGATATAGGGATCCAAAGCCAGGATCTTGTCTCGGCTGAGACATTGATCATAATCCCCAGCCAGAGCCTTGCAGCCTCAGCTAGAAAAAAACAAGCAGACAACTCCAGTTCCAGGAAGAAGCATACCATGTGAAGATAACTGTGAGTAGAGTCGAGAGACCCAGGAGAAGCCATAATCCTCCTAAGCAAGTCAGTCTCCAGACAGCAGAAGATAGATAGTGCATAAGCCAAATTCCTGCCACATTACAGAGCTACAAAGCAGACGTCCTTTTCCTGCAAAAGTTCCAGGCACATGATAGAGCAGAAGATATATTCCTGCCACACATTGCCAATACCTGCTGGGACCAAAGACTAATACTGTATCTTGCTTGAATGAAAACTACTACCAGTAAAAACAAGCTTGAACTTTACCAAAGGTCTGGATCTCAATTACTGATGCAAATTCCTCAATTACTCCTACTAGCACCACACTCATTTTATTGCAAGTGAGCCAGGATCCAGGAGTCCAGCTGTACCCAGGTAGGAGACACCGTTGACACTATTACCACTACCAAACAGAGATGTTACACCACTCTGGCATTCCTAACCTGGTACGTGAGTTACAACACCTTAAAGGGCCTTGTGTTAGTACCCTGCGCACACTGCAATTGGTGTCACGAACAAAACTATAGACTATTATACCCATATCCTGACCCACTGCATAATTTGGCGTCCGTGTAACCGTACCACGGTCCTGCTCATTGCACTGTGAAACTACATCTCCCAGCATGCAAACATGCTCGACTCCTCTTCACCATAGACTTAGGCCTCTTTCACACTTGCGTTGTCCGGATCCGGCGTGTACTCCACTTGCCGGAATTACACGCCGGATCCGGAAAAACGCAAGTAAACTGAAAGCATTTGAAGACGGATCCGTCTTCAAAATGCGTTCAGTGTTACTATGGCAGCCAGGACGCTATTAAAGTTCTGGTTGCCATAGTAGTAGTGGGGAGCGGGGGAGCGGTATACTTACAGTCCGTGCGGCTCCCGGGGCGCTCCAGAATGACGTCAGAGCGCCCCATGCGCATGGATGACGTGCCATGCGATCACGTCATCCATGCGCGTGGGGCGCCCCGACGTCACTCTGGAGCGCCCCGGGAGCCGCACGGACGGTAAGTATACTGCTCCCCCGCTCCCCACTACACTTTACCATGGCTGCCAGGACTTTAGCGTCCCGGCAGCCATGGTAACCATTCAGAAAAAGCTAAACGTCGGATCCGGCAATGCGCCGAAACAACGTTTAGCTTAAGGCCGGATCCGGATCAATGCCTTTCAATGGGCATTAATTCCTGATCCGGCATTGCGGCAAGTCTTCAGGATTTTTCTCCGGCAAAAAACGTTCCGGTCCGGAACTGAAGACATCCTAATGCATCCTGAACGGATTTCTCTCCATTCAGAATGCATTAGGATAAAACTGATCAGGATTCTTCCGGCATAGAGCCCCGACGACGGAACTCTATGCCAGAAGAAAAGAACGCAGGTGTGAAAGAGCCCTTACATTGTTTTCAGGGCTCGATCCGTTTTTTTCCATTTTTATGACTGGACAGTGGACACAAAACCACAGCTTGCAGCAGTTTTGTTTCCGGTCATAAAACGGAAAGCTGCCGGAATAGAAGACATCCTGATGCATCCTGAACGGATCTCTTTCCATTCAGAATGCATGAGGACCAAACGGAACGGAAACACTTTTTTCCGGTATTGAGATCCTCTGCCGGATCTCACTACTGGAAAACAACAACGCAAGTGTGAAAGTAGCCTTAAAGTTTTTTGGGGGGACTAGTAGGGGTTTTAACAGGTGTTGCTTACCTCATGTACATCTTTATCATGCAATTTGGACTCTCCTAACCTGTTTTTAACATGTAAACAAATCCCTCTGGTTTGTTTCCATCCTGTATGTAGCACTTGCTTTTCCTGCAAGGGCATTATATGCGATGAATAAGCATGTGTTAATATGATGGAAGAGGAGAAGGAGGATGAGAAAAGGAAGATTCAACCATATACCCTTGTTTGTGGTGGAAGGGGTGCCTAGGAATACAGTGTATTCAGTACATTATAAACAACACATTTAAAGTGCCTTTATGTTCATCAGCTTTCCTCTGGTTTGTTAATTTATATAAGAGTTAACCGGTCAGCATTTTCAGTTGACAGGCAGTGATGCGCTTATCTGTTATAATGCCACCAGCAGCACTAAATACCCGCTCAGACAAAACGCTGGTGGCAGGGTAGGCCAGCACCTCCAAGGCGTAGAGCACCAGTTTGTGCCACGTGTCCAGCTTGGACACCCAGTAGTTGTAAGGCACTGAGGGATCATTGAGGATGCTGACACGGTCTGCTACATACTCCTTCACTATCTTCCAAAACTTTTCTCTCCTTGTGGCAGTAGGCCGCGCATCAGGGTGAGGGTGCTGGCGGGGTGTCATGAAACTGTCCCAGGCTTTGGAGAGTGCTGCCCTGCCTCTGTTGGAACTGCTGTGTGTTCCCCTTGTCTCCACTCCTCGGTTGGCCAAGGAACTACGGACTCTGCCGCCAGCGTTGTCAGATGGAAATATTTGGAGCAATTTTTCAACAAGGATCTTCTGGTATTGCACCGTTTTGCTGGTCCTCTCCACCACAGGAATGAGAGATGAGAAGTTCTCTTTGTAGTGTGGGTCAAGAAGGGGGAACAACCAGTAATCCGTGTTGTCTAAAATGCGTATAAGGCGCAGGTCGCAGGTAAGGCAGCCTAACATGAAGTCAGCCATGTGTGCCAGAGTACCAACAGGCAAGACTTCGCTGTCGTCATCAGGAGGATCACTCTCAATCTCCTCATCCTCTTCTGCCCACCCACGCAGAACAGGTGGAATTAAACTTCCATGGGTACTACCCTCTGTAGCGGAGGCAACCGTCTCCTGCTCCTCCTCCTCCTCTTCATCGTCCAATTCACGCTAAGAAGACGAACTGAGGGTGGTCTGGCTATCACCCTGTGTAATGTCTTCCCCCATTTCCACCTCTTCCACATGCAAAGCGTCGTCCTTAATTGTGAGCAGCGAGCATTTGAGTAGACACAGAAGTGGGATATTTACGCTGATAATAGCGTTATCACTGCTCACCATCTGTGTTGATTCCTCAAAGTTTCTTAAAACCTCACAGAGGTCAGACATCCATGCCTACTCCTCGCTTGTGAATAGTGGAAGCTGACTGGAAAGGCGACGACAATATTGCAGCTGGTATTCCTCTACTGCCCTCTACGTTCCACATGTTGGCCAGGCTTTGTGAGCAGCAGAGTTCCAGCGCGTGCTCACGTCGCACAACAACTGGTCAGCTGGCAATATCAAGCGGTGCTGCAGCGTTGACAGACTGGCTGAAGCTGTCGATGACTTTCTGAAATGTGCACACGCGTGGCGCACCTTCACCAGTAGCTCAGGCAAATTTGGGTAGGTTTTGAGAAACCGCTGAACCACTAAGTTTAAGACGTGCGCTAGGCATGGTATGTGTGTGAGCTTCCTGATCTCCAAAGCCGCCACCAAGTTACGGACATTATCAGACACAACCATGCCTGGTTCTAGGTTGGGTGGCGAGAGCCACAGCTCAGTCTGGTCAATAATCCCCTGCCGCAGCTGTGTTTGTCCCCTAAGCATATCAGCTTCAGCACGGCCTGTTGTCGCTTCCCCACTGCAGTGCTACACTGCTTCCAGCTACCGAATGATAACTGACTGGTGCTGCACGCTGATAATTCGGAGGTGGAGGTTGGAGCCACTAACGTAGGTGGTGGCGGAAACCCTGATGGAATTTGGCGTCTGTAGCACCTGTGCCATCCCAGGGTACGGCTCGCCCCCGGCCTCCACAACATTCACCCAGTGTGCCGTCAGAGAAATGTAGCGTCCCTGGCCAAATGCACTTGTCCATGTGTCTGTGGTTAAGTGGACCTTTTCAGTAACTGCGTTGGTCAGGCCACATGTGATGTAACGGGACACATGTTGGTGTAAGACGGGAACGGCACAGCTTAAAAAATTGTGGCAGCTGGGGACTGCGTAATGCGGGACGGCCGCCGTCATCAGGCTGCAGAAGGCCTCAATGTCCACAAGCCTAAATGGCAACATTTCCAGGGACAGTAATTTGGAAAGCTGTGCATTTAGTGCTATGGCCTGTGGGTGGGTGGCTGGGCATTTGCGCTTGCGTTCAAATGCCTGGGGTAAGGACATTTGGATGCTGCGCTGGCACATGGAAGTGGATGTGGTCGCTGATGGTGCTTGCGAAGGTCGAGGTGCAGGGCGGGAGGCATCCAGGCCTTCGCCTTCAACAGGGCATTGGATCCAACCGTTCGTCCCACTTATTACGGTGCTTGGATGCCATGTGGCGGATCATGCTGGTGGTGGTGAGGTTGCTAGTGTTCACGCCCGGCTCATTTTGGTATGGCACAGGTTGCAAACTACTATTCTTTTGTCGTCCGCACTTTCCTCAAATAAGCGCCATACTGCAGAACACCTACCCCTTGGCAAGGGAGATTTCCGCAAGGGGGTGCTCCGTGAAACAGTTGCAGGCTTGTTTGGTGTGGCCCGCCTTCTCCCTTTTGCCACCCCAGTGCCTCTTCCAGCCTGTTGCGGTGCAGCAGATCCCTCCCTCTCTGTACTGCTGTCCACGCTCGGCTTTCCACCTTCCCAGGTTGGGTCATTGACTTAATCGTCCACCACATCACCTTCCACTTCCTCACTCTGCTCGTCATCCTGACTTGTTGACCTAACCACTACGTCAGTGATTGACAACTGTGTCTCATCCTCAACCTCTTGAGACAGTAATTGCCGTTGACTTATTGGCAACTGTGTCTCATCATCATCCACCTAATTAAACAGTAATTCTGCCCCCCACCGTCATCTTCTTGTGATTGTGGATGCTCAAGAGTTTGGGAAACAGGGCACAAGATCTGTCCGTCTTCAAGTGTGCTTGGCGAGAGGGCTAAATCAAGGAATGGTGCTGAAAAGAGCTCATCGGAATATCCGAGTGTGGGATCACTTGTTTGCCCAGACTCTCCATGGTGGGAGGAAGGAGGATCAGGGTGAGGATTGGGTTGAGCAGACTCTTGGCTACTGAGAGTGGACTTGGTGGAAGACAGGGTGGTGTTTAACCGACTGGAAGCATTATCTGCTGCAATACAACCGACCACCTGGTCACACTGGTCTGACCTCAAGAGTTGGGTCCTGCACCGCCCTGCAAACTGGGACATGAAGCTAGGTATGGTGGATGATTGTTTTTCTTGTGCTCTAGCAGCAGGCACAGTTTCACCACGCCCAGGGCCACGGCCTCTGCGTGCACCATCAGCATCATGGCCACTACCACGTCCCTGGTAATGTCACTGTCAGAAGCGGACACCGTCTATTGACAAAGTACACTGTATGTCACAGATATTTTTTGGATGCGCACACTTTACACTTGAGATGTGGAGCAGCTAATGTTGCTGTCTGCAGCGGCATAACTATTGTACGCTATTTAACGCAGGATGCGCTAAAAATAGATATTGCTGCCACACACAATGGTCCTTAGAAGGACTTTTGGGTCTCTGAAAAGTTTTGGTGGTAAAAATATTCTTAAATCACTCCCTACACTGTCTGTCCCTTCCTCAGCACAGCTCTCCCTGACTAAGAATGAGCCGAACATTCGTCATCGGGTGCTATATAGCACCCGATGACGTGTTCCGGCTAGTCAATGATTGGAATGCCAGCGGCCAATATGGCTACAGCAGTGCTTCTCAATTATTTTCTGTCATGCCCCCCCTAGGAAGAAGAAAACATTTCGCGCCCCCCCTGCGCGACTGTAAATAGTATCATTTGTCTATAAAATTGTTATAAGTACAGCCCCCAGTAATAAGAGCCCCTCTGTGCCAGTAATAACAGCCCCTTTTGCCAGTAATAACAGCCCCCCCCTTTGCCAGTAATAACAGCCCCCCCCTCCTTTGCCAATAATGTTATGGGGGGATCTGTGGATGACGGACACTGTTATGGGGGGGATCTGTGGATGACGGACACTGTTATGGGGGGGATCTGTGGATGACGGACACTGTTATGGGGGGATCTGTGGATGACGGACACTGTTATGGGGGGATCTGTGGATGACGGACACTGTTATGGGGGGATCTGTGGATGACGGACACTGTTATGGGGGGATCTGTGGATGACGGACACTGTTATGGGGGGATCTGTGGATGACGGACACTTATGGGGGATCTGTGGATGACGGACACTTATGGGGGGATCTGTGGATGACGGACACTTATGGGGGGATCTGTGGATGACGGACACTTATGGGGGGGATCTGTGGATGACGGACACTTATGGGGGGATCTGTGGATGACGGACACTTATGGGGGGATCTTTCGATGACGGACACTTATGGGGGGATCTGTGGATGACGGACACTGTTATGGGGGGATCTGTGGATGACGGACACTTATGGGGGGATCTGTGGATGACGGACACTTATGGGGGGATCTGTGGCTGGCACTGTTACAGGGGGATCTGTGGCTGGCACTGTTATATATGTGCCATCCACAGACCCCCCACCCCATAACAGTGCCATCCACAGTGCCCCCCCAGCCCATAACAGTGCCATCCACAGACCCCCACCCCTTAACTGTGCCATCCACAGATTCCGTGTGCCCGCCGCCGCCGTTTAAAGTTATTAAACATGCCGCCCTCACTCCTAATAGTACCGTATATCCGAATTTCTTCTGTATAATGCCGGCAGGCGGGCCGGGCGGCCGGCGCGTCCCTCAGTGACGTCACTTGTCTGCGCCGCCTGCTTCATTCATAAAGCAGGCGGCGCAGGCACGTGACATCATGCCCGGCCTGCCGGCATTATACAGAAGAAATTCGGATATATGGTACTATTACTAGTATACCGGAGGGAGCGGTGGGGCGGGGCTATAGTACAGTGACCGCACCGCCCCACCACTATTGCCGGCCCCCAGCTCCTCTTCCCAGTCCCTCCCCCGGCCCCCGCTCCGTACTGCGCCGGCCTCTGATCAGAGGAAGGGAGATGAGCGCTTCCACAATGGAAGCGCTCATCTCCCTGCCGCATATTACACTGCCGCACACCCCAAAGGCCGGCCCTGAACGAGCCCCCCTTTACGGAGCCTGGCGCTCCCCCTGGGGGGCGCGCCCCACTATTTGAGAAGCACTGGGCTACAGCAGTACAGTGAGTGCAGTACTTACATGCACATTAATTGGCTGTGTAGCAGCCAAGAAACATGCGGGGCGGAGAGTCGAGAATGCTCGATCATCACTAATAGATATATGATGTGGATAGACAAATTATTATGGTTATGTGGCAGCCGCTTCTGGTTTCCAGGGCAACCAGGTCTGCTGGTCAGCCCATTTGGACATCAGAACCCCAGGCCTATAAGGTGGTGTGCTGGGGCTCCAGAACATCAGGGCGCTCAGCCGGCAACTCCTCCAGCATGCAGGGACATCCCTGCTCAGTATAAAGGCCAGCACCTGCATGTGCAAGAGCCATTGAATTTCTTGTCCTCTGGCTCCCCCTGCTGTTCCCTTGTGGTATTGAAGACTCCTTTGGTGTTTGGATTTCTGGATTGGTATTGTGACTGTATTTTTGGCTTCTGGAGATTTGGTATTGTAATGATCTCCTGGTTTTGACCTTGTGTGTTGATTTTGTTTGCCTCTGGCGTTTTGTGCTTCATTGTCCGACTTGCATGTGACCCTTTACCGTACAACTACTCTTTATATATGTCTGTTGTTCCCTGTTTGTGTGTCGCCTTCACATGTATTCCAGTGTAGGGACTGCTGCCCAGTTGTGGGGTCCGCTGCCTAGGGTGACCATGCAAGTGGATAGGGATAGTGGGTCCAGGAAGTTTTAGGACTGCACTATCCCTGTTTGTGTATGACGGTAGTTGTCTATTCTTGACACAATTGCAGTATAAGGAGGCCTTTCTTCACTTAAAGCCTTCAGATATCAGCTCAAATCTGTGGGGAAACCCAGCAGCAAGTGTCCAGTTCCTCTGCAGAGCTGTCAGGAGGTAAAGCATTACACATTCTCCATTAGAATTTCAATGGGATATCATCTACTGCATGGATGTGGCGGGTCCTCCAAGGCCAACGTTCCAAAGCTGCTCTGGTCCGTGCTGCTCTCCACTTCCTGCTCAACACACGGGATATGGATGTAGCTGCCCATGCAGCCAATCACTGATTGCAGTGGTGACCTCCTCAGCCGTGCACTGGCTAAGCAGGCATCTCCAGCCATTTCTTTTGAGTTGAGCCTGGAACAGAAAGCAGAGGGGACAGCCCTATTAAAGAGTAAGTTAAAGGGATTGTCCACCTTTGTGGGCCTTTCAACCTGACCCCCCCCCACACACACACACCACTGGCTCTGTGGGGGAAAGTATACTTACCTGCTCCCCGACGCTGACTTCAGGACCCTCCAGTCCCATGATGATGTGGTCCAGCGTGTCAACATCCGGTTCGACAGAGGTCACATGTGCCGCTGCAGCCAATGACTGGCCCCAGTGGTGACATGACCCCCAGTCTTCACATCAGTGGGTCATGTGATGCATAGGGGACATGTTATGCCAGTCATTGGCTGCAGCAGCATACGTGACCCCCATCAAACTGAATGTTGACAAGAGGGACAAAGCACGGCAGCGGGGGACCCAAGGAGACATGCTTTCCTCCGCAGGTCCAGAGACGTGGTGGTTTACCCCGAAAGGCCCCCCTGATAGTGGACAATCCCTTTAAGTTTTGCTGATACTTACAACACATACTGAGGAAGTAACATTTTGTCATTTGATTCTGAGGAGCAACTGTCAAAGACGTGTGCTCGGTTTCTTTTTTTATCTAGAAGACATGAAAACTGTAACATGGTGACATATTTGTCTTTTTGGATGACGCAGCTGTCCGTGCAACAAGCAATCATTGGTTTCTAGCATCTTCTTGCTACATTAACACTCTGTGGAGTCCCGTGTGGCCGCACTGACTGATCTCGCCAGTTTGGCTGTTATGTTGCGGTAGCATCTGGAACTCATCAAGGAAATAAAATACACAAAATGGGGTCTCGTACAAAAAATCCTAGAACTTAATAAGATGTTGGCTGCAGTTAGTGTGATGTCTCCAGGGAGGAAAACATCTGAGGATGAGAGAAGGTAAACCTCCGCAGCAAGCTGGATCCAGGTAAGTGTCAATTATTCCCTTACCCACAACAGAAATATCTGCTAATCCGGCACGTATTTCCAGCACTGATTTCTGACTTAAGGGAGGAACATTTTTTACATACAGTAGGCCAAACATTGCTACAAATCACTGCGTGCCCAAAATTTTGCAAAAACTTTCTTTCTTTTTTGCGCCATACATTCTAAAAGATAAATATTTACGACTGATTTAAGTAGAAAGCCAGAGAATGGCACCTTTTTTGCCAGAAATGTTTGCCTGCTATGAGCAGATTTCATTTTCTTGCTTTCAGATGGTTCCAAATGCTCCACATTTATTTAAAGGGAACCTGTCACCGCATATTAAACCGACCACAGTACCTTACAGTATCCCCCAGTGTGTTGCTAATCATGTTTTTCTTTCCCCTTTGTGTTTCTTCATACTTGTTAAAAAACGCTGTTTTAATGTCGGTTGGCGCTGTCTCCGAGTCAGGCTTGAAGTCAAGGGGGCAGCGGCCTCCTTGCTTCAAGTAAAGCTAAGCCCGCCCCTTTAACCTACTCTCTACAATTAGATGGACACCCGCCTGCATTTTGCTTACTGCAGATGCACCAGACAATTCGTTTGCGCGCGCGCCCGGCCGTCACGCTGTAACAGCATACCGCGCATGCGCTAGAAGAGCGCGATCCCGGCGCTGAAGTTTAAATAGTCAAAATCTGTGTTATCTTCCATCATAGTTTTTAGGGTACATGCACATGTTCAGGATTCATGTGCAGAGAATCCACACTGAAATCCGCTGGTAAATTTGTGCGGTCAATCCGCATCGATTGGTGCGGATTTGCATGCGGATTTTCCTAAGTGAATGGAGAAAATCCGTTGAGGAAAAATAAAATAAATTGACATGCTGCGGATTTTAAAATCCGCACCGCAGGTCAAAATCCGCGCGGAAAAAAAATCTGCATCGTGTGCATTAAGAATTTCAAATTCTCATAGAATACAATGTACGTGACCTACGGTGCGGATTTTCCGCACGCCAATCTGCATGCAATCCTGATTGTGTGCATTTAGCCTTAAGGGTAGCATAGTATGAGTATACTAACCGTACCTAACAAGGAATGCAGTGGTTGAGTCCGCTAAATGGAGTGCTCCAGCCGCCCGCTCACCAGTGATTATTGGCGGATATGTTTACATGCCGCCCATCAGTAAACGCTGGGGGGAACACTTCATGAATACTCATAACTACGAGTCGGCTGTATTCTGCTCTGTTAGCCAAACTGTGCAATGTTTTTCAAAGGGCAGCCCACTGTGATGACAGATCCACTTTCATTATGCCAGGCCCTTTACTTGCTGTGCCGTATGTAATGTGCGTATACGCAATATATCAAAATCCCGAAAGTGAGTGCGATAGCTCTGCTGCCTTCTACAAAGTAAACGAGGGCTCCCGGAGGAGTACAGGACGGGTTTCAACTCATGGAGTTAGATTTTAGCCATGAGGCGGAGGGCCTGTGGGCCCGCTCAGGTACAGCTGCTACCTCTGCATCCATTATCCTGAAGAAGAGAAACGGAAATAGCGCTCAGCATTTTGGAACTGGCGAAGATTTACCAGCCAGATCCCCACTGATCAGACATTTATGGCATGTTCTGCGGATACTTTTAGAAGCATCTACGATAGAAAACGTCTTTAACCCCTTAACATAGTTTTCTTTCAGATTTTTTTCATCATCGTCTTCTAAAAGCCCTAACTTGTTTTCATTGACATAGCATTGCCAGGGCTTATTTTTTTTGTAGAAAACACCAAAATACAAAGACAGTCCATATGCGATCTGCATTTTTTGTGGACCCATTGTGAACTTGTTCCATCTGTTGCGCGGTCTGCCTCCATATATCCGTTTCGCAAAAGATAGAACGTGTCCTATTTTGTTTCACAAAATGCAGACCGCGAACACACTGATGTAAAAATAAACTGCGGATAGTATCACGTTATCCTGTGGGGCAGTACGATTACAGCGATGCCAAATTAGTTTTATGTTTTACTACTTTTGTATAATAAAAGCGCTCAAAAGCTTTGTGTGTCGCCAAATTCTCTATTTTTTTCATTGCTGCATCTGTGAGGGGGCATATTTTTTTGCAGAACGAGACCACATTTTTATTGGTACTATTTTAGGGTACTTTCACACTAGCGTTTTCGTTTTCCGATATGCATCAGTTCAGTCCCTCTTACGTTTTTTCGATGGAGAAAATACCGCAACATGCTGCAGTGAAATACTGAACACTTGCCGGAATGCTGGATCCGGCATTAATTTACAATTTTACATTGAAGTGTATTAGTGCCAGATCCGGCATTAAGTGTTCTGGCAAAATGGATCCGGCTTTTCGGTCTGTGCATGTGCAGACCTTTAAAAATGCCAAAACAATTAATACCGGATCAGTTTTTCCGGATGACACCGGAGAGACAGATCCTGTATTGCAATGCATTTGTCAGACGGATCCGCATCCGGATCCATCTGACAAATGCCATCAGTTTGCGTACGGATTGCCGGAATCCTCGGCCGCAAGTGTGAAAGTAGCCTTAGGTACATACAACCTTTTCATCGCTTTTTTAATCTTATAATTTAATGAGGGGTGAACAATAAATAGCAATTCCAGCAACAACACTAGCAGAGTACTAAAGGAGGAAGACCTGGGGGCCATTGTTACACCTCCCCCAGCTGCCAGGAAAACCCACTGGTGCCCCATAATCGCAGGGGATGGATGGGACTTCCTGATAGTGTGACAAAGGGAGCACCCTCCATCTGTCTAACAACTTTAGATGCCGAGGTCGCTATTGACCACAGCATCTAAGGGGCTAAACAGTCAAAATCTGTGTTATCTCTGATCCCAGCCATTGCAGCAGGAGCACGGCTATGTACTTCAGATATGATCTTGCTGCTGATTGAGCAGCTACAAGGGACAAGTGAACAGAACCCCATAATAGTAAGGCACTGGACCTCTGAGGACACGTGCCAGTGCTATACTATTGCCGCACTGATCCTTTAAGGGGGTTTCGAACCAGTTGTGAAATCTGCAAGGGATCAGCCAGTTTACAAACCAAAGAAATGAGCTGAGCTCACCCACTAAAGGTCCCTCCATTCGCAGGGGACCAGACCTGCAGCGCCAAAACGGAGAGACCATTAGCAGGTGAGTTCGGCTTTCTTTGCTTTATAAGCCAGGCTTTACAAGGAGTAGGACAACCTTTTTAAGGGGTTAAAATAATAAAGATGGGCACTGTCCAGTATCATACATTTAATATGTAGCAATAGTGCAGACTGAAAATCCCTGCACACCACATAAGTCTTGTTATTCCGATAGGCAGACATTATTTCCAGTGAGACCATGCCACCTAGTGTGCGCTGAGGGACTTGCATCATGATCACATCTCTTTATTAAATTGCAAACATGATAAAATATGTACAAAAATAAAATGCTGACAACAGTCCAGAACCCCTGTGAAGCCTGAAGGCGATTTTCTCCTTCCACTCGGGTCATAACTTCTCTATAATGACGCACCAGTTTCCCTGATCGTGGTAACTGTGCCGGACGGCGACACCGGTGACTTTTCTACACAACTTTTCCAGCTCCCCTTCGCGGAACACATGATAATACCGGTGATACACTGGGCCTGACAGCAGCTGGTTTTCTTCCTTGGCACTAGTGAATTCATTATTTCTAACTTGATTGCTTGATTTCAGATGCCAAGGAACTAGAAGGTCCTGAGAATCAAATGCCGTCCTGTTCGTGTGTACGGGGAGACTGGCGACTGGCTCCCGATGAGGCTGATCGCACGTGGGATTCTGGAGGATCTGCTCATTAGGAGTCTTGCCTTCCTTGAGGTACTTTGACTTGTTCTTCTTGTACTCCTGTTCCATAGCCCAGACGTAAATAAGAGCTTTCCCTCCTCTCTTAATTAGATGGAATAATTCTCGTATGGCTGCCAGTCTTCTTTCCTGCATGTAAATGAAAAAAATAAAAATCATATACCTCTGTGTGTAACTGTAGATGCATATTAATACAGTGCAGGTAGAAATGCTGTGTGTAGCTTGTGTATTTCGTTTATTTTCCTCTACATTATTTTTGTAAATATTAATGTGAGCTCTGACTGACCAGCAGCCTCCCCTTGCAGCTCCCTCTCCCCTCTCACAGCATCAGTCTCACACACAAAGAGACTGCAGCATCATCCCCTCCTCCTTCCTGTATGCTTTTAGTTGTCAAGTTAATCAAGATGTGCTTTTTAGTGACCGAGGAGACTTGTGAACATAAACAGAAAGCCCTCCGTCTTGGGCAGACCAATGAAGAGAAGCATACTAAGGCTACTTTCACACTGGCGTTTTGGCTTTCCGTTTGTGAGATCCGTTCAGGGCTCTCACAGGCGGTCCAAAACGGATCAGTTTTGCCCTAATGCATTCTGAATGGAAAAGGATCCGCTCAGAATGCATCAGATTGCCTCCGTTCAGTCTCCATTCCGCTTTGGAGGCGGACACCAAAATACTGCCTGCAGCGTTTTGGTGTCCGTCTGACATAACTGAGACGGACGGATCCATTTTCTATGACACAATCTGGCACAATAGAAAACGGATCCGTCCTCCATTGACTTTCAATGGTGTTCAAGACGGATCCGTTTTGGCTATGTTAAAGATAATACAAACGGATCAGTTCTGAACGGATGCATGCGGCTGTATTATCTGAACGCATCCGTCTGTGCAGATCCATGACGGATCCGCACCAAACGCGAGTGTGAAAGTAGCCTTACCTGCTTCCCTGTGCTGGCTCCCCACATGAAGCAAGGGGATCACGCCCCCGCTGTAGCTAGCAATTGGCAGCAACATGGACATTTACATCCTGGGAACACGGCACGGCAGCCAAGCCCGGGGTGAAAAGGAGCGAGGAACAGCACCAGGATGGAGATAAGTATGCTTCTCTGGCTAGAAGGGGGGAGAGGGTTGCCAAAATTCTCCCCCAACAAAGGTGCACAAAGCATTTGAGAATCTAAACCAGACAAATCCTCCCATTCCTGTAAGATATGCCATAACTGTCTGATGCAGGTTACAACCATTTCCAGGACGAATGGAGGTCCCTTAATCACCATTGTGCAACAAGTTCGCTCAGTTGCTTCTGTTACCGCCGCATTCTCCTAATGGATGGAGGAAACCTCCAAGATGTGGGACCTACCCCTATCAGACAATGTAGACACATACTATGGAATACTTGGTACATCTGATGTAGATGTTAAGTGTGAAACGTAGTGAATTCCAATTTAAGCAAACCTCAGTGGAAAAGTGGTGAATCACGGCTATGGAGATACATGCATCAAACGAGCCATTTCTGAAAGGAACCGACAATGCATCACAAACACAGGCCTCAAATCTTCTTTCTCCACAGATGTCCACAAGGTTCTTGCTGCGGTCACAGCCGACCTGAGAAAAGAAAATTCTAGTATTATAATCCACACTGAAGGATTCACCCATGGAGGATGTAGAGTCTACAAAATCACCTCTTTTTCACTCAATCCCTGAATATGTTGTGGACCACTTTCTTCAGCATTGCCTGCTTTTCCGTACTGAACCCTTAGGACACTGCTACGATCAGGGACTGCGGTATAGATACACTGCCCATTGAAACGCACCTCCTGTCTCACCAGAGGCTCAGACTGCTGTCCTGTCCCTCATCCATGCTGCTTGTTCTGATTGGCTACTGAGTACCAGCAATGCTCACCCGGAAATTAAAGGGGTTGTCCCATCTTGCTGTTTCTAAACATTCTTACCTGCTCCCTCCATCTTCCTGTTCCTGCGCTCTTTACATCCGGGTGGCTATGGGCATGGTCATATGCACTGCTTCAGCGGTCATTTCACTGTGGAAGCCAGTCATTGGCTGGAGTGGTGTGTGGGACCATGTCCATGGCCAGCCGGATTTAATCAGTGCTGGCACCGGAAGGTAAAGAGAATGGAGGCAGCACAGAGGACCGGAGCGACAGGTAAGTATGGATCATCTGTTTCAGGGTCATGCTGCAGGCACTTGACAAAAAATAATTCTTACCCGAAAACCACTTTAATGTGGAGTTGCAGGAGAACTGTAGTATTACATGCTAGGAGGTCCCAAGAGCCCCCCCCCCATGATGTCCATGTGCCCTATTAGTCTATTAGAGATATTCTGCAGGATCTGCTCCTTAGATGTCCAGTGACTTAGAATTCCTGGTCTAATGTCATTTTTTTTATCAGAGGAAGGTCCTAATGGGCTTTTCTGAATCTAATCGTAAATTATACGCTATATTACAGTTTTATTGGGGCAGTTATGTGGTCAGATCACGAGCCACAGACGCTGCCCGGTACTTCCATAGTGTCCTGTTACCCTACTGACTCTATGCCGCCATACAATGACAGTATTACCCAAACCTAGATATTCCCTGATGAGTCCTGGCCACGGGTTAAATGTGGTGGGAGCCAGTAACTGACCTCCTTGGGTAACCCAGTGTAGGGGCAAGATCTGGACTTGGCTGCCCTTCTCAGGGTGGGTACTCGGATTCACCCATAACCCATACTTTACCAATTCTTGCTCTACCGGCACCATAAGATCAGTCAGATTATTCTCCTCCTGGCCTGTTACTAGGGCAGATTTTGGTACGTTGACACTACTTGTTGCGTAGTACTAGGCTATCATCAAGGTCTGGGGGGCCGCTTGGTGTTATAGGATCTAGTAAAGGTTACATCTTAGGCGTGATTCAGACAGCCATTTATGTTGGGACATACATCAATCCGTGTGGACGTCTGTGTGCGTCCATTTTTTTCCTGCACCCATACACTTGAATAAATGAGCCTCGGATGGAAAATGGACTATAATGGTACGTGCTCCTGGTTCCTACGTGTGGACCAACAGTCTCACAACAAAGATGGATGTGCAAATTAAACCATTGACTTTAATGGGTCTGTGTGCTGTTCGAGTGCGGTCCGTTACCCACACGGATTGAAAATATGCCAGTCTAAATCAGGCCTTAGTTTGTTCTCACCTGTGCATTGGACTACATGGTGAGCTGGGCCACACACCCATACATATCCCTAAGATATTGAGAGAAGAGATTCACTAATAGAAATGTGCCAGAATTATGACTCCATATGATCTTATGAGTGCGGGACAATAGCCCCGCGGGCAGGCCGATGCGCGCAGCATCATAGTAACCTATGATGCTGTGCGTTCCCGTGCGCACGATGTATGCCACTCCGGGACATATGGCCCTAAATGTGAGGCAGGATTAGTAAATCTGCCCCATAGTTGCTGCCTTATTAGTTCTGGGCCAGATCCTCGAACTCTCTGGGTTATCGGATGCCGGAGTAATGGAATTCACTGCACGTGTTTTAATAAAAACTACAGAAAGCGAATCGATGACCTCAGCTGTCAGGAGCACCTTGGAGCAGAACTAAAATAAGAATCCATGGGTGCGGGACAGGAACCCGTCAAGATTATTTACAAGAGAAAAGCCACAGAATGAAGGCAGGCAAGGCTGAGCATTTAACCAGACGGTCATGTGGAAAATGTACTTATTATGTGAAACAAGAAGGGAGAGAGAAACGACCTTGAGAGTGATCCTAACACACAGAGAAATGTTAATGAATTGTAAACTAATTGAAGGGAACAAAGCATATTACTTTGTAATTTGCATCTAAATTGCATGAAATACATTTCGCCTCAGACTTGGTTTCTGTCCTTGTCTCTGACCACATAAAAACCAGAGAAAATGACAACGTGAGGGGGGGAGGTTGAGTTATGGGCCTCAATTATAGTTTACGGTAGCTGTTAATTATGGGTTAGTGGCGCTCATTTCCGTGCCCGCTCCTCAGTTTTATTTATTTAGAAGGGATTGAATTGGCAGCAAGTGATGATAAGGGAACGGAGAGCCAACCGGACAGGTGACAATAAATCCTCCAGGGTAGAGATGAGCAAGTACATTCATATGAATCGATTTGTTCATCAAACAGAGTTCTTGAGCAGCGGGGACAGGTCCTCACGGGGAGGGGGGGACCTCTTGAGCACAGGGACAGCCCCTCACAGTGGGGGGAGCCTCTTGATCAGCGGGGACAGCCCCTCACAGTGGGGGGAGCCTCTTGAGCAGCAGGGACAGCCCCTCGCTGCTCAAGAGACTGCCCTCCCCCCCGTGAGGAGCTGTCCCCGCTGATCAAGAGGCTCCCCCCACTGTGAGGGGCTGTCCCTGTGCTCAAGAGGCCCCCCCCCCTTGAGGAGCTGTCCCTGCTGCTCAAACGGCCCCCCACTGTGAGGGGCTGTCCCCGCTGCTCAAGAGGCCCCCCCCCCCACGAGGAGCTGTCCCCGCTGCTCAAACGGCCCCCCGCTGTGAGGGGTTGTCCCCGCTGCTCAAGAGGCTCCCTCCCCTGTGAGAAGCTGTCCCTGCTGCTCAAGAGACTGCCCCCCCCCCGTTAGGAGCTGTCCCCGCTGATCAAGAGGCTCCCCCCACTGTGAGGGGCTGTCCCTGTGCTCAAGAGGGCCCTCCCCCCCCCGTGAGGAGTTGTCCCCGCTGATCAAGAGCCCCCCCCCACGAGGAGCTGTCCCCGCTGCTCAAGAGCCCCCCCCACTGTGAGGGGCTGTCCCCGCTGCTCAAGAGGCCCCCCCCCCCCACGAGGAGCTGTCCCTGCTGCTCAAACGGCCCCCCGCTGTGAGGGGTTGTCCCCGCTGCTCCAGAGGCTCCCTCCCCTGTGAGGAGCTGTCCCTGCTGCTCAAGAGACTCCCCCCACTGTGAGGGGCTGTCCCCGCTGCTCAAGAGGCTCCCCCCACTGTGAGGGGCTGTCCCTGCTGCTGAAGAGGCTCCCTACACCTGTGAGGGGCTGTCCCTGCTGCTGAAGAGGCTCCCCCCACCTGTGAAGGGCTGTCCCTGCTGCTCAAGAGGCTCCCTCCCCCTCGTGAGGGGCTGTCCCAGCTGCTCAAGAGGCTCCCCCCGCTCCTCCCTGCTGCTTGATTGCCAGGGCTAGACATCTTGCCCAGCCCTAACAATCCCGCGCCACTGCTCCAAGTACCGGTGCAAGTGCTCAGGCTCTTCTGCTTCTACCGAAGACGCAACTGTGCATGCGCCACTACACTTCCGGTAGCAGCAGCAAAGCTACTTTAAAGGGGTAATGTCATCTCAAGCATGGGTAATATATCGCTAGTATATGCCACCAATGTCTCATAAGTTCGGGTCCCAGAGGTGGGACCTGCACCTATCTCTAAAACACAGCCAGCAAAGTGAAGAGCATGGACAGCGCATGCACAGGTGCCCTAAATTCTGAGCGTGCGGTTGGCTATTTCCACCAGCCCCACTGAAGTGAATGGAGTGGTGGGCGTGCTTGCCCGGTGCGCTTCCCATTCATTTCTATGATAGCTGATCTTAGGGAGACAAACTACAAAAAACACCATGGAGCCTCACTTAAGTCTCAACACAGCAATCCAAAGTGCAAAGCTCCCTGGGAAACAGTAATATGCAAAATAACTGTGGAGCCCCAGTTATGGGTCTTCAAATTTGCTTTGCTTGGTTTTCCTTCCCCAGAGGGATATCTGGCTTTCACTGTGTTGAATGCCCATAACCGGGGCTCCACGGTATTTTGCATATTACCATTCATTTTTATGGGACCTCTGAAAATAGCCGATTGCGCCACTCCACTATTTTCAGCATTCCTATAGAAATCAATGCAGGGCTTCTGCATGTGTACGGTCCGCTCTCATTCACTTTGCAGGCTCCTTTCTAGAGATAGGTGTGGGACCCCCATCTTTCAAGATATTGGTAGCATATCCTAGCGATATACCACCAATCACACAACTCCTTTAAACTCCGGCGCAGGTGCGAGATTGTCAGGCCAGGGCAAGATGTTCGGCCATGTCAATTAAGAGGTAGAGAAGAGCCTCTTGAGGAGGGGGGACAGCCCCTCGCTGCTCAAGAAACTGAAGAATTTGCTCATCTCTACTCCAATTCTGTGGCTTATTTTAGGAGAGAGATAGATGGTATCTATGGTACCTTGCTTCCGAATGCCCTTTACTAACATTACAGGCTGCCTATTACCAATGGGAATTCTAGACAGTAACGCAAGGAGTCAGAACCACCATTCAAAATTCTACTTACATTTCCAATGACAACAGTTCTTATTCATTTTTTGGAGGACAATGGCTGATGGCTATGTAGCAAAAAATAACGAATTGGCTCTATTCTACAGGCCAGCATACAAGGGTACAGTGTTATTTCAGCTTTTTGTATTTTTACACAATAAATAGGATGAGTTTTTGTTTTTTATTGGTACCATTTCCGGGGTATAAATAATTTACTGAATCATTTTTACTTTTGTTTTGCAGGAAAAAAAAAAAAAAGGTTATTTCATAACTATTATTATGGCATACATCCAGCCATATGAATAATAGGTTAACATTATTCTACAAGCCATTACAATGGCAGTGTGTTTTTTTGCTCAAATTTATTAACCTTTATTTTATTTTCAGTTGTCATGGTAACACAAAAAAACAAAACACAATCACAATGCAGGGGGCAGATCAGACCGAGTGAGCCCCTGTCTTTGTCAAGCTCCTTACATGCTGTGGTTGCTATTGATAGTGGCATAAAAGGAGTTAAACGGGAGGCCATGGGGCTCCGCTGAGCGCTGCTGTCTCTTCCTGGGCCTGTGAAGTCACATTCATCGGTCACATGGCCTAGGCTCAGCTCAGTCCCGTTCAAGTGAATCGGGCTGAGCTGCAATACCAAGTGTAGCCACTATCTAATGGACGGAGCTGTGAGCACCAAAACCTCCTCAAACAGCTGATAAGGTGTCGGAACCCCACTGATCTGATATTGATGACCCATCCTGAGGATAGGTTATCAATACCAAACACCCAGAAAACCCCGTTAATGTATGATGATCCATAATGTACAATTACGTCATGCAGGGTGTTAAACTGGTTAGGCAAAACCAGAAGCCAGCCAAACATCTGATTAAATGTTTTGCGACGGTAGCTTCTCTCACACTGGGCTCAGACGGGAGTGCATGCCTATTTTAATGGGGGGAAGGGAGACTGCAGAACCCTCTTAAAGTGAACTTACCCTCTACATTTTTTGTGAAGATCACTTACCATGTACAAATTCTTATTGACGCCAATATATTTGCCGTTGCCACAGCCTACGTCAGCCACGAGAGAACCGTCTGGTAGACTCATAAGGAAGTCGACCACCTTGGGCCACGGACTGTGTCTTGTGCTGCTGAAATGGCTAGCGATATCTTCATAGACCTTGTGAACGTATTCCTTTTCCAGGGATTCAGGCTCTAGGTCACTGACCAGAGGAGGGGTTTTCTTCTGTAGGACTTGCTGGCTATCACATACTAATGGAAAAGCTGTAAGAACACATAGAGAACACATAAGTATTAAGGCTCCATTCACACGTCCGTGGCTTGTTGCAGACCAGCAAATTGCGGATCTGCAACACACCCGCCCGGCACCCCTATAGAAATGCCTATTCTTGTCCGCAAGCTGTGGACAAGAATAGGACATGTTCTATCTTTTGCGGAGTTGCGGACCTGAAAATTGGGGCCGCGCTCCGCAAATGCGGACAGCACAATGTGTGCTGTCTGCATCCATTCCGCCCCCATAGAAAATGAATGGGTCCGCACCCGTTCCGCAAAATTGCGGAACGGATGCGGATCTATTTGCGGACGTGTGAATGGCGCCTTAAAGTGATACGATGTCAATAAGGTTTTAGGCTTTTACAGGTGTTGTCCTCAGGATAGGTCATCAATATCAGATCGGTGGGTGTCTGACAGCCAGCACCCCTACTGCAGGTGGCAGCGCCATAACACAGAGCATGAAGCCAGGAGCAGACAGCTCCTTCTGTTGTGTAGTGGCCATGCCGGGTTACGGACGCTCAGCTGTCAATCAACTCCCTTTCATTGCAGCTGCCATAAAGCACCTGAAGACTATTGTAATATAAATACAGACAATAAATACAGACAATGCAATGCACAACATCTGCCATTGGGACGTCCTCATACATATTAGACAGTCGGCTAGTTACACCAAAATCAGAGGGTCAGTGTCTATGACTAGTATAAGATCCAAAGTTATCCTGGTCTGCCACACTGTAAAAATGATTTTCAATTGTTGAAATGATGGAGGATAAGCGACAACCAACATGCCCACCATTAAAACGTCCACTGGAGTTGTTACCCAGCTAGTTACTGTATGTAGAGATTTTCCCACACTCCTGAATTTAACCAGCAGGAATCCGGGATCACTGGGTCGCAATTACAGTGGAAACTATACTTGTAGCCATAATGGTCGTCAACCAACTTTCTCAACTATCTATAGGATAGAAGATAAAGGACTGAGCTGCACACAGGCTTTGTGATTAAAGGAGTTTTCTGAGATTTTTATACTGATGGCCTATCCTTAGAATAGGTCATCAATATGTGATTGGCGGGGGTCCGACTCCTGCACCCCTGCTGATCAGCTGTTTGAAGAGGCAGCGGTGCTCACCAGCCTATTCCTAGGCCTGTAACGTCACTTTCATCGGCCACATGGCCTAGGCGCGGCTCAGTCCCATTCAAGTCACTTGGGCTGAGCTGTGATACCCAGCACAGCTGCTATCCAAAGGATAGACCTCTGTGACCTAGTCAAACAGCTGATCGTGGGGTGCTAGGAGCTAGACTCCCAGTCATGTGCCAAAAAACTGGTGTGTCATCTTAAAGGGGTTGGCGCATCTGCGCCTCCTGAGTATCAATATTTTACTCTTGGAAAAATTCCACACCCCTAGCATACAGCTACTTATGCCGAGATGGTGGTGAGGCAGGCAAGGTGCTTTAGGGGAAGATCCCTAGGGAAAATTAAAGAGGTTTTCCAGGCTTTCAATATCAGATGGGTGGGGGTCCGACACCCGGCACCCCCGCAGATCAGCTGTAGGAAGAGAAAGTACGTGCCGTGCACACTTGCCATCTTCTATCTCTCTTCCTGCTTGCCACAGACATAGCAGCGAGCAAGAACAGAGACAGGAGACGGCACATGCGCACAGCACGTGCCTTCTCTTCATACAGCTGATCGGCGGGGGTGTCGGACCCCCACCCATCCGATATTGAAAGCCTGGGAAACCTTTTTAATTTCCCCTAGGGATCTTCCCCTAAAGCACCTTGCCTGCCTCACCACCATCTCGGCATAAGTAGCTGTATGCTAGGGGTGTGGAATTCTAAAAAAATCTCTTGACAGTTTTTTTTAAAGGGGTTTTCCAGGAGTAAAATATTGATACTCAGGAGGCGCAGATGGGCCAACCCCTTTAACATGACACACCAGTTTTTTGGCACATGACTGGGAGTCCAGCTCCTGGCACCCCACAATCAGCTGTTTGACTAGGTCACAGAGTTGGTCCTAGGTCAGTGAAGTCACGTTCATTAAAGGGGTTTTAGAGATTTCCCAGGATAGGGCAGGGTTTGCGTTTTTTCATTCAGACGGGAGACTTACCACATTTACACGAGCCGGCTCTTATTTTCCTAAATGTAAAGGATGTCCTCGTACCCCTCTTGCTCAGGGTTAGCTCTTCTGTGTTCCCGCTGACCGTCCCAACTTTCTGTCCTTCTGATACTTGAATAACATCAAACTTTCTTGGAGTGATGCTGGAATGAAGCAAAGTTCAGTAATTATAGGGCAAGGATACGGCAATCATGAGTGTGACAGTGAAAAGCGCTGACTCTGGACGATCCCTCGGCGCCACTGACATTACTCAAAGGAGGAGAAAATTGCTTTGCTATTGAAAAGCAAATGAAGTGGAAATATCCATAAACAAGTAATGAACTGTCCAGTCTACAGGACGCTCAGCTTCTGGGAGAACCTATACTTTGTGTAGCTCATGACTGGTGTCTTCAAGGCGTTCCCCATCAAAACAGTCATTTTATTGTCATCCATAAAGCCAGCATTATCTTTACAGGGGATGGAAACTCTTCATTTACTCACTGGACTGGAGTGCAATCTGGCCAAAAGTTGTAACCAGGAGAGAACAATGAGGAACATGGAAAGAGCAATAAAGCCCCCCTACAGTGACGCCTAACCAAGATACATAGTAAGGAGCTGAGTCTTGGTCCTGCAGCATCCCAACAACTAAAAGCTATTGACATCAAGGGCTAAGAGTAAAATAAAAAATTTTGCTAATAGTTTTGATTATGAATATTCTACCGTTTTGTGTCCACAGCTTCTATGCAGACCTTTTTGCCTCCATGGTTACAGAAGACTGGAAATTCTAAGAAACATTGATTATCAAGAAGTAGGGGACAGATGGAAAGATTTGAAAAAGTAGCGCAAACCATCGTTCATCATGACTGATGGCAGACTGTCTGCCAAAAATGTAATCAGCCCTGCTGGAAAATTCAGGCCACCGTTGGCCGAAAATGCATATTTTTTAAAAATGATCAGCCAAATTCGTCCGATCATTTGCCACTGTGCTCAAGGATCAGGGAGTCGTTTTTTTTTTTAAAGGGCCTCTGTCAGCAGATTTGTACCTATGACACTGGCTGACCTGTAACATGTGCGCTTGGCAGCTGAAGGAATCTGTGTTGGTCCCATGTTCATAGGTGCCCGCAGTGCTGAAGAAAATTATATTTTAATATATGCAAATGAGCCTCTAGGAGCAGCGGAGGCATTACCATTACACCTAGAGGCTCCGCTCTCTCTGCAACTGCCGCACCCTCTGCACTATGATTGACAGGGCCAGGCAGTGAAAACGTCATCACACTTGCCTGGCCCTGTCAATCAAAATGAAGAAGACCCGGAAGAGAGCTGAGACTCTAGGAGTAATAGCAATGCCCCCGTTGCTCCTAGAGGCTCATTTGCATATATTAAAACATCATTTTTCTCAGCAATGTGAGCACATATGAACATGGGACAGACACAGATGTCTTCAGCTGCCAAGCGCACATGTAACAGGTCAGCCAGTTTTATAGGTACAGATCTGCTGATAGATGCGCTTTAAAGACTGACTTGATGCAGGTGGGATTATTCCTATGAACTATCCCATGGAAGAATGACTGTCAGCAGTGCGGCCAATCATTGTCTGATTTATATGAGCAGCTATAGGTCTGCATAGGAGCTGTAGACACAAAAACTAGATTTTTGTACTTACCGTAAAATCTGTTTCTCTTCCGTTCATTGGAGGGGACAGGCTTGACCATGGGTATAGCTACTGCCACTAGGAGGCGGACACTAAGCACAAAAGTGTAAGCTTCTCCCTTCAGCTACAGTCAGGTCCATAAATATTGGGACATCAACACAATTCTAACATTTTGGGCTCTATACACCACCACAATGGATTTGAAATGAAACAAACAAGATTTGCTTTAACTGCAGACTGTCGGCTTTAATTTGAGGGTATTTACATCCAAATCAGGTGAACGGTGTAGGAATTACAACAGTTTGCATATGTGCCTCCCACTTGTTAAGGAACCAAAAGTAATGGGACAATTGGCTTCTCGGCTGTTCCATGGCCAGGTGTGTGTTATTCCCTCATTATCCCAATTACAATGAGCAGATAAAAGGTCCAGAGTTCATTTCAGGTGTGCTATTTGCATTTGGAATCTGTTGCTGTCAACTCTCAAGATGAGATCCAAAGAGCTGTCACTATCAGTGAAGCAAGCCATCATTAGGCTGAAAACACAAAGCAAACCCATCAGAGAGATAGCAAAAACATTAGGCGTGGCCAAAACAACTGTTTGGAACATTCTTAAAAAGAAGGAACACACCAGTGAGCTCTGCAACACCTAAAGACCCGGAAGACCACGGAAAACAACTGTGGTGGATGACCGAAGAATTATTTCCCTGGTGAAGAAAACACCCTTCACAACAGTTGGCCAGATCAAGAAGACTCTCCAGGGGGTAGGTGTATGTGTGTCAAAGTCAACAATCAAGAGAAGACTTCACCAGAGTGAATACAGAGGGTTCACCACAAGATGTAAACCATTGGTGAGCCTCAAAAACAGGAAGGCCAGATTAGAGTTTGCCAAACGACATATAAAAAAAGCCTTCACAGTTCTGGAACAACATCCTATGGACAGATGAGACCAAGATCAACTTGTACCAGAGTGATGGGAGAAGTAAAGGAAATGCTCATGATCCTAAGCATACCACCTCATCAGTGAAGCATGGTGGTGGTAGTGTCATGGCGTGGGCATGTATGGCTGCCAATGGAACTGGTTCTCTTCTATTTATTGATGATGTGACTGCTGACAAAAGCAGCAGGATGAATTCTGAAGTGTTTCGGGCAATATTATCTGCTCATATTCAGCCAAATGCTTTAGAATTCATTGGACGGCACTTCACAGTGCAGATGGATAATGACACAAAGCATACTGCAAAAGCAACCAAAGAGTTTTTTAAGGGAAAGAAGTGGAATGTTATGCAATGGCCAAGTCAATCACCTGACCTGAATCTGATTGAGCATGCATTTCACTTGCTAAAGACAAAACTGAAGGGAAAATGCCCCAAGAACAAGCAGGAACTGAAGACAGTTGCAGTAGAGACCTGGCAGAGCATCACCAGGGATGAAACCCAGCGTCTGGTGATGTCTATGCGTTCCAGACTTCAGGCTGTAATTGACTGCAAAGGATTTGCAACCAAGTAATAAAAGTTAAAGTTTGATTTATGATTATTATTCCGTCCCATTACTTTTGGTCCCTTAACAAGTGGGAGGCACATATGCAAACTGTTGTAATTCCTACACCGTTCACTTGATTTGGATGTAAATACCCTCAAATTAAAGCTGACAGTCTGCAGTTAAAGCACATCTTGTTTGTTTTATTTCAAATCCATTGTGGCGGTGTATAGAACCAAAAATATTAGAATTGTTTTGGTGTCCCAATATTTATGGACCTGGCTGTATACCCTTCCTACAGGGACTATGCTAAATCAGTTAGTGCAAAAGCAGTAGGAGAAGCAAGACAAAAACAGGAAAACCAAACTACGGTATGTACAAACCCAGAACCACATAGGCCAAAGGGGCCCGTAAACGAAAATCTACTTTTCTCATCCGTACAATTGGGGGACACAGTCTTGACCATGGGACGTTACAGAGCAGTCCCAAGGGTGGGCATAACAAGAAACCCTCCTACCAATCAGAGAACCGCCGTCTGCAAAACTCGACGCCCCAGAGAAGCATCAGAAGATGCAAAGGTGTGTACTCTGTAAAATTTGGAAAAGGTGTGCAAAGACGACCAGGTAGCCGCCTTGCATACCTGAAGGGTCGAAGCCCCATGTTGCACTGCCCAAGAGGCCCCGGTCATTGATGGGGTATGCTTCCACAATGGCCAAACAAATCTATCGGGAAATGGAAGTTTTAGACGCAGCCAGCCCTCGTCTCGGCCCCTCTAGAATGACCAATAGAGAATCCGTGCGTAGAAAAAATGACGTCAGGGACAGATAGATGCAAACGTTTCGTACAAAATCCAGAGTGTGGAGCGAGTGTTCACGAGGATGAGACGGGCAGGACAAAAGGAAGGCAGAATGATCTCTTCTTGTCTGATGGAGGATCAGGAAGGGTGACTGACAGGAAAGAGACGCGAGTTCAGACACCCTACGGATGGAAGTGATTGCCACCTTGTAGGACAGGAAGCGAAGGGACACCTGCCTACTGCAAAGGCTCAAACGGTGAAGACTGGAAAGCGCTGAGCACTAGATTAAGATCCCAAGGATTTAACGGAGGACGGTAAGGGGGTGCAGCGTGTGCAACTTCCTGCAGAAAGTTCCTCACCACAGAGAGGGAAGCTAAATTCTGCTGAAAAAGAATAGAAATAGCCGAAATGTGCCCTTTTTGAGGGAGCTAAGAGCCAGCCCCAAGTCCACGCCCGAATGCAGGAAAGACAAGAGTCGCGGCAACGAGAAATGAATTGGACACAGCTGGTGATGCTCGCACCAACAAAAGTAGGACTTCCATGTCCGGTGGTAAATTCGGTAGGATGACAGCTTCCTGGCACGAATCATGGTCTGGACAATCACGCCCGAGATATCCTGAGCCCTTAGTACGGTGGCTTCAATGGCCAATCGGGGGCCACGAGAATGATGGGCAGACCTTCGGACATGATTTTCCGGAGGAGACGCGGAATGATGGGAAGAGGGTGGAACACGTAAGGAAATGTGAACTGACTCCACGGTATCACAAGGGAATCGTACGCCAGGGCCATGGGATCCTTGGACCACGTGACGAAGTTCTCTACCTTGTGGTTAAAGTGGGAGGCCATGAAATCCACCTCCGGCCGACGTTCGCAGAGGGCTAGAAAAACTTGCGGGTGAAAAGCTCATTTGCCGGGATCGAGACGCTCCTCGGCTGAGGAAGTCGGCGATCCAGTTGTCAATGCAGGGGATGTGAGCTGTCGACAGCGCTGGAACATGGCTGTCCGCCCAGCTGAGAATCAGTGTGTTTCTGACATGGCTGCCAGGCTCCGGATGCTGCCCTGGTGATTGAGGTATGCCACAGTCATGGAGTTGTCGAACTAAACTCAAACTGGACGACCCCAGAGATGGTCAGTCCAATGAAGCAGAGAGAGACGAATAGCCCTCAATTCCAGAATGTTGATTGGGAGGGAGCGCTCCTCATGTGACCACATGCCTTGAACAGAGATATTTTCCAACACTCCCCCACCAGCCCCGGAGGAATATGTGTAGGCTGTCCGCTGTTGCTCGGAATGCCGGACCCTTTATCAGGATATCATCCAAGTATGGAATCGCCACTAAACATGGAGCAGGGCCATGACCGCCGCCGGAATCTTCGTAAAGACTCTGAGAGCTGTGGCCAGGCCGAACGGGAGGGCCACAAACTGGTAGTGAAAGGGACCCATTGCGAACCGGAGAAATTTCTGGTGACTTATGCAAATGGAGACGTGGAGATAAGCGTCCTTGATGTCTATCGAGGACAGGTACTCCCCCGGTTCCAAATGACCGATCTCAGGGACTCCATCCGGAAGTGGCGGAGCCGAAGGAAGCGGTTGAGTGCTTTGAGGTCCAGAATGGGATGGAACATACCCTCCTTCTTGGGGACCACAAAGAGTAGAACCCGCGAAAACGGTCTTGCGCAGGAACCACGATGATCACTCCCTGCCGCAGAAGTGTGTGGATGGCCTGAAAAAAGTAATTTGCAGCGGAGGGAGAGGTCGGGGGAGACGAGAGAAAAAACCGGGAAGGAGGAGGGGACCTGAATTCCAGTTTGTAACCCTCTGAGATGACCTCTCTTACCCAGGCATCCGAAACGTGAGCCAGCCAGACATGACGAAAAAGATGAAGATGGCCGCCCACTCGATCAGAGGGTGGTGAAGACCGCAAGTCATGCAGAGGAGGTCTTGGGGTTAGAGGACTTGAAGCCCTGTTGACGGGGATGCCAGGAAGGACGGTGTTTGAAGAAAGGCTTGCGTTTCTGATCCGGGGTGGACTTGTCAAGTGTCCGCTTGGGGCTGGAAAAATTATGAAAGGGACGAAAAAGAAGTCTACACTTTTTTTACTTGTTAAAACGTGCCCTGTTTTGTGGTAAATGAGTGCTCTTACCACCTGTAGCATCAGAAATGATCTCGTCCAGGCGTTTGCCAAAAAGTCTGCTGCTGGTAAAGGGGAGGACTTTCAAGGCCCGCTTTGAAGCATTGTCTCCCACCCAGCAGGAGAGCCATAGGGTACAGTGAATAGCCACAAAAAGGGCTGACAAGCGGGTCATTCATCTGTCTGCATCCAGAGAGGCTTCACAAATATACGAACTGGCATGGGAGAGCTACAGGGCAATATCGGAAAGTTCCCTGACGTAGCTTGTTTGCCCGCTCACCCATAGCTTTGCTCACCCATGTAGAGGCAAAAACTGGTCGCAGTGCAGTGCCCACTGTTTCAAAGGATGATTTTGCGAAGGATTCCAATTTGTTATCCCTGATATAAAAGAAGGAAGCCCCATCTGCCATAGGCAAAGTGGTATGTTTTGCTAAGCAGGATAATGCCGGGTCAACTATAGGAGAGGATGACCACTTCTTAGCCAGATCCTCCAGAAATGGATAAAGGACATCTAAGCGTTTTGGTAAAGCAAAACGTTTATCAGGAAAATTCGACTCCTTGAAAAGAGAGGAATCAAAATCCGGGTGGTTGGGGAAATATTTGGGCGAGCAACGGGACCACCTGAAGGAAAAACTCGAAACGGCGTCCTCTACCTGTAAGGTTTCTATAACCGCTGTAATGAGATTGTCCACCATGGAGGACAGTTTGGAAGACTGGTCCTCAGGAGAGACAAAGTCTGCATCTGACAACCTTTCCTCGGAACATGCCTCTTCCAATGAGGACAAGTCGGAGTGAGACTCTCTGAAAGGTGTCGGAGAGGCAGAGGAAATGGGGGACGCAGACGCCCTTCTGGGAGAGGGTGGCTTGGCCCGTTTAGTGGGACGGCCGTGATGGGAATGAGCCCCAGGATCCCAAGAGTCGGACTGGTCAGAGGATGGCCTTGCAGACAAATGCCCCAGTAATTCCACAATGGCTTTGTTGGTATGGGAGACGTCCTGTACCATCTTTGACAGGGAGTGTGCCCACTCCGGTTCTACCATGGGCTGGGCAGCAGGGACAATTGAGTCAGGGGCAGAGCCACTTGGCGGTGGAGCAGAGCACGAAGAGCAAAGGGGATCTAACACAAAATTTTGTGTGACAAGAAGAACAGGCAAAATGGTGCACAGAAGTTGCCGCATGTTTTGGGGCTGGGGTCTGGGTTCGGACATAGTGCGTACCCTGTAGTGACAGGTAGAAGGATGAGGGTGGTAGGTTAAACCCCGTAGGAAGGGAAGATGGAGATTACCCGGCCTGTGTCCCTCAATGTAGCTTGTCCAGAGGTTCCTTGAATCAGCGTCCTGAAGAGGTCTTTCTGAAGCAGAAAAACAGAGGAAGGAGGGGGAAGCAGAGGGAACTTCAAGCCCCGCCCCCAAAATGGAGTCGGCCGCGGGCAATAATTCGAGGAAGCGCAGGCCCGATCCCTCTGTTCCTCAAAAGAGGCCTCACCCGTCCCCCCACTTTACATACGGCGGTGCATGCGATAGAAACCTCGGCCGAACGGAGAAGCCGGCTGAGTGTGAAGAGCCCGCAGGGAGCCAGAGCGGGAGTAGGCTGCAGAGAAGCCGGGGCCTCAATTACAAGTGGCCCCGGCAGAGGACGGGATCAGAACGCCACAATAAGTAGAGAGGGGCCGGGAGGAAAAAAGGCCTCCCTTCACCCTCACACCCCCACTAAAGGTAACCTGAGAAGGGATGGGAGGAGGAAGAAGGGGGTGTTTGGAGCCAGGAATACTTACCCGTCTGGTGTGTTCTGCCCCCCCTGGTTCAAGCCGGGTCACCACCTTCGGTGTGTGGCCCCTTGGGGAGGGCAGCTACACCGCAAACAGAGGGGACTTATCGTGGCGGCCGTGGTGACCCGAAGGCTGGTGGGATGCAGAGGCTTTGGGGACCTCTGATCCTCCTTGTCTTCTGGAGACCAGGAACGAGCAGAGGGCTTAGGGACCCCCTGGTCTCCCGTCTCCTGGGTGGGGATGCAGGCAGCTAGGACTGCCTGTAATCCAGCTGGAAGAAAGAAAAAAGGAAAAAAGCAGGGAGGTCTGCCACCTACAGAAAGTGAGCTAAAAACTGATTTAGCTTAGTTCCTGTAGGAAGGGTATAGCTGAAGGGAGGAGCTCACACTTTTGTGCCTCTTGTGCCAACAGCTATACCCATGGTCAAGCCTGTGTCCTCCAACGATACGGATGACAATTGTACTATATTGTAATGTGGTTAATGACAATGCATCTAGGAGATATAAAGCCCATACTTGCCTAAACCTTAAGCAGTTGTCCTGCCACCACAGCAATTTTAGTTATAGCTTCCACTGTGGCTAAAAAAAACTAAGCCACTTTCCTATTCAACAACACTCCACTCTAGCACGGACAGCTCAATCCCTCCTGCTTCCAATCCCTCATAGACCGGAAGAGTGACGTTCCATCCGTCTGCTGCAGCCATTCACTGGCCTCAGTTGTGACATACCTCTTGGGAACACATCACCTCTGAGGCCAGTGCCTGGATGCAGTGGTGCACACGATGACGTTCCAGTTTTTTAGCATACTGAAATCTATGCCAGGTATTAGATGGCGCAGAGATTAGCTTCTGGCGCACAGACCCGCCGAGATGCACTTTTTCAATAGTTCTGGCACAATTTCATGTCACTGCAAGACTGGGGTTAGACGTGCCAGCCTTGATAAATTCCCCCTCAAAGAATATGGATTAGTAGGCATGATCAAGAAACACAAGTTAGAAGTAAGTCTCATAGCTTGACACAAAGCACTCAATAGTACAGGTGCAGCGTGGGAGAAGTGTCTTACATGGAAGCAAGAAGCCGTATGACACACGACACCTCAACCATTTCACATACGTACCCATGTGTCCACAGATATCTAGATTCTCCACTCATCACCAGCAAACTGCGCTGGGGCACCATAACGGGGACATTAGTGCCATCCGGGTGCCTGAAGTCCATGACTATCTGCAAAGAAATAAGGTTGCTATTACTTAACAGATTATACAGTGATGAATAAATCCACTCAAGTGTTTCTCTGCTCAGCTTTCAAGGTCTGTCCAAACAGAAGATAAACGAGCAGAAATTAAGAATTTGGTTAATTTACCTAAGAACAATTACCTAATATTTGACTAAAAGATGAGAATTTTTTTTTGCAGCTAGTAACTTTTTGTAACTTTGATTAATAATATTGAACGGCGTCTTTTTTTCCCTATACCAGTAAAGCCTCCTGCACATGACCATATCTGTTTTGCAGTCTGTGTGCATCCCACAGGACCCACTGTAAAAAAGCCTATTCTTGTCTGTAAACGAACAAGAATAGGGCAGATTCTAATTTGCAGACAGCACGTGGATGAAATTCGGGTGCTGTCAGTTGCCTTTGCGGACCCACAGAAATGAATGCAATCTGCAAAAAGTGAGGATTGGACATGGATACAAAATACGGTCTTGTGCATGAGGCCTAAATGTGTGCAGTCCAACCCTGGTAGGCTTTGACCGTTTAACCATCCAGGTTCCCTTTTGCTAGGGCTCTACAAAGAGCAGACAGAAGTCACTGAACCCCCAAAACCCAGGCTATTAGCAATTCAGTAAAACCAGAGACAACAGGCATGAGCTTGGTGAGACTACTTACCCCATAGAGCTATATAGCCTGTACTTCACCTTTCCTTTTCTTTCTATCACTCTATACCTCAAGTCCTAAGGTTGGGTTCATACATTCATGCGGCTGAAACCATTCCCACCTGCAGTAGTCAACAGTCACACAATTTAGAAGGTAAGACCTCAGCCATACCCATAAAATGGGTCTTGTGGGCAAGCCTTGGCCGCCAGTAGCAGCCGCAAGGTGTAAACCTGGCCTAGTGGTAATTTCAAGTCTTCAAAGGGTATGGCTGATGCTGGAGGATTTCACATGTTATGAACTAATTAAGCTTTTTAACCACTTTCTGATATACACAAAACCTAAAATATATAATAAAAAAAAAAATCATATTACATCCCCCATAACCACAGCTTTGATGCTTGCCAGGGCTGTGCAGTACATATGACTTCAGCCCAGCAGGCATCAGGGCTGTACTGCGCATGCACAACAACACAGGGCCAGACAAGAGCATATCGCCTCTGCCTGGCCCTGTAAGTTAAAGTTGGGGAGGTTCGGACAGCGATAAAGACTGGAGCTTTTGGTGCAATGAAGAGTAACGGTGACGCCCTTGTTGTACCAAGCAGCTCATTTGCATATCCCAAAATCTAAGATTTCTCTGGAATGCTGGAACCAGTCTGCATTGGAATCATGGGGCCATCTAACACTGCACTTACTATTGAGGTACGTGGTGACAAAATCTCTTTTTGTAGATTTTACTGGCACTGCATTGAGCTGCACACTGTATAGTTTGACTACTTTTTATTTAAAAAAATTGAGGGGAATGGAAAAAAATTCATATCCCAGAGCGTCCCCAGCAATTTGTTTGCACATTTGTTAAAAATTGTAATGTTTAATTCATCAAGTTGTTACATTTGGGATACCATATAATTTTTTTTTAAGGTTTACTATATACAGTCATGTGAAAAAATTAGGACACCCTTTGAAAGCATGTGGTTTTTTGTAACATTTTTAATAAAAGGTTATTTCATCTCCGTTTCAACAATACAGAGAGATTAAAGTAATCCAACTAAACAAAGAAAACTGAAGAAAAGTCTTTTCAAGATCTTCTGTAAATGTCATTCTACAAAAATGCCTATTCTAACTGAGGAAAAAGATAGGACACCCTCACATGTATTCCCTCTTAAATTGGCTCAGATCTCACACAGGTATATCACACCAGGTGCACATAATTAGTAGATCGTTACTCTGCATGTTGAATGAGGCTTGCCCTATTTAAACCTCAGACATTTAGTTTGGTGTGCTCCTGACTGTTGAAGTGAGAGTGAGCACCATGGTGAGAGCAAAAGAGCTGTCAGAGGACTTCAGAAAAAAGATTGTAGCAGCCTATGAGTCTGGGAAGGGATTTAAAAAGATCTCAAAAGATTTTGAAATCAGCCATTCCACTGTCCGGAAGATAGTCTACAAGTGGAGGGCTTTCAAAACAACTGCCAACATGCCCAGGACTGGTCGCCCCAGCAAGTTCACCCCAAGAGCAGACCGCAAGATGCTAAAAGAGGTCTCCAAAAACCCTAAAGTGTCATCTCGAGAACTACAGCAGGCTCTGGCTACTGTTGATGTAGAAGTACATGCCTCTACAATCAGAAAGAGACTGTACAAGTTTAACTTGCATGGGAGGTGTGCAAGGAGGAAACCTTTGCTTTCCAAGAGAAACATCGAGGCCAGACTGACATTTGCCAGAGATAAAGTTGACAAAGACCAGGACTTCTGGAATAATGTTCTTTGGACAGATGAGTCCAAAATTGAATTATTTGGACACAACAGCAGAGGACATGTTTGGCGTAAACCAAACACAGCATTCCAAGAAAAGAACCTCATACCAACTGTGAAGCATGGAGGTGGAAGTGTCATGGTTTGGGGCTGCTTTGCTGCAGCAGGACCTGGTCAGCTCACCATCATAGAATCCACGATGAATTCTACTGTGTATCAGAAGGTGCTTGAAGAACATGTGAGACCATCAGTTAGAAAATTAAAGCTGAAGCGGAACTGGACCATGCAACATGACAATGACCCAAAACATACTAGTAAATCAACCAAAGATTGGCTGAAAAAGAAGAAATGGAGAGTCCTGGAATGGCCAAGTCAAAGTCCAGATTTGAATCCCATTGAGATGCTGTGGGGTGACTTGAAAAGGGCTGTACGTGCAAGAAACCCCTCAAACATCTCACAGCTGAAAAAGTTCTGCATTGAGGAGTGGGGTAAAATTTCCTCAGACCGATGTCGAAGACTGGTAGATGGCTACAAGAACCGTCTCACTGCAGTTATTTCAGCCAAAGGAGGTAACACTCGCTATTAGGGGCAAGGGTGTCCTATCTTTTTCCTCAGTTAGAATAGGCATTTTTGTAGAATGACATTTACAGAAGATCTTGAAAAGACTTTTCTTCAGTTTTCTTTGTTTAGTCGGATTACTTTAATCTCTCTGTATTGTTGAAACGGAGATGAAATAACCTTTTATTAAAAATGTTACAAAAAACCACATGCTTTCAAAGGGTGTCCTAATTTTTTCACATGACTGTATATATATATATATATTTTTTTTTTTTCTAATAATTTTTTATTTTCTTTAAAAAGGGTTTTTCTGGTACTCAATCAATATCAGATCTGTGGGGGTCCGACTCCTGGCATTCCCAATGATCATCTGTTTCAGCTGGAAACTATACAGTGGATGGAGCGCATCTACTATAGTGTCCGGCACCATGCTGCTCAGCTCACAATCACTTGAATGGAAGCAGAGCTACAGTACGCCAGCGTGACCACTACACCGTGGACAGAACCTTGTGCTTCTGGTTCTGTTTCATTGTACAAGAAGCACAAGGATATGTTATCAGTAAAATTTACGGGATAACTCCTTAAATGAAAAAGTGGTTGTAAGTGGATACCATTGGCAGACCTCGGGGCAATTATTGGTTCCTCGGCTGCCATGGTAGCCCATCTGCCCCCTGCAATCAGGTCGCAGAGCACTGATGGGTTGACAGAGGCAGCTTGCCCGCTGCCAAGCTACTCAGATGCTACAGTCGCTATTGACTGCGACATGTAACGTTTTAAACAGAGGTTTCTCAGACCCCGGTCATTACAGCAAGAACAAGACTACTGCTATATGGCAGATACGGCCTCTGTCCATCAGGTTATACTGTGATCGCATTGTTCGGCCAATGTTTTCTCAAAACTGTGGCAAAACTACAGCTTTATGCTACGATTTCTTGAAAATTTTGGCATCGAATGAAATGACTGTAAAGTCTGAATATCCACTTACAATAAATGGGAAATACAGAAATGACCACAAGAGTCATGTGCATCTGGGGCTCAGTCAGGTGACAGATGTCCTTTTAGAACCAGATTTCTCGATTCTATAAAAAGGACATGTTCTGCATTTCGCTTTCCAAAACCCGGAGCTCAAGGCATCAGGAACAACACAGCAGAGGAGGCGTAGAGCATCCGCATAAATAATTTACCGGCAAAAATCTCTACAAAGTACTAGTGAAATATTCATACCTCTCCGCTCACAGAGGGTCACAGCACTGACACCACGCTCCTCTGTGGAATATGGACATATAAAAAAGCCACAGAAATAAATCCCAAAATTGTCCTGTAAACCCACTGGCAGGAGTTTTTTTGGTCTTCGCCCCCATGTGTCAGATGTAAGGCCTCTATGGCTGCCTGTATGGGATTGTTATTGTTCGGAAAGGCTGCAAATCAGCCCCAGGATCAATTCTGTTTTCCGCTAGTCAGCAGCAGGCCATGTCAGTTTTATATACAGACGTGGACAAAATTGTTGGTACCCTTTGGTCAATGAAAGAAAAAGTCACAATGGTCACAGAAATAACTTTAATCTGACAAAAGTAATAATAAATTAAAATTCTATAAATGTTAACCAATGAAAGTCAGACATTGTTTTTCAACCATGCTTCAACAGAATTATGTAAAAAAATAAACTCATGAAACAGGCATGGACAAAAATGATGGTACCCCTAGAAAACACAGAACATAATGTGACCAAAGGGACATGTTAATTCAAGGTGTGTCCACTAATTAGCATCACAGGTGTCTACAACCTTGTAATCAGCCATTGGGCCTATATATATGGCTCCAGGTAATCACTGTGTTGTTTGGTGATATGGTGTGTACCACACTCGACATGGACCAGAGGAAGCAAAGGAAAGAGCTGTCTCAAGAGATCAGAAAGAAAATTATAGACAAGCATGTTAAAGGTAAAGGCTATAAGACCATCTCCAAGCAACTAGATGTTCCTGTGAGTACAGTTGCACATATTATTCATAAGTTTAAGATCCATGGGACTGTAGCCAACCTCCCTGGACGTGGCCGCAGGAGGAAAATTGATGACAAATCTAAGAGACGGATAATCCGAATGGTAACAAAAGAGCCTAGAAAGACTTCTAAAGAGATTCAAGGTGAACTTCATGCTCAAGGAACATCAGTGTCAGATCGCACCATCCGTCGTTGTTTGAGCCAAAGTGGACTACATGGGAGACGACCAAGGAGGACACCATTGTTGAAAACGAATCATAAAAAAGCAAGACTGGAATATGCCAAACTACATGTTGACAAGCCACAAAGCTTCTGGGAGAATGTCCTGTGGACAGATGAGACAAAAATCGAAGTTTTTGCCAAGGCACATCAGCTGTATGTTCACAGACGAAAAAATGAAGCATATCAAGAAAAGAACACTGTCCCTACTGTGAAACATGGAGGAGGCTCTGTTATGTTCTGGGGCTGCTTTGCTGCGTCTGGCACAGGGTGTCTTGAATCTGTGCAGGGTACAATGAAATCTCAAGACTATCAAGGAATTCTAGAGAGAAATGTACTAGCCAGTGTCAGAAAGCTTGGTCTCAGTCGCAGGTCATGGGTCTTGCAACAGGACAATGACCCAAAACACACCGCTAAAAACACCCAAGAATGGCTAAGAGGAAAAAATTGGACTATTCTAAAGTGGCCTTCTATGAGCCCTGACCTCAATCCTATTGAGCATCTTTGGAAGGAGCTGAAACATGCAGTCTGGAAAAGGCACCCTTCAAACCGGACACAACTGGAGCAGTTTGCTCATGAGGAGTGGGCCAAAATACCTGCTGAGAGGTGCAGATGTCTCATTGACAGTTACAGGAAGCGTTTGATTGCAGTGATTGCCTCAAAAGGTTGCGCAACAAAATATTAAGTTAGGGGTACCATCATTTTTGTCCATGCCTGTTTCATGAGTTTATTTTTTTACATAATTCTGTTGAAGCATGGTTGAAAAACAATGTCTGACTTTCATTGGTTAACATTTATAGAATTTTAATTTATTATTACTTTTGTCAGATTAAAGTTATTTCTGTGACCATTGTGACTTTTTCTTTCATTGACCAAAGGGTACCAACAATTTTGTCCACGTCTGTATATACACCTCCTGCTTCACACAGTGTTCCACCGAGGGTGAGAAAGGCAATTTCAACACAAACATACAAAAAAAAGAAACAAAAATGGTTCCTCGTTACTGTGAGCAGCCAGAACATTAAAGAGATTGTCCCATAAAAAATATTCTAAATTTTTTTAACCCAGCATCTGGATCTGAATATTTTTGTAATTGCATGTAACTAAAAGTTTAGTATAGCCAATGAGCTATTCATTGAAGTCTATCTGTATAGCGCCACCTTCTGTTTGCTATTTTTCAAAATTCTCTGTACAACTCACTGAGGCGGAAGCACGTGCTCAGTTCCATCTCTTAAATGCCACTAGCTGCAGCAGAAAGAGCAAACCTCCTAAGAATGGACGGGCAGCTTGGAATAAATCTAGCGGAGCAATTGGAGCAATGAACGGGGAAATCTCTGGATCCATGTGAGGTACAGGACTGGTTCTAAGTTTGCTGGAACTATATTGTCATGGACTATATGATATCTGATGATAATTTTTCACATTATTCATGGGATCACCCTTTTAATTGTGTGTGTCTATACAGCAGCCTGCAGCCATGTACAACTCTCAGCATGCTTTAAACACCCACAGGGTGCCTGATTTAGTCTCAAAAACAGTCTAATTTTCCATTATCCCAATTAAAAACACGTCCACACACTGACGAAACTGAGCATGCATGTGTATTGGGAGTCAGAAGGGATAGCTATCGGCTGAATGAGCATTTGGCTGACAGTGACTGGAGGTGCACTCTAAAAGGGTATTCCCATTTCAGCTATTCAGGGCTCAGGCTTAAATACCCATATCTTATGTGAAAGCCTGAGGTTTCCGGATATACGAACACAGTCGAATGGCCTGTGCTCCAACGTTTCCATAACTCCCAAAGAAGTGAATAGGGGTTGCAGAAACAGCAAAGCACCTCTGTCCGCCTCACGGTATTCCGATTTCATCCATGAATGTCTCAGATGGGAAAACTGGGGGTCTGCTCTGAGATTCGATGAGGATTGAGGGTCTGATCTGAGGTCTGATGAAGATTGGGGGGTCTGATCTGAGGTCTGATGAAGATTGGGGGGTCTGATCTGAGGTCTGATGAAGATTGGGGGGGGTCTGATCTGAGGTCTGATGAAGACTGGGCGTCTGGTCTGAGGTCTGATGAAAATTGGGGCTCAGATGGGAAAACTGGGGGTCTGCTCTGAGATTCGATGAGGATTGAGGGTCTGATCTGAGGTCTGATGAAGATTGGGGATCTGATCTGAGGTCTGATGAAGATTGGCGGTCTGATCTGGGGTATGATGAAGATTGGCAGTCTGATCTGAGGTCTGATGAAGACTGGGGGTCTGATCTGGGGTATGATGAAGATTGGCGGTCTGATCTGAGGTCTGATGAAGACTGGGGGTCTGCGCTGAGGCCTTATAAAGATTGGCAGTCTGATCTGAGGTCTGATGAAGACTGGGGGTCTGATCGGATGTCTGATGAGAATTGGGAGTCTGATTTGAGGGTCTAGGTGCTAAACATTTTTATAAGAAATATATAAACCCAGACATCACCTTGTCCCCTTTAAGTCTCTGCTCTATGAAGCACTGGCAGAAACAACTTTTTAATTCTGATGAAAGTTAATTAGTTTGCCAATATTAAATGGGAGAAAATGAGGAAATGGTATTTATCTTTCTCTGTGAAGCTAAGCCGTGTATCATTTCCCAATTATTGAAATTAGCTGGCAAACACAATGATAATTTCCCGTTCACACGCTGGTAATAAACAATGTATTTGCTGGAGCATAGAAAGTCATTTTAACTTTAAACCGAGTTCAAGCAAGGAAAAAAAAGGATAAAGTTTGGATAAAACTGTTCTTGATGAGATAATCTGCTGCAAACTGCAGGGGGAAAATACAATATAAATACCCTGAAATTATTTGTAAACTATAAATGTTTTGGGAGAAAATAATACCCTCCGCCCTCTTGACCTCCATCGTTGGTTAGAGAGGTTGGTCCCACAGGGCCGGGTTGTTATTTGCTTGGTATCCAATGATGACAGGGTAGTGGGTCAACCAAAGTCCCACACCTTTTTCCAAACTGCACTGGAGGGGAGGGGATCGGGAGAGAAAATACATTACTAACAAATGAAAAAAAGGTAAACAAAAAGGCTATTTTACAACTTGTCAATGCTGGAGTCTGTTACATGTAGTCATCAATAAAGGATTTTTTGTGCTTACCTGTAAAATCCTTTTCTCGCTGAGTTTATTGGGGAACACAGAAGACCATGGGGTATAGCTGCTGGCACCAGGAGGTGACACTAAGCAAAAAGTGTAAGCTTCTCCCCTCAGCTATATCCTTCCTGCAGACTCTGTATGAAAGCAGTAGGACCAGCCAGGAGAAGCCAACAGAAAACAATAACAAGGAAGAAAGGTGGAGATGGTTCAGAATCAAGAACCGGAGGGACCCATCAAGGAGCCCCAGTAATGTACATACGGGTGAGGGAGCTGTGTCCGCCAATGAACTCAGCGAGAAAAGGTAAGCCTAAAAATCGTATCGAATCCAAGGCCAGTCATAATGCCCCACACAGAAATGTATGGGAGGACTCACCCGGAACCTTGAAAAGGGCAGGTAGAACCATTCCTAGGAAGGCCAGCCAGAGAGCAGCTGAACACGCAGAGGCTCCGGCTGGGCAGAAGAAAAAACAGCCCAGGGAATATATGTCACGGCTTAGGAGACTCCAGAAGAAGTGGAGAGCACACAACGTATCCACAAGATGGACAAGAATGAAGACAAGTCAATCACCAGCACAAATGGAGCGGAGAGAGAGACCTAGCCTGTATCCAGAAGACTTCTAAGGAAGTGATATCCATGGGTCAGAACCCATGGAAAAAAACACCCAAGAGCCATCAACAGAAACAACATGGTGTGAGAAGAAAAAAAAGGAACCACTCAGTGGAGAACTGATTGGAAGAAGACGAATTGAACATGGCGTCTGGACAGCAAGGGCAAGAGAAGTGCAGATATGACCAAAACTTGCCCCCTACAGGGGACAAAGTAGGGGTGCCAGAAGGCAGTGCCCCAAAACCATACCAGGCTGCCAGAAGGGAAGAACACTCCAGCGGGACCATGACGAACAAGTCAGGGCTAGAAAACCTGGATGTGAGGCTTGAAAATGGCCCACAAGAAAAAAATCTTGAGGGAGTAAAGATACTTAATGGCAACAAGGCAGTGAAACCGACCCAAAACCCACTAACAAAAGTGGGGAGTAACCTGGCAGGAAAAGAGTGCCCTCCGGAAGCAACAAAAACATCCCCTTCAGACCTATGGCCAAGGAGTTTGCTGCATAAGAGGGTTTTCCAAGGGGAACGCGAATGTGATAAGTAGAGGTAGGTAGAGGAGGACTTTAAATTCCAGAATTAGAAAGGAGGGAAGCCATCAGATACTCCATGGAAGGCTGCCTGAACTGGCAGAGCTAACCTGGAAGCTGAAGAACCTAGGCCAAACGGACGAAAATAGGAGGGTAAGGTAAACTCATCAGACACTATTGAACAACCACGCCTAAAGAAGAGAATGGGGTTATCTGAGGAATGCACAAAATGGCCAGACAGGAACCAGAATTGGTAGAAATACTGCGCCAGGAAGGGAATGTGGACACTGAACGCCACAAAGTCCCAGAAAAAAACTGGTAACAGAACCAATACTACCCGGTACTACAGGCACTCTACAGCAGAAAGGTGGCATACGAGAACCCAATGGCTATGGAAACTAGCAGAGCAGGCAGAAACAGTATCTGGCAAAAGTGCAACTACTCGCCCTGCGGAAGGGGAGCAATAGAAGGGGCTGAAGCGGCTCAGTAGGGAACCAGCATTTAGGGGTGACAACAAGGACAGTACGACCACTCTACCTGGTGAGGGGAGCAATGCAGACAACTCACATTGTGCATACCCAAACTCCACAAGGAGGTAATGCTTACTGTCACCGCAGTAGATGGTAGAGGCAATGCACTACATGTAAAGGGAAGAAGATACTAGGCCAGCGACATAGAAATCGGCAGGTCATACCAGGCACAGAAAACTGTACTAAGACCCACCAGAAGTGAGCAAACCCATCAGCCACAGCATGTCATGGTATGGGCAGATGACAGCGCTTTAGGTAATAAGAGTACCTGTCAGCCAGTGCCTCAGGTACACCATAAATACAATGCCAGGAGGTGTCACGGACATACCGAGACATACGGACGTCCCCGCAAAAGTGAGTGGCAGGAGATCTTTGAATTTTTCGCGCTCTGATAGAACAGTTCCCTCTCCTCAAACAGTCCTGAAGATGTGGCGTATGTAGGCCGCAGAGCCGGGGCCTCGAGTACAGGCGGGGCCAAACGGAAGAACTTCCGGTTGGGGTGGCAGGCAGGGAGGGAACAGGAGCACAAGCAGGGAATCAAGGAGGCCAGAACGGGAGAACCGATGGCCCGAGAAGAAAAGTGGCGGCCGCCAGGATACATACGACCACCGGGAATGCAACGCAGGGCCTAGATGGGGCTGGGTATCAGAGGTGGGACCGGAGAATCATCTGATACAAGGAAAAAAGGGGCTAAGGGTTATCTACCGCACCCAGGAAGAACCAACATATATTCCTGTGTTCACTAAGAGAACACAGGAGGTGGCGGGCGGGCTGGGGCTCAGGCACAGGGGGGCCAGCGGGGGGAGGCAGGTAATATACTTACCCAGACGGTTTCTGCCTACCCTGGGTCCAGCAGTGCCACCTTCCTCAAAGTGCTGCACGTTGGGGATAGCGGCTACACCGGTAACAGGGGGGACTTCCAGGAGTAGTAGATAAGGTGACACTGTAGCTGGCTGGTAACAGTGGATTTGAGATCCCCTGTTCCTTCTTGACTTCTAGAGGTGGGGAATGAGCAGCGGGCTTAAGGACCCTGTAGCCCGAATCTGAAAAAATAAAAATTAAAAGGAAAAAGCTTTGGCAGACCTGCAGAAAAAAATGTCTGCCTCGGATTAAAATGGATTAGCTCTGTGTCTGCAGGAGTGGTATAGCTGAGGGGAGGAAGTAACACTTTTTGCTTAGTGTCCCCTCCTAGTGGCAGAAACTATACCCCATGGTCTTCTGTGTCCCCCAATGATACGAGTGAGAAAGGTCCTTACTCTACATACAGATGCTCCACAGACTTTTTTTTGTCTGGCATTACTGTTGTTCATCTTCTCTCTTACAGGACTGCTGTTTGTATGTTGTTGACTATGGCTGCTGAATGAAGACATGCACCATTTGTGCACTCCAGTAGCTTATTTGCCACTGACCTCTCATCATCTTCAAGAGCGCCTGCACTGGTGCCACGAGGAACCACACAGAGGCATGAATGGCAAACAATAGTGTTCAATGATGAAAGCGGATTCTGCCTTGGTACTAATGATGACCGCATCAGAGCTTGCAGGATGGCTGGAGGGCACCTACTGCCATCATGCATAATCTGGAGACACATAGGACCAACACCAGTTGTCATGAGTGGGAGTAATTAGCTGTTCTGGTATTCATGGAGGGACGATTGACCAGCCTTCGGTATGTCTCAGACAAGGAGACGTGGTGTTCCAACAAGATAACATCCGTCCACATACTGCCTGCCCTACACAGCGTGCTCTTCAGGGTATAAAGAAGCTCCCCTGGCCAGCTTGATCCCCAGATCTCTCCCACATCAAGAATGTCTGGGTCTGGATGGAGCCAGAGAACTCCCATGTACAGCAGCCAACAACCACCTTGGCAGAACTAGAGGTGCAAGCTGAAAGAGCTTGGAATAGTATACCAAAGGAGGATATCCAGCATCTGTATGAAGGTCAACATGCCATAGTGGCCGCCTGCCAGTATTAATGTGGCCCTACCTTAACATATACCCTGCTGAAGAGCCCAAAATAAAGGGTGCACTGTTTTGGTTACCTGATTGATCAAATAGCAACAGTTTATAGTTGGTCAATCTCAGCTGATCTGCACAACAATATAGAATGATGGTTCCCCCCACAATCAACTTCCTAGTGGGTGATTAGTCTTGCATAAAAATAATAGCTCCTTTCACACGAATTCATGTATGATAGAAAACATTTTCTTGTTACAAAGTGGATGTGAATCTGCTGTGTCTACTGAACACATCTGACTTGGGTCTAATTGAAAGGGTGTTATCTTAGTGGCGTCCTTGGTCTTCACCCTTTAACCTTACACAGGGATCTGGACTTTATTGCAAGGGAATCACCAGGCTGCTACCTTTTGGAGAAGTCTCTGTCTAGTGGATTGCTGACCCATTAGGTGCGAAACTCTGAGGGGTCCAGCAAAACAGTAGTCAGGGTCAAGCCAAGGTCAGGCAGCTTACTGTCAGTACGGAGACTAGACAGCGGTCAGGTCAGGTAGTGAAGGGTTAAGACAAGTATTGCACCTTTTCAGCTAACTAAACTACTAGAATCCATTGCTCAGACACCCTCCCACAGGTGCTTTAAATTAGATTAAGGTGCACATGCACTGGCCCTTTAAGAGCCACAGACAGAAAAAGAGAGAGAGAGCCCTAAAGGCAGTGAGACGCAGCCTGTGTGAGGATAAAGAACACAGGGATGCTGGCGAGCACGGGCAGCCGGGGGAACATACCAATAAACAAGGTGAGGACTCCAATAGCCATGCCCAAGTGGAAGATGGCGGCAGGCTCAGAACGCCGGTACAACAGTTCTGAATAGAAATACAATTTTGGTTACCTCAAAATAAATTTGTTACCTCTGATCCCAAGCTCAAAGAGACAATTTCATCTTCAAACGCAGAATGGGTATCGATATGTGGTGGGATACCTAGGAGACAGTGAGACAACCACATGACCACTCTTGAGCAATCAGTTTATTTGGCATCTTCCGTTACACCAAGGGTAAATTAGGGCTGCGAATATAATGCACTAACACAATAGATACAAACATTATATATGGACTAAGCCCTCACTCAAATTATTTTGATTAAAACACATCTGTGCCCGCCTACCCGCGCCAAGGTGGTCTCAGTCAGGCAGGTCCTACTCTAAACCTACCTATGCCGTTGGGCATCTATATTCAGGAGAGCAGCAACCACTGAGGGTTTTCGCAGACTTTTCCTCTGGATAGATCATTAGTATCTGATCGGTGGGGATCCGACAACCTAGACCCCCTCCAATCAGCTGTTTGAGCAGGCACCAGTGCTTGCAGTAGCACCGCAGCCTTCTCACAGCTTAACCTAGGCCATGTGATGTCACGTTCATCGGTCAAATGGCCTAGGCGCAGCTCAGCCCCATTCATTACAATGCATAGTGCTGTGCTTGGTGAGCTGAGAGATGGCTGTGACGCTACTGCGAGCACCAGTGCCTTCTCAAACAGCTGATCAGGGTCCCGGGACCGATGACCAGATGATAGGTCATGCTGACATACAACTGCCTCCATAGCTTCTTGTACAGAAGTATTTGACGTCTTACCTTGCCCGGGCTCATACTGGTTTATTGTTAATTGGTCTGGCATATTCTTTATCAGCTTCTGATGCAGACATCTTTCCAGCAACACGTTACAGAACTCTGGAAGACCTGCAGAAAGAAATTAGGAAGAGATTAAATGGTGTTATCCAGTCTCACTTGTACAGAGATGAATCAATAAATAATGACAAGTTCTTAAACTTTCTAATATATTTTGCATTTCAATTCTCCATGAATTTCACAGTCTCTTCTTAGAAACATCCTCATTTCCATTCTCTGACAGCTACACAGATTTTTAAATGGTATGGAAATGAAACAAAGGTATATTAGATGGCTATATAACTTACAGAGATTAAAGGGGTATTTCCGCATGTTATAAATGTCTGATAGGTGGGGATCCCAGAGTTAAGACCTGCATCTATGTTTAGAACCCCCATCTGCCTCACCCTATATCCCACTGGCTGCCGCATTCAAGACGCAAGCAGTGGCTGGGTTTATAGAAACAGCCAAGCATACCGAGACATGATTTTTCTGTAACTCCTATAGAGGTGAATGAGAGTTAAAGGCCATGTACACCTTTGGAGGATTATTTTTTTTTAATTATTGCATTGTACTTATTTTGAGCTAAAAATCATGTTTTCAATTGATCTTAATTAACCCTTTTCTCTGTGCAGAGCTGACATGCTCTAGCAGTAGCCTGTAGATTTTCTGTCTTTTGCGTCATCTGGGGAGCTGACGGACTCCTTATCTCTGATCTCTGACCTCCTAAACACTCATTATAGCTCAGTTCTATCTTACTGATTAGAATGTGGCTTAAATAAGTGTTTATGACGTCTCAGTAGTTTAGAGATAAGGTTTATTAGATCGGCACAAAGTGAAAGTACCAGTCACACAGTTAGGCCTCTTTCACACAGGCATCGCGGGTGAGGGCCGGATGTGTTCATGGTGCATTGTGGGAAACCCACGCAATTGCAGTCAGTTTTGTCTGAGATTGCGTTCCGACGTTCAGTTTTTTCCGCGCGAGTGCAATGCGTTTTGCGCGCACGTGAGAAAAAAATGAATGTGGTACCCAGAAGTTCGGGGTTCTGTAGATTTTATCATTTTCCATTATAACAATATAGAATGCTAAGTATAATGTCAATTGAGGGTTAAAAAATAATAAAAACATAACTCACCTCATCCAATTGATCGCGCAGCCGGCATCGTCTTCTTTCAGGACCTGCAAAGGACCTTTGATGACGTAATCGCGCTCACCACGTGGTGACATCAGCACAGTTCCTGCTGAATTAAGATAGAAGGATTACGTCATCAAAGGTCCTTTTGCAGGTCCTGAAAGAAGAAGAAAGAAGACGATGCCAGCTGCCCGATCAAGTGGATGAGCCGAGTTCATTTTTTTTATTTTTTAACCCCTCAAGGCACATGTTACTAAGCATTCTGTTTTAAGAATGCTATTATTTTCCCTTATAACAAACAATGTTATAAGGGAAAATAATACAGTAAATAGACTTTAATGGGGTCCGGGGTTGCTCATCCCTATCATCTCCTAGCAACAATGCGTGAAAATCGCACCGCATCCATACTTGCTTGCGGATGTGCAGATGCTTGCCATTTTCAGGCAGCCCCATTCATTTCTATGGGGCCTACGTTGTGTGAAAAACGCAGAATATAGAACATGCTGCGATTTTCACGCAACACACAAATGATGCGTGAAAATCACTGCTTATCTGCACAGCCCCATTGAAGTGAATGGGTCTGGATTCAATGCGGGTGCAATGCGTTCACCTCACGCATAGCACCCGCGCGGAATTCTCGCCCGTGTGAAAGGGGCCTTAGAAAAACAGCTGTGACAGAACGGCTCAATATTTTTAATAAAGGCCAAATGAAAATATGATTTTTAGCCAAAAATACAAGGTGCAGGCGCGGGATCTGGCAGAGGGACGGGGAGAATTGCGGAGGCGGCGCTGAGCTTAAGAAGGCGGCGCTGAAGAAAGGGAAGGTGGCGCTGGGCACCGGACAGCAAGGGGTGTGGGCGGGCACCCTGTATTAACAGACCTCCTCTTGGGCACCTTAAGTAAGTGATTGACAGGTTATAAAAAACAGTTTTTTGGGCAAATAGAGCCACAGGTTTAATAAGGCCTGCTTAGGATTCTTCTTATTAGTCTGGACATGAGCATATGTTTAGGTTATAGGAGTAAAATCTGAGGACAGAATCCCTTTAAATTAAAAATCATTTTGCCGTTTGGTCTTTATTAAAAAATGTTTTTAACAATTTGTCTTCTACAGCCTTTAGTTTCACTGCCTCTGCAGACTGTTATTTCTCCTTCAACTGCTCTGGGAAAACGGTCTGTAGCCCTTATTTCTGAGCTCATAAACACTCATTTAAAGGGGTTTTCCCGTAAAAAAAAGTAAATTGATCAAGTGCTTGCAGCTGCTCCCTGACACTCTAGTCCTCCGTGCTGCCCCCACGCTATATATATCCAGCTGGCTATGGGCATGGTCAGATGTACCGCTCCCGCCAATGACAGGCTTCAGCGGTGATGAGGGCACAAGCAGCATTTCACTGCGGAAGCCAGTCAGGACCATGCCCATCGCCAGCTGGATGTAAACAGAACAGGGAAGATGTAAAGAGAGGGGGCGGTGCAGAGGACCACAGCGGCATGGGAGCAGGTAAAAGTGTGCATCTTCTGTTTCAGGGGCATCCTGCAGGAACTTGATGAAAAATATTTTTTACTGGAAAACACCTTTAAGCTAAATTTTTATCAAACTGATAAGAATATTCCTTAAACAAGTGTTTATGAGCTGTCAAGGAACTAGAGATAAGGGCTACAGATCGAGCAGTCAAAGCAGCTCTCTGATGGGTTTCACTTAGAAGGAGAAATAACAGTCTGCAGAGGCGGTTTAAACTGAAGGCTGTGGAAGACACACTGTTGAGCATTTTTAATAAAGACCAGTTGGAAAAATGATTTTTAGTCCAAGATAACCTCCCAAAGAGGTCCATAGCCCACATGAATTCAGTTTTTTAACCCAGTCCTTCCATGTCACCCACACTGACCCCTTCAATAGCCTTTTCATCACCAGATAGTTTTCTGGATGTTGTTTCTAGGTTTTAATAGAAATCAAATAAAGATTGATTTTAGTCTTTCTCATTGAGCTATTTTACACTTTAACCCACCACAATCTCCTGGCCAAAACATTCATTTTTATGTCTACTTAGCTACTGACACCAATTTTTTTGTTGGATCAGTTGTAGATTTTTTACACATCATTTTGGAGTAAAAATAAGTTAACATAAAATGTATACATTATTTAAAAATTATGCAATGCAATGCAAAAGGATAAAAGAATGGGTACAGAACCAATTTAGATAAAAACTAAATATTGTTCAATGCTGGGCATTTATATAAAGCAAAGTGTACGTATCTAACAGGAGCCATACTCACTGCAACCAAATTTCCTTCTGCTCCCAGGTCTTTAAAACTCACCTCCAGGTAACGGCTTGTCCTTATCTACATTGTTATTATCATATCGGAACTCATATCCATAATGCTTCACCCTCCGATGTTTTAGTGACTTCTGGTCTGCAAGTAGATTTAAGTGAAAAAATAGGATTTTTTGTGCTTACCTGTGAAATCCTTTTCTCGCTGAGTTCATTGGGGGACACAGGAGACCATAGGTATAGCTGCTGCTGCCACTAGGAGGAGACACTAGGCAAAAAAAAGTGCTAGCTCCTCCTCTCAGCTATATCCCTCCTGCAGACACTGAGCTAATCAGTTTGTACTAAAGCAGTAGGAGCAGCCAGGAGAATCCAACAGAGACCAATTGTATGAAAAAGGGCTGGAGATGGGTCAGAACCAAGAACAGGTGGGACCCACCAAAAAGAACCAGCAATGAACTTACTGGGTGGGTGCTGTGTCCCCCAATGAACTTACTAAGCACAAAAAATCCTATTTTCTCGCTCGTATCATTGGGGGACACAGGAGACCATGGGACGTTCCAAAGCAGTACCATGTAGAGGTAAAAAAAGAACAGAACAAATCTAAGGATGTCATAAGGCCCCGCACAGAAATGTGGGGAAAGGATGCACAGGAACCCTGAAGAGCATGAACCAGGAAGAACGCACGGCGCAAAAAGAGGAAAACCCAGTTGAATAAAGCCCAAGGGCTCGAGAGGCTTCGGAAGATGTGGATAGCAGCACATAATATCCACAAGAAGGATAAGCATGTCTGACGACTGAAGATGATGTGCGGAAGGTACTTCCGGATAACGAGGACCATAGAATTGCTGTGGGGCCGGACTTGAAACCCAGGATGTCTTGCATGGCAATGGGCCCCATAGAAAACCGAGAGGTGTCTACTCAAAATAAATGAACTAGTAGAATCTGGATATGTTTACCAAATGTGTAAGTATCAGGATGGGATATATCAGGATGGGATATTACCAAATGTGTAAGTATCAGGATGGGATATTTCAACCCAGGAAAAACTGGAAGGAATTACTGGGCAATTGGCAGAGGACTAGTCCTGTAGGGATCTCCCAGGTACGTGAGGACACCCCTGTGGGTCAATTTGTAAAAGAAAATAGCGAGTAGCCACTCCCTTGTAAAGAATCAGCACGAGAAGAGACTAAAGAGTATGGAATATGATCCCTCATCAAGACAGAGAAAAGAGATGGCCAAGGGGGACAAAAAGCAACAATGGGAACCAATCAGAGGTAGAAAATGAAAAACCATAGACAAATGGGGAGTAGTCTGAGAGGAAAAGACTGTGTCCTCGGGGATCAATACAATCCCAGCCGTGCAGCAGAGAGCACTGCGGCGGAAGAGTGCAGCCAAAGCAATGTCCACCACTGGACAAAAGGAAGACTGCGAGTGATGCTGGAACCAGGACCATACGACTGGCAATAGACAGCCTGAGGAAACTGAGCAAACGTACTCCGTAAAAGAGAGCAGGCTACAATACATGAGAGAGAGCACATACACTCGCCGGAATACACTCATGGAAGCCAATCCAAAAGGTAAGGATCGCAGCATACATCCCTGCTTAAGAAGAAAAGGCCCCCTAAGAAGCAGGTACTGTGGAAGACAGATGCCCCCAGAGCCGTAGAGGCTTGTCATGAGACTTCTAACAAAAGAAGCTGCTTGATACTCCACAACCTGCCTGGATCAGGCAGACCCAACTGCAGGCTGAAGAACAAAAATACCGTAGTGATAGGCAGAAGCAAAGCTGACGCCAAAAATATCAGAGGTGTGTAGATTCGTCAGAGACCATCTACTATCGCCGTGTAGCGACTCTGCCTGAAGGGGACAATGCGGTCATCAGCGGAATGCACAGATTGGTCTGAGATAGGAGAAATGCTTCTCCAGGAGAGAATATGATGACTATGTCCGACGCCACAAAAACACCAGAGAAAATCTGGACAGATAAGAAAAAATAGTGCAGGCGTTCCAGAGCAGTAAGAATCCAACCTCAGGAGTATGGATACTGGCCATGTAGACAGAAACATAATCTGGGGGGAGAGCAATTACTCGTCTTGCGGAGGGGCATAATGTAGAAAGGGTGTTGCGTTCCAGCAACGAAACATCTATTAGCCTAACAACATGTGACAGCACCATAGTCCGGTGAGGGGGTAAAAGCAGTTGATGCACAGTATGTGCTCTGAATAGGTGTGTCCCCTACATAAGGACATCTCAACCCTATTACTCATCTCTTAAAAGAGGCAGTGCTGATGGTGTCACAGCGTCAACAGTTAGCGCCAATGTCCCACTTGAAATGAGAACCATGTGGTAGACCAATGTCATAGAAACGAGGGGGTTATACCAACCAGGGAGAACCCTGCAATAGTGCGCACTAGAAGTAAATGGCTCATAGCACGCCCTAGCATGCATACTAATGCAAATACCTGGTCAGAGAATGGAAGTGCTGCAGATGACCATGTCATCAGGAATGAGTGGACGAATCAGCTAAAACTGCAAGCGCCTGTATAAAGACTCCATCTATTTGTGCAATGGCATCCATTGGTTGCGTAAAATGAGCCGGAGATCCACCTAAGAGGGAATGTAGACACAACCACCACATCTAGGACCAGTGTGAGGGTTCCATCTATAGAAGTAGAGAAGCAGTAGAAACTACCACATACAGAGCCAGTGCCAAAACAGGGAACGGAACAGAGAGCAATGTGGTAGAAACCACAGAACCATATCCAGTGCAAATGCAAGGAGTGAGAAAGAAAGCAATGAGGGTGCCACCATGGCTTGCAGGGGGTACGTAAGCACCGAGCCTGAGATGGGAAACACACCGTGGTAGACAAGGCACTTATGGCGAAGGCAAATTCTCCACCTGAGAATGGGGCCAGACAGAAGTAGCCACAGGAACTAGTGCTGGCGCAATACTCCACCTGATGAGGAGGTCATACTGTAGAAGCCATAGTATACAGTGATAGCACCATACTCCACCTGATGGGGAGACCATACAGAAGGAGCCATGGTATGTGGTTGTCATGAATAAAGGGGAAGGGAGGGACACCAGAATAACAACAGAAGGCGGAAAGACAAAGAACTAGGCCTCAAGGCTAGGGAGAGGGGTACGGTCACCTCCTAGGAAACCCCTAAACCTGGCCCTGACTTCTATCAGCATATATAGACCCTGAAGGCGGGAAAATACATACGCCGTAACCTAATCCCTAGGAGCCTTGAAATGCCCCAGGTGAATGAACCAGCGTCTCCCTGAGGCCTAGTAACAACAAGGACAAGGGAACAACCAAATACAAAGAGCAGAACAATTTATCTTAAAGAAAATGAAGGAGCAGGAACACAGGAAAGGTCCACACCAACTCTTCCAAATGCAAGCAGAGAATATCAACCGCATGGTATGAAGTGTGAGACCAAACTAAATAGGGAATGCAGTAATGACCACAAGCTGCACCTGACAAGGGGTGTGGTCATTACCAAACAACAACACTGAGAATTGAGAGACTGTCAGTTAAAGGGGTTATCTCCCATCTTAGACAATGGGGGCATATCGCAAGGATATGCCCCCATTGTCTAATAGGTGTGGGTCCCACCGCTGGGACCCGCACCTACAAGGAGAACGGAGCAGAGAAAGTGGAGGAGGGCGCACTGCGCATGCGCAGCCGCCCTCCGTTCATTTCTATGGAGCCGCCAAAAATAGCCGAGCGCTGGCTCGGCTATTTCCGTCGGCCCCATAGAAATTAATGGGAGCGTTGGCCGCGCATGTGCGGTGCGCTCCCATTCACTTCAATGGGAGAGGCGGGGAGCTGTGCCTGGTGGTGGTCGGACCCTGGGAAACCCGGGGTCCTCCAGCCACAACTCTCCCCGGCTCCGTTCTCGTTGTAGGTGCGGGTCCCAGAGGTGGGACCCGCACCTATCAGACAATGGGGGCATATCCTTGTGATATGCCCCCATTGTCTAAGATGGGATAACCCCTTTAACCTCACGTGCAGCAAGTCTCTCAGATCTTCTAACCACTGACATGAGGTACCGTGACAGTAGTACTAACGCAAATACTCCACCCAAGGGGGAGACTATTCAGTAGGAGCCATGGCATGAAGTGCTAACACAAATTCTTCCCCTGAGAAGAAGCCCATACAGAAAGTAACCACCGAAACAAGGGCTAGCGCAATACCCGAGAAGGACATACAGTAGTAGCCATGATATGTAGCGCTAGCGTAAATACTCCACCTGAGAAGGAGGCTATACCATAGTAGCCACAAAAGCCAAGTCAGGGTAGACACGCCACCTGGGAAGAAGGCCCTACAGTAGTAGCTATGATCTCTGGTGCTAGTGTAAACACTCCACCTGCAGAAGACAGTAGTAGCCATGGAATGGAGAGCTAGCCTAAATACGCCACCTGAAAAGGAGGAGAGCTAGAAGAGGAAACAGTATTCAGAGGCAGTGTAATACTCAATTCGCTTGGTAGTAACCACCGAATTCTCTTCCAGGGCAGATACACCACCTAAGAAGGTGTTGAGTATCATGACCAACCACGTAGTGTGGAGTCCCACTGGGACTTAAAGCACTGGGAGGACAGACTGCCATGTCGGCACTCAAAACCAACCACCAAAAATTAAGGGGATAATGCGGTAGTAGCTGCAGTATCCAGTGGTTGCGCCCGTATTTCTCTTGTGGGGGAGGACCGGGTAATAGTAGGTACTGTCTGTTCGCATGCAGCCCCCGTGGAAGAGGAAGAATATGATAGAAAATATAGTATCTGGTGCTGTGGCGTAGTAGACATAGTATCCAATGGTGGTGCAATTACTTCACCCGTTCATGTGAATACTGAACCTGTGGGAGTAGGGAACGCAGGATATACTATCCAGTGATAGAGCGATTACCCCGCCTATGGAAGGGGGTAATGGAACCGGCAGTGCCGTATCCAGGGGTTGTGCGATTACGCCACCTATGAAGGGGGGTAATGCGACCAGCTGAACAGTATGGAGTGGTAATGCGATTACACCGCCTATGGAGGGGGGTAATGCGACAGGCTGTACAGTATGCAGTGGTAGTGCATTTACGCCACCTAAGAGAGAGGGGGCAATGCTACAGAGTGTGAGGCATCCAGTAGTAATTACTACACCCGAGGAGTGAGTAACATGACAGGATGCACGGTTTACATGGGTAGTGCAATTAGTCCGTCTATGGAAGGAAGGTCATATGACGGGACGCACAGTATACATTGGTAGTGCCAATGGGAATATGGATGTACGAATGTACAGCAACCAGTGGTAGTGCAACTACTCCACTTATGGAAGGGAGAACGAAACAGAATGTACAGCGCCAGTGCGTGTCCGTGGAAGGGGGGTTGCATGAAAAACATCCAGTGGACTTGTTGCAAGGAAGTGCGGCAGTAACCGCATGAGAGTGAGCGCACCCACATTAGAGGGGGTTAATTCTGCAACAGACACCACACTCAGCACTTGATAGTGTCAGGGTAACTTATTATTTATTTATCTCAATATAAACATATAGTCGTGTATTCGAAAACTGACACCCCAAACCCTAACTGGAGGCAAGAAGGGGTAATTTTAAACTACACAGCCATGTAATAGGGAAGCCAGCCTCAGTAAGATGGCAGGCAAGTAAGGGTTTTTATTTATTTTTTTGACATAGAGGCCGGGGGCGGAGCTCAACAGGCTCCTGGAGAAGGGGAATGTCTAGGCACGACATTTTGCACCCGTGGGACAGCCCCTGCCCACCAAACTCCAAGATGGAAGTTTCGGCCTAGTAGGCCACAAAGCCTGGGACTCGTGTAGCCGTGCGCCGACCGGAAGGACTTCCGGCTGGAACAGAAGGCCGGGAAGAACGGCCATGGGATTCCCAACCACAAATCGAGGAGACCTGGGTGGGGGGTACTCGACGCCTGGTAGCTGGATGCAGCGGTCGCCCCAGGAGGGGATGTGACCGCTGGGAAATGGTACCGGTAGGCCTCAGAAGAAGGGGGTGGAGGGCACAGGGAGAGAACCCGGGCCGGGAGGGAATGCAGTAGGAAAACAGCACTTGGCTGAGGAATAAAGGGGTGGAGAGGGGAGGAATGGAGAAGGGAGGTGGGGGTGTGAGATTGGGGAAGGAGGTGGATGGAGGGGGTTATACTCAACCTGTGTTCACAATACTCATCCTATCTTCATCCTCTTCTGTTCACCCCTTCTCGTGGTACCAGCAGGGTCACCTCTTCAGCCACTAGCACCGAGGCGGTAGTGAGGCTGGAGTGGAGGGGGGGACTGCAGAAATGCAGGTGACCCCATGGCTGGCGGGATGCAGGGGAGTTGAGCCGCCCTGGTCCACTTTTGCCTTCTTGGGGGAGGTCGGGCGGTGATGGGAACAGACACCGACCTTCATCCCCGGGTAAATAGAGAGGCCAGGCGTCTGTTTCCTGTACTTAAAGGGGAAAAAAGGAAAAAAAACAATAGAAGACGGGAATATAGCTGGGACTTTTATTGCTTAGTGTTGCCTTTTAGTGCTGTAACCTGAGTGCTGTTGCCCTGAGGAGGTTGATGATCCCGCAGGCGGCAGCAGCAGCTATACCCATGGTCACCTGTGTCCCTCAATGATACAAGCGAGAAATGTATTAGTTAAAAAACACAGTGTATATTCATATTTAATCACCAATTCAAACTTTATCCATAGACATAACTACAGGAATATTAAACACAAAAAATGTCATAAAATAAAAAAAATATCCCAGCACTTCCTCCTTTCCTTTGGTCCTATTTGTCTCATATTACGCCTAAAATTGAGGAATATAAAAAGAAATCTCCCTGGGAATCTTCCTGTCTTACTGCCAGACCCGTGTTCCTCCACCTCACTGCACTGGGTCTGGCTGTAAGACAGCTGGCTACAGCAGGAGCCTCCCCAACCTGTCTGCATTACAGAAAATGATAATTTAGCCCCACCTCTTAGCTGACCACCAGCTAAAGACTCAGCAGATCGGCAGGAAGTTAAAGAGCTGTGACAAAATCTGCTGCGACTGGACAGCTCACAACCAGGGAGAAGGGGACGCCCCATGAGAAACACAGCCGTCTCCTCCTCCCTGTACCGATGGTATGAATTAGCCCGAAATCAGAAAGGGGGCACAGAGGGGGAAGGGAGCAGCCCATAGGAAAAAAAAAAAAGCACAAGGACATCTCCTTAACATGCCCTACAGTGCCAGGTACTTATAATGTAACGTCAGAACCAGTGAATGGTCCTCTTTAAGCCCTATGCCATGTACAGGATCTATACAAGGCTGTTTATTATAGTGATTCTTTAAAATCGAATCACTTCCTAAACATATTACATTTTGCACTGACCCAGAGTTACAGCCTGTATTATAGTCAACAGCTCCGTTCACACTTCTGGAGGCTTCAGAGCTGAAATCTCCCACATTGCTGGCTCAATGTCAGCACAGAGTGTGTTTTGCTGATTTGAAAAACTACTTGTCCCATCACATTATACAAGAAGCTTGTTAAGAACAAGTTCTCAACAAGCTTGCTGGCGAATTTCTAGTAGCAACCAGCTAAAAGCCATTAGAAAGCGTCTTTACACAGAAAACTGGGGCAATTCTTGTTTGCATGAGGTAAGAGCTGCCTCCTGCACCTCATATAATACTTACTGGAATTATCTGTCTCCCAATTAATATTTTCCAAAAGTACAAGTTCTTCTTCTGGAGAAACAATGTTTTCTACGATTAGTAGGCCGGGGGGCAGCGCCGGAGAGGACGCCTCTTTTACTTCAACTGAGAATAAGAGCAAAAGAACATGAAAAGTTATGGTCCACAATGCAAACCTATAAAAGCTATATTTCACATTTATATACTGTATATCTTAGTAAAAAATTCTGAGTTAATAGGATGGAGGGAGGTCTCCTGTTCAGGGCCCTCATCTCTTAGACAGAGTGGAGATCAGTTACAAAGAGCATCTCTCTCTTGAAGGACCCGTCCTACCTGCATTACACAGAGAACCCAGAGATATGAGAAAGCCCTATTTAAAGGGGTATTCCCATCTGGGACCTTGATGGGATATCACTAGGATATGCCATCAATGTCAGATAGGTGTGGGTCCTGAACTAAAGGAGAGCACACCATGCATGCCCGACTTTCTCTCCATTCACTGCTATGGGAATTCCCAAAAAATAGGGTGCCCCATTCTGGAGATAAAAACGGGTCCCAGAGGTGGGATCCATAGTTATGTGACATTGATTGTGTATCGATATGCCATCAGTGTCCCAGAAGGAAATACCCCTTTGAAGCCTTTACCACCAATAGTGAACAAAAATTCTTTCATGCTGTACCACCAGCTCCACACATGGTCGCATGGTAGGTCATACCAATTTAAAGGGAATCTGTCACCTGCTTTTACCATTTTAAGCGGTCACCATCGCTATGTTCACTAAAGTAGCTTATTTCCAGCAGTCTTCTTTTTACTTTATTTCGTTTTGTCCTTTTGATATAAAAGCGCTTTTTATGTTATGCTAATGAGGCTCCAAGGTGCCCAGAGGGGCGTTTTTTCCTTCTCCGGTGCCTAGTGACGCCCCCCTGCAGTGCCCAAGAACGCCTCCTGATCCTGAAATAACCTCCCACAGCCCCGGCAAACGGTTCCGCCCCCTCCCCACGTCATAGTCTACCTTCTAGAAATGCCCCTTCCTCCTTCCTGTCGGCGGCCAGAAAACTCGCGCAGGCGCAGTACCGCCTGCGGCCTGCGCGATCATCAAGCCCCTGAGGGCAACAGCCTCAAAAGTCTCACTGGGCATGCGCTGAGCCCAGTGATGTAACCTGAGCGCTGTTGCCCTGAGGAGGTTGATGATCGCGCAGGCCGCAGGTGGTACTGCGCCTGCGCGAGTTTTTGGGCCGCCGACAGGAAGGAGGACGGGGCATTTCTAGAAGGTAGACTATGACGTGGGGAGGGGGCGGAACCGTTTGCCGGGGCTGTGGGAAGGTATTTGAGGATCGGGAGGTGTTCTTGGGCACTGCAGGGGGGCGTCACTAGGCACCGGAGAAGGAAAAAAACGCCCCTCTGGGCACCTTGGAGCCTCATTAGCATATCATAAAAAGCGCTTTTATATCAGAAGGACAAAACGAAATAAAGTAAAAAGAAGACTGCTGGAAATAAGGCACTTTAGTGAACATAGCGATGGTGACCGCTTAAAATGGTAAACGCAGGTGACAGATTCCCTTTAAGCTTTGGAGACCATAATGTTTTTTTTGTTTTGTAAAAACAAACAAGGACTACAAGTAGCAGCACACTGCCATGCTCAAAGACACATGGAAACACTGGAAACATGGATACATCTGAATTGCATTACTGCTATACTTACTACATGAAAAAATTGTGAGCACATTTTTGAGCAAAATTGTGTCAGGCCCATCTACTAGCGACAAGGTGGCTTCCAACAGATGGGACCTACACTATCCGACTTGCCTCTCCTGGGTAGAGTGCACCTGAACCCCTTTTTCACATTGTTTGGAGGTGGTAGTCTAACTTTGTTTCTTGCATTGAGATTTCTTGTTTTGTTAGAGGTTGTCCAAGCTCTTAAAAAAGGCAGGCATGCTATTAGAATACAGAAAAATTATTATCACTGTCCCCAAACATTTCTATTCCAGTGCCAACACTCCTCTTCCCCTTACTGCTGCTGCTACACATTTGGCTGTAGTGATGATGTGTCCATATACTGCACATAACTGCCCTCAGCAGTATATGGCACAAAACAACTGGGGCCAATGATTGGCTGCAGCAGACAAGCACTTCCTGCACTTCAGGCAGGAAAACAAAGCACTGTAAGGAGGACGAGGCAGTGGTGAGGGAACAGAAGGGGTTGAGACCGTCAGTATACTTTTTTTTATTATAACTATAGTGTCGCTGCCTTTAAATATATATAACTTAGATAGCCCCTTTAAGGCTCTATGCACATTGCATCTGAGCCCTACGCTTGGAAAAGCTCCGGGTTTATGCATTAAATGTATCCACTGCGGGCCAAAAGGGTGTATTTGGTATCTGTTAGACCCGCACCTTTTTTTGCTACTCTATAGGAAAGTGCAGTCTTCCGCAGGGTATATACTTTTTAACATTGTGGTCAATGGACAATGTATGCACTGTATGGCTATATGGTGGCATATATCCGGTGAAGATATATGTTGGGAAATCTTCACAACTAGGGATGAGCGAACTTGTGTCTTCAAGTCCGTGGTAGCAGAATCCATAATGGAATTCTTAGATAACCTGAACCTGAACCTTGAAAACACAAGTTTGCTCATCCCTAATCACAAAATATTCCTCAGATAGAAGCCTCTAATGTAATGCAGTGTGATCAGAGGGTTCACTGAGAACGCCCGGTATATAGTTCCAATACTGTTATTTATGTGTAATAAATTGGACCATATGCGCCCAGCTCTCACAGCTGCTCATATACTAACTGCATATCAGGAGTCTATTGTGTGGTGGGTAATTCCAACCATTCATTCACAGACCTCACTGACCTACAGCAGCAATGAAATTGTCCGGTTTTCCTGCCCTGGAGTGCAAGGGAACACGGCAGCAGGAGGTCTCCTCTCATCCCATACCCCGTTCCGCAGTCATAGGTAACACAAATGACTCCTATAGAAGAACAGACATTAAGAAACCCATACCTTTATCCACAAAACTCAGGTACAGAGTGATCTTCTGCTCCACGTCCACAGACGGGATGTCTTGTCCACTGATTGCTGAGTAAGCACTGATGGCTGCCTCAGGGGACGCATAGGTGACAAAGGAGTAGGGCTTGTTCGGGGGCATCACCAGTGACTCCACCAGTCCATGGGGCTTCAGGACATCAATGAGCTGTTGTCTGCTCACTCCGTTCCCCAGACCTCCATTGGCAACTACCAAGCTCTGAAGAAAAGGAGAGAAGCCTGTAAACCCCAAATGTCTGTTTTATTTATATCGCCACTTTATCCCTAAAGGCCACTTAATATGTTTCTAACAAAGAGCGAGGAGGAAGATGAGCGCCATGTTGTACCAAATGAACATGGCTACATGTCAGCCCCTTTAAATGAATCCTATGAGGCTGTATATTATAGTGCTCTGCGGCAGCTGAGGCGTGTGATAGGAGGTTCTGCAACAGCTGAGGTGTGTAGTATGATGTTCTGCGGCAGCTGAGGCGTGTGATAGGAGGTTCTGCAGCAGCTGAGGTGTATAGTATGATGTTCTGGGGCAGCTGAGGCGTGTGATAGAAGGTTCTGCAGCAGCTGAGGTGTATAGTATGATGTTCTGTGGCAGCTGAGGTGTGTGATATGAGGTTCTACAGCAGAGGACGGTAGTATTATGAGGTTCTCCAGAAGCTGAGGTGTGTGATATGAGGTTCTACAGCAGAGGACGGTAGTATTATGAGGTTCTCCAGAAGCTGAGGTGTGTGATATGAGGTTCTACAGCAGAGGACGGTAGTAATATGAGGTTCTACAGAAGCTGAGGTGTGTATAAGTTTGGGTTAACATATAGGTTTAGTGTCATTTTTCTACCGTACATTTTTGCACCTGCATTTTTGGTGCACGCTGAGAGAGGTTTCTATGGCGTTTTTTTTTTTTTCAAGGTGGAAAAACTCCAGACCAGATTCATGTCTAGACCAGATATCCTCTGGAGAGGTCATCAGTATCTGGTTGGTGGGGGTCCAACACCCAGGACCCCCACCGATCAGCTGTTTGAGAAGGCATCGGCCCTTGCAGTAGCGCCGCAGCCTTCTCTCAGCTCAATACATTGTATAGCGCCTGTGCTTGGTATCTCGCTCAGGCCCATTCACTTCAATAGAGTGGAGCTGCTCCTAGGTCATGTGACCGATGTGAGTGACGTCACTTGGTGTAGGGAAAGCTGTGAGAAGGATGCGGCACTACTGCGAGCACTGGTGCCTTCTCAAACTGTTAAACGGCCGGGGCCCCAGGTGTCGGACCCCCACCAATCAGATACTGATGACCTGTCCACAGAATAGGTCATCAGTAAAAAAAAACATTTGGAAAACCTATTTGATAAATCTCCTCTATATGTGTTAGTCATTCAGTGGTTGGGGCAGGAGAATAAACTTCATCCATTTATGGTCTATGGCTGACTATTGTCTATGTTAGGCCTGTGCAAGATTTCCAATGTATACCTCTGAAGAAGGCTCTCCCATATACTACTGTATAGGCATACTGTAGCAAACGTCTCCTGTGTGATCCCATAAAAAAAATAAAAAAAAAAGGTACACTGCACGGTATATACAATAACAGCCCATTGCATAGAAAAGCAAAGTCTGCTGCACTTTCCCTCTCCTATAGAGCTGAAATGAAGGTATGGCAGCACACGGAAGCAAGGCACTGTGGAGCTTCATGCATACGTTAGAGTTATACGCCGGGAGTGTATGTGCCAAATGTAAGGCTGAGAAGCACCCCGTTCATTTCTGTATAATGTGAGGCTTATATAGTTATAAGTCCATCAAGTTCAACCAAGGGATAGGTGGGGACGCGAATCCCAGAAGGAAGTGAGACTCAGATTTCTACATATTTTCATAACCATTAATGTAATTTTCTTTTAAGAATTTATCTAAACCCTTTTTTTAAATTGTCCACTGTTCCTATTGTGACCACGTCCTGAGGAGTCTATTCCACAGCTTCACCGTTCTTAGGCCTCTTTCACACGGGCGTCATGTTTTTTGCCCGGATAAGAGCCGGGTGCGTTGCGGGAAAATGCGCAATTTTCCCACGCGAGTGCAAAACATTGTCATGCGTTTTGCACTCGCGTGAGAAAAATCGCGCATGTTTGGTACCCAAACCCGAACTTCTTCACAGAAGTTCGGGCTTGGGATTGATGTTCTGAAGATTGTATTATTTTCCCTTATAACATGGTTATAAGGGAAAATAATAGCATTCTGACTACAGAATGCATAGTATAATAGGGCTGGAAGGGTTAAAAAAATAAAAAAAGTTAACTCACCTTATCCTCTTGTTCGCGTAGTTCGTTCCCGGTCTGCTAGCTGTGTGCTTGGGCTGAATGACCTGTGGTGACGTCAGATCACATGCTCCAATCACATGGTCCATCACCATGGTGATGGAGCATGTGATCTGACGTCATCAAAGGTCCTTTAGCCCAAGCCCACAGCTAGCAAAGAACAGACCGGGAACGAACTACGCAAACAAGAGGATAAGGTGAGTTAACTTTTTTATTTTTTTAACCCTTCCAGCCCTATTATACTATGTATTCTGTAGTCAGAATGCTATTATTTTCCCTTATAACCATGTTATAAGGGAAAATAATACAGTGAATAGACTGTCACCTAGAACCCATGGGTGAATATCGCACCGCATCCGCACTTGCTTGCGGATGCTTGCGATTTTCACGCAACCCCATTCACTTCTATGGGGCCTGCGTTGCGTGGATTATCGCACCGCAACGCACAAAGAGGAGCATGCTGCGATTTTCACGCAACGCATAAGTGATGCGTGAAAATCACCGCTCATGTGAACAGCCCCATAGAAATGAATGGGTCAGGATTCAGTGCGGGTGCAATGCGTTCAACTCACGCATCGCACCCGCGCGGAATACTCGCTCGTGTGAAAGGGGCCTTACAGTAAAGAAGTTTTGACGCTTCCGGAGCCTGAACTTTTTCTTCTCCAGTCGGAGGCAGCGCCCCCTTGTCTTTTGAGGGCATTTGACGTTGGACAGTTTTTCACCGTATTTTTTGTATGGCCCATTTATATATTTGTATTGGTTAATCATGTCCCTCCTTAGACGTCTCTTCTCAAGACTAAATAAATGTAACTATTTTAATCTTTCTTCATAACTAAGACCCTCCATGCCCCTCATCAGTTTAGTCGCTCTCCTCTGTACTTTTTTCAGCTGCAGAGCATCCTTTCTATGGACTGGTGCCCAGAACTGAACTGCATATTCCAGATGAGGCCGCACCAACGCTTTGTAAAGTGGTGATATTACATCCCTGTCCCGCGAGTCCATGCCTCGTTCAATGCATGACAATATCCTGGTGGCCTTAGAAGCAGCTGATTGACATTGTGTGCTGTAATTTAATCTACCATCCACAAGTACACCCAAATCCTTCTCTATAAGTGACTCTCCCAGAGTTACATCCTCTAGGTCGACATATGAAGCACAGAGATTATTACTACCAAGATGCATAACTTTACATTTGTCCACATTGAACCTCATTTGCCAAGTTGATGCTCAATCACTCAGAGTGTTCAAGTCAGCTTGTAGTACATGGACATCTTCTATAGACTGTACAGTACTACATAGCTTAGAGTCATCTGCAAAAATAGAAATGGCCTTACTTTACCTATTAAACATCTATGAGGGACAGTGTCAAAAGCCTTTGCTAAATCCAGAAACACTACATCCACAGACCCCCCCTCTGTCCAGGCTACTACTCACCTCCTCACAAAAACAAATCCGGTTAGTCTGACAACTTCTGTCCTTGGTAAACACATGCTGGTTATCACTTATTATTTATAGTCACATACTCCTGTATATAGTGCCTTAAGGGTCCTTCAAACTTTGTTCCCACAACTGGTCTATAATTACCTGTGGAGGACTTAGATCCTTTTTTTAATATAGGCACCACATTTGCCTTGCGCCAATCACTTGGCACTGTACTAGTTCCTAGAGAACCTTTAACAATTATAAACTGGGGCAGAGCAATGACTAAACTGAGCTCTTTAAGCACTCTTGGGTGTAATCCATCTGGACCCGGAGCCTTGTTCACATTTATCTTATTTAACTTCTCTTGGAACATATCTACAGTTAGCCAATTGAGTATATCACTGGATGTACTAACAGCCCCAGCACCACAGATATCGGCTCCATTCTCTTCTTTTGTATATACAAAGCTAAAAAAACATTTAGTAACTCTGCCTTTTCCTTATCTTCAGTGACTATCTTCCCTTTACCATTATTTAGGGAACCTACCTGCTCAGGGCGTGTTTTTTTAGCATTTATATATTTAAAGAATTTTTGGGGGATTTGTTTTGCTCTCTTTTGCCACCTGCTGTTCGTTTAGTTTTTTTGCTAATTTTATCTCCTTTTTACAGATTTTATTAAGCCCTTTGTAATCTTCAAACACTACAGCTGACCCCTCAGATTTTTATTTTTTAAATGCCCTTTTTTTTGTCTTTTATTGCCCTTTTTACAGTAGCTGTAAGCCATGGGGGTTTAATTTTAGCCGTTTATACTTGTTAACTAAAGGGATAAAAAAAAAATTTGTGAAATTACTCAATGTGGATTTGAAGCTCTCCCATTTATCCTCAGTATTATTATGTGACAGTAGCTGTTCGCAGTCTATGCCCTGAAATGCTGCCCTCAACCCAGGGAAATTAGCCTTTTTAAAATTCAGTGTCTTTGCTCTGCCTGACAGAGTTTGGTCCTTATAGTTCAGGGGGAATATAATTATATTGTGGTCACTATTACCTAGTGTTGATCGAGCAGTAACATTTCCAACAAGCTCTGCATCATTAGAATTCACCAGATCCAACAGAGCATTGCCCCTAGTGGGAGCTTCTACAAACTGGCCCATAAAGTGGTCCTGCAGCAACTTGAGGAATCTTCTCCCCTTTGTGGTTGAGGCAGAACCATGACCCCAGTCAATGTCTGGGAAGTTAAAATCTCCCATTATGACCACTGTACCAGCCTGTGCAACCCGCTCTATTTGGTTATACAGTTGCGTTTCTATCTCTTCTGTGATGTCAGGGGGTCTATAGATTACAAAAAGTATTATTTTTTCAGTGTTTATATCCCTTTGAACTTCCACCCATAAGGTTTCCACATCTTCGCCATCCGCACCCACAATTGCCTCTTTCACACTTGTCTTCAGATCACTCCTCACAGGCACACACCACCACCTTTTCTATTGACCCTGTCTTTCCTAAATAGTGTAAAACCCTCAATATTAACAGCCCAGTCATGTGAAGAGTCCAACCATGTCTCAGCCACACCAACTACATCTATGTGTTCTTCTAGTACCATAGCCTCCAGCTCCCCCATTTTTCTAGCTAGAATTCTGGCATTTGTGAAAATACATTTTAAATTATTACCTGTAAAGTGAATATCCAGGATTTTTGAGTTACCTTGGCTGATGTTTGTATGTAACAGGTTCTTGTTACCAGCAGTTCTTTTTTTTCATCGGTGTACAGTTCTGCCCAGTCTGCTCCGTACTTTCCTCACTAACCCCAGCCCCCACTAAATCCCTACTGTCCCTCTATATATCCCACTCTCTATCTACCCCCTTATTAGTATGACCCCCCCCCCCCGCCCTCCCCCAGATCCTAGTATAAAAGCTCCTCCAGCCGTCTAACCATTTTTTCCCCTAGAACAGTTGCACCCTCCCCATTGAGGTGCAGCCCGTCCGTACTGTAGAGCCTGTAACCGACCGCGAAGTCGGCCCAGTTCTCCATGAACCCAAACCCTTCCTTCCTGCACCAGCCTCTGAGCCACTTATTTAACTCCCTAAGCTCCCGTTGTCTCTCTGGTGGCGCTCGTGGCACTGGTAGTATTTCTGAAAACACTACCTTGGAGGTCCTGGACTTTAGCTTCTCTCCTAGTTCCCTAAAAACATTATTAAGGACCTTCCATCTCCCCCTGACTTTGTCATTGGTGCCAATGTGTACCATGACCACCGGGTCTTCCCCAGCCCCACCTCGATCCGCAATATGCCAAACCCGAGCACCCAGAAGACATCACACTGTTCGGCATTCACGGTCTCGGCGACAGATGACCCCGTCTGTCCTCCTAATAATAGGGTCCCCTACCACCAGCATCTGCCTGACCTTTGCTGCACTCCTTTTCCCATCCTTCCTGCAGCAGTCATCCTCCTGGTTGCTCGGAGAAACGCCCTGCTGCAGTGTTGCTGGCCCTGGGCTTTCCTCCCTAATATCAACCAAACAAGCCTATTTATTAGGGCATGCCAGCTCAGGACTAGCCTCCCTGTATCATTGAATACGTATGAATACAAAATGTCCCTCTAAGCACACAGCAATACTATCAGCAATACTATGGACAGGGCCCCTCAGCCACCTTTGATGGTCGTGACACGGTCTCTATGCCTTCGTGCCGCAGCAGAATATTCTTTGCCTTCGCTTCTTTCTTCATCAGCTTCTTCTGCTCTTTGGTCAGCCTGGCTCTTGTGTCACACTCCGGCATCTGCTCTTCTATAGACTACGGAATAAGACAGTAAAGAGGAGCGTTAATACAACCACACCGTGCACTAGATCAATCCTTGTGCGGACTGCGACTCACACAGCCACAGATCACGTTGCTTCACTACTTAGTCAGTGGATTTAGGCGCTCTTCATAAGGAGATATAGTATCCCCCACATCCAATCAAAAGGGAGAATCTGCCAACTAAACTCTAATGTCTATTGCCAGATTTAGGAATAGCAGTAATTCTAGATATGAAAAAATTACCATCTGCTGCCACATGGTGGCAGTATACAACCATTCATAATACTGTAGTACAGAGACAGCAACCTCCGCATTCCAGCTGTTCTGCAACTACAACCCCCAGAATGCTTCATTCACTTCTATGGGAGATAGAGGAACGGACAAGTATGTTTACATGCTGGGAGTTGTAGTTTCACGGCAGCTGGAGTGCCGAAGGTTGCCAATCCCTGCTATAGTACTAAATAATATGCTCCTTGGGTCATGTCACATTTGCGATGTCCACAACCGTATGCGTTTAGCGGCCCGAAAACCACGACTCCACAAAAATACGGCTACTGTCCATGCGCCACGGCAATTATAGTGGTATGTCTGTTATGAATTGGGGGCACTGTGGCTGGCACTGTTATAGTGGTATGTCTGTTATGTTATGGGGGCACTGTGGCTGGCACTGTTATAGTGGTATGTCTGTTATGTTATGTTATGGGGGCACTGTGGGTGGCACTGTTATAGTAGTATGTCTGTTATGTTATGGGGCACTGTGGCTGGCACTGTTATAGTGGTATGTCTGTTATGGGGGCACTGTTATAGTGGTATGTCTGTTATGTTATGGGGGCATTGTGGCTGGCACTGTTATAGTAGTAAATCTGTTATGGGGGGCACTGTTATAGTGGTATGTCTGTTATGGGGGCACTGTGGCTGGCACTGTTATAGTAGTATATCTGTTATGGGGGCACTGTTATAGTGGTATGTCTGTTATGTTATGGGGGCACTGTGGGTGGCACTGTTATAGTAGTATGTCTGTTATGGGGGCACTGAGGCTGGCACTGTTATAGTGGTATGCCTGTTATGTTATGCTGGCACTGTTATAGGGTATGTGAGTATTATTATAGAGCATTGTGGATGTCATTGTAGGGGGGTCTGTGACTGACACTGGTTGTCATTATGGGGAGCACTTTGGCTGGCGCTGTTATGGGAATCCTTGCTGTTATTATGGGGCACAGTGGCAAGACCAGTTATTGGGACACGATGACTATGATCTCATACTTCCCAACCGTCCCGGATCCTGAGGGACAGTCCTGGATTTCAGTGGCTGTCTGTGGTCCCAGAATGGCTGGAGGTATGTCCCACTGTCAGCTGATTGTAATGGTGAAGCAAGGAACCGTCCGCTGGGATTATCGGAGGAACCAGGTGACTAAGTATTTACCGTTTTTTTTTACACATGTGGGCATAACTATTTTGAGGGGGACACTTATACTGTGAAGAGGGCACATGTGGGCAAAGCTGCTGTGAAGGAGGCACAGTGAGGGCATGACTAATGTGTGCTGGCACAAAGGGGGCATAATTACCATGTGGGAGTGTACAGTGAGGCTCTTTGCGGGCTGGGAGGTGTGTGTGATGTGTGACTGGAGCTGCCATGTATGGCTGTCATTTGGGGGCGCTGTGCCAGGACACGGGTACATTTCACTCCATGTCCACATTCTCCTTGTTATAATTGCATTAGTTACCATCTGTGCACCCCCAGCCCCTGCACCACAAGTACCAGCATACTCTGCTCTCTGGCACACAATACCGTCCCCTGCACAGGGAGACATCACTACGTACACGTTACATCCTCAGCATGCACAACCAATGCACGTTACCTCACTGGACGCCGCCATGTTCAGGAAGTCGCCGCAAAAAGACTACACTTCCCAGAATGCAGCGGCCGCCCTGCCTATCCCGTGAGCCTCCGCGCCCTGTACCTAGGTATTACTGCAGACTGCTGTTGTCATGGCGACTGGAGAGCAGCGGCTGCAGTCACCAAGTATACGTCAACTGCAGAGCTTGGTCTGTACAGCTGCCAGGAGGGCATGCTGGGATTTGTAGTTTTGTAACTGTAGAAATTACTAAATAATAGTGTAACAATAATAAAGAATAGAGCGGCAGATTTAGGGTTTTTGTAGTACAATAAATATACTTTATTAACTATAAATCCCCAAACTTAAACGTACACATATTTGGTAATGCCATAACCTGAAAATAAATAAGGTTCTATGCGATGATCTGTTTACAGCCCAAAAAAATTATAACAACTACTCTGGAATTTGTTTTTTTCTGCATTTTCACCAAAATGAGACTGAAATATACAAGTACAGAAAAACAAGAAAGAATCTTGTGTATAGGAAAACTGGCTTAGTTAGCCATAGTAACCAATCAGATTGATCCTTTCATTTTCCAAAGGCACTCTGAAAAATGAAAGGTGGAATCTGATTGGTTGCTATGGGCAAGTTTAACTTTACACAAGTTTTGATAAAACCCCGCTATATAAAATAAGGCCTGGAAGGCAAAGGTGCAATGTCTGCTAGGCCAAAGCTAGCTGTTCCTCAATGTGTCAGACCTGTCATGCTTACCAACATTTCAGTTGGTAAAATCTGGGCATCTAAGGCTACATTCACACAATCACAATTTGGATACCAGCCCATGTGCAGTCTGCAATTTGCGCACCGCACATGGCCGTCGCTACCATAGAAAATGCCTATTCTTGTCCGCAATTGCGGGCAATAATAGGACATGCCTAGGGTTGCCACCTTTCCCAACAAAAAATACCGGCCAAGTTCAGCCACACCCCAAAGGGGGTGTAGTTTTGGGGACATGGCTTAACACAATTAATACTCTACACATTAGTGCCCCCCCCAGTAATAGTAATGTCCCCATTAGTGTACCCCAGAATTAATGCCTCCCATTAGAGCCCCCAGTAAGAGTAATGGCCCCATTAGTACCCCCCCAGTAAAATCAATAACCCCATTAGTGCCCCCCAGTTAGAATAATGCCCCCATTAGTGCCCCCCAGTTAGAATAATGCCCCCCATTAGTGTCCCCAGTAAGAATAATGCCCCCATTAGTGCCCCCGGTTAGAATAGTGCTCCCAGTTAGAATAATGCCCTCCATTAGTGTTCCCGTACGAATAATGCCCCCCATTAGTGGCCCCAGTAAGAATAATGCCACCCATTTGTGCCCCCAGGAAGAATAATACCCCCCATTAGTGCCACCAGTAAGAATAATGCCATCCATTTGTGCCCCAAGGAAGAATAATGCCCCCCACTAGTCCCTCCACCCGAAGATTAATGCCCCGCATTAGTGCCCCCTTCTCTGTTTCTGAAAAAAAAAAGTACCCAGCTCCTCCATTTGCTCGCGCTGCGGTGAACGCTCCCTGCTGACTGGAAGCTCAGAACAGGACCTGCGCTCCAGCATGATGACGTCTCACAGGTCCTGTCCTGAGCTTCCAGTCAGCAGCGCAAGCAAATGAAGGAGGTGAGTGCTTTCTTTTTTTAATTAACGCAAGTGGGGGAGGTAAAATCTGCACTAATAAGCGCTCTGAAATGAAAGCGCTTATTAGTAGCAGTCCTTGTAGTAAAAAACTGGCAATTAATATTGCAGGTAGAAAAAAATTACCGGCATCGGCAGGGCCACTAAAATACCAGCCTGGCTGGCAACCCTAGACATGCTCTATCCTTTTTGCGGGGCGGCTGAACGGAACTACGGATGCGAACAGCACACCGTGTGCTATCCGCATCTTTTGCGGCCCTATTGAAATGAATGGGTCCGCACCCATTCCGCAAAATTGCGGAATGGATGTGGACTCATTCATACAGTCGTGTGAATGTAGCCTAAACCATGCCCCTAGGAACGCCCCAACCTTACCTGGGAACATCCACTTATGGGTGGTGTTTGAGTTAGCCCAAATCAGGGACAGTCCCGCCAAATTTGGGGCAGTTGGCAACTATGGCTGGCGTCACATATAGGAGAGATTTATTAGGACTAGCATTTCTGACGCCAGTCTTGATATTCCCATCCGTGTCCATCTTAACATCCTTAATAAGACGGTCAGTGTTTCATCTGTGAAGATATCCGTGTTTGGTCCGTAAGTCAATTTTTTGCCCTTCTTGTGTCATCAGTAACCCACATACACTGCTAGGCTGAAAATTAATTTCCAGAACTTCTCCTACCAATGGTCCATGAAAATCAGAGAGATAACACCAATGCCATCAGTATTAGGCTACATGCACACGACCGTTGTGTGTTTTGCGGTCTGCAAATTGCGGATACGCAAATTGCGGATCCGCAAATCATGGATGGCGTCCGTGTGTGTTCCACAATTTGTGGAACGGCACGGACAGCCATTGAGATAACTGCCTATTCTTGTCCGTTTTGTGGACAAGAATAGGACAGGTTATATTTTTTATGCGGACCACGGAACGGAGTAACGGATGCGGACAGCACACGGAGTGCTGTCCGCATCTTTTGCGGCCCCATTGAAGTGAATGGGTCTGCATCCAAGCCGCAAAAACTGCGGCTCGGATGCGGACAAAAACAACGGTCGTGTGCATGTAGCCTTACGTTAATGCTTTTCCGCAAACCCATAGACTTCAATGGTCGTGTTTGGTCTGCATCACGGACCAAAGTAGTGCATGTCTCCCTGGTGTTTCTACTGACCCACGCTCAGTTGAAAATCACTGATGTGTCAATTAACACATTCAAATCCATGTGCACGTGTGCTGTCTGTGGAGAACCCGGGCAGCACATGTCTGTGATTCACTGATGTGTGAAAGAGACCTTACTGTCAGCTTCTTACAGTAAATACGGCTGGTGGCAGCTGAAAGATGGAACTGAAAATGCACATCCACCTCAGTGAGCCGGACAGAGAAATAAGGAAAAGAACAAAACAGCAGGTGGCGCTATACAGATAGATTTTATTGTATAGCTCAGTGGCTGGGCTAAATTTTTAATAATATGCAATTACAAAAGTATTCAGACCCAGGTGCTGTCTCACTTCAGCAAATTACATTTTTCATGTAGAGAAAGTTAACCCCTTCAGGAACCTGCCATTTTTCACCTTAAGGACCAGGCCATTTTTAGCAAATCTGACATGTGTCACTTTATGTGGTGATAACTTTAACGCTTTTACTTATCCAGACTATTCTGAGAATGTTTTCTCGTCACATATTGTACTTCATGACACTGGTAAATTTGAGTTTAAATATTTAATTAAAAAAAATAATAATAATTCTTTATAGTTTTTTTATGAACCAAAAATGTGAATTCCATTACAAATAATAAAAAAAAAGATGATTACAAATAGTCGTACACCAATTCACATGTTTGACCCCATTATGCCCACCCCCCCTCCCCTTGATTCACCGCTGCGGGATCCAGTCATCTCCTATTACTGCTCATGGTCATTCCCCGATGCCACAAGCAGCCGAACTCATTGGAACGAGGAGAAGGGGAACATCAAAAACCCGCCCCTTCCAGGACTACTCTGCTTTTCTTACAATTATTCTATATGCATCAATAGTATCTATCTGGACCTTCCACTCAGAGTAAGTAGAGCTATTTTTTGTGCCCCAATACTTGAGGATCAAGACCTTTGCGACCATGAAGCTCTCCAAGGAGGTTCTGATCTGACAAGGCGTTAAATCCATATGGGTAAAAAAGCCTAATATTGCCTGCGTATAACAGCGATTCAGTTTAATCTTGTATCTGCTATACAGTGCTTCATAAATACAGGTCCAAAATCTTTTTATTTCTGGGCAATCCCATAACAGATGACTTAAAGGGGTTGTCCAGGTTCAGAGCTGAACCTGGACATCCCTCCATTTTCACCCCGGCAGCCCCCCTGACATGAGCATCGGAGCAGTTCATGCTCCGATGCTCTCCTTTGCCCTGCGCTAAATCGCGCAGGGCAAAGGCATTTTTCTGAGTTCCGGTGACGTACCGGGGCTCTCTATGGGGCTGACAGGAACCCCGGTGACGTCACCGGCACTGATGGGCGGGATTTGGCTCTGCCCTAGCCAGTAAAACGGCTCGGGCAGAGCTAAAGCCCGCCCCTCAGAGCCGGTGACGTCACCGAACACACTGCTGGGCGGAAGTTACCGCCCGGCAGTGTGTTATTTTAAACACAAGAGCCTGTGCCCTGCGCGATCTAGCGCAGGGCACGGGAGCGCATCGGAGCATGAGATGCTCCGATGCCAGGCTCAGGAGGGCTGCCGGGGTGAAAATAAGGGTATGTCCGGGTTCAGCTCTGAACCCGGACAACCCCTTTAAACCAGCATTTTCGGTTGAACATTTCCAACACATATCCCTTCTTTCCCTATATATTTTGGCAAGGAAGGCAGGGGAGTAATACAGGCGAAATCTGTACGATATATTTGTGAAAGGGTGAGTTGTGTATCCCTTAATTTAAAACAGTAATCTAAGAAAGAGTTTGCCCTAACATTCAAATAATCTTTATCCTGAGTGTTCATGTATGCGTGTCTAATTTGTGCATATCTATATCTATCTAATATTTCATTTTTATTTATAAAAAAATACTAAATTAGCAAATTTCCAAATTTCAATTTCTCTACTTTTAAATAGATAGTAATACCTCCAAAAATAGTTATTACTTTACATTTCCTACATGTCTACTTCATGTTTGGATCATTTTGAAAATGACATTTCATTTTTTTGGGACGTTGGAAGGCTTCGAAGTTTAGAAGCAAATCTTAAAATTTTTAAGAAAATTTTCAAAACCCAATTTTTTAAGGACCAATTCAGTTATGAAGTCACTTTGTGGGGCTTACATATAATAAACCACTGAAAAATCACTGCATTTTAGAAACTACACCCCTCAAGCTATTCAAAACAGATTTTTACAAACTTTGTTAACCCTTCACGTGTTCCACGAGAATTAAAGGAAAATGGGAATGAAATGTCAAAATTTCACTTTTTTTTTAGCAGATTTTAAATTTTAATCTATTTTTTCTGCAACACATCAAGGGTTAACAGCCAAACAAAACTCAAAATCTATTACCCTGAATCTGAAGTTTACAGAAACACCCCATATGTGCTAAAAAAAACTGATGTATGGGCACACAGCAGGATTTAGAGTGGAAGGAGCACCATATGGCATTAGGAGAGTGGATTTAGCTGGAATGGTACTGTGTACCATTTGAAGACATATAAAGACACCCTGAGTGGCCCTACAGTGGAAACCCTCAAAAAGTGACCTCATTTTGGAAACTACACCCTTCAAGGACTCTTTCAAGGTGTGTAGTGAGCACTTTGACCTCAAAGGTGTTTCCTAGAATTAGGAAAGACTTGGCAGTGAAAATGAAAAATTGAATTTTTTCACAAAAAAGTTGCTTTACACCCACATTTTTCACTTTCTCAAAGGGTAACAGGACAAAATGCACTCCACATGTTGTTCCCCATTTCCCCCCGAATAGGGCAACATCCCATATGTGCTCAAAAAAGGATGTATGGGCGCACAACAGGGCTCTAGAGTCAAGAGAATATGGATTTTGCTGACCTGAATTGGCAGACATTGATTTTAGCTGCCATGTCGCATTAAACAAATTCTGGAGGTCCCTAGAAATTTAAAACCCCAAGAAGTGACCCCATTTTGGAAAAGAGCACCCCTGTACGAACATTTTAAGTGGTGGAAAGGGCACTTTTGACCTAACAGGTGTTTCACAGAAAAGAATATGTAGTGGTTGGTGAAAATTGGATCTGTAAGCTATGCGGAGTAAATCAGAGATATAAGGTGGTAAAACTACAGGGTACATCATGGGTGAAATTAAATTAATACTCCATGGATGAGTGGTAGATTCTGAAACACTCCTGCATGCACAGGCCAGGTTTTTCAGGGCAGGTTTCGCAGTGGTAAATGGTGTCTTTCCTTGTCCCCCTTTTGGAACACACCCTGCATCTTTTTTGGGTCCTTCCCTTCCTTGCTGTCCGGGGGACTTGACCTGGAAAATGTTGCCCTGGTACAACATGGGAACCATGACTTCCAGAAGTACTGGGATCCTCCCCGGCCTGGCTTTGAAAAATTAGGGCCTTGATAACCACCTCTAGGAACTGAAGGAAAGTTCCTATGTGTCCTGCAGATTGAAAAAGCACGTACGTATTGCACATTGCCATCTGCACAATGTGTACGGCCAGCTTTTTGTACCATACTTTTGTTTTTCATGTGGCACTGTAGGGCTTCAGAAGTTGATCTGAAAGATCCAACCCTCCCATGTGCCTGTTGTAGTCCAGGATACAAACTGGTTTGGGGGTACCTTGTACAGGAGCAGGGGGGCTGGTGTTAGTGTGAATGGTGGTCAGTACAAGGACGTCCCTCTCGTCCTTGTACTTAACCGCCAACATGTTCTCATGGAGGAGAGCCCAACTTTCACCTATTCTCAGTGGATGTCCTACCAGGGATCTAGGGAGGCGTCTCTGATTTTTGTGCACTGTGCCGCAAGCCACAGTAACTCTGGAAGTTAGAGACATGAATAGGGGTATGCTGGTATAATAGTTATCCACATAGAGGTAGTAACCCTTAGGCTCCATTCACACGTCCTTGGTGTGTTGCAGAGCCGCAACACACCCGCCCGGCACCCCTATAGAAATGCCTATTCTTGTCCGCAGCTGCGGACAAGAATAGGACATGATCTATCTTTTGCGGAGCTGCGGACCCGAAGATCGGGGCCGCGCTCCGCAAATGTGGATGCGGACAGCACACTGTGTGCTGTCCGCATCCATTCCGTCCCCATAGAGAATGAATAGGTCCGCACCCGTTCCGCAAAATTGGGGAACGGATGCGGACCCATTTGCGGACGTGTGAATGGAGCCTTATCCAGCAGTGGGTGCAGTAAGTCCCACACAATCTTCCCACTAACTCCTAGGATGGGGGGGCATTCTGGGGGTTCTATCCGGGAATCTTTCCCTTTGTAAATGTGGAACATGTGGATGTACCCGGAGCTACTCTCACAAGGTTTGTATATCTTTATGCCATACCTTGCCCATTTGCTAGGCAGGTACTGGCGGAATCTAATCCTCCCTTTTGAAAAGTAATAGGGACTCATCTACACAGACATTTTTATAGGGGTTGTACACCTCAGCAAACCTGGTGTTAAAGTGGTCAATAACAGGCCTAACCTTGAACAATGTCGGGTCGTTTTGGGGTGGGCACTGTGCATTGTCGTTGTAGTGTAGGAATTTCCAAATTGACTCAAATCGTTTCCGGGTCATGGTGTAAGGCCTCATGCACACGACTGTTGTTGTGTTCCGTTCCGCAAAATGGGGTTCTGTTGTTCCGTGATCCGTTTCCGTTTTTGTTTCCGTGTCTCTTCCTTTATTTTTGGAGGATCACCAGACATGAAGGAAAGTTAAAAAAAGTCTAAGTCAAGTTTGCCATGCAAATGATAGGAAAAAGTCAATGGGTCCGCAGAAAATCACGAAAAACGGAACAAAGGACACGGACTGAAACAACGGTCGTGTGCATGAGGCCTTACTGTGAATTGGAGTCTGGCAGAAAATGTCCGAACTCCAATTTTGTCTAACGTTTGGCTTCTTTACAACGCCCGTATGCAGCACGAGTCCCCAAAACTTTATCATCTCTGCTGCACTTACTGGGGTCAAACCTAGGGGTCTAGCGTATGGCGATGTAAAGTTCTGATCAATGAATTGTTATTGTTATATAAATTGGTTTGGGCCACCATTACATTTACAAAATATTCAGAGAAGAAGATTTAGAAAAATTCCGCACAGTCTTTCTGTATTCCAAAGCTGCCCACAAAATACGGAATTTGGGGCTGATAATCGTCAGTAGGTGGGGTCCATTTGGGGTCACTCTGGGGGGCTGCCTCCGCTGCTACCCTGGGGCGCCTTCTAGAGGGTCCCTCATCAGCGGATGATGATGATGATGAGGGGGGGTAGAGGAATAGAAGGAAAGTGGCATCCTCCTCTCCCTCACTGGCAGACTCAGGATCGGAGGCAAGCATGGCGTATGCCTCTTGAGCTGAGTATACTCGTTGGGATGGATGGGCCATTTTTATTTTTTTGGAGTGTGACGTGTGAAATGTGTAAACCTTTATTTAGTGTGAGGGGTGTGTAAGTTGTGTTTTCACACGTGAAGGGGCTTGTAATAAATGTGAAATTAAATTTAGAAGAAAAAAATAGTAAAAACAAAATTTCTGTAAAAAAAAAGTATTTTCTGCAAAACAAATTTTTTTTTGCACAAAAATAAAACTCGCAGTGCAAACTGAGCAGACGCGATCAGTAATGGACACTACTGATCGGTGCTCAGTGGTTGCAAAATGCACGTACGCAGATGGTTCGTTTGTGCAAAATCCTAAACTGATACTAACTAAAATTTTATATAAGGGGTAGATTATATGGGGTAGAGGGAGGGGGGGCGGAAAGGGACAGGAACGGAGGGTGGTTTAGGGATCTGGAACAGCTGCAAATGAAAAAATAAAATAAAATCAGTGCAGCAATTTCAGATGTCCTTCTTTTTTTCTTCTTTCAGCAGAAAAAGTTGAAATCACAGTGGGGGTGCACCATAAGTCACAGCAAGCCAACAAGCAGCAAAGAAAAGCACAGTAACTCTCTGCATGCAGTCACCAGCTAGAATGGCTGCATGCAGGGAGGTTTAGCCCTTTCCTGTGCAGCTATAGCGCTACCATTGGCTGGAGCGTTGTTCCAGCCAAACGCAGTGCTAATAGGCGACGCCAGACACTGGTGTCCCCTTCCTCGGAGGAGACAGGTGCTGATCGGTTCAGCACTGGTCACCTCCCCCTGACCCCTCCCCCCGACCTGACCTGTAGCTCTATACTGCTTCCGGTGCTGCGATGTGCCAGTGTTCATTGACTGATCACAGCTCTAGGAGCTGCAGGGGGGCGGTGCTGCATCATGCTGCCCTTACCTGGCATGGATGCCTGCCGGTAAGAGCAGCCATAGTGCCCCCATTCCCCTGTGATACCCTCCTAGCACCCGGCGGATCTTGTGCCATACATGTACGTCGCTGGTCCTTAAGTCACGTCCAGCTGTGACGTACAGTACAGACCAAAAGTTTGGACACACCTTCTCATTCAAAGAGTTTTCTTTATTTTTATGACTATGAAAATTGTAGATTCACACTGAAGGCATCAAAACTATGAATTAACACATGTGGAATTATATACATAACAAAAAAGTGTGAAACAACTGAAAATATGTCATATTCTAGGTTCTTCAAAGTAGCCACCTTTTGCTTTGGTTACTGCTTTGCACACTCTTGGCATTCTCTTGATGAGCTTCAAGAGGTGGTCACCTGAAATGGTCTTCCAAAAGTCTTGAAGGAGTTCCCAGAGATGCTTAGCACTTGTTGGCCCTTTTGCCTTCACTCTGCGGTCCAGCTCACCCCAAACCATCTCGATTGGGTTCAGGTCCGGTGACTGTGGAGGCCAGGTCATCTGGCGCAGCACCCCATCACTCTCCTTCATGGTCAAATAGCCCTTACACAGCCTGGAGGTGTGTTTGGGGTCATTGTCCTGTTGAAAAATAAATGATGGTCCAACTAAACGCAAACCGGATGGAATAGCATGCCGCTGCAAGATGCTGTGGTAGCCATGCTGGTTCAGTATGCCTTCAATTTTGAATAAATCCCCAACAGTGTCACCAGCAAAGCACCCCCACACCATCACACCTCCTCCTCCATGCTTCACGGTGGGAACCAGGCATGTAGAGTCCATCCGTTCACCTTTTCTGCGTTGCACAAAGACACGCTGGTTGGAACCAAAGATCTCAAATTTGGACTCATCAGACCAAAGCACAGATTTCCACTGGTCTAATGTCCATTCCTTGTGTTCTTTAGCCCAAACAAGTCTCTTCTGCTTGTTGCCTGTCCTTAGCAGTGGTTTCCTAGCAGATATTATACCATGAAGGCCTGATTCACACAGTCTCCTCTTAACAGTTGTTCTAGAGATGTGTCTGCTGCTAGAACTCTGTGTGGCATTGACCTGGTCTCTAATCTGAGCTGCTGTTAACCTGCGATTTCTGAGGCTGGTGACTCGGATGAACTTATCCTCCGCAGCAGAGGTGACTCTTGGTCTTCCTTTCCTGGGGCGGTCCGCATGTGAGCCAGTTTCTTTGTAGCGCTTGATGGTTTTTGTGACTGCACTTGGGGACACTTTTTAAAGTTTTCCCAATTTTTTGGACTGACTGACCTTCATTTCTTAAAGTAATGATGGCCACTAGTTTTTCTTTACTTAGCTGCTTTTTTCTTGCCATAATACAAATTCTAACAGTCTATTCAGTAGGACTATCAGCTGTGTATCCACCTGACTTCTCCACAATGCAACTGATGGTCCCAACCCCATTTATAAGGCAAGAAATCCCACTTATTAAACCTGACAGGACACACCTGTGAAGTGAAAACCATTTCAGGTGACTACCTCTTGAAGCTCATCAAGAGAATGCCAAGAGTGTGCAAAGCAGTAATCAAAGCAAAAGGTGGATACTTTGAAGAACCTAGAATATGACATATTTTCAGTTGTTTCACACTTTTTTTGTTATGTATATAATTCCACATGTGTTAATTCATAGTGTTGATGCCTTCAGTGTGAATCTACAATTTGCATAGTCATGAAAATAAAGAAAACTCTTTGAATGAGAAGGTGTGTCCAAACTTTTGGTCTGTACTGTACATGTACGGCAAGGGTCCTTAAGGGGTTATTACAAGGCACTTACTAATGTATTGTAATTGTCCGTATTGCCTCCTTTGTTGGCTAAATTTTTCCATCACATTATACACTGCTTGTTTCCATGGTTATGAACACCCTGAAATCCAGCAGCGGTGGCCGTGCTTGCACACTATAGAAAAAGGGCCAGTCTTTGTGCGCTCTCACAGTCCCAGCCACCAGATAGGCCTGAGCTTTTTCCTATGCTGTGCAAGCACGACCCTTAGGAATGCCTAAACCTAACCTGGGAATATCCACTTATGGGCGGTGTTTAGGGTTGCCACCTTTCCCAATAAAAAAATACTGGCCAAGCTGTAGTTGTGGGGGCGTGGCTTAACACTGGGTGTTCAGTCGCTATGTCATAATGTGAATCCCAGTATTAATGGAGTCCCCATTAGTGCCCCAAGTAATATTAATGCTTCCATTAGTGCGCCTGGTAATAGTAATGCCTCCATTAGTGCCCATAGTAATATTAATGCCTCCATTAGTGCGCCCCAGAATTAATAATGCCCCTATTAGTGCCCCCAGTAATAATAATGCACCATTAGTACCCCTCAGAACTAATAATGCCCCAGTTGGTCTCCCCCAGAATGAATAATGCCCCAATGAGTGCCCCAGTAATTGTAATGCCCCCATTAGTGTCCCCCAGTAATAGTATGCTCTATTAGTGCCCCCCCCCCAGTAATAATAATGCCTCCATTAGTTCCCCCCTCCCCCCAGTTTAGTAAAAAAAAATATGAACTCCCCTCCTCCATTTGCTGGCTCTGCTGACTGGAAGCTCAGGACAGGACCTGTGCTCCAGCGAGATGACGTTTCGCAGGTCCTGTCCTGCACATCAGTCAGCAGCGAGTGTTAACTGCAGCACTAGTAAATGGAGGAGATGAGTGCATTTTTTTTCTTAAAAAGGCTGTACTAATGAGCACTCCACATTAGATGCGCTCATTATTAACCACTTACCGCTACGCTAACGCCGAAAGGCGTCATCTCTGCGGCGCTCCCAGGCTACGCTAACGCCGATTGGCGTCATCTCGCGTGAGCCGAGATTTCCTGTGAATGCGCGCACACAGGAGCGCGCGTTCACAGGAACGCATAGTGCACAAGTTCATCTGCAGCCTGCCGGCCGCGATCATTGGCTGGCAGGCTGTAGATTTTTGAATCGTCCAATGAAATGGTTATGTCAGACGCTATATTGAAAATAGCGTCTGATATAACTGCTGCCTGGTCCTCTGGTGGTCCCTTTCGCTTGGATCGACCACCAGAGGACACAGGCAGCTCAGTAAGTAGCACCAAACACCACACTACACATTAGATATTACCCTGTCATTTATTAACCCCTTATTTAGCACCTGATCACCCATATTAGACTCCCTGATCACCCTGATCACCCCCTTGTCCACCCCCCTGTCATTGATCACCCCCCCTGTAAGGGTCCCTCATCCCTGCCAGGTAGTTAGCTACTTGCTAGGTAGTTTAGCGGCCACCGCACCGCACCGCAGTCACCGATTAGTCGCTGATTAGCGTCATCGCTGTCGCTAATCAGCACTAGTACTATATAGTATCTGTAAGTGATCAATACTGATCGCAATCAGATCTATATAAGTACATTAGGGTCACCTTAGGTTCTACAAAAAACGCAGTGTTCGCCCAATCAGGCCTGATCTTGTGCGCACACTTGCGTTCAGTCCGCCCCGCCGCAGTGACAGAATTTTTTTTTCTGATCACTGCAAAAACACCGTAAAATCGCTGCGGCGCTATAAAGATCACTTTTGAGCTTTTTGGATCTTTATTAGCGATCGCAGCTTTACTTCGCAAGCACTCCCTTTTACTAAGCAGGTTTGATCTTTTTCCCGGGTAGTCTCAGAGGAATACCCCCTAAATTTAGTGAACCCAAAATGTCAAACAAGGGGTATTCCGCTGAAGAGGCCTACAGGATTCTGGCCGTGATGGATGAAAGCGATGGGGACGCCTTATCCGCTGAATCCAGTGGTTCAGAATATGAACCTGTAGACAGCAGTGGCACTCTAACGGCTAGTGAGGATGACGAGGTAGAGGTCCCTGCTACGGCCAGACGTACCCGATCCCATGTAAGAGTTCTGCCTACCCTGCATGATGATCCTCATTTGCAGCAGAGTGGTGCTAGCGCTGATCTTGTTTATGGTGCGGCATACACCAGCAGCGCAGCACAGCCTGGACCTTCTACCAGCACTGCCGTATTCCCTGGTGAAGTGGCGAGCACCAGAAGGGCAGTTCCAGCTGGTACGGTGGCACGTGCAATAACTCCCCTGTCGCAGCCACCGCGTTCACAGGCCCGTAGAACCCTTAGTCTCCCAGAGGTGCTGGCAAATCCTAATTGGCAATCCCCTGATTCCGCCGCACCCGTATTGCCCCCTTTCACCGCCCAGTCTGGAGTTCGCGTGGAGACGGCTCATTTAGGATCGGCCCTTCAGTTTTTTGAGCTGTTCTTCACCGCGGATCTCTATGACCTAGTTGTGGCAGAAACCAACCGCTACGCCACACAGTTTATTACCACCAATCTGGAAAGCTTCTATGCCCAGCCTTTCCGGTGGAAACCAGTCACCGTTTCCGAGTTTAAATTTTTTTTGGGCCTTCTCCTCAGCATGGGTCTAACTAAAAAAAATGTATTGCGGTCATATTGGTCTAAAGACCCAATACATTTCATGCCCATGTTCTCTGCTGCAATGTCTAGGGCACGTTTTGAGGCCATCATGTGCTTTATGCATTTTACGGACAATAGCACCTGTCATCCAAGAGGCCACCCTGCTTATGACCGGCTCCATAAAATTCGGCCCCTCATAGACCATTTGTCATCCAGATTTGCAGATGCGTATACCCCTAATCAAAACATCTGCATAGACGAGTCCCTAGTACATTTTACCGGGCGCCTTGGAATAAAACAGTACATCCCCAGCAAGCGCGCCCGGTATGGGGTCAAACTGTATAAGCTCTGTGAAAGGGCCACAGGCTATACATATCGTTTTAGGGTCTATGAGGGAAAAGACTCAAAACTGGAGCCGGTCGGATGTCCTGACTACCTGGGGAGCAGTGGCAAGATTGTCTGGGACTTGGTGTCACCCTTACTCCACAAGGGGTACCACTTATACGTGGACAATGTTTACTCAAGCGTGGCCCTCTTTCGGCACTTACATCTAGTCGGAATGCTGGAATGCTAGTCGCCGGGGCTTCCCCCAACGGCTCGTTAGTACCCGACTTGCACGGGGGGAGAGGGCTGCCTTGTGTGACCAAGAACTGCTCGCGGTGAAGTGGAGGGACAAGAGGGACGTTTACCTTCTGTCCACCATTCACGCAGACACGACTGTCCAAATTGAACGGGCAACTGGAGTCATTGTGAAACCCCTCTCTGTCCACGACTATAACCTTCACATGGGAGGGGTGGACTTCAATGACCAGATGTTGGCTCCCTATTTAGTTTCCCGCAGAACCAGACGCTGGTATAAGAAGGTGTCTGTTTATTTGATCCAATTGGCGATGTACAATAGTTTTGTTCTCTACAGTAAGGCTGGGAGAACAGGATCCTTCCTAAAATTCCAGGAAGAGATCATTTCGGAAATCCTGTATCCAGGAGGGTCCGTGCCCCAAGGCCCTGATGTAGTGAGCCGGCTACATGGCAGACACTTCCCGTCTGTCTATCCTGGTACCCCAACTCAACGTTCCACAAGAAAAAGATGTTGTGTCTGTAGCAGGGGTGGAATAAGACGTGACACCACCTTTTTTTGTCCTGACTGTCCTGACCAGCCTGCCCTATGCATAGGGGAGTGTTTCCGCAAGTTCCACACTCAGGTACACTATTAGCATAGGGATTGCGTACACAGGACAGGCACACAGGGCTATTAGGGCCCTTTCACACAGAGCTGCCACAAACCTCTCCTTTCACCTGGGACAAAGTGCATAATGTACTTCGCCGCATCTCTGGGCGATTTGCGCTTTGCACATTGTCCCATGGGGAAGGAGAGGTTTGTTCAATAAAGGTAAAAAAAAAAAAAAAATCACCGGTAAGCAAAAAAGTTATTGTTCTGTTTCAAAAGTTTATAAAAGTTAATGTTAATAAATTTATTGCGTTGCGGCCTGTTTTTTTTTTTTTTTTTTACCTTCCAGGTGGACCAAGCGATCAAGCAGCTGCAGCACTGATGTGCATTCTGACAGAAGCATTGCGCTGCTGTCAGATTACACAAAAGTCAGTGTATGCGGCGCTGCAAGACGAGATTTCTCCTCTGCAGTAACAGATACGTTTGCCAAGGCATACGAGCTGAGGAGGTGGCGGTGTTCCTATGCTTTGGCAAACACTTTGTATATATAAAAAAATATAAAAAATCCCGGCAATGATTTATTCATCCACATCGATTGATGTGAATGGAGAAATCTGGTTTGCCAGGGCATACGAGCTAAGTGGGTATGGATGTTGGGCGGAGCTCCTATGTCCTGGCAGACGCCTTTCCCCTCCTTTTTTTTTTGGGCAGAGATTTTTTCATCCACATTGATCGATGCGAATGAAGAAATCTGTGCCGTTCATTTTTTTTCTTTCAGCCCAGAGGCTGAACGGAAAAAAAAATCTCATTGCCTGTATGCTCAATATAAGGAGAATAGCAGAAACTCCTAATGCTGGCCATACATGTAATGATTGCGGAGACCCTCAAATGCCAGGGCAGTACAAACACCCCACAAATGACCCCATTTTGGAAACAAGACACCCCAAGGTATTCGCTGAGGGGCATATTGAGTCCATGAAAGTTTTAAATTTTTGACCCAAGTTAGCGGAAATTGAGACTTTGTGAGAAAAAACTAAAAAAAAATCAATTTCCGCTAACTTATGCCAAAAATGTTTTTTTCTATGAACTCGCCATGCCCCTCATTGAATACCTTGGGGTGTCTTCTTTCCAAAATGGGGTCACATGTGGGGTATTTATACTGCCCTGGCTTTTTAGGGGCCCTAAAGCGTGAGAAGAAGTCTGGGATCCAAATGTCTAAAAATGCCCTCCTAAAAGGAATTTGGGCACCTTTGCGCATCTAGGCTGCAAAAAAGTGTCACACATGTGGTATCGCCGTACTCAGGAGAAGTTGGGAAATGTGTTTTGGGGTGTCATTTTACATATACCCATGCTGGGTGAGATAAATATCTTGGTCAAATGCCAACTTTGTATAAAAAAATGGGAAATGTTGTCTTTTGCCAAGATATTTCTCTCACCCAGCATGGGTATATGTAAAATGACACCCCAAAACACATTCCCCAACTTCTCCTGAGTACGGCGATACCAGATGTGTCACACTTTTTTGCAGCCTAGGTGGGCAAAGGGGCACATATTCCAAAGAGCACCTTTAGGATTTCACCAGCCATTTTTTACAGATTTTGATTTCAAACTACTTCTCACGCATATGGTCCCCTAAATTGCCAGGGCAGTATAACTACCCCACAAGTGACCCCATTTTGGAAAGAAGACACCCCAAGGTATTCCGTGAGGGGCATGGCGAGTTCCTAGAATTTTTTATTTTTTGTCACAAGTTAGCGGAAAATGATGATTTTTTTATTTTTATTTTTTTCCTTACAAAGTCTCATATTCCACTAACTTGCGACAAAAAATAAAAAATTCTAGGAACTCGCCATGCCCCTCATGGAATACCTTGGGGTGTCTTCTTTCCAAAATGGGGTCACTTGTGGGGTAGTTATACTGCCCTGGCAATTTAGGGGCCCATATGCGTGAGAAGTAGTTTGAAATCAAAATCTGTAAAAAATGGCTGGTGAAATCCTAAAGGTGCTCTTTGGAATGTGTGCCCCTTTGCCCACCTAGGCTGCCAAAAAGTGTGACACATCTGGTATCGCTGTACTCAGGAGAAGTTGGGGAATGTGTTTTGGGGTGTCATTTTACATATACCCATGCTGGGTGAGAGAAATATCTTGGCAAAAGACAACATTTCCCATTTTTTTATACAAAGTTGGCATTTGACCAAGATATTTATCTCACCCAGCATGGGTATATGTAAAATGACACCCCAAAACACATTTCCCAACTTCTCCTGAGTACGGCGATACCACATGTGTGACACTTTTTTGCAGCCTAGATGCGCAAAGGTGCCCAAATTCCTTTTAGGAGGGCATTTTTAGACATTTGGATCCCAGACTTCTTCTCACGCTTTAGGGCCCCTAAAAAGCCAGGGCAGTATAAATACCCCACATGTGACCCCATTTTGGAAAGAAGACACCCCAAGGTATTCCGTGAGGGGCATGGCGAGTTCCTAGAATTTTTTATTTTTTGTCACAAGTTAGTGGAATATGAGACTTTGTAAGAAAAAAATAAAAGAAAAAATAAATCATAATTTTCCGCTAACTTGTGACAAAAAATAAAAACTTCTATGAGCTCACTATGCCCATCAGCGAATACCTTAGGGTGTTTACTTTCCGAAATGGGGTCATTTGTGGGGTTTTTCTACTGTTTGGGCATTGTAGAACCTCAGGAAACATGACAGGTGCTCAGAAAGTCAGAGCTGTTTCAAAAAAGCGGAAATTCACATTTTTGTACCATAGATTGTAAACGCTATAACTTTTACCCAAACCATTTTTTTTTACCCAAACATTTTTTTTTAATCAAAGACATGTAGAACAATAAATTTAGCGAAAAATTTATATATGGATGTCGTTTTTTTTGCAAAATTTTACAACTGAAAGTGAAAAATGTCATTTTTTTGCAAAAAAAATCGTTAAATTTCGATTAATAACAAAAAAAGTAAAAATGTCAGCAGCAATGAAATACCACCAAATGAAAGCTCCATTAGTGAGAAGAAAAGGAGGTAAAATTCATTTGGGTGGTAAGTTGCATGACTGAGCAATAAACTGCTAAAGTTGTGGAGTGCCGATTTGTATAAGGCCGATTCATTGGCCTGTATTTGTGGGAGGGGCTTGGCCACCTACTTAAACGGCCGGCGCCCTCCCACAAAGGTACGTAGTGCAGAGTCCTTGGAAGCGTGCACTCGTACCTGGCAGTCCTGTTGGTGGATCGGGTAAGTGCAGGCAGGAGTGCGGTGGTCGGCCCTTTGGTACGTAGGGGCCGCCATACGCTGCGTCTGGTTCACCCCTCCTGCCCGTTTCTACATGCGGCACCTCGTCAGCCTCTGGGGGGGGGGGGATGGAGCCACGCTTACGGCACCCCCCTCCTCCACCGCCCAGGCTCGTGCTCGGCACCGCTCTCCGGCGGGGGGCGGAGCCAGTGGTCACATGAGGGCCAAACTCCCCGCCCGCTCCCGCCCCCCTCTTCTCGGCCGGTACACAGCCTGCGATGCCTCGCTCCCTCACCTGGTGGGCAGCGCAGACAGCTGTGGATCGGCGACACTACACTTCCCCAATTGCCAGGGGGCGCATTTTTCTCCCCACGCGGTGGGGATGCCCAGCCGGCGGGGGGCGGCCCCTCGTGGAGTAGGGGGGCACCCCCGCACTGGGCACCCCATCAGGGAGTGGTGCGCCCCCCACGTGGCACGTCTCACACAGAAGGGGGGAGGCATGTCTGATTAGGCCTCCCCCCTATGCCAGGGGGCAGCTCCGTTTCCCCACGCGGTGGAGGTGCCCAGCCGGCGGGAGGCGGCCCCCCGTGGAGTAAGGGGGGCACCCCCGCACTGGGCGCCCCATCAGGGACCGGTGAGGCCCCCCACGCGGCACGCTTAGCCTCGGCAAGATGGGGCCCTCGTCGCCAGGGGCCCCCCTGGGCCGACCTCATGCCTGAGGGCTGCGCTGCTCCCCACGCGGCAGAAGCGCTCAGCCGGCGGACGGCGCCACCCAGGGACAGAGAGGGCCCCGCACTGAGCGCCCTGTCAGGGACATGCGTCAGCTCTCCACGTGGCACTCGTCTCATGTTTGCAGGGATTGTCAGCCGTTGCCAATATCCATCCCCACGTGGTTCATGGTACCAGGGAACTCCGCGTTCCCCACGCGGTTACCATGGAGCACGGCGGTGCAGGCAACGGCTCGCTCCCCGCCCACATTAAAGTCTGGCACGGGCCGCCGTGCCGCCTAGATAGGTAGGGTTTTTTTTTCCATCATCAACGCAAAAAAAAAAAAAAAAAAAAAAACACCCTCCCCCACCAGTCACCATACCCCTCACGAACACGTCCTGGTATTGAGCCTCACGCATTGACTGGTTCTTTTGCATTTGTTCCGTTGTTGTTTTCCAGGTTCTATACAGTGGTTAGTCTGAGAGAAGTTGGTGGGATCTCAATTGATTTTCCTTGGCTACCAAGGTAGTGAGGTACACGTCGGGGGATGGGAAGTGGTTGGCCTCAGGCTGGGGTCTCATGTTTTTCTTGTTAACGCACAGGTCATTTTCATTTCATTACACTTCCGTGAAGTCAGTGCATAGGGATTCTCAGTTGGTAAGTACGTCGGGTCTCCTTGCATGGACTCCCGGGTGGTGGTTCCTGGCCATTCCTTCACGGCTCTTCTGGTTCAGTGTGCATACCTCACGGCAATTGTTCACTTTTCTGTACGTGGTTAGACAGCTGCACGGGTGCCAGCGGCCATCAGGCTAGTCGGTCATGTTACGTTACTCTTTCCACAGCCGCTATGTCACGTGCTTCGGACATTGTCGACGCGTCGGTGGACGAGGTCGTAGCACAGACATCTGAGAGGGGCAGCACACCGTCCCTACGTGATTGGACAATTCCTAGGCTGATGGCGGAGTTGACAAAGCGGGGCGTTCCTTTCCCGGCAACCGCTAGGAAAGCAGAACTATATCGGCTGTGGAGAGACTCCCTGGCACCCAGTGCCAATGATCCCCCTGCAACTACGATGCAGACATCGCTGACTCAGATACACGTCATGCTAAACAGTCTGACGTCGGCCGTCACATCCATGCAGGCGAGGTTGGAGTCCATCGAGGCTCGCAGCACAGTCGCACCAGTTTCCTCCCTTGAGGTTCCGGTCGCCTCCACCTCTGCCACAGCAGACATTCATTCTGCCCAGTCCGTCCCTAACGTGACTCCCTCCCACTATGTCCCGCTCAACATCAGGAAGGACATCCTGGAGGGTAGGGATGTCAATCTTGCGTCTCTACTCATAGCATCCAGGGACCTCTCTGATAACAGGGTTATAGCTTGTGGAGAAGTGTCGGTGGTACTAAGGAGCCGCGACCACCGGCTCAACCGCAAATTGTCCATCCCGGAATTCGTCATGGCATTTAGTCTTTTCAGGGATGTCATTTGCACTGCCAGGCCGGACAGGAGGGAGGAACTAGACCATTATCTCTTCAGGGTCACAGAGTTGGGTCATAGGTACGGAGGAACCGCGTTCTACGACTACCACTGCTCATTTGCAGCTAAGGCGGCAGCGGCTCTCTCCCAGTTTCAGCACATCACCGACTGGTCCAACCTGGACACTGAGCTTTTCTGCAGACACTTTGCAGGTCTGAAGGCTCCCTCCTGTTCCGCCTGTCAATCTATCTTCCACTCGGTTGAGTGGTGCGACAAGTCCGCCGTCAGCACGGCGTCCTACCCCTCCAGCTCGGCAGCTGGTCCTCTTGAGGTCTTCAGGCCCCCCAGCTCAGTAGACAAGCTGGGCCGGCCCATCATTCAGCTAGGAAGGGCACAGATATGCAACAACTTTAATTACGCCTCCTGTAATTTTGGGCAGTGCCGGTTGTTGCATATCTGTACCAATTGTTTCAGGGCTCACCCCCGAGTAGCATGCTCATTAAAATCCGTAAAAAGCTACATGAGTGTGGTCAATATCAGCCGTCTACAAGAATTCTTGCGAGGCCACCACAACCCTGGGTTTGTTCAGTTCCTGGTGACAGGATTTCACGAGGGTTTCCACACGGGACTGATCACGACTCCAGAGTCCACACACGAGTGCAAAAACCTTCAGTCAGCCGAAAGAAATCCCGCCTCGGTAGACGCACTGATAGAAGCCGAGTTGAGCAAGGGGTTCTTAATCGGTCCCTTTGGTGTGCCCCCTTTTCAACGCTGGAGAGTCAGTCCCGTGGGGGTAGTCACAGGCAAGTTCAGCGGGAAGGAGAGACTCATCATCGACTTGTCGGCCCCACACGGCTCCCAGGTCCCCAGCCTCAACTCCCTCATTCCTTCGGAGGAAGTGGGCATGAGATATGCCTCGATAGACCAGGCTATCGCTATCATCATGAAAACGGGCCCAGGGTCCTGGCTGTCCAAAGCCGACATATCGGATGCCTTCAAGTTGCTTCCCATCATGCCAGCCCTCTGGCAGTGGCACGGCATCAAGTGGAAAGGCCTGTACTATTTCTCCACTAAGCTCACCTTCGGTTCCAAGAGTAGCCCCTGGCTCTTCGATCAGTTGGCTCAGGCACTCCACTGGATCCTGGAACACGTAGTCCTCTGTGAATTTGTCATCCACTACCTGGATGACTTCCTGCTGATTGAGAGGCCAGGGGCACTCCCCCTAGGGCTGGGCAAGTTACTCAGGTGCTTTTCCCAATTAGATGTCCCGGTGTCCCCCAAGAAAGTAGAAGGCCCGGCCACAGTCATCACCTTTCTTGGCATCGAATTAGACTCCCAGCGCATGCTAGCTAGATTGCCGGCGGACAAGTTGACAAGGATTAGAGGAGTCATTCACAGGTTCGCAGTCACGACCGTGGTCACTAAGGCGGACCTTCAGTCTCTTCTGGGCATGTTGAACTTCGCCATGCGCATCATCCCACAGGGCAGAGCTTTTATATCCCGCCTACTCGCGCTCTTGAGTTCCGCCCCAGAACAGGACAGCCCAGTGTGCTTGGACAGTCAAGCCCTAGCGGATCTCCACATGTGGGATCATTTCCTGAGCCAGTGGAACGGGGTCTCCTTATTTGTACCCGAGCTGTCGTGTCAGTCGCCTACAGTCTTTTCAGATGCAGCTGCGGGCTCAGGGTTTGCCGCCATTTTCGGCACCCACTGGGTGGCAGACGCATGGCCTGCCGAGGTGGGACAAATCCCAGGCTTCCTCCAGACCTCGGCGCTGTTCGAGCTGTACCCCATTGTGGTAGCCGCCCACATTTGGGGCAAGGTTTTGGGCACGTCAGTCTGTCCTGTTCGTGACTGACAACACAGCCGTAGTGGACATTCTTAATAGTGGACTGTCGAAATCTAGCCAAGTCATGTGTTTTCTCAGACGGTTAGTGCAGCTCTCCCTGCAACACCACTTTCATGTTTTTAGTGCGCATGTGCCAGGTGCGCAGAACTGGGGCTGCTGACGCCTTGTCGAGGGCTAACTTCTCTCGTTTCTTCCAGATAATGCCAGAGGCAGATGCGACAGGCGCCACCATCCCTCCTCTCGAGTCCTTAAGGCTAGTGTAGCCGACCACCTTGGGACGGCCCACGCTCTAATACGCCATTCCCTCTCGCCTAACACGACCAGGGCGTACAACACCGGGTGGAAGACGTTCTGCAGGTTTCGAGGAGAATGTCCTCAGGAGGACTCCAGTTTTCCAGAGTACATCCTGGCGTTCATCGGGTATTGCCACTCTGTACGCAAGCTCTCCCACGCTACAGTGAGGTCATACCTGGCGGGAGTACAACACTTTCTCTCTCTTAGCCACCCCGAGCTAGCATCAGTGTTCACCTTACACACTGTCAAAGCCGCCCTCAAGGGTTTAAGCAAGTGCGGGCCTCAAAGCCAAGTACGCAGGCAGCCGGTCACCGGCCCTCTTTTCCGCAAACTGTCTGATGCCTTGGACGGTAATCCTTTCGGGGTTTTGGCCAGCCTGGTACTTAAATCCGCCATCTACTTGGCCTTCTACGGCTTCCTGAGACCTGGGGAGTTCACCTGTTCACCAGGCAGCGACAATTTCCTCAAGGTCAGCCAACTGGTCCAGAACTCCGACGGGTTCACATTGCTGCTCAAGACGTCTAAAACCTCCCAATTGGGACCCCCTGTCCAGATATCCTACTTTCCCACAGCACATCAATGGTGTCCCGTCACGGTGCTTCGTCGGTTACGGTCCGCCTTGTCCGGGGCCGGACCGAACAGTCCTCTGTTACCCTTCGGGGTGGTGCCGCTCACCACCCAGCAGTTCATATCCCACGTTAGGTCACTAGTGGCCAGCACGGGCGGCGACCCTGCCACCATTTCGGGCCATTCATTCCGCATAGGCGCGGCATCCGCGGCCTCCAAGAACCGAGTGCCTGCGCATGTCATTCAGAAACTGGGGCGTTGGCACTCGTCTTGTTTCAACCGTTACATACCACACCCTGAAGCCGAAATGTCGGCAGCATTTCAAACTTTAGCTTTGTAACGTCTTTGCAATAAATACTTCTGCCTACCAGTATGTCTTTTGCCCTCTTTCAGGCGTCCCTCCACGACACGGTCACGGCACAACACTGACCGCTTAGGGGTAGGGTAGCTTAGGTAGGACAGACACGTACTTGGTTGCCACGACCACAAGTAGTAAGGCCGATTCATTGGCCTGTATTTGTGGGAGGGGCTTGGCCACCTACTTAAACGGCCGGCGCCCTCCCACAAACGTACGTAGTGCAGAGTCCTCCCTCCCACCCACCCTTTTCTCCTGTTACTCTCAAAGGGGATGCCCTCTTTCAGGCGTCCCTCCACGACACGGTCACGGCACAACACTGACCGCTTAGGGGTAGGGTAGCTTAGGTAGGACAGACACGTACTTGGTTGCCACGACCACAAGTAAAAAAGGGCCTGGTCACTAGGGGGGTATAAACCTGTGGTCCTTAACCTCCTCAGGACCGCCGTACGCAGGATTGCGTCCTGCCGGCGGCCCTGCTCTTCTGGGTGGACGCATATACGCGTCCTCCCGCGAGAACCGAGATTTCCTGTGAACGCGCGCACACAGGCGCGCGCGCTCACAGGAACGGAAGGTAAGCGAGTGGATCTCCAGCGTACCAGCGGCGATCGCTCGCTGGCAGGCTGGAGATCCGAATTTTTTAACCCCTAACAGGTATATTAGACGCTGTTTTGATAACAGCGTCTAATATACCTGCTACCTGGTCCTCTGGTGGTCCCTTTTGTTAGGATCGACCACCAGAGGACTCAGGTAGCTCAGTACAGTCGCACCAAACACCACACTACACTACACCCCCCCCCCCGTCACTTATTAACCCCTGATCACCCATGATCACCCCATATAAACTCCCTGATCACCCCCCTGTCATTGATCACCCCCCTGTCAGGCTCCGTTCAGACGTCCGTATGATTTTTACGGATCCACGGATACATGGATCGGATCCGCAAAACACATGCGGACGTTTGAATGGAGCCTTACAGGGGGGGTGATCAATGACAGGCGGGTGATCACCCATATACACTCCCTGATCACCCCCTGTCATTGATCACCCCCCTGTCATTGATCACCCCCCTGTAAGGCTCCATTCAGACGTCCGTATGATTTTTACGGATCCATGGATACATGGATCGGATCCGCAAAACACATGCGGACGTCTGAATGGAGCCTTACAGGGGGGTGATCAATGACAGGCGGGTGATCACCCATATACACTCCCTGATCACCCCCTGTCATTGATCACCCCCCTGTAAGGCTCCATTCAGACGTCCGCATGATTTTTACGGATACATGGATCGGATCCGCAAAACACATGCGGACGTCTGAATGGAGCCTTACAGGGGGGTGATCAATGACAGGCGGGTGATCACCCATATACACTCCCTGATCACCCCCTGTCATTGATCACCCGCCTGTCATTGATCACCCCCCTGTAAGGCTCCATTCAGACGTCCGCATGTGTTTTGCGGATCCGATCCATGTATCCATGGATCCGTAAAAATCATACGGACGTCTGAATGGAGCCTTACAGGGGGGGTGATCAGTGACAGGGGGGTGATCACCCTGATCACTCCCTGTCATTGATAACTCCCCTGTAAGGCTCCATTCAGACGTCCGCATGTGTTTTGCGAATCCGATCCATGTATCCATGGATCTGTAAAAATCATACGGACGTCTGAATGGAGCCTTACAGGGGGGGTGATCAGTGACAGGGGGGTGATCACCCTGATCACCCCCTGTCATTGATAACCCCCCTGTAAGGCTCCATTCAGACGTCCGCATGTGTTTTGCAGATCCGATCCATGTATCCATGGATCCGTAAAAATCATACGGACGTCTGAATGGAGCCTTACAGGGGGGGTGATCAGTGACAGGGGGGTGATAACCCTGATTACTCCCTGTCATTGATAACTCCCCTGTAAGGCTCCATTCAGACGTCCGCATGTGTTTTGCGGATCCGATCCATGTATCCATGGATCCGTAAAAATCATACGGACGTCTGAATGGAGCCTTACAGGGGGGGTGATCAGTGACAGGGGGGTGATCACCCTGATCACCCCCTGTCATTGATAACCCCCCTGTAAGGCTCCATTCAGACGTCCGCATGTGTTTTGCGGATCCGATCCATGTATCCATGGATCCGTAAAAATCATACGGACGTCTGAATGGAGCCTTACAGGGGGGGTGATCAGTGACAGGGGGGTGATCACCCTGATCACCCCCTGTCATTGATAACCCCCCTGTAAGGCTCCATTCAGACGTCCGCATGTGTTTTGCGGATCCGATCCATGGATCCGTAAAAATCATACGGACGTCTGAATGGAGCCTTACAGGGGGGTGATAAATGACAGGGGGGTGATCAGGGAGTCTATATGGGTGATCACCCCCCTGTCATTGATCACCCCCCTGTAAGGCTCCATTCAGACGTCCGCATGTGTTTCGCGGATCCGATCCATGGATCTGTAAAAATCATACGGATGTCTGAATGGAGCCTTACCAGCGGGGTTATCAATGACAGGGGGGTGATCCGGGAGTCTATATGGGTGATTACCCCCCTGTCATTGATCACCCCCCTGTCATTGATCACCCCCCTGTCATTGATCACCCCCCCCCTGTAAGGCTCCATTCAGACATTTTTTTGGCCCAAGTTAGCGGAAATTTTTTGTTTGTTTTTGTTTTTGTTTTTTCTTACAAAGTCTCATATTCCACTAACTTGTGTCAAAAAATAAAATCTCACATGGACGCACCATACCCCTCACAGAATCCAAATGCGTAAACATTTTTAGACATTTATATTCCAGACTTCTTCTCACGCTTTATGGCCCCTAAAAAGCCAGGGCAGTATAAATACCCCACATGTGACCCCATTTCGGAAAGAAGACACCCCAAGGTATTCCGTGAGGGGCATATTGAGTCCATGAAAGATTGAAATTTTTGTCCTAAGTTAGCGGAAAGTGAGACTTTGTGAGAAAAAAACAAAAAAAATCAATATCCGCTAACTTATGCAAAAAAAATAAAAATTCTATGAACTCGCCAGGCCCCTCATTGAATACCTTGGGGTGTCTTCTTTCCAAAGTGGGATCACATGTGGGGTATTTATACTGCCCTGGCTTTTTAGGGGCCCTAAAGCGTGAGAAGAAGTCTGGGATCCAAATGTCTAAAAATGCCCTCCTAAAAGGAATTTGGGCACCTTTGCGCATCTAGGCTGCAAAAAAGTGTCACACATCTGGTATCGCCGTACTCAGGAGAAGCTGGGCAATGTGTTTTGGGGTGTCATTTTACATATACCCATGCTGGGTGAGAAAAATATCTTGGTCAAATGCCAACTTTGTATAAAAAAATGGGAAAAGTTATCTTTTGCCAAGATATTTCTCTCACCCAGCATGGTTATATGTAAAATAACACCCCAAAACACATTCCCCAACTTCTCCTGAGTACGGCGATACCAGATGTGTCACACTTTTTTGCAGACAAGGTGGGCAAAGGGGCACACATTCCAAAGAGCACCTTTCGGATTTCACAGGCCATTTTTTACAGATTTTGATTGCAAGGTACTTCTCACACATTTGGGCCCCTAAATTGCCAGGGCAGTATAACTACGCCACAAGTGACCCCATTTTGGAAAGAAGACACCCCAAGGTATTCCGTGAGGGGCACGGCGAGTTCCTAGAATTTTTTATTTTTTGTCGCAAGTTAGTGGAATATGAGACTTTGTAAGAAACAAATTAAAATAAAAAATCATCATCATTTTCCGCTAACTTGTGACAAAAAATAAAAAGTTCTATGAACTCACTATGCCCATCAGCGAATACCTTAGGGTGTCTACTTTCCGAAATGGGGTCATTTGTGGGGTTTTTCTACTGTCTGGGCATTGTAGAACCTCAGGAAACATGACAGGTGCTCAGAAAGTCAGAGCTGCTTCAAAAAGCGGAAATTCACATTTTTGTACCATAGTTTGTAAACGCTATAACTTTTACCCAAACCATTTTTTTTTTGCCCAAACATTTTTTTTTTATCAAAGACATGTAGAACTATAAATTTAGCGAAAAATTTATATATGGATGTCGTTTTTTTTGCAAAATTTTACAGCTGAAATTGAAAAATGTAATTTTTTTGCAAAAAAATCGTTACATTTCGATTAATAACAAAAAAAGTAAAAATGTCAGCAGCAATAAAATACGACCCAATGAAAGCTCCATTAGTGAGAAGAAAAGGAGGTAAAATTCATTTGGGTGGTAAGTTGCATGACCGAGCGATAAACGGTGAAAGGAGTGTAGTGCAGAAGTGTAAAAAGTGCTCTGGTCATGAAGGGGGTTTCAGCTAGCGGGGCTGAAGTGGTTAAGTGGTTAACAGAACCTATGGAAAATACCGGCAATTATTATTGCTGGTAGAAAAAAATTACCGGCACCAGCAGGGGCACTAAAATACCGGGCCGGGTGGCAATCCTAGCAATGTTTGAGGATTGCAGGGTGGTCTTAACCATGGAAACAAGCAGTGTATAGCATGATGGAAAAATGAATGAAGCCAGCAAAGGAAGCAATATGGACAATCACAATACATTAGTAAGTGCCTTGTATTAACTTTCTCTACATGATAAATGCCATTTGCTGAAGTGACACAACCCCTTTAAGCAATTGCATGTTTTTAAGGACAGCATCTCTTAAAGAAAGGCGCTCATTGTAATGCTGCACATAAATTCTGCATAAGCGTCCTACCGCTTCAGAAAAATCGTCATGTTTGGTACCTAGACTCGAACCGGGACTTCTTCACAGAAGTTTGGGATAAGTGCTGTGTAGATTTTATTATTTTCCCTTATAACATGGTTATAAGGGAAAATAATAGCATTCTTAATACAGAATGCATAGTAAAATAGGGCTGGAGGGGTTAAAAAAAATAAATCTAATTTAACTCACCTCACCCACTTGTTCGCGCAGCCCGACTTGGTGATGGATCATGTGATGGACCATGTGATGAGCGCAGTGACGTCACCACAGGTCCTTTTCCTCCTGTCATCAAAGAAGAAGACAGAAGATTGCGCTAGATTACGAGTGGCTTCAGAAGATAAAAACAACGGAAGTGCAGTGAATAAATTAAGAGAGGGGTGGCGCTGGGATCCAGAATTCAGGGCGAGGCTGGGCACAAAACGGAGACAGGCAAACTCTAAGGCCCCTTGCAGACGAGCGTCAGCGGAATAGGTCCGGATGCGTTGCGGATGCGTTAAGTGAAATATGCGCGATTTCGCAAGCAAGTTCTTTCAGTTTGTTATGTGATCGCATTCAGTTGTTTGGTTTTTATCGCGCGGATGCAATGCGCTTTAATGCGTTTTGCACGCGCGTGATAAAAAACTGAATGTTTACAAACAACATCTCTTAGCAACCATCCGGGAAAAACGCATCGCACCCGCACTTGCTTGCAGAGGAGATGCAATTTTCACGCAGTCCCATTCACTTCTATGAGGCCAGCGTTGCGTGAAAGTCGCAGGATATAGAACATGCTGCGATTTTCACACTACGCACAAGTGATGCGTGAAAACCACCGCTCATGTACACAGACCCATTCAAATGAATGGGTCCGGATTCCGTGTGGGCACAATGCGTTCGCATTACGGAAAATGTCAGGACATCTGTTCGTGAGCTGAATCTCAAGGGAAGGTGGGTCATGCACCAAGACGACAACCCTAAGCACACTAGTTGTTCTCCAAAAAAATGGTTAGAGAGGAACTAAACCTTTATCTAAACTTTTAATATGTGCTTCCTAATGCCCTAATAAAACTAAAATCTAATATACTTTATTAATACATTTTCTATTTTACTACTCTTTTTTCCTACCTAAAGTGCACCATTCACTGGTGCGCTTAAAACTCTGTTCCCTGTATACTGCTGAGCTGTACGGAGTATGGAGTACATTGTTTTAATGGCCCGCAGCAGCGCTGTGAGTACGGGCAGGAGCTCACATTGCTCTACCTGCCCTGCTCCCTGGACCATGACTAACTCTTGGCATAGCACATGGGTATTCTGTACCAATGTACTATGCCAGAGCAGGCAGAAGCAGGAGCCCACTCCGCTCAGCTAATTCTGGCATAGTACATGGGCACAGAATACCCATATGCTTTGCCAAGAGTTAGCAATAGTCCAGGGAGCAGGGCAGGAAGAGCAATGTGAGCTCCTGCCCGTACTCACAGCGCTGCTGCGGGCCATTAAAAAAATGTACTCCATACTCCGTATAGCTCAGCAGTGTACAGAGAACAGAGTTTTAAGCGCACCAGTGAATGGTGCGCTTTAGGTCGGAAAAAGAGTAGTAAAATAGAAAATTAATTAATAAAGTATATTAGAGTTAGTTTTATTAGGCCATTAGGGAGGGACAACATATTCAAAGTTTAGATAAAGGTGTAGTTACTCTTTAAAGAAGAATAAAGTTAAAGGGGGACATTTTTTATGGTATTTCCACCACAGTGGTGTAAAATAGTCGCAAATTTTGAAGCACACTATATTTGCTGCTAAATTTTCAACTTTTCTCTGCCCCCTCTGAAAAGTGTTAAAAAAAAGGTGGCGTGGCCAGGTGGGGCCATCAGGCCCAGCACATTTATCTGCATTTGTAACACCCCAGAGTGGTATTACCACTTCTTCACCCCGCTACTATCTCTAATGGGCTAATATTAAGTCATCTTGTGTATTTATTCCAGGTCCACTACGATGTGCATTTCCAATGTTTGCAACTGTTATGTTCAAATGTAATGTGCCTGGTTCACCAGCAGGTGGCAGTAAATACGGCAGAGCTACAGTTAGGTAGAATGGAGCTTTCCATTCCATTCTAACCCCCCTCTGGAGAGAAGTGGGCGAGTCCCACTTCCTGCAGGAAGGGTGGGTCCCAGTTTCTAGTTAGTCTAGCTTACCTCCTGCTAGGGGAAGGAGGGTGTGCTGTGCACATCTCTGCTGGACATGCCCAGGCCAAGCTAAGTCTGCCAGAGTACCGTCAGCTCTGCTGGCCATGGAGGCCACAGCTTAAAGCCTCAGGAGCCAGGAGGAGAGTTCCCTGGCATAATAAAGAGACAGACTTTTAAAAGAGAGAAGTTGCAGCATAAAGAAGAAGCTAAGTTAAACAGCAAGCCTGTCAGCACAGCAGAGCCAGAGAGCAACAGATGTAGCAAAGTTGAGTTTGCCTGCCAGAGTTTTAATGCTAAAGCCTGCTGGGACCAAGACAAAGTTGGAAGATTGTGTCTGATGAAAGTTTATCAAAGTAAAGCTGCTATTCAACTTTATCACAAGGTCTGGATTTCTTCAAATTCCTCAACTATTCTCCCCTATTTGTCTGTTTCGCAGCCAACACCTGGGGTCCAACCGTATCCATGTAGGAGCACCGTGACACTCACTTACACTAGAAGAGACATTTTAGGCCACCCTATACAACTCGGTCATTCCTACACCTGGGTACCAACCCTCTAATAGAGCCCGAAGGGGCGGCCCGCTGCACATTCACTTCAGCTTTCTGGTGTGAATTAAGACAGAAATCTACAGCAGCTAGAAGGCTGCATAGATTTTAGTCTGTCGCATGGCAGGTGGGAGGATGCGCCAAATCTATGAAAGGCCTGAGCTGCTGCATAATTTTGTTTCATCCTCCGGCTGCGCAGAGAGAATCAAGTCCGGCGATGAACTTGCTGATCTTTAAAAATGTCCTCCAAAGTTTTGGAATGGCCGAGTCAAAGTCCTGACCTTAATCCAATAGAAATGTTGTGGAAGGACCTAAAGTGAGCAGTTCATGGGAGGAAACCCACCAACATAACAGAGCTGAAGCTGTCTTGTACGGCGGAATGGACTCAAATTCCTCCAAGCCGATGTGCAGCAATTATCAGAAACGTTACTCTTGCACAAGGGGGTCACACCAGATACTGACAGCAAAGGTTCACATACTTTTTCCACTCACAGACATGTGATATTGGATCATTTTCCTCAATAAATAGATGACCAATTCTAATATTTTTGACACTTTTGTTTGATTTAGTTAATTATCTACTTTTAGTTCAAACAAAAGTAAAATATGTGATCCTTGTTATAGTCTATACTATAAAGCACTGCAGGATCGTTGCAAAGTATTTTCTCTCTGCTCTAACATTGAACAAATGTGTAGATCCACGCGGCTCTTTCCAAGGATCTGGATGTACTTCCTCCACAGATGTCCCTGGTAAATCCTTCAAGGAGCCACAATGCGATGCAATTCAACACTGGTTTCAGTTACTAGTGGTAACTGCTTCTACCTGGGTCCTCATCTAACCTCTCTCACTCAAGAGAAAAGAATAAGGAGATCCAAACTGTGAAGCATTGCCACTTGTAGAATAGCAAAAAACAAGATTTATTGCACTCACAAGGTAAATATACAAATAGGGGCGTGGCTAAAGGCTCATGGGCCCTGGTGCAGCTTGGGCCCCCCTTCCCTCAGTGCTTTGTGGCCAGGGCCAGGGAAGCACATAGGCAAAAACGGAACCAGCACCTCCCCAAAGACAAATTCTTGACCAAACCCCTTCCCTGCAGCCAGGGGTGTAACTGCTGGACCAGTATTTACTTTTTATAACACCGGTGTCTTCTTATAAGGCACAAGGGTCTTTGGGCCCCTCAGGCTCCTGGGCCTGGTAGCGACTGCTACCTCTGCACCCCCTATAGCTATGCCCCTGTATACAATTGTGCATATCAAATAAAATCCAGTCTTTTCAGACCAACTTGCCCAACCCAGAGTTTTAGATATGCTTCATCGGGGACATATTTGGAGATCCAGAAATATTCCCTTTAATATGTCCTCCCCTTCCTTTTCTATCTCTTAAACCAATGAATTTAAATTAGTTTTTACATAAACTCTACCATAAAACTCATTACTGATTGATTTCATAACGGTAAGTACTTCTTCTCATTAAAGGGGTTGTCCCATCTTGGACATTGGTGGCATTTTGCTAGGATATGCCCCCAATGTCTGATAGCTGTGGGTCCCACCTCTATCCTTAGAATGGAGCCTGCGAAGTAACGGAGGGCACACTGCGGCATGCGTGGCCATCCTAGATTCATTCATTCATTCATTGCCAACACAATACAAAAGCACAGCAACAAACAAATCCCAGAACATGGCAAGAAAGATGATGGAACCACAGATCCCAGAATAAACAGAAAACATACTAGACTAGAACAATATACAATTGGGGAACTACAGATGCCACAATACAGGACAAGGAACAGAAATACCAGGAAGGAAATGCACATAGCAAACTGTACACCAACTAGAATAGAGTAAGGCCTGGGTATATAAAGGCTCAACAATCAGCAACTCTACCCTTATTAATCCTAGAATGATGCTTTGAATGGGAGCATTTTTTTATTTTCATCATCATATTCTGACCCCTATAACTCTTTATAGTTAAGTCTATAGGGCTTTGTAAGGGCTCATTTTTCATAGGGTGATCTGTATTTTTTTTTCTGTATGACTTTTTGTTCACTATCTAATCAATTTTCTGGGAAGGTGAAGCGATGAATGAAAAAAATGGTAAAAAAGGATCCCCCCCATTACACCGTTTGCTATACATATTTTATATATTAATAGTACAGGCGTTTCCAGAGGCAGCAATGCAGATGATGTTAATTTTTTTATTTTATTATTATTTTCATTTTGGGAAAAGAGAGTTGATGCATTTTTATATTTTTTAACCCCTTAAGGACCAGGCTCATTTTCACCTTAAGGACCAGGCCATTTTTTTGCAAATCTGACCAGTGTCACTTTAAGTGCTGATAACTTTAAAACACTTTTACTTATACAGGCCATTCTGAGATTGTTTTTTCGTCACATATTGTACTTCATGACACTGGTAAAATAAAGTCAAAAAAATTAATTTTTTTGCATAATAAAATACCTAATTTACCAAAAATTTGGAAAAATTTGCAAATTTCAAAGTTTCAGTTTCTCTACTTCTGTAATACATAGTAATACCCCCAAAAATTGTGATGACTTAACATTCCCCATATGTCTACTTCATGTTTGAATTATTTTGGGAATGATATTTTATTTTTTGGGGATGTTACAAGGCTTAGAAGTTTAGAAGCAAATCTTGAAATTTTTCAGAAATTTACAAAAACCCAATTTTTAGGGACCACTACAGCTCTGAAGTCACTTTGCGAGGCTTACATAATAGAAACCGCCCAAAAATGACCCCATTCTATAAACTACACCCCTCAAGGTATTCAAAACTGATTTTACAAACTCCGTTAACCCTTTAGGTGTTGCACAAGAGTTATTGGCAAATGGGGATGAAATTTGAGAATTTCATTTTTTTGCCTAATTTTCCATTTTAACCCATTTTTTCCACTAACAAAGCAAGGGTTAACAGCCAAACAAGACTGTATCTTTATTGCCCTGACTCTGCCGTTTACAGAAACACCCCATATGTGGCCGTAAACTACTGTACGGCCACACAGCGGGGCGTAGAGTGAAAGGTGCGCCGTATGGTTTTTGGAAGCCAGATTTTGCTGGACAGTTTTTTTGACACCATGTCCCATTTGAAGCCCCCCTGATGCACCCCTAGAGTAGAAACTCCATAAAAGTGACCCCATCTAAGAAACTACACCCCTCAAGGTATTCAAAACTGATTTTACAAACTTTGTTAACCCTTTAGGTGTTGCACAAGATTTAATGGAAAATAGAGATACAATTTCAAAATTTCACTTTTTTGGCAGATTTTCCATTTTAATATTTTTTTTCCAGTTACAAAGCAAGGGTTAACAGCCAAACAAAACTCATTATTTATGGCCCTGATTCTGTAGTTTACAGAAACACCTCATATGTGGTTGTAGATCGCTGTACGGGCAAACGGCAGGGCGCAGAAGGAAAGGAATGCCACATGGTTTTTGGAAGGCAGATTTTGCTGGACTGTTTTTTTGACACCATGTCCCATTTGAAGCCCCCCTGATGCACCCCTAGAGTAGAAACTCCAAAAAAGTGACCCCATTTTAGAAAGTACGGGATAGGATGGCAGTATTGTTGGTACTAGTTCAGGGTAGATATGATTTTTGGTTGCTCTATATTACACTTTTTGTGCGGCAAGGTAACAAGAAATAGCTTTTTTGGCACGTTTTTTTTTTGTTATTTACAACATTCATCTGACAGGTTAGCTCATGTGGTAATTTTATAGAGCAGGTTGTCACGGACGCAGCGATACCTAATATGTATACAATTTTTTTTATTTATGTAAGTTTTATACAATAACTTCATTTTTAAAACCAAAAAATTGTTTAGTGTCTCCATAGTCTGAGAGCCATAGTTTTTTCAGTTTTTGGGCGATTATCTTGAGTAGGGTCTAATTTTTTGCGGGATGAGATGACAGTTTGATTGGCACTATTTTGGGGTGCATATGACTTTTTGATCGCTTGCTATTACACTTTTTGTGACGTAAGATGGCAAAAAATAGCTTTTTTTACACCGTTTTTTTTTTTACGGTGGTCACCTGAGGGGTTAGGTCATGTGATATTTATATAGAGCCGGTCGATACGGACGCGGCAATACCTAATATGTATACTTTATTTTTATTTATGTAGGTTTTACACAATGATTTTATTTTTGAAACAAAAAAAATGATGTTTTAGTGTTTCCATAGTCTAAGAGCCATAGTTTTTTCAGTTTTTGGGCGATTATCTTGAGTAGGGTCTCATTTTTTGCGGGATGAGATGACGGTTTGATTGGTACTATTTTGGCGTACATGCGACTTTTTTGATCACTTTTATTACCTTTTTTGGGAAGTAAGGTGGGCAAAATTTCAATTTTCTCATAGTTTTTATTTTTTTATTTTTATGGCGTTCACTGTGCGGGGAAAGTAACATGGCCGTTTTATAGATCAGGTCGTTACGGACGCGGCGATACCTAATATGTGTAGTTTATTTTATTTTTTTAATTTTTATTCAGTGATAAATGTTTTTTTTTTTATCTTAACTTTTTTCACTTATTCTTTTTATTTTTTGACCCAGACCCACTTGGTTCTTGAAGATCCAGTGGGTCTGATGTCTGTAAAATACAGTACAGAACCTATATAGGTTTCTGTACTGTATTTTACTTACACTGAACAGATCTATGCTTTCAGCACAGATCTGTTCAGCACCATGGACAGCAGGACGCCTGAGCAGGCGTCCTGTTGCCATGGGAACCTTCCCCGTCTGCTCAGTTATGGTCAGAACTTCGCAGACGGGGAAGGGTGAGGACGGGGCTTCGGGGGGCTCTCTGGGGGCTCTCTCCCTCTCCATCGGGGGGCTGCAAAGGCACAGCAGCCCCCCGATCGGAGAGGGAGGGAGCTCCCTCTTACTGTTAACCTTTTCCATACAGCGGTCCGTACGGACCGCTGTATGGAAAGGGTTAAACGGCTGACATCGCATCAACGATGTCAGCCGTTTATACCAGGGTGCCAGCAATGTGCTGGCACCCTGGTATACCCACTGTACACCAACGATTACGCAATAGGAGGCGGGCGGGGGATCGCGATCCCGCCTGCCGCACCGCCCGCCTCCCGCAACGCCCCCACCGCCTGCGACACCCCCCCTGCACCACCCGCCGCCATCAAATCATGCAGGGGTGCGGGGGGGGGGTGTACTATATTGATTTTAGGCACTCTAAAGTTTCTGATCCCCGCGGTCAGGGACCGCGGGGATCAGAAACTGCAGAAAGCGCAGCAAACCGCAGGTCTGAATTGACCTGCGGTTTGCTGCGATTGCCGACACGGGGGGGTCACATGACCCCCCCTGGCGTTTTAACAGGATGCCGGCTGAATGATTTCAGCCGGCATCCTGTTCAAATTAACCCCTGCGGCGCCAGAATGCCGATTTTAAAGTCAGGACGTACCGGTACGTCCTTGGTCCTTAAGGACTCGGGAAATAGGGCGTACCGGTACGTCCTATGTCCTTAAGGGGTTAAAGCTTTTTTTTATTTACAATTTTTAAAAATTCCACTAGGGAACTTGAATAAGCGATCATTAGATTGCTTCTCTCGTAGATTCCAATGCATTAACATTGGAGTCTATAAGGATTTCATAAAGATGTTCCTCTGGGCCCTGCGATAGGAACCTAACTGCTTAAGCCTTGGATTATTCAGGAGGACCGAGGCTGCCGCAGACAGTTTCCTTGCTGCAAGCCTGAGAGAACGCACTCCTAACCTCATTCCAGGGCCTTATAGGGATATCAGGGCCTAGGTATATTGCCTATGAATATTCCTACCTTCAAGGTCTATTCATATTGATAGGTAGCTAGGGCCCGGATTAGGGTTGTCTAGGAGGTGACCTGTTCCTTCCCTAGTTTCCAGGCCCAGTTACTGTTCCCCTTCCCTCCTGTGTTCAGTGTGGTGTCCCCCCCCCCCCCACACTGATTGTGACACATGTATTGGAGAGTTTTCTAGCCATGCTCTGTGACCTGTGCAGAGGTCTGTAGATAGTAGATAAGCTGTGATATCGCCTATTGTGAATGGTGGATCCTATGTTATCTTCATATAGGTTATATCTGACATTGTAATCCTGCCTGTGATAATAATGCCATGAGAGATGAAAGTTGCCTGTACAGAAAAAGAAGTCATGACAAGTGTTGATCGAGCATCAAAGTGCTCGGGTGCTTGAGTAGAACACTTTGGGATGCTCCTGTGCTCTACAGAGCCCAATGGAAGTCAATGGGAGAACCTGGGCATTAAACCAGGCAGCCCCTGCTCTGAAGAGGGGAGGGTGTCTGGTTCACAGGAAAATGTCAGACATTGATGAAAACACGACTGAAATGATTCGGGAACAGCATGAGGAGGATGTCTGGATGCATCTTGGACTCCCAGGTCGCTGCTGGGAACGATGTTGTCCGTGTAGTACGCCACTTTTACAGACTGACAATAATACGCACCAAACCAAAGATAAAATCGATTTTAGAGGAAAAATTGTTAGAAAAAACATTCTTTCCTGTATATTTACTTGTATATAAAGTGCAAGTGCTGCCAAAAATTACAAGGAATCGGCACTCCAATACAACCTGTATATCACAAAAAGGAGGGCCTCATTTACACCCTTGAAAAATTATGATTGATGACCTGCTGGTGACCCCTAAAACATTAGGGGTGAGGGTCTGCTGCTGAGCTGACCCTCTAAAACAGTGGTTCTCAACCTTTCTAAAGCCGTGACCCCTTAATACAGTTCCTCATGTTGTGGTGACCCCCAACCATTACATTTTTTTCCTCGCTACGTCATAACTAATTTTGCTACTGTTATGAATTGTAATGTAAATATCTGATATGTCCCCCCCAATCATCATCATGTGCCAGTATAAAGTCCCCCCCATCATCATCATGTGCCAGTATTAAGTCCCCCCATCATCATCATGTGCCAGTATTAAGTCCCCCCATCATCATCATGTGCCAGTATTAAGTTGCCCCCCCAATCATGTGCCAGTATAAAGTCGCCCTCCCCCAATCATCATCATGTGCCAGTATAAAGTCCCCCTGCCCATCATTATCATGTGCCAGTCAGTATTAAGTCCCCCCCATCATCATCATGTGCCAGCCAGTATTAAGTCCCCCCCCATCATCATCATGTGCCAGCCAGTATTAAGTCCCCCCCCATCATCATCATGTGCCAGCCAGTATTAAGTCCCCCCATCATCATCATGTGCCAGTCAGTATTAAGTCCCCCCCATCATCATGTGCCAGCCAGTATTAAGTCACCCCCCATCATCATCATGTGCCAGCCAGCATTAAGTCCCCCCCATCATCATCATGTGCCAGCCAGTATTAAGTCCCCCCCATCATCATCATGTGCCAGCCAGTATTAAGTCCCCCCCATCATCATCATGTGCCAGCCAGTATTAAGTCCCCCCCCATCATCATCATGTGCCAGCCAGTATTAAGTCCCCCCCCATCATCATCATGTGCCAGCCAGTATTAAGTCCCCCTATCATCATCATGTGCCAGCCAGTATTAAGTCCCCCCATCATCATCATGTGCCAGCCAGTATTAAGTCCCCCCATCATCATCATGTGCCAGCCAGTATTAAGTCCCCCCATCATCATCATGTGCCACCCAGTATTAAGTCCCCCCCCATTATCATCATGTGCCAGCCAGTATTAAGTCCCCCCCCCATTATCATCATGTGCCAGCCAGTATTAAGTCCCCCCCCATCATCATCATCATGTGCCAGTATTGTCAGCGATGCGATGCAGGCCTCTTCTGGCCTGTGTCCCGTGCTGTAAGGCTCAGGCGCCGGCAGCCTATCAGAGGAAGGGGAGGGGACGCACCTCTCCCTCCCCTGCACTGCCGCAGCACAGGCAGATTACAAGGGAGATGAGCGCAATGGAAGTGCTCATCTCCCTGTGCTTGACTGCGGCGGCTCACTTGGGGGGCGGGAACGGGGGCATTTTAGTTGGCGGGGCACATGGGGGGGCACAGCATGATGTAGGGGGGGCCGTGGCCCCCTCTGGCGACGCCACTGCTCACGAGGTAGGGTAGTATAACGCTACACGGGCGCCCCACAATAGAAAGCCTCAGGTGACCCCCGGAAAAGGCCGATCGACCCCCAAAGGGGTCGCGACCCCTAGGTTGAGAACCGCTGCTCTAAAACATTAGGGGCGAGGGTCCGCTACTAAGCTGACCATCCAAAACATTATGGGCGAGGACCTGCTGGTGACCCTCTAAAACATTAGGGGTGAGGGTCTGCTGCTGAGCTGATCCTCTAAAACATTAGTAGCGAGGGCAGAGTAATAAGCATGTTGCTATGATGGAGGAGGACGAGAAAAGGATGATTGAACCATATACCCTTGTTTGTGGTGGAAGGGGTGCATGGGAATACAGTGTATTCAGTACACCATAAAAGCCACATTTAAAGTTCAGCCGCTTTCCTCTGGTGGAGTAGAGAAGTCAGGGGCAATCCAGACCCTTGTTCATTTTGATAAGAGTCAACCGGTCAGCATTTTCAGTTGACAGGCAGATGCGCTTATCAGTTATTATGCCCCCAGCAGCACTAAATACCCGCTCAGACAAAATGCTGGCGGCAGGGCAGGCCAGCACCTCCAAGGCGTAGAGCGCCAGTTCGTGCCACGTGTCCAGCTTGGACACCCAGTAGTTGTAAGGCACTGAGGGGGTCATTGAGGACGCTGACACGGTCTGCTATGTACTCCTTCACCATCTTCCAAAATTTTTATCTCCTTGTGGCACTAATCCGCGCATCAGGGTGAGGGTGCTGGCAGGGTGTCATGAAACTGTCTCAGGCTTTAGAGAGTGTTGCCCTGCCTCTGTTGGAGCTGCAGTGTGTTCCCCTTGTCTCCCCTCCTCGGTTGGCCAAGGAACTACGTACTCTGCCGCCAGCGTTGTCAGCTGGAAATTTTTGGAGCAATTTTTCCACAAGGATCTTCTGGTATTGCACCAGAGGAATGAGAGATGAGAAGTTCTCTTTGTCGTGGGGTCGAGAAGGGTGGACAGCCAGTAATCGTGTTGGCCAAAATGTGTATAACGCGAGGGTCACGGGAAAGGCAGCATACGCTGATAATAGCGACATTGATTTCTAAAAGTTGAGTAAAACCTCACAGAGGTGAGACATACATGTCGCTTGTGTAGAGCGGAAGCTGACTGGAAAGGCGACGACCATGTTGCAGCTGGTATTCCACTACTGCCCTCTGCTGCTCACAAAGCCTGGCCAACATGTGGGACGTGGAGTTCAGCACGTGCTCACATCGCACAACAGTCGGTGAGCTGGCAATTGTAAGCGCTGCTGCAGCGTTGCCAGACCGGCGGAAGCTGTAGATGACTTTCGGAAATGGGCACACACGCGGCGCACCTTCACCAGTAGCTCAGTCAAATTGGGGTAGGTTTTGAGAAACCGCTGAACCACTAAGTTAGGCATGGTATGTCGGCTAGGCATGGGATATGTGTGAGCTTGCCGTGCCTCAAAGCTGCCACCAAGATACGGCCATTATCAGACACAACCATGCCTGCTTGTAGGTTGAGTGGTGAGAGCCACAGCTCAGTCTGGTCCCTTATCCCCTGCCACAGCTCTGCTGCGGTGTGCTGTTTGTCACCTAAGCAAATTAGTTTCAGCCGGCCTGTTGCCGCTTCCCCACTGCAGTGCTACACTGCTTCCAGCTACTGACTGGTGGCTGACTGGTGCTGCAAGATGAGAATTCAGAGGCGGAGGAGGAGAAGGAGAAGGGGGGGGGGGGGTGGTTGCAGCCACTAATGTAGGTGGTGGCGGAAATCCTGATGGAAGTAGGGCCGCAATCCTTGGCGTCGGTAGGACCTGTGCCATCCCAGGGTACGACTCGATCCCAACCCCCACAATGTTCACCCAGTGTGCCGTCAGGGAAATGGTGCGATTAGAAAGTACAATTTGTCCTGCAAAAAATAAGCCCTCACAAGGCTATGTAAATAGAAAAAAATAGGATTATGGGAAGGCGAGGAGTGAAAAATGAAAATGCAAACCTGGAAAATCCCAGGGTCCTTAAGGGGTTAAATAGAATTTGCATAATAATTTGGAACAGGGTATATATGCACGCCACACTTTCCAGATTTTTATGTATTCAAAATTTAGAAAACCATGTATCATTTTCTTTTCACGTCACACATACTCCCAATAAAATACATTTAACGGCCATGTACACCTTTGGAGGCAATTTTTTTAATGATTGCATTTAACTTATTTTTGGCTAAAATTTATATTTTCAGTTGGCCTTCATTAAAACTATTGATACATTCTGTCACAAAGGATTGTTTTTTTCTAAAGCCTCATTCATACATCAGTGTTTCACGGACATGCTCTACGTTTTCTCCACGGACAGCACACGTCCACATTCATAAGTGTGTATTCAGACATCAGTGTTTTAGCACGGTCCGTGGGTCAGTGTTTTTAGCGCGGATGCATGCTCTGTTTGTTTGTGTTTTCACGGATCCAGCATGCCCATTATAGTTTATGGGTCAGTAAAAACACAAATGCCCTCCGTATTTCACTGGGAGCCTCGCCAGCGGTTAGGGTAGGGAAAAAGCACTGGCCCGTACGTAATTTTTCCCTTCCCTAACCGCTAGTGAGGCTCCCCGGCGCATGCGCAGTGTCGACCGGTGTCCAGCTGAGAACATCCATCCGATCACCGCGCCTGTGCACTGGCCCATCATTTTTCCCAACCCTAACCGCTGGCGAGGCTTCACTCTGCTGTGAAATTTCCCTACCCTGTCGTTGTGCACCTGCGAGGCGCGGCACACCTCCTCACGTCATGTCCGGTGTGACCGGAAGTGACGAGGGTAGGGAAATCTCACGAGGTAGGGAAGTATGAGGTTACACCGGCACAAAGTGAAAGTACGGTCACACAGTTAGAGGGGTTATCTAACCTCTAAAATGCCTCCCATACGCCAGGGACCCTCACGGAGGTTGCACTTACCTGGTTCCCCGACACCCACGTAGTTTCTGACGCCCGCACAGGCGGCCGCTGCATCTCCCCGTCGCGCGGATGAAAATATCCGTTGTTGGGTGATCGGGGGTGACGCTAGGGAGGCTCGTTCCCGTCGCAGTCTGCTATTGGCTGCCCCCCCTGAGGCTGGATGTTTTCATCCACATGACGGGAGATGCAGCGGCGGCCGACGCGTCAGAAGCAAGGCTCAGGACCACGCTGCTGGAGCCCGGACAGGTATCTTTATTACACTTTAAAAAAAAATAAAAATTCTCAGCAAAAATTCTAAAATATGTTCGACATAAAAACGTGATTTAAAGGGGTATTCTCATCTGAGACAATGTTGAATATCTCTAGGATATGTCCCCATTGTCTGATAGGCGCTGGGAAAGTGGTGGCGGCTGGAGGACTCCGGTCCGGCCACCACCAAACGCTCTCCTCATAGAAGCTTGCGCGGCCACCACTCCCATTTACTACTATGGAGCCGATGGAAATAGCTGAGCCAGGAATAAATGGAGGGCAGCCGCGCATGCGCAGTGCCCCCCCCAGGACTTTGCTGGCTGCCTTTATGAGATAGGGTCCCAGCGGTGGGACCCGCACCTATCAGACAATGGGGGCATATCCTAGCCATTGTCTGTGATGGGATTGCCCATTTAAACAATAGGTATTTTTTCTGATGACTGCACACATCACTGCAGGGGAAATGAATATGTGACGTGATATGGTCAATAGCAGTTCCTCTCTGGGGGTCTCCTGGGTTGTAGACCCCGCTCTATATCGTCTATATGGATTAATAGGGCACGTGGACTGGGTGAACTCTAAATGAAAGTGCGGCCTCATGAATAATAGAGACTGTGAGTTAAGTTACCTCTAGAAACGTGATCCTCATGCAGATCCCGTGGTCACCAGGACCCGCCAGGGCACAATGTGCTGGAGCCTGGCATATGTAATACACCGCGCTGCTGTCCGCTTCCACAGAACTGACCGCAGGTCGCTTAGCAGCTAGGGCCCTATGACCTCCAAACGCAGGGGCCGCGCTACATGGAGCCTGGTAAGTCAGCTGCAGAGACGACTACAAGAAATGTGTTTAGGTCATAGTAACGTCTGTTAGCGATGATCTGGCGGTGTAATACTGCCGCTGATTAGCCGATGAGCGAGCAAACGTTCATTCATCGGAATCTTTTAGCAGGTTTAAGGCTACTTTCACACTAGCGTTTTAGTTTACTACCGGTATTGAGATCCGTCATAAAACGCTTCAGTTTTGTCCCCATTCATTGTCAAAATGCATTCCGTTCCGTTTAGTTGCGTTCCCATACCGGAGAGCAAAGCGCAACATGTTGTAGTTTGCTTTCCATCCTGGGATGGAAGTCAATGGGGACGGATCTGTTTTCTCTGACACAATAGAAAATGGATCCGTCCCCCATTGACTTTCAATGGAGTTTATGACGGATCCGTCTTGGCTATGTTACAGATAATACAACCGGATCCGTTCATAACGGAGGCAGACAGTTGTATTATCGGTAACGGAAGCGTTTTTGCTGAAACCTGCCGGATCCAACAAAAACGCTAGTGTGAAAGTAGCCTACAAATGATCCTTTGCCAGCGGCAGATTGTGCTGTGTAATCATGATGTGCTGTAAGGGGACGAGCGATGGTAGTAACGATCACCCCTCCCCATACTGTGGAGGAGATCGCTGCATGTAATAGCAGCGGTCTCCTCCACTGACGAGCAGGCGATAGCAGGGAGGGAATGCTTCATTCCCAACAATTGCCTGTGTGATCTGCCCGTCTAATATAAGCCTTAGGCCGAGTTCACACGTGACCCGTGCTGCGGGCTGCAATGCACGATCGCCGGCCGAAGTGAATGGGTCCGCATCCGTGATGCGGAATGTACACGGAACTGTGGCCGTGTATTGCGGCCCGCAATACGGCCACAGATCACACACATTCGTGTGAACTAAGCCTTAGGATGCGCCTCTGCAGTAGTGAGTAGGCATTGGGGGGGAGACACTTTTTGCAAAAGCCGCCCAAAAGTCACATCTCCACGCCAAGCAATCCCTGGTGTACTTTCATACCTATAGGTCTAAACCACCGTCGCACTCACTCTAAATATATTATTAAGGGGGCGCCAAAGATAGACTTAAAAATTGCACAAAACAACTGCAAATTATAGATGTCCCCATGTGTGTTTAAAGTGTGACACAAGGAGAGAAACCGTAACCTGATGCCTGTGCATGATGAGTGTCAGTGTGCCGGGAGCAGGGAGAGACCGCTACCTGGAGAGACGTCAGGGGACACTTTGTGATGTGTGTCATGGGGGTCACAAGCAGGCCCGTCTTTAATTTTGATTGGACGCTGGCAAGATTTAACTTGGGCCCCCTGGATCCCGCCTTCCCACACCCTAGCAGGCAATCACGCCCTCCACCACAACACACACAAAAATCCACACTCCTGGTAGAGCAGTAAGCCCTAATAATGATAGTGGCCGCCAGGTGTTCCTTGGCAGTAATGTAAATACTGCCTTTTTTTCTGAAAAGGCAGTGTTCCGTATTTTTCTCCCTATAAGGCCTCTTGCACACGACCGTTGTGTGCATCCGTGGCCGTTGTGCCGTTTTTTTTCACGGACCCAGTGACTTTCAATGGGTCCGTGGAAAAATCGGAAAATGCACCGTTTGGCAGCCGCATCCGTGATCCGTGTTTCCTGGCCGTGAAAAAAATATGACCTGTCCTATTTTTTTCACGGCCAACGGTTCACGGAACCATTCAAGTCAATGGGTCCGTGAAAAATCACGGATGCACACAAGATTGTCATCCGTGTCCGTGATCCGTGTCCGTTTTTTCCTATCATTTCAATGGCAAACTTGACTTAGATTTTTTTTCATTTTTCATGTCCGTGGATCCTCCAAAAAACAAGGAAGACCCACGGACGAAAAAACGGTCACGGATCACGGACCTACGGACCCCGTTTTTGCGGACCTTAAAAAAAAACGGTTGTGTGCATGAGGCCTAAAAAAAATGGATGACATCCGTGTGACGATCCATCGTAACAATGCCAGTCCTTGTCCGCAAAATGGACAATAGGACATGTTCTATTTTTTTGTGGAACGGACTTGCGGACATACGGACACGGAACGCACACGGTGTGCTGTCCACATGTCCGAATAGTGTCTGGTTTGCGGACAAGTCAGGGACCAGTGCGGATGTGTACAGACCACATCGGTATTTTGTGGGTCCCTATTTGTGGTCCCCGGAGACTTGTGAGAGAAACCCAGCATTAACCCTATCGTATCACATACACCGGGATGCGCCGCCGACATCAGCGGCACTGCTCAGGCACTAAGGTGAGCAGGTGGGCGTGGCCTGAGACAATCCCCCGCTCTGATTGGCCGCGGGTGTCGGGGACGCGCCTGTTCTCGGTGGCAGAGGCGCGCGGCCGTGCAGTGGAGCAGCCGCGTCTGGTGAGTGACAGCCGCCTGATGATGGGACCCTGAGACCCGGAGCCGCTCCCGACACCGGTCACATACAGGTGAGAGCCCCCGACCCCAGCCCTGCCAGCCGAGGCAGAGTGACGGGCATTGCTGGGCTTCCTATGGGCATGATGTTATTGATGGGCTCGGAGCACACATGCTGCATACCAAATAGAGGAGCAGAATGCAGCGAGGGCCAGCCCGGGGGCGGAGGGGTTAACCCAGGGACGGTCCAACAGCCAAGAACCGTACTCTACAGGGTTAATGGTCAGTAATTATATTATAGGGGCTGTGCAGTATGTACTGCTATTATCTGTCTATCATATTCCATCTCTCCCATATCTGTCTAATATCTATCTATCCCATATCTGTCTATCTATCTCATATCTCTCTCTCTCTCTCTCTCTCTCTCTCTCTCTCTCTCTCTCTCTCTCTCTCTCTCTCTCTCTCTCTCTCTCTCTCTCTCTCCCTCTCTCCCTCTCTCTCCCATATCTGTCTAATATCTATTTATCATCTATCTATCTATGTCATATCTATCTATCCCATATCTGTCTAATATCTATTTATCATCTATCTATCTATCTATCCGTCTATTATCTACCCTCCCTCTCACCGTGTTATATACAGATGTCCCCCTGTGGTGTTGTGTTGAGGCGACACAATAGGTGCTGTTCTTTTGGCAGGGGTGGGGGCGGTATAGGATTCATGGCTTGTTGTGGCGGGGGGGGGGGGCAGGTGTCAGTGTTGTCAGGCTGTTATTTAAGGCTGCCTGTTTCGGGGTCGGTCTTCACCGTCATCTTCAGAATATCACATGACACTAAACCTGTCCCCATGTAGAGACCTGTCCTGCTGTTCATATAGATGGCAGATCACAGCTGCCGGGGAATGTTGAAGCTTCTTGTTAGGTTCCTTGATGAAACGTTGCAGTGATAAGTCTGATACCCTACAGCGCCTAATACTTGACGGGTAGAGGGAGGGTGGTAGGGGTTCTGGATGCCAGGGGGCGGCACCGATCAGCTGGATGCCAGGGGGCGGCACCGATCAGCTGGATGCCAGGGGGCGGCACCGATCAGCTGGATGCCAGGGGGCGGCACCGATCAGCTGGATGAAATGACGGCTCTAGAGCATTTATTCTTATGACCCTATGCTGTGCCATTCCTCTGTTCTTCCTTCTAGAAGTTTATGGATAAATTGCCAACTAGGTTACCAGTTGGGGGTGTGTCCCTGCACTGGCAGCACTGATTGGATAGTGTCAGATAATCCATAAACGTCTAGCAGGATTAATAGAAGAATGGCGCCTCATAGAGTCATCAGAACAGATGCTCCAGAATTCTTATTACACGGGGAATACAGGTCGTTACTAAAACAGACGTATCAGGAGAGGCGACAGCTACATCACTGTGATAATATCTGTCTGACAGGCGGTAAGAAGCGGCTCCGGTCATCGCTGGGACGCCCATCTATTTGTAACGCAGACAAATCCTTTAAAAATTATACAATTTACCCTATTTTAGAGCTGATGCTACCAGGCTGTGCCCACCTGCCCCGAAATGTGAATCTACCTGTCAGTGCCAGGGGCTCTCAGTTTCTTGTGGCATCTATCAATAGGGGGCAATACTGTTCACTCCTATAGTGTAGCTGGTGATTGCCAAGAGTGCAACGCCCCGTCGCCTGTGTCTCGTCTATAGCCCTGATGGATTCAGGCTGTTACTTCTACAGAACATGAATTAAAGGGGTCCTCTCACTTCAGCAAATAGCATTTATCATGTAGAGGAAGTTAATACAATCCACTTACTAATGTATTGTGATTGTTCATATTACCTCCTTTGCTGGCTGGATTTATTTTTCCATCACTTTATACACTGCTTGTTTCCATGGTTACGACCGCCCTGCAGTCCATCAACAGTGGCCGTGCTTGTACACTAAAGAAAAAACCACTAGCTTATGTGCTCTCCTATAGTCCCTGTCACCTATGCTTTTTCATATTTTTTTTTTTTGCAAGCACAATAACCGTTTATGGATTGCAGGGCGGTCGTAACCATGGAAACGAGCAGTGTATAATGTGATGGAAAAATGAATCCAGCCAGCAAAGGAAGCAAAATGGATAAAAACAATACATTAGTAAGTGCCTTGTATTAACTTTCTTTACATGATAAATGCTATTTGCGGAAGTGAGACAAACCCTTTAAGGAGTTTTTAAAATGCATCTGTCAGCAGTTCTGTACCTATGACACTGGATGACCTGTTACATGTGCACTTGGCAGCTGAAGGCATCTGTGTTGGTCCCATGTTCATATGTGCTCACATTACTGAGAAAAATAGTGTTTTAGTATATGCAAGTTACCGTTACACCTAGAGGCTCTGCTCTCTCTGCAACTGCTGCGCCCTCTCTGATTCTCAGGACCAGAGACAGTGAAAATGTCATCATATCTGACCCTCACAGTGCAGAGGATGCGTCAGTTGCAGAGAGAGAGCTGAGCCTCTAGGTGTAATGGTAACGCCCCCGTTGCTCCTAGAGGCTCATTTGCATATAGTAAAAGTTCATTTTTCTCAGCGATGCGGGCACATAGAAACATGGGACAAAATACCCCATTAGGGAATTCCGTTTAAAAACAAAAAGAAACCACTTACCTGTTCAGTGTCCCGCTGCCAGCGCCACTGAGGCTCAGCGGTCACGTGCGGTTTATGCAAATGTAAGGGTGAGGCCGTTGGTTGGCCGTCAGCACTCAAGTGAGTGTACAGATCACATGATCACTACCGGATCGGTGGGGACCAGAAACAGCAGGGATGCAACACTGTAGTAACCAGGTCAGTCCACTGCATGACGGACGGACGGACGGAGCTGTGTAGTTCAAAGGTCATAGCTACTGTACAGCAGATGATCCATGAAGATGCTGAGCCCCTGCCCATCAGATAGTGAGGGCCTGAGGGGACAACCAGTTTGAGCTTACCCTAATGCATGGGTCGTTCATTCCGAGGATTGGAAAGGTTGACCTCCACTGGAGGCCATCATTTTCTATGGGGAAAGAACCCCTTTAACCCTTTTTCACATTAGACCCTGTTACTTTTTGGATAGGGTCTCATATTGGTGTAGGTATGCATCTCTGAGGCTTTGTAATACAATATACTGTATGTCTTTCCGTTGGTATTCTCTGCTGCTTGGGGTAATATTTGGGAGAGGGGCTTTTTAGGCTGGGGCTCCATGGCGGCTTTGGCTGTGAGAAGCATAGTACAGTGTAGCAGTGCAGCCTCACAACATCATGGAAATGATTGGGGTACAGGGCAAGTCACCACAACCCCAGGATCACAAACCTCCATATTATATATTATTGTATTTTAGATATATATTTTATTCTACATTAAAGTGAAATATATATAATAAAGCATGCAAAGCTGATTAAAAGGTTATACCCATCTAAGACATTGATGGCATCTCGCTAGGACATGCCATCAATGTCCGCTAGGTGCTGGTCCTACCTCTGTGATCCACTCTTATCTCCTGAACAGGGCCCCCGAAATGAAGCAGAGTGCATCGCGCTTATGCGACGTTCTCTTCATTCATTTCATTGGGAGTTCCAAAAATAACAGAGCAAGCACACTCAGCTATTTTCAGAAGTCCCATGGCAGTGAATGGAGCGCACCTGCGCATGCATGGCCACCTCTCCATTCACTGCCATGGGACTGCTGGAAATAGCTGAACCAATGCTCGACTGTTTTCGAAGCTTCTATAGCGGTGAACGGAGGATGGCCGCGCATGCGCTGTGTGCTCTCCTTCACTTCAGGAGATAGGAGCGGGTCACGGAGGTGGGACCCACACTCATCTGACATTGATGGCATATCCTAATACCCCTTTTAACCTTTCATTTTATATTACATAGTTGTGGTTGGTTTTGGAGTTGATATATAAGCGTGGTGGAAGAGCATTTATGAGGTTAATTCCCTTTGACCATGGATATCACAGCAAGCTACTTACATGTGATGATGGACCTTCGGTAGACCTTCTGCTGTTGCCTGGGGGAGCGGTTTTCATATCGTATACCCCGCTACAGGGGCTACGTCCAACGTCGCAGATCACACCACAAATGCCGAGTAAGCATTCTGAATAGCAGGAGCCTAAAGGAAGGTTTGTCTTCATTAGTATCAAAATTGTCCAAAGAAAGATTACAGGGTAAGACAACGCCGTAAACGACACATAACCAACGGAGAATAGCAGACATATATGTATTTCCATGAGCTTAATCATGAAAATATGAAAAAAAGAATTAGTGGTTTATGTTCAGGACCCAAAATTAGTGTCAAATCTGGAAAACGTAAGATGGGACCCAAGTTCTTATGTCTGGTGACCATCTGTGTAGTGTTTCTCCGGCGCGGCCTGTCTTTGGGTCTCCAGACTTCTCAGTGATGTGTTAATGATTGTCTCTTCGTTCTTCTCCGTCCTCTTTTTAGGACTAGTATTATTACTAATAGTGGTAAGAATGAGGCAAGTGATTTTTTTTTTTTTTTTTTTTTTTTACAATCGATCGCCGGATTAAATGTCTATCCTCCGCCTGGATCTTCTGGCCCATTTTCCTTCCTCTTGCTGCTGATGGACCTCATCTTCCGTTATCTTGTTCCAGTATAATTGTATTTTCTCCTGAGTTCTCTCCTATGCCCACTGTAAGACGAAGCTTCTTTTCAGTTACAAGCGGTGGGAGAAATTCTTCAGCTTCTTCTTCCATCGTATTCATCTTCATTTCTCATTCTTCAGCTTTTTCTTTATCCTTTAGAACTAGTTTTAAACTTTAAAACCATTTTAAAAGAAAAAAACAGTTTTAAAGGAAATCTGCCACATGGATTATCAGTAATAAAGTAAAACTATTCCCATGTAGAACATAACACCTCCTTCTCTGATCTACCTTCCATTCGGCGTTTTTTGTTTTCTCTCTTGCGAAAATCATCTTTGTATGATATGCAAATTAGGCAGTAATACACCCAGAGGGGCGTTATTTTCTTTCAACGGTGCCCAGGACCCCCCCGTCCAGTGCCCGGGCCCACCATCCAGCAGAGCCCAAGCTCGCCACTCCTGGGCTGAGACTCCACGCTCCCATCAGCGCCATTGTCGGAAATGAAAGCCAGAAACGCCGACTGAAGGGTACATCAAGGAACAAGGTATTATGTTCTGCATGGCAAAAGGTGTACTTTATTAGTGATAATCCATGTGACAGATTTCCTCTAAAGTGGTTTTAAAGTGGAAAAATCAAAACCCGAAGTTATTCACAAAGTCCCGCAAGACTTCTGCAATAACGAATTTGCCTCACTGGAGCCCATACGTTTGAATGCTTTACGGAGACAAATCTCCGTACAGCATTCAAACGAAATTTGGAGCGAATCAGCTTCGGATCTTGGATCTGAAGGTCGACTCGCTCAACCCTACTTATGATGTTAATAGAGAGGAGCGTCTCACTGCAACTGTCCGTGGTCCTGACACTGCTAAATCCAGTAGTAAAACACGGTCTCGGAAAGCAGGATCTGTAGCTCATTTTCTGCAAACTGTTAATAGTTTACTTTTTATTATGAATATATTGTTATAACAGTAATTACCTTTTATGTCCTATACGCATCATAGCGTAATCCCGGTGGCCCTTGTGTACAGGAGGAATTACACTATATCTGACTGTTATTTGACTTGTATCTGGCATTTTTTGGCAGTATTTCCCTCTGCAATATGTCTATAATTCTCATTTGTTTCTGAGCTCGTCAGTGGAGACTAGCCGGAATCATGTCTGCCCATACACTGCACATGGAGAAACAGGAGATTCTGCTCCCTAAGTCTGTAACAAAACCTCAGAAGCAACAGCAGTAATGGAGGACAATATACAGCAGTGCCGAGCAGTGTAGATGTGAATCCAGCAGTGAATTTAGATATTAAATCACTTACAAACCAGCAGTAGTCTCTCTGCAGCAGCCTTTCCCTCTTCCTCCCTCTCCCCTATCCATAGACTTGGATGTAATCTGATCCTTCAGTGAGCAGGCAGCCTGCATTCACTGAAGGTGGATGTGAGCAATGGATTGCAAGTTCATGAAGAGGAAGGGGAGTTGGAAAGGAGCGTGATAGGAGAGGGAAGCATCTTTCTCTAATAAGATATATTACAAAGTTCCTGTACTATTCATCTATATATATATATATATATATATATATATATAAAAAAAATATTAATTACTTTAACAGATGGCAGGACAAATCTTACATGCTACATTTTATTTCTGTGCTTGATCATGGGTATACACAGAGCTCATGGGGCCCCATAGTAAAACTTAGAATGGGCCCCCCCGCCCCACAAATTTCCCAGTCCACGTTCATCAAACAATCTAAGGCAATGAAGAATGCAAAGTACAATGCCCCAGATTTCTGACTAATTTATATATTTTTTCAATTAAGCAGAAGAAATTTACATAAAAAATAAATCACCTACTTTATCAGTCTGAAAAAGAGGAACAGGTGCTTCAAAAATATGGCGCTCATCCTGAACACCATATTTCTCAATGTATTTACACCAGACAACTGGTATAAATACACTAATAAAGCTTCACTTCACATATTACAAAACTGGCTGCCAGCATCTACCACTAGGGGGAGCTCAGGGCATAGGAGGTTGTACAGGGCAATGGAAGCTATAATAATGTCTTAGCACTGAGCTCGCCGTAGTGGTGGCTACATGAAAATCTTTAGTTTTCACCTCTGAACGGAAGGAGAGTAGAAGATTAGTGCCACCCCACCCCCTGCCCTGAGCAGTCGTTTATGAAGGTACGCCACTGTGCTTGGACATAATTTATAAGAGATCGGGCTCCATTTTGCACAGATTTGTCACAGCTGTGCCAATACATTTGCAATATAAAAAAGCCAATAACAAAACTGAATATTTTAATATAAAATCCTTTATCATAACCCCGTGGTATAGGAGGACAAATGGAGGCAGGTGGTTCCTCCCTCTGGCTACAGAAGTTGGAACCATTTGCATCGCCGTTGATGCAGAAAACGTGTCTGTGTGTATAACGGGCCTTGGAGGAGCCATCAGGCGGCTTCATCTCCACCGCAATAATAAGAATTGAAGCGTTAATGACTTTGCCTTTCAATATTGTACAAGACGCGGGCTGCTTTTAAGCAGCTGCCAATTAGCGAGGCTGCCATTGTTCACATGCCCTTAAGTCTTTCTGCCGCTCACACCGCTCCTCATTACCCTGTAATTTACTGGCGACTATTTCTGGTGCATGTGTTTTGTGTAAAGTGCATTGCTTTATCCCTATTTTATTGTTTCCTCTATGATCTGTTTGTTCTCGCTACCATATGTGACCCTCCAGCTTGAGAGACTTGATTTCTGATTTGCATAGGTCCCAGTCAAGGTTCTGTTTTTGAGCAGTCTTAAAGGGTAACTCGTATTTTTTTATTTGCTAGTTTATTAGAGCTAGGCATGTATACCTGAGGTAGCCTGTCAATGATTGTCAAAAGATCTGTAATTACCTTATAATAACAGCTTTCCTTAATGTCCTCTGTCCCTTTCCACTGCTCCCTTAAAAAACATTGCTAGGGCTTGTCTGTCTTCCTTTTAGTATAAACAGAAGACAGAGGGCGGTCCTCCACACTGCATGGCTGCATTAGGCTTCAGAGTGGGGAGGCGTGTCTCTTAGTTATCCAATCTGATTGGCTGGCAGGGAGCTGCTGGCTACAGCAAGTGTGTATGGGAAGTGAGGGAAAGCAGTTTTGGCCTCAGAGAATTGGCAGAGGAGGCATCTTGAGAAGGTCCTCATATTGTAAATGTTTAAACAGCCGTAACTAAGGGAAAAACTCAAGGAAAACAGTGGTAAATGAAGAAACTAAAGATTGCTTTATACATAATGCTGCTGCAGTAGTAACATATGCTAAAATAGATTTTTTTATGAAAGCATGACAGCTACCCTTTAAGACCCTATTAGACGTTACCATTTTCAGGCCAATTATTGTGAATAAGTGCTGGTTCCCGATAATTGGCCTGTCCCATATTATTGAGCAAATGCTCATTCATCAGCTGATAGGTATCCTTCATTAGGATCCTTCATTAGGATGTCAGCAGCACGTCTCCTTGTGTGATCAGGGATGTGCTGCCGATTTATTTATTTTATGCACTTATATAGCGCTACTATATTCCGCAGCGCTTTACAGACATTAGCATCCAACTTTCCCCCATGGAGCTCACAATCTAAGCTCCCTATCAGTATGTCTTTGGAGTGTGGGAGGAAACCGGAGTATCCGGAGGAAACCCACACACGGGGAGAACATGCAAACTCCATGCAGATGTTGTCCTTGGTCGGATTCGGAAAAAAAACAGAATGAGGGAGGAATGACAGGAGCCTGAAGGGTCAGAGTCTGGCGGGATTCTGAAGAGTCGGAGGTCCTTGCCGCTAGTGTGAAAGTAGCCTAAGCAAGTACATGGTTGTGTTAGTATGGACTGGACATAATCATACTCATTTCATGGTGTTTTTTTTTTTGTGGGTTTTCATCAATTTAATCCCCTATAATCTTTTGATGAGAGAGACATTACTAATACATTGTCTTTACACCTGGTACATTTTTGGAGGAAAGATTTTATCTGACAAGGTGCAGGGCTCGGCAGCAGTTTCATGATGGTCTGGTTTCCGATGAAATAGAGTCTTAACGCTGACACAATTTACCTTTCTCCGAGGAGCAGTTATTCTCCTTTTAATTATCTAGTTCATGCAGAATTGATGCCTGCGCACAGAAGATGCTCTTTGTCTTCAGACGAGACGCGAATAAATCTGGATGCTGCAGATTTCCAACTATGCAGAACTGCAGCTTGGGAAAGAAAAAGATGTAATCAGACGGCGCGGTTAAACCCGCATAAAAATGTAATAAAAAATGCACGTGGTATTGCTGCAGTTTTCAATGCAGTTGCATTTTTTACAGGTGAAACATTTATTTCTTATGTTTTTTTTTTGTCAACTAAAAAACTGCACCCAATGCTAATATTTCCAATGCTGTTTTCATGTAGTTTAGGTGATTTAAGGGGTTGGCGGTCCGGGCGCCAGAATGAAATCTACAGCAGGTTGGAGCTGCCTTTGATTTCTGTCTTCATTTGTGCCGGTGAACAGGCGCAAATGAAGATACAAGTGGCGGACCCACTGGCCCTGCCCTCACCGCACCCCCTTTTCAGGAAAGTTTAAAAAAAAATTGTGTGGCGTATAAAAAGTTACTTTTGGTTTACTATTAAAGTAACTTTTTTATTCTAGAAAAGTGGTGCAGGGAGATGATAAATCTCTAGTAAAAACAAGACTTGTTGGGGTCACAAATATCGTGGCCATGACAGTCTATCTGGGGTTCTCCAAGATTCTCTTTAAATTTGATAGAGAGCAAAGGACTGTGTAAAATAAAAACAAAAAACATTACTCACCTATAGAGCTCATGCACACGAGCATGATTTGAATGTGTCCGTGATCCTGCAAGATACAACCAAAGATAGAACTTTTTGCAGTGCGGAGGCATGGACCACAAATCCCACGGAAGTGCTTCAGTGGGCTCCAACCCGTGCCTCCGCAACAAATAGGACATGTTCTATCTTTGGCCGTATCTTGCAGATTGCAGACGCATTCAAGTCAATGGGTCCGCATCCGCACCACGGAGTGCACACAGCCAATGCCCGTATATTCCGGACTGGCCATTTATGGTCCACATGTATTCCGGGTCCGCATCTGATCCGCATTCATTGCTATGGGTCCACAAAAAAACAGACATCACCCCGTGTGTTGTTCGCCTCCGTATGTCCCACAAAAAAGAGATAGAACCACTCCTATTCTTGTTCGTTGTATTGTTACAATGGGTCCGCAAAAAGAACGGATGCAACACGGACGTCACCCTTATTTTTTGCAGATCCGCGTTTTGCGGACTGCAAAATACATACGGTCGTGTAAATGCACCCCTAAAAAGGGGTTTCCAAGTGTTTTTTACTTACCAAGCACAGAGTTGTCCATTGTATAGCGGCTGTGCTTGGTATCTCGCTCAGACCTATTTACTTCAATGGGACTGAGCTGCTCCTAGGCCACGTGACCGATAAATGTGACATCACTGGCCTAGGCAAAGCTGAGAGAAGTCCACGTGCGAATGCGAGTGCCGCTGCCTTCTCAGCTGATCAGCGGGGGTACTGGGAGTCAGACCCCCACTGGTCAGATACTGATGACCTATCCAGAGGATAGGTGATCAGTGAAAAACTTTTGCAAAACCTCTTTAAATGTCCCGTGGATCCTGGGCCACCACTCCAGTTCCCTTTGGGCCTGTGACTGCTGCAGCCAATCACTGTCCTCAGCAGTCGCATGCATAATATCATCACTACAGGCCCAGCAGGGATCAGAGAGGTGAGGCGGGACCTGTAGGACATTTTAAAGGTGAGTGACATTTATTTTTTGAATTTTACACAGTCCCATGTGCTGCAAGTCCCGGAGGAGAGGGGGATGGGAGTGCTCGTGGCTCTGGCTGCAATACTTATTCACAGTGGTAGTCCTCACGCCGATGTGTCCTAGGACTGGGCAGTGATAGGATGGTGCACCCTTTCTTTCTTCGGGAGTCATCCTGATGTTGGGGCTCCTGTCTGGTTGTAGTTGGAGTGCCCTAGGTGTTGTGGGTGCAAGGCAGGAGGTGCAGGGGCCAGCGTCAGTAACCAGGACAGACGTAGAAAAGAAATGTCTCTCTTTTCTAAAGCGCAGAATGGGAGTTGTAGTACATCCAATGGTATCAAACAAAAAATCCACAGTGTAAATTTTCCTACATAGTAAAGTATGGATATAAGCCAGGTTGGGGGTTGTAGTAATCCTTCTTTCTATCTTTCCGAAGACTCTCTGCAGAATCTAAGCCTGGCAATAAGGTCCTTACAAAAATCTCTGTAATTCCAACATGAAGGCTACAGGATTGAGATACGATGTGCCAGACTGTGTCCAAGTGTGAAGGGTGTTTTAGCAATTACCCTCTCACTGCAGTAAAGTCTATCTCAGCCTTAGGCCTCATGCACGCAACCGTTGCCTAGTCGTGCCCGTATTGCGGACTGCAAACAGCAGGTCCACAATATGCGGGCACTGGCCGTGTGCTCACCGAATCACGGATGCGGACCCATTCACTTGAATTCACTTGAATGGGTCTGCAAACCGGAAAGGTCCGGTGCGGAGCTGAGGCACGGAAGAACCGCAGAGTGCTTTCGTGGGGTTTCTGTCTGTGCCTCCGCACCTCAAAAAAGTAGTGCAGACGGAACACGGGCGGTGCAGATGGACCACGGACCCATTCAAGTAGAATGGGTCTGGATCCGTCAGCAGAATCCACACGTATGTTGCCCGTGCCTTGGGGATCGCAAATTGCAGTCCCCAATGCACAGAATGGTCATGTGCATGAGGCGTTAAACAGTAAATACCTTACCGATGGCTTTCTCTTTGTGGATCTCTCAGAGAGTGGTTCTTTCAAGTTCAGGCCTAGTACAAGAGTGCGAACGTGTAGCTCCCTCTCACTTCCCCAGCTAGAAAAACTGACTGAGCTAGGGGCGGACCTAAGTCCAACACCCAGCTTCCTACAGGGGCTGAGTCAGGATTATTAACTCCGACTAATCCATACAAACTATTGTGGTGCACCACAATACATTATAACATTTTGCAACAAAAACCACTTGCATGTACCCTAGATACATGCATAAAAAAGAAAAAGCTAATATTTTTGTTTTCTCTAGTATCCTGTCATAACCTACAAACAACGTAATCAAGCTCAATTGATGATGATGGTTCTGCTCCCTGAGGGTCCGTCCACCTTGATGGACTACATGCTATTTATCTACAGTATAGCGCAGTCATTATGGGTGAACTGCCTCTGACCCTCCCGCCTCATGGGTCATTGATCCCTGAGACGGACACATTTTTCTATCCCTTTACAGTACAGCTGGAAATAAAATACTGCAGTAGTGAATGGCTGCGGGCACAGTACATGGTTTATTTAGCTTTAACACTCAATTCATGTGTAAAACATGAATAATTTTGCTTCATTACCCGTCGCTGTCACATCACTTTCCGTTCTTTTTATGTTTTTCTTAACTCTTGTGCCCAAATAACGGCCAGTGGAGATCATTTGATGGACGAGGCTTGATTGTCCCTATGGGATTATATAAACTACATTTCTGGGAGTTAAAAAAAAGAGATAATTTATTTTCATGGGGAATGAACAGACATGGCAAATGGTTTTGAGCTGGAGACGACACAAGATATTGCGAGTACGAATGTTGAGCCAAGTGTTACCCCCTATCCAGGACTTAAAGGGGTCATCCCATGACTGTCAGACATCATATAGTACATGACAATACCTTTCTATGGGGTCATGCACACAAACTTATTTTTTTTCCGATCAATTCCGTTTTTGCAGCCTGTATGCAAAACCATTCACTTCAATGGGTACTGAAAAAAACCGGAAATGACTCTGTGTGCATTTCGTTTCCGTATGTCCACATCGCTGTTCCAAAAAAGATAGGATGTGTCCCATTCTTGTCTGTTTTGCAGACAAGGAAAGGCATTGTTACAATGGTTCCGCCCAAAGAACGGATGCAGTACGGATTTCACAGGGACGTCATCCGTATTTTTTGCAGATCTGTGTTTTGCGGACCATAAAATACATACGGTCATGTGTATTAGCCCTAACAAAGCTAGAACCAGTTCTGTACCTCACGGCGATCCAGAGATCTCCCCATTCATTGCTCAAATTGCTCTGCTAGATTCTCTTCAGCCGGGCAGCTCGGGGGAGGGGGGGGGGGGGTCCTTTCTGCTGCAGTTCTCTCCCTGTAACTGTCAGAGCTTCTCACAGAACATACGCCTGGTGACAGTTGAAGAATAAGGCCTGGTTCACACCTGAGCGTTTTACAGCGCGTTCCTACGCGCTACAAAACGCTCAACAGGCGAAAATCCCTGTTTCCCTATGGTCATGGTTCTCACCTGCGCGTTTTTCAGCGCGTACGAACGCGCTGTAAAACGCCCTACTCCCAAAGAAGTACAGGAGCTTCTTTGGGGCGTATTGTCGCGCGTTTGCGCCCATAGACTTTAACGGGAACGCGGCAAAATACGTTGTCGTTTGCAGAGACCCACACCAACACACTCTCCTCTGTACATAAACACACAGGAAAGGGTGATGGTGCTCCGCAGGAAGTCTCTTTCATTGGACACCTCAGTGTAGACATGGCTGTTTTTCATTGGACGCCTCTGTGGTCAATCGCAAGAATGGGCGTACGATAAGCGTTTGCTATTTCCAAAAATGCGCTGTAATACGCCCCGAAAACACACGCGTGTCAAATATGCTCAAGTGTGAACCAGGCCTTAGGGATCATACACATGGCTGTAGTATTTTGCGGATGTCATTCGTGTTATAGCCATTTTTTTACAGATCCATTGTAACGATGTCTGTCCTTGTCCGCAAAACGGAAAAGAATTGGACATGTTCTATCATTTTGCGGAACAGACTTGCAGACATATGGATACGGAATGTACGCAGAGTAATTTCTGGGTTTTTTTTGTGGCCCCGTTAAAATGAATGGTTGCACATATGGACCACCAAAAAAATGGAATGGACACGGGCAAAAAGTACATTCGTGGGCATGAGGCCTTAAACTGAGCGCGTGTGACCACCTCAGTGAGATGGATAAAAAAATAAGGAAAAGAACGGGCAGCAGGTGGCGCTATACAGATACATTTTATTGAATAGCTCACTGGCTATACAATTTTTTTTATTACATGCAGTAACAAAAATATTCAGATCCAGGTGCTGGTTTGAAAAATGTAGAATGTTTCATGACACAAGCCCTTTAATAGGGCGGTGATAAAAGAGAGCAATCTGGAGGAGAAGAGATGGCTTCCACAGTGTCAAGGGTGGAGCACAGGTCGAGAAGAATCAGTATGTAGTAAAAGCCTTGAGATATAGCAGATATAGTGGATCATGGGTAACTTCTGGGAGGACAGCATTTTGATTATATTTTTCAAGCAGTTTGGAGGAGAATAGGAGTAGTGATATAGTGCGGGAATTTGTGAAGGCGAAGGAGCAGCCCAAAAGATTTGGATCATTGGGAGGAGCATAAGGCTCATGAGCCTGGGGCCTAAAGGACTCCACAAGCCTCCCTGCTTAGGTCAGTCCTTCGAAACCTATCCTGACATTTTCAAGGATATCCCCCGGGTGTATACAGTGCCATAATTACCCATCCTTAAACTCTATCCCCCAGGAACACCCTCAAAACAACCACCACTTAGTGGTATCCTCCACTTTTGAGCAGACATTGATGATAGAGGTTGGCCTAGATTTTGATACTGGTGGCCTATCCTCAGGATAAGGTCTCATACACACGACAGTGCCGATTTTTGCTGTCCGCAAAAAAATGGAAGCCGTCTGTGTGCCTTCCGCAATTTACGGAACGGGCGGCCCATTGTAGAAATGCCTATTCTTGCCCGCAAAACGGACAAGAATAGGACTTGCTATATTTTTTTTGCGGGGCCACGGAACGTTGCAACGGATGCGAACAGCACACGGAGTGCTGTCCGCATCTTTTGCGGCCCCATTGAAGTGAATGGGTCTGCACCCGAGCCGCAAAAAATGCGGCTCTGATGTGGACCACGAAAAACGGTCGTGTGCATGAGGCCTAGGTCAACAGTATTAGATCAGTGGTTGTTCAACTCCCGCAACCCACGCTGATCTGCATCACGTTCATTGGTCACATTCAAATGACACCGGCCTCTTCAAACAGCTGTGGATAGGCCATCAATATCAAGATCTTGAACAAACCCTTTCAATCCCATAACTGTTGTGGTCCAGTTTATGGGATTGTCCCACCAAAATTGTGACTGCTGGTTAGTGTGTTCTACAGTATGTATGGCCACCTTTTATACAGTACATGTGGCTGTGAAATGGGGTAAATTGGGATCCAGGTCCTGGAGGTGAGATAGGGGATTCTTGACCTATATAAGGCCCTATAAATGTCCCTGATGAGATGACCTTCATAGAAAAAGACAAGGATCCACCCTGAAAAGGATCCCTCCCCAACTGGATCTTGCCTGATCATCATCTGTGTGCAGTTGTATTCCCATTTCTCCAGATCAGAAAAAAGTAGGAACATTAGGATGAAGCTGTGCTCCATTTGTATTTTTGGGGAAAGCCCATGTTAGCAGTAGGGGTCCAAAAGAAAATCACAAAATCCCAGAAGGTGTGGGAAGTATGTGTGGAGGTTCTTACTTCTGGTTCTAGTTGTTTTTCCTGGTCCATATGTAACTACAGGGGGTGCAGAGACAGCAGTCCTATGTGGGCCCCAGGTCCTGAGGGGACCTGAAAGATTCCTTTGTGCCCTATGAGACCAGTAGTATAAAAGTTGAGTGATATTTGTTACAGATCTGACATTGGGTTCCAGAAGCTTCACATTATACCTCTACCTGGATATTCCATAACTAACTTCTTTGTTAAAGGGATTCTGTGCTCATGTAATTCACTGTTAGCTCAACCGTACGTAGGGCTCGCTCAGCTGAGTGTAACGATGCCATTCACTTTGCGATCTTTTGTTTCATTCTGGAGAAAAAGTTTATTTAAGCCATATGCAAATGAGCAGTTCAGTGCACAGAAGGCGGACCCTTGCTCCTTCTGCTTCCCCTGCCAGTCCCTCCCTCTCCTTTAGGCCCCATTCACATGACCGCAATTTTGGTCCGCATCTGATCTGCATTTTTGTGGATCGGATATGGACTCGTTCATTTCGATGGGGCCGCAAAAAATGTCCACATCCGTATGTCTGTTCCGCAGTCCCGCAAAAAATGTCCTATTCTTGTCCATTTTGCAGACAAGAATAGGAGTTGTTACAATGGGTAACGTGAAAAAAACGGATGCAACATGGACGTCATCTGTATTTTTTGCGGACCGCAAAATACATACGGTCGTGTACATGCACCCTTATTGGCAGGGCCAGACAAGGTGACCCTTCAGGAACCTGGCTGTGTCAATCAAGAAGAATGAGGAGCTGGCAGAGGAAGCAGGAGGAGCAACGGGTGCACAAAGTGACTTGGGCCCGTCCTCGGCGCACTTAACTGCTCATTTGCGTATGGAGACTTTTTCTCCAGAATGAAGCAATGGATCGGTAAGTAACAGATACCATTACATTTAGCTGAGCTTTATCAGTGAATGGTATAGATCATTATGCAAACCAGTTTTATAAAAATACATTTCCCTACCGATGCCCCGGCCTGAGAATAACATTCAGTCCTGAGGTCCTGCTACAATACCACGTGATGTCCCTCTGCAACCTGTGACAACCTCCACGTCTCCTGGTATTGTGTTTTCTATAGACGGTGGATGCCTCTTAGCAACAGCGAATCAATTAAACATGTAGCGCAGGTTCAGTGGACGGGGAAATCTCCGAGAGCAGGGATCGAAGAAGAAAGAGGAGACCGAGGAGATGGAGAGAAAATCTACCTCCGCAGCCTGAGTGCTGCTTGAGATGAATGCAGAGAATCCATGGCAGTGCTCGCCTCTCATGGGTCACGCCACAATTACATTGCCAGGGAAGCCTACAGCTCTGCAACCTGCACAGCAACTATTTCTTAAAGGGGAATTAAAGGTTGTCTTACATCAGCAAATAGCATGTATTATGTAGAGAATGTTAATACAAGGCACTTACTAATGGATTGTGATTGTCCATATTGCGTCCATTGCTGGCTGGATTAATTTTTCCATCATATTATACACTGCTCGTATCCAGGGGTTACGACCACCACTGCAATGCAGATACGAGGTGGCCGGGACGGGAGCAGCTGCGCAGGCGTTGCCTTTGCATGCTCCCACGTTCCCGGCCACCAGGGAGGCCAACGCTTTTTCCCAGAGCTTGCAAGCAGGGTGAACTGGCCATAGACCCTACAGGGAAATTTCCAAGCCACTGAGCCCTTCTCACGGCCGCCGGCCAGATACGTAATGATCAGATGCTCTCCTTAGGACAGTGATACTGAATATTGCAACGAGGGTGATGGTATTTGTAATATTTGGAGCAAATTTTAAGAAATGGGGGGCACACCAATGAATAAGAAAATGATCCTGAGAGTGCAAAAGGGTGGTGAAAAGTAGTACAAAATACACCTGACCCAAGAGAAAGCCACAAGAACCACCCTGTACATGCACATCCAACAATAACCAGGTAATAAAATATATGAAGTTTATTAAACACACCAACAAACACACATTTAAAATTGTATACAAAATAAACAGCGTGTTGGTGTAAAAATAAATGTCACCGACACATACAGAGTCCACAGAGCGTCCACTAGGTAGGAACATACATATAACCCAGCTATACACAATATGCACCTATGAACAACATAGAGAAAATGTCAGATAAGGTAAGGCCACTAATGGATAAAAACGGACCACAATAAGGTCGAGTAACAAGAGCCAAAACCTGTGTGGGCAGCTGGTGCAGTGGACCTGAATAGATGAGAGTCCGGCTTCCTCAAGGGTAGTTTGGTATTTGTAATATTTGGTTCTGCAGGGGCGGTATTTTGTGCTGCACTACAGTATTGCTGGCCCTGCCTACACGTGTTGCCCCGCCTTCTGTTAGTTTGGATTCGCCTACAACATAGGGCCACTTTTAGGTTTCTAGGGCCACTTAAAGGGGTTATCCAGTACTCGAAATACCCTCCCACAATGCCAGGGCCCCTCCTATAGATGATACTTACCCGGTCCCTGGCACCCGCGTCCCTCCAGATCACGTCGCATGGATCCAAACATCCGGCTACAGGAGGGGGAGCAGCCAATAGCATGGGTCCGCGCGGGGATCAGGGGTGACGCAGGTGCTGGGGACTGGGTAAGTATCGTCTATAGGAGGGGCCCAGGCATTGTGGGGAGTATTTCTAGTATTGGATAACCCCTTTTAGTTCCCACTCCGCCCTTGCGTGCAAGCACGACCACAACTGCTGGGTGGTCGTAACCCCTGGATATGAGTAATGTATAATGTGATGGAAAAATTAATCCAGCCAGCAAAGGAGGCAATACGGACAATCACAATACATTAGTAAGGGCCTTTGTATTAACTTCCTCTACATGATAAATGCTATTTGCTGAAGTTAGACGACCCCTTTAAGTATTTTGTTACTGTAATTAAATGTTATAAAACCTCTATATATTCTTAACAATCTCATTCTGGCCCCTGCATTTATCGAAACTGTCTACAAAATGGCCTTGTATATTCTAGCCAATCAGAACACATGAAAGCTACTCTATGTTTGGTTGCTATGGACCAAATAGACCTGTAACGAGGGTGTTGCCCCTGCATCTTGTTGCACCCATAGGTTCATCTTCCTTGCTGGCCACGCCCCCACTGCTTTGACTGACAGGGCCAGGCAGTGTCGCCGTACTCGCGCCTCGTCTTTCGGCATTGCATTTGGTGCACATTCCGTACAGGGATAGTTTATTCTCCCAGATGCCACGGTCAATAGCCTCTGTCCTCCGATTGACACCCCTCAAACACAATGGCGCAATTCCAAATGCTTATGCCTGCCACGCCGCAGCCACTGTTGCAACTTGCCTCTCATAGTCAGAATGACTTTGTATTGTAAAACAGGAGTATAGCAATCAAGCTATTGCAGGTTCAAAAACTTTAAAAAAGGTAAAAAAAAAAAAAAACTCAAGTAATTGGTATTGCTGTGCCCAAAGCGATCCAATCCATTAAAATATCCCATCATTTAACCCACGGCGAACACTGTAAAAAAAAAAAAAAAAAAAAAAATCTCCAATACCGGAGTTTGCATTTTTGGTAACCTCGCCTCCCCCAAAAATTGAGTAAAGAAATCATAAGATGCCATGTATCACAAAATGGTGTCGGTGAAAACTTTAGTGCGCACCTCTAAAAAAGTTGGCAGAAAATAAAAAAGTTATGGGTGTCAGTAATGTTTTTATGGCTGTCAGTTATGATTCTTTTAATGAGCATACATTTTTTTTTTTAAGTAGTAAAACATAATGAAAACTATATAAATAATTGTACTGACCTGCAGAATAAAGCTAAAATGTCATTAATACCGCGCAGCAAACGAGGTGGAAATGCATTGTTTTTTTTATTTTAACACTGTCGCTCCAAATCTTTTTTATACAATTCACTCAATGTACCCCAGAGTGGTGCAATTAAAAAATACAACTTGCTGCACATAAAACACGCCTATGTTGATGGGGGTAATAGAAAAGTTATGGCTTTAGAAATTTGGAGATCAAAAAATGAAAAAGAAAAAAAAAATCGCAGAAACCATGAAGGCTATGAAAACAATGTGTGGCATTTTTTTAAAGTTATATTTTACTCATTTTGGGCAAAATAAATAAATAAATTTATATAGTTTATATACGGTATATACAGTATATTATTTCAATTCCGCTTTATTAAAACTTTTCAACAGTTTTTGTAGTATAGCCCTTACTTTCAGTGTATCTGCTGTTTTACACTGAATCCGTCAGGGAGTTGCTCTGATGGTTCGATCTATAGCCCTTAGGCCTCTTTCACACGGGCGTCGCGTGTGAGTACCGGACAAGATGCTGTAAGGGCCGGACAAGATGCAGGTGCATTGCGGGAAAATGCACGATTTTTCTGCGCGAGTGCAAAGCATTTTAATGCGTTTTGCACGCGTGTGAGAAAAATCGGCATGTTTGGTACCCAGAACCGAACTTCTTCACAGAAGTTCGGGGATCGGTGTTGTGTAGATTTTATTATTTTCCCTTATAACATGGTTATAAGGGGAAATTATAGCATTCTGAATACAGAATGCTTAGTAAAATGTCCATTGAGGGGTTAAAAATAATAAAGAAATTTAACTCTCCTCATCCACTTGATCACGTAGCGGATCTCCTCTTCTTTCTACTATCTTCAGGATCTGGCTAAAGGACCTTTGATGACGTCACTGCGCTCATCACATGGTCCATCACCATGGTGATGGACCATGTGATGAGCGCAGTGACGTCACCACAGGTCCTTTTCATCAAAAAATAAAGAAGACATGCCAGGCTGAGCTTTCAAGTGGATTAAGGTGAGTTTATTAATTGTTTTTTATTTTTTAACCCCTCCATCACTATTTTACTAAGCATCCTGTATTAAGAATGCTATTATTTTCTCTTATAGCCATGTTACAAGGGAAAATAATAAAGATCGGGTCCCCATCCCGGTCGTCTCCTAGCAACCATGTGTGAAAATTGCACCGCATCCGCACTTGCTTGCCGATGATTGCCATTTTCACGCAGCCCCATTCACTTTTATGGGGCCTGCGTTGCGTGAAAAACGCACAAAATAGAGCATGCTGCGATTTTCACGCACTGCACAAGTGATGCGTGAAAATCACCGCTCATGTGCACAGCCCCCATAGAAATGAATGGGTCCGCATTACACCCGCACAGAATTCTCGCCCATGTGAAAGGGGCCTTATAGTTACATAGTTGTTAAGGTTGGAAAAAGACAAACGTCCATCAAGTCCAACCTGACAGCTCATAAGCATGCATTATAGCAAACTCTTTATCAAAATGATAAAAAATATGGCTTAAATGAGTTATTTCTTTATTTTATTTATATAGCGCTACTATATTCCGCAGCGCTTTTACAGACATTAGCATCAAGCTGTCCCCTGTCAGTATATCTTTGGAGTGTGGAAGGAAACCAGAGTACCAGGAGGAAACCCACGCAAACACGGGGAGAACACACAAACTCCATGCGTTGCAAGGAACCAGTGCTAGCCACTGAGCCCCCGCGCTGAGCTATCAGGAGTTCAGAGATAAGGGCTACACCTCGAGGCATCAGAGCAGCTCCCTGATGAATTCATTGTAAAATAGAAAGCAGTAGTCTGCAAATACACTGAGAGTGAAGTCTGTCGAACAAAAACTGTTGAAAATTTGAAAAGAACACTTAAAAATAATTTTTTGCCCAAAATGAGTAAAATGCAATTTAAAGAAAGGTGTCCATAGCGCCAAACTAGGCTGCATCTGATATTGATGACCTGAGGAATTGATACAGAAGGCGCATTAGAAAATTGTATAACGTTTCATTATATAAAGAATAACTTTTATTTGCGGAAACCAAAATCCTCATTAAAGCAGCACTATGAGAATATCGAAAACATATAAAATTTGCTCCTCGTTCTGGTCTGGCGTTAGACAATGTGACCCCCCCCCCCCACTCACTGGCTGATATTTTATTACGCATTGGATTAAAACTGTAATTTTTCCGGATCAACGTGCATAAATATGGGATGAATTTTCATCCTGGGAGTTTGTTTTTGGTAGGCGACATTCCGAATTATATGTATACACAGTGTAGGAAGAGAGTGAGTCACGGACGCTCGCAGGTATCACGGACCCGCCAGGAGCCCCTGTAGAAAGCAGGTCTATGGAGCAGCGGAGCTCCTGCGTCTTGAGAGTGCTTCATGGCGCAGAGCTCCTGTGGAGTTTATAGCTTCTCGCTAAGCCAAATACCAGTATGCAATGCTTCTTCTGCAACTTCATGCCGCATAAAGAGATTATTCCGTTAAATAACCTTTTCATGTGCCAGCTTAGGAAGAACGGGCTTTCTCAAAGTAATGCAGGATTTATGTTCATGTTCTTTGCTCGAAGAGCATTAATAATTCTGGCTCTAATGAGCTCAAATGAAATTTTATTATCTGTTAATTAAATATTGCTGGCTTACTATACTACCACTTTAGGGCGAAGCAGGCACAACCTGAGGCCGACTCTGCAACCCCCAGCCAGTAGGACATAGACATGAAGGGTGTTATGAGGGCCTTGTGTGGCGGGCACTGAGGGGCTGTTGAGTTCACTTTCACTACTTACCGCCTTGGACGTATATATAAGTCGTTTCTGCAAACTGCCGTACGTGTTACTTAAAGCTGACACTCCGTTGCTATCGGGTGGACTGGCCATAGACTCTACAGGGAAATTCTCCAGTGAGCCAATGCCCTGAGGACCTCTTGAGCCCTCCTCACCGCTGCCAACTGGTCAAGTAATGATCTGACGTTCCGATAGTTAACGCTGAGAGCGCAAAGTACATATGCACCTAGCCGACGGCCACTCCGGTATTCAACTGTATAGCCGTCCTGTGGCAACTGGAGCAGTGGCGGATCCAGAGCCTGGTCTCGGGAGGGGCACTTTCAGATTATTTTCTGTCCGCCGCCACAAAACAATGGTGCTTATAGAACAGACTACACAGTGTATGCTATATGTGTATAGCAAACATATTCCACATGAAAACTTAGTCACTTGGCCCTTGGGGATCTCGGACGCCACTTCCACACTTTGGCCGGGGGCTCGGCTGAGCTGATGTGTTTTATCCTAATGAGAAAGATTTCATAATAAGTATTTGGAGAAGCAGCAGAGGGATAGCAGAGCAGGGAGAGGATGGTGCTGCTACTAGGGGGTCATACCATGGGGAGTAATAAAGCCCACCATAATGCCCCCCCAGTAGTAATAATTCTCCTTATAATGTGACAGTGCAAAAAATACCCCCTTGTAATGCCCCCAGTTGAGCTAATGTCCCCATAGTGCCCCCATAATGTGCCAGTATAAAATACCCCTATATAGTGCCCCTAGTAAATGACCCCATAGTGCTCCACACCCTCCTTCCTCCTAGTGCCCCCCATAATGTACCAGTATAAAATGCTCCAGTAGATGCCCTCAGTGTCCCCCATAATTTGCAAGTATAAAATACACCTTCTTAGTGCCCCCGTAGATGACCCCATAGTACTCCTCTCCCCCCTTCCCCATAGTACCCACCATAATGTGTCCCAGTATAAAATTGTACTGTACAAAGAGCCCATATAAAATACCCCTTCTTTGTGGCCTCAGTAGATGCCCCTATAGTGCCCCCAATCATGTGCCAGTAATAATAGCCCCCCTGTGCCAGTAATAGCAGCCCCCCTGTGCCAGTAATAGCAGCCCCCAGTAATAATAGCCCCCCTGTGCCAGTAATAATAGCCCCCCTGTGCCAGTAATAGCAGCCCCCCTGTGCCAGTAATAGCAGCCCCAGTAATAACAGCCCCCCCCTGTGCCAGTAATAACAGCCCCCCCTGTGCCAGTAATAACAGCCCCCAGTAATAAGAGACCCTCTGTGCCAGTAATAACAGCCCCCAGTAATAAGAGCCCCTCTGTGCCAGTAATAACAGCCCCTCTGAGCCAGTAATAAGAGCCTCCAGTAATAACAGCCCCCCTTTGCCAATAATAAGAGCCCCCCTTTGCCAGTAATAGCCCCCTTTGCCAGTAATAGCCCCCTTTGCCAGTAATAGCCCCCTTTGCCAGTAATAGCCCCCCCTTTGCCAGTGATAGCCCCCCCTTTGCCAGTGATAGCCCCCCCTTTGCCAGTGATAGCCCCCCCTTTGCCAGTAATAGCCCCCCCCCTTTGCCAGTAATAGCCCCCCCCCTTTGCCAGTAATAGCCCCCCCCTTTGCCAGTAATAGCCCCCCCCCCCTTTGCCAGTAATAGCCCCCCTTTGCCAGTAATAACCGCCCCCAGGTGCCAGTAAAAGTATTGTATATAATGGAAAAAAAAAAACACACATACTTACCTCCATGTCAGCGATGCGATGCAGCCTCTTCTGGCCTGTGTCCCACGCTGTATGGCTCAGGCAGCGTGATGACGTCATCGCGCCGCCTGCGCCGGCCTCTGATAGGCTGCCGGCCTAGTGCCTGCAGCCTATCAGAGAAAGGGAAAGGGACACGCCTCTCCCTTCCCTGCCGCAGCACAGGCAGGCATCTGTATCGCTGTCCTGAGGACGGCGATACAGATGCCTGGAGATGAGCGCTTCCACAGTGGAAGCGCTCATCTCCCTGTGCCCAGCCGCCGCCGCCCACCGCCAGCTCGGGGGGGGGCAATTGCCCCGTTGCCCCCCCCCCTGGATCCGCCACTGAACTGGAGTAGGAGGGCAGAGCGTGGCAGCTGGCACTGCCCATCACAGAGGAGCAGCTTCTGCGGAGGTATTCTTTGCTGCTGGGGCAGTATTTTGTGTTAGGTATTAATTAGGGAAAGTTCCTGCAAATTTTGGACTGTTGGCAACTATGCCACCATCTTAGGGGGTCATTTATTATACTGAAATACACCTATATTAGGCGTATTTCCGGCACAGATTGTGGCGCAACGGTTAGTTACGCCTGTTTTAGGCATAGAAAATAGTCTAAATGTAAGGTAGCAGGGAAGTTGTCTTACATTTAGAACTGGCGCTGGATCCTCCGCCAGTCCAGGGCCTTATTAAGACCGTTGTCCAAAACAGCGGTCTAACTGTGCCCCTTAGTGTCTCAATTAAGCTCTGCCAGAGACCTTAGCGTATGGTCGAGCCTGTTAATCCGATAAAAAACAAAAATGTAAAGAAAAAATATATATAAAAAAAGATAAAAAAGCAATACCCCCCCCACAAAAATATAATTTTCCTCATTATTGGTTTCACCCAATGACCCAATCTATAAAAATGATGTTATTTTTACCCACACAGTTAATGTAATAAATAAAGGAAAATAAAAAAGTTATAGGGGTCATTTATTGACATTTTTACACCACTTTTTGGCGTATTAATGTTGCAGCCTTAATTAATGTCTGCCACAGTCCTACAGAATATGGCAAAAGAAAAACACATTTATTAAAATTGTTTTTATCATGCAAAAGTAGTCAAACCTCGGCACTAAAGATAATCTGGTAGATTCCAGCAGAGGAACGGACTACCAGAGTTACTGTGCCTGAGCTAACCACCGGAACCCTATTGACTATATTGGGATCCAACAGCTTTCCGGCATATTGAATTCGTCCAGTCGAAAGCCAACATTTATGCAAAAAATCTGGCGGTGTGCGGCAGTATCTGGCTGTGTCGGATAAGGTCATTCTGGTAGTCTGTTCCTCTGTTCCTCTGCTAGAACAGACTACCAGGGTACCTTTAGCGCAGATATGAACGTAGCCTTAAAAAGGTTTTCTTGGGTAGCTGCCAATTGAGAACCTATTTAAATTTGAGAGAACAGAGAGTGACCACCTGAAGTGTAACACTTAAAGGGCAGCTGTCAGCAGTTTTGTACCTATGAAACTGGCTGACCTGTTACATGTGCGCTTGGCAGCTGAAGGCATCTGAAAACATCATAACTCCTTGCCCTGTCAATTAAAGTGCAGAGGGCCCGGAAGAGAGCTGAGCTTCTAGGTGTAATGGCCCATTGCTCCTAGAGGTAAATTTACATATATTAAAACATGATTTTTCTCAGCAATGCGTACAGATATGAACATGGGACCAACACAGATGCCTTCAGCCATCAAGCGCGCATGTAACAGGTCAGCAAGTGTCATAGGTTCAAAACTGCTGACAGATGCCCTTTTAAGGCTATGTATCTCTTTGGGGGCATTTTTTTATTATTACATTATGATGATTTTGGGCTGAAAATCTCTTCTTCAATTGGTCTTTATTAATCATTTTGAGCCCTTTTCTCTGTACAGCTGTGTGATTCTCTAGTACAGGGGTCAGCAACCTCCGGCACTCCAGGTGTTGTGAAACTACATCTCCCATCATGCACACTTGCTTGGCTGTTCTCTAAACTCCCACTCAAGTGAAAGGAGCATGCTGGGAGTTGTAGTTTCGCAACAGCTGGAGTGCCGAAGGTTGCTGATCCCTGCTCTAGTAGCAGGCTCCTTATCTCTGATCTCTGACATTATAAACACTCATTATAGCTCAGTCCTCTCTTACTGATAAGAATGTGGCTCAAGTAAGTCTTTATGACCTTTAAGTAACTTAAAGATACGGTTTATTAGATGAGTTTATTATTTATTATTCACCAAGTGAAAGTACGATTTATACAACTAGACAGTTAACCCTTTGTGACAGAAAGGATGAATATTTTTTAATAAAGACCAATTCACATTAGTTTTTAGCCCAAAATGAGTAAAATGTAATCGTGAAGAAAAAAAATAAAAAGGTGTACATTTAAGTTCCCCTGTGGTGGAACTGTAGTGGAATTTAACACTCGCTGCAAGGTTTTTCCAGTAGATTAGAACTGATCGTTGAGGGTCCCATCAGCTGGACTTTCTGTGAACATATTTTTGGAGGATCCTTCTAAGGGCTCATGCACACGACAGTATTTTGCGTTCAGTATACTGGCCGTTTTTTTAGTTCAGTATGCGGAACATATACTGAACCATTCATTTCAACGATTCAGCAAAAAATACTGAAGTGTCTCCGTGTGCATTCCGTTTCAGTATTTTAGTATTTCCGTGCCGTGAAAAGATAGAACATGTCCTATTCTTGTCCGCAAATCACGGTGCTTGGCTCCATTCAAGTCAATGGGTCCGGAAAAAAATACGGAACACATACAGAAATGCATCCGTATGTCTTCCGTATCCGTTCCGTTTTTGCTGAACCATCTATTAAAAATTTTCTGCCCAGCCCAATTTTTTCTATGTAATTACTGTATACTGTATATGGCATACGGAAAAACAGAACGGAAAAACGGAAACAAAAAACTGACCAACGGATCCGTAAAAAACAGACCGCAAAACACGGAAAAAGCAATACTGTCGTGTGCATGAGCCCTAAAAAACAGCAGACAACTTCTTTAGGAAGTCAGATATGAACTGAGACAATATAAGAAAAGCCTAAAAAGGTAATGTCTGTGGCAACACCCTAAAAGGAGTTTTATTTAAAAACCGCATCATAATGAGGTTAAAAAAAAAACAAAAAAAAAAAACATTCATTACTGACAGTTCCCCTGCTGCTGCCATCCCTTGCTGCTTCAGTCCCCACTGCAATCCTGTTCCTGGTGTCTGGCTCGATTTCCAGGAAATGGCTTCGACCTCCCATTTTTTCAATCACTGGCCAAAAATGAATGTTTATTTTTTTAACTCATTCCAACCCTGTTTTTAAACCCCTTTAAAAACCCTTTTAACACATTCTGCTAGGGGCTAGTTAAGGCCCCTTTTACACGGGCGAGTATTCCGCGCGGGTGCAATGCGTGATGTGAACACATTGCACCCGCACTAAATCTGGACCTATTCATTTCTACGGGGCTGTGCACACGAGCGGTGATTTTCACTCATCACTTATGCGTTGCGTGAAAATCGCAGCAAGCTCTATATTGTGCGATAATCCACGCAACGCAGGCCCCATAGAACTAAATGGGGTTGCGTGAAAATCGCAAGCATCCGCAAACAAGTGCGGATGCGGTGCGATTTTCACGCACGGTTACTAGGAGACGATCGGGATGGAGACCCGATCATTATTATTTTCCCTTATAACATGGTTATAACTAGTAAAATAGCGCTGGAGGGGTTAAAAATAAATAAAAAGTTAACTCCCCTTAATCCACTTGCTCGCGTAGCCGGCATCTCTCCTGTCTCTTTCTTTGCTGATTGCAGTCAAAGGACCTGTGGTGACGTCACTCCGGTCATCACATGATCCATCACCATGGTAAAATATCATGTGACGGACCATGTGATGACCGGAGTGACGTCACCACAGGTCCTTTGACTGCAATCAGCAAAGAAAGAGACAGGAGAGATGCCGGCTACGCGAGCAAGTCGATTAAGGTGAGTTAAATATTATAATTTTTTTAACCCCTCCAGCGCTATTTTACTATGCATTCTGTATTCAGAATGCTATTATTTTCCCTTATAACCATGTTATAAGGGAAAATAATACAATCTACAGAACACCGATCCCAAGCCCGAACTTCTGTGAAGAAGTTTGGGTTTGGGTACCAAACATGCGCGATTTTTCTCATGCGCATGCAAAACGTACAATGTTTTGCACTCGCGCGGAAAAATCGTGCATGTTCCCGCAACGCAAGCGCACCTTTTCCCACAACGCCCGTGTGAAACCAGCCTATGGGTTTGTAACCATGAGGATGATACAGCGGACGTGCATTATACCTCAGAGCCCTGGAAGGCAGACTATGGCTGATATCTAATGACTTATATACCACCACCTATTGCTTGGCTTTCTTTGCAACAGAATTTTGCACCAAAATTTTGGAGCAGTTTGGGGCAAAACTTTGCATTGTAGACCACACCCCTTTCCCCACTAAGTCACGCCCTTACTTGCTAAGGGGCAACCTAGGTGCATTAGATTTTTCTGAGAGGCCGTTGACTGTTTTAGAAAATGAATTCAATCGACCATTGGGCGTTCTTTCCCAAATGTTTTGTAGTAACACAGTCTATTTATGGCTAACGCTTGCCAATATAAAATTTTGTCCGACAACTCGTTTTCTAAGATCTAGGGTCTTGGGATTTATAGTCTTTTTCCTGTCGGGTAATCTGTTGGGTATGAAAATGTTGTGTTTTTGAGAAATACAAAAACATCACCCAAAAAAGGTCACTTCTGGCTTTGGTTTAGTGCAGGAGTTCTCTGATCCCTTCTCCAACTTTTACTACTTTCACTCCCAGCTCGAGGTAGTGCATGACTGTAGCGATAAGTGACAGCCGAAGATGGTGATCCCGCCGCTCGCTCTGTTATTGCGGCCCATCTTGATGCGCGCTTTATCCGTTCAGACAGATGACTCATGCTCGCCCCTCCTCAGCCACCATTCTCATGGTAGCACACAAATCAGGTCTGTGAATGCTTCTAGCTCTGTCACAGCAATTACGTCCCAGCTGAAACAGGGTTTGCAGATAGTTATTTGAGCATAATGCGAGCAAACAACTGCACCAGACACGTGTCCGTCTCAGCGAGGCCCTTTTTTTCATTATACATCTACAGATGGAGGCAGTCATTAGCCGGTGTGTAGACAGGCCAATATTCTTTCTAATAACTTTTTTTTTTTTTGCTCCTCATGGAATCATTTCTAAATAATTTTGCTTCATTGAGAAGATCAATAGGCGAACCGCCTAAGGGGGCATTTGGAGTACGCGTGAACCACCCTCTGTCCAGGTCTGGAGAAACCGCTGTGGGGAATTTATCAAGCCCTGCATCCCAGAATTCAGGCTTCAAGATGTCACAAAATAGGACGTTGCAACTTTTTGGGCGTATTTTCATTAAAAAAGCAGTTTTTGAAAAAGATTTCTTAAAGTATCCATCTCACTGGTACAGCGATGCACTGCAGATTTGCTTATTGTATGTCTACCTTTGAACAAATGCGTTTTAAGGTGAAGTGTATGGGGGTCTCCCTCTACAGGGATCGGGCAGTTGCATTTTGGCATGCTCGTTCCTTTGTTCTCGTACATGATAAACCACCAACGGAGGTGTCTTTTTTCAGTCTCCACATTGAGCGCAGACGTACTCTCTGTCTGCTGTCGTATATTTATGGGGGAGGGGTGTCAAAATACGCTTTCATCTGACAGCTATTCTTTCCGCCAGTTATCCAAGGTGCATGACCCAGGTTATATATAAGATGACTGTGTGAAAAGTGGAGAAGCGCCATAAATACATTAGGCCCCGTTCACAAGTTGCGTTTGGAATCCAGTTAAGCTCACTATATCCATGATCATGTACTGCCAGATCCCTATTGACTATAAAGGGATCCAGAGGAGATCAGCCCGCTCCCCGGAAAATATCCTGGGATTCGGCCTGAAAAAATAAACGCTGCATGCAGCAGTTTTTGTCCGACCGATTCCTGGCATATATTCTGGAAAGCGAACGTATGATTTGGCGGTACACGGTCGTATCCAGCAATGCCAGGTATGGTGAGCTCAGCTGGATTAGGCCACCAGATTCCGAAAAACTGCGAACGGAGCCTTACTTTGTGATTTACAGCCTGTATTATACAGGTCCTTCTAAAAAAATTAGCATATTGTGATAAAGTTCATTATTTTCTGTAATGTACTGATAAACATTAGACTTTCATATATTTTAGATTCATTACACACCAACTGAAGTAGTTCAAGCCTTTTATTGTTTTAATATTGATGATTTTGGCATACAGCTCATGAAAACCCAAAATTCCTATCTAAAAAAATTAGCATATTTCATCCGACCAATAAAAGAAAAGTGTTTTTAATACAAAAAAAGTCAACCTTCAAATAATTATGTTCAGTTCTGCACTCAATACTTGGTCGGGAATCCTTTTGCAGAAATGACTGCTTCAATGCAGCGTGGCATGGAGGCCATCAGCCTGTGGCACTGCTGAGGTGTTATGGAGGCCCAGGATGCTTCCATAGCGGCCTTAAGCTCATCCAGAGTGTTGGGTCTTGCGTCTCTCAACTTTCTCTTCCCAATATCCCACAGATTCTCTATGGGGTTCAGGTCAGGAGAGTTGGCAGGCCAATTGAGCACAGTAATACCATGGTCAGTAAACCATTTACCAGTGGTGTTGGCGGTGTGAGCAGGTGCCAGGTCGTGCTGAAAAATGAAATCTTCATCTCCATAAAGCTTTTCAGCAGATGGAAGCATGAAGTGCTCCAAAATCTCCTGATAGCGGCTGCATTGCCCCTGCCCTTGATAAAACACAGTGGACCAACACCAGCAGCTGACATGGCACCCCAGACCATCACTGACTGTGGGTACTTGACACTGGGCTTCAGGCATTTTGGCATTTCCCTCTCCCCAGTCTTCCTCCAGACTCTGGCACCTTGATTTCCGAATGACATGCAACAGTCCAGTGCTGCTTCTCTGTAGCCCAGGTCAGGCGCTTCTGCCGCTGTTTCTGGGGAATGCGGCACCTGTAGCCCATTTCCTGCACACGCCTGTACACCATGGGTGTCAAACATGCGGCCCGCGGGCCGCATGCGGCCCGCAATGAATATTTTTGCGGCCCGGCAAGTATTTCTGAACATGAGCGCGCTGCTATCGGCGCGCTCATGTTCTCTCAGCAGCACGGGGAGAAGGAAGCTGTCCTCCCTCCCCCTGTGCTGCTGCCGCTGCCACCAATGAGAAGAGAGGGGGGGGGGGAGGAGGGGCGGGCGCACTGCGCCACCAATGAGAATAGAGGGAGGGGGGGGCGCACTGCGCCACCAATGATTGGACTATTTCCACACAGAGCGGCGCCCAGCACTCACCATTAGTCCTGGGCGCCGCTCCGTTCGCCCGCAGTGCCCCATTACTGTCTCCTCTCCTGCTCCACATGCTGCTTACTATCGGAGCGATGGGAGGAGACATCAGCTTCACTAGTGGGCGTTCCTTCTCCCTGCGCTGCGATTGGACAGCGCTACAGCCAGGAAGAAGGAATGCCCACTAGTGAAGCTGATGTCTCCTCCCATCGCTCCGATAGTAATCAGCAGCATGTGGAGCAGGAGAGGAGACAGTAATGGAGCACTGCAGGCGAACGGAGCGGCGCCCAGGACTAATGGTGAGTGCTGAGACATCGCTGGGCGCCGCTCTGTGTGGCCTGATAGTGAAAGTAGTTTAACACAATACAGGAGGCGGGTGCCGGCAGCAGAATCGCATTGCCGGCACCCTGCCCCTGACAGGGAGCTGCGATCAGAGGCAGTTAACCCCTTAGGTGCCGCACCTGAGGGGTTAACTGCTGATCTGCCAGTACCCGCCTCCTGTATAAAGGGGTAATTTATCATTGGTGGTGCAGTGTGCCCCCCCCCCTCAACCCCCCCATCCCATTAAAATCATTGGTGGCACAGTGCGCCAGCCCCTCTCAACCCCCCCAGTATTGAAATCATTGGTGGCAGTGGCCACAGGGACCTCTCCCCTCCCCCTCATTGGTGGTGCAGTGGCAGCTTCTGATCGGAGCCCCAGCTGTGTAAGCCTGGGGCTCCGATCAGTTACCATGGCAGCCAGGACGCTACAGAAGCCCTGGTTGCCATGGTAACATCCCTGATGCTGTGTGCACAAGGCACAGAGCAGTAGGGACAGTGTGAAGTCCTATTCACCCTGATAGAGCTGAATAGGACAAGGGATGAAAGATCCCAGGTTCTCGCCCCTAAGGCTACTTTCACACTTGCGTTCAGAGCGGATCCGTCTGAGACGGATCCGCTCATATAATGCAGACGGTGGATCCGTTCAGAACGGATCCGTCTGCATTATATTGTAAAAAAAATTCTAACTGTGAAAGTAGCCTGAACGGATCCGTCCAGACTTTTACATTGAAAGTCAATGGGGGACGGATCCGTTTGAAGATTGAGCCATATTGTGTCATCTTCAAACGGATCCGTCCCCATTGACTTCCATTGTAAGTCTGGACGGATCCGCACGCCTCCGCACGGCCAGGCGTTTTTTTTTTATGCGGCCCACATAAACTTAAATTTAGTTTTTTTGGCCCATGTTAGCCTTTGAGTTTGACATGCTTGCTGTACACGGTGGCTCTGGATGTTTCTACTCCAGACTCAGTCCACTACTTCCGCAGGTCCCCCAAGGTCTGGAATCGGTCCTTCTCCACAATCTTCCTCAGGGTCCGGTCACCTCTTCTCGTTGTGCAGCGTTTTCTGCCACACTTTCTCCTTCCCACAGACTTCCCACTGAGGTGCCTTGATCCAGCACTCTGGGAACAGCCTATTCGTTCAGAAATTTATTTCTGTGTCTTACCCTCTTGCTTGAGAGTGTCAATGATGGCCTTCTGGACAGCAGTCAGGTCGGCAGTCTTACCCATGATTGCGGTTTTGAGTAATGAACCAGGCTGGGAGTTTTTAAAAGCCTCAGGAATCTTTTGCAGGTGTTTAGAGTTAATTAGTTGATTCAGATGATTAGGTTAATAGCTCGTTTAGAGAACCTTTTCATTATATGCTAATTTTTTTCAGATAGGATTTTTGGGTTTTCATGAGCTGTATGCCAAAATCATCAATATTAAAACAATAAAAGGCTTGAACTACTTAAGTTGGTGTGTAATGAATCTAAAATATATGAAAGTCTAATGTTTATCAGTACATTACAGAAAATAATGAACTTTATCACAATATGCAATTTTTTTTAGAAGGACCTGTAATCCAGAGCTGCATTCACAATTCTGCCAGTATTGGGAAATTACCTAGCCTGTCATCAGAGCTCCTATAATGTAGTGGGACAGATGTATTACCTACCCCAGATCACTGGGCAATTTTCACCAGAAAAAAGGTCTGTTCAGACATTGTATATGGAAGTAATGCTTGGAGGTTCCAGCTCAAAGTCACCAGAATGGTGAATGCAGCTCTGGCGTATAATACGGGCTATAAAGTAAGTAATGGGAGGGTTGTGTAGAGTCTGTGGTAATAGTAAAAGATACATAAAAATACAACTATAAAGTAGTGAAGATCTGCAGGCTCTGAATGAAGACATGGGATCTAAAATCTAATTGTCCCTGCAACATCTGATGATAATTCAATCTACTAAAAATATTCCTCTACTTGGTAACCCTTTGTGTAAGTTTTTGGTATCGTTATAACCGCAGCGTTCATTCTAATTCATTTACATAGCATGCAAATCAAGTAACTATCGTCCATGGGAAAATCCTGATTTGTATAGACATAAACTGCTGGTTTCACAAAGGGACAATTAAGGTCAGTCATGATTTAATTAACTACATCAGCTCGCTGCTAAGCGCGGTTTGTGCTCAGTTATTCCCATATTATAGCCGTATGCCACCTACTATAGAAGTCAGTGTAACCTGAAAAATTTTCATATGCATTTTACATAGTTATGAAATCCATATAGAAAATCTTACACATGGAAATGACAGATGATAATAAAGATGCAAGTTGGGGAGAAATCCTGTTGCATCATCCTTCTCCTCCCCCGCCGTCCTGTCTATTATTTACTATGTCTGCCTTGTTCACAGGAGCCCAGAACTGTACACAGTACTTTATGTGTGGTCTGACCAGTGATGTGTAAAGTGGCAGTGTACTGTCCTCTGTAGTGTGTGTGTGTGTGTGTGTGTGTATATATATATATATATATATATATATATATATATATATATATATACAGTGTACTGTCCTCTGTAGTGTGTATGTGTGTGTATATACAGTGGCAAGAAAAATGATGTGAACCCTTTGGAATGATGTGGATTTCTGCACAAATTGGTCATAAAATGTGATCTGATCTTCATCTAAGTCACAACAATAGACAATCACAGTCTGCTTAAACTAATAACACACACAGAATTAAATGTTACCATGTTTTTATTGAACACATCATGTAAACATTCACAGTGCAGGTGGAAAAAGTATGTGAACACTTGGATTTAATAACTGGTTGAACCTCCTTTGGCAGCAATAACTTCAACCAAACGTTTCCTGTAGTTGCAGATCAGACGTGCACAACGGTCAGGAGTAATTCTCGACCATTCCTCTTTACAGAACTGTTTCAGTTCAGCAATATTCTTGGGATGTCTGGTGTGAATCGTTTTCTTGAGGTTATGCTACAGCATCTCAATCGGGTTGAGGTCAGGACTCTGACTGGGCCACTCCAGAAGGCGTATTTTCTTCTGTTTAAGCCATTCTGTTGTTGATTTACTTCTATGCTTTGGGTCGTTGTCCTGTTGCAATACTCATCTTCTGTTGAGCTTCAGCTGGTGGACAGATGGCCTTAAGTTCTCCTGCAAAATGTCTTGATAAACTTGGGAATTCACTTTTCCTTCGATGATAGCAATCTGTCCAGGCCCTGACGCAGCAAAGCAGCCCCAAACCATGATGCCCCCACCACCATACTTCACAGTTGGGATGAGGTTTTGATGTTGGTGTGCTGTGCCTCTTTTTCTCCATACATAGTGTTGTGTGTTTCTTCCAAACTACTCAACTTTGGTTTCATCTGTCCACAGGATATTTTGCCAGTACTGCTGTGGAACATCCAGGTGCTCTTGTGCAAACTGTAAACGTGCAGCAATGTTTTTTTTGGACAGCAGTGGCTTCCTCTGTGGTATTCTCCCATGAAATCCATACTTGTTTAGTGTTTTACGTATCGTAGATTCGCTAACAGGGATGTTAGCATATGCCAGAGACTTTTGTAAATCTTTAGCTGACACTCTAGGATTCTTCTTCACCTCATTGAGCAGTCTGCGCTGTGCTCTTGCAGTCCTCTTTACAGGACGGCCACTCCTAGGGAGAGTAGCAGCAGTGCTGAACTTTCTCCATTTATAGACAATTTGTCTTACCGTGGACTGATAAACAGCAAGGCTTTTGGAGATACTTTTATAACCCTTTCCAGCTTTATGCAAGTCAACAATTCTTAATCGTAGGTCTTCTGGGAGCTCTTTTGTGCGAGGCATCATTCACATCAGGCAATGCTTCTTGTGAAAAGCAAACCCAGAACTGGTGTGTTTTTTTTTTTTTTTGTTTTTTTTATAGGGCAGGGCAGCTGTAACCAACACCTCCAATCTCATCTCATTGATTGGACTCCAGTTGGCTGACACCTCACTCCAATTAGCTCTTGGAGATGTCATTAGTCTAGGGGTTCACATACTTTTTCCACCTGCACTATGAATGTTTACATGGTGTGCTCAATAAAAACATGGTAACATTTAATTCTTTGTGTGTTATTAGTTTAGGCAGACTGTGATTGTCTATTGTTGTGACTTAGATGAAGATCAGATCACATTTTATGACCAATTTGTGCAGAAATCCATATCATTCCAAAGGGTTCACATACTTTTTCTTGCAACTGTGTGTGTGTATGTATATGTGTGTGTGTGTGTATATATATATATATATATATATATATATATATATATATATATATATATATATATATATATATATATATATATATATATATATATATAAAAAAAAGAAAAACCACAGGCGGCACCACCCTTCGGATATATGGGTGCAAAATCCAAGGACGGCAGCAGGTGCTTACCCAGTAATGAAGATACAAAAATTGGACTGCACTCCAAACAATTCGTGAAAAAAAATCAGTGTTTATTCACCCATCTATGGCAAAGCGACGTTTCGGCTCCAACTGAGCCTTTCTCAAGCTTGAAAAAGGCTCAGTTGGAGCCGAAACGTCGCTTTGCCATAGATGGGTGAATAAACACAGATTTTTTTTCACGAATTGTTTGGAGTGCAGTCCAATTTTTGTATGTATGTGTATATATATATATATATATATATATATATATATATATATATATATATATATATATATATATATATATATATATATATATATAGAGAAGGAAAGTCCGCAGCACTCCTTTAAGTAAAAAAGTGAATTTTATTCACACATGTCAGACAACGTTTCGGTCCTCTCACAGGACCATTTTCAAGTCAAGTGAACAAAAAAGTGCATAGTGCAAAAATAAATACAGCTCTACAGCATGACACCATCCATTATCAGCCAATAGAGTACTAGGTGCACTCCCATTCATGGGTGGACTACAATTCATGTAATTAACTCCATATATTGCCGTGCATATCAACTTCAGTAGCAGTACATCAGTGTTACATTCAATAGTAATTCATCATAATATGTGTACATAAAGTGTATATAATAAAGTGAACCGTGCAGTTTTTAAAAAAATTCTTGACTGTATTACCTTGCCTTAAGCCTGCTGGAGAGCCGAGAGAGTTTGTGGAGAAGGCGTCTCTACATGTGTCTGAACACGCCACTCATCCGCGTCCTCTACTCCTTACTGCGCATGTACTCAGCCCTGTTCCGTTCACTCAGCTTCTAATGCTCCTACGTCACCTCTATGGTGGAAACCAACGCGATGACGTACGGTCGATCACGTCCAGGCGCCGCACACAGACGAGTCTGTGTCAGCGTATGGACAGATCGTTCACGCCCCATCACGAGTACCTATCCACCATCTTTTTTTAGGTAATATTTTCGGGCAAAAGTATCATGCCTCCATAACTCACATATTTATCTCGTCTCCATCTATATACGGCCTGGCACTGGCAAAAAAAGTCAGCTTCCATTTATATCATCAGGCAAATCATTGTAGTTTTCCATTTAAATTCACTGCATATAGAGAGCAGACAACATCAGGGTATAGGCTATGTAAGCTGGGTATCTAGCTAACCATTCCTCCTGTCACCCTAAATTCTACATTTAACCCTTTGGGTTTTAGGGTATCGAGCCGAAAAATCCACCTAAGTTCAGTTTTTTTAATTTACTTAATCGATCACCTCCTCTTTCCAATGGTTTAACATGATCTATAATCATAAATTTCAAGTCACTTTCTTTATGATTTTTTTCGGCAAAATGCTTTGATACAGGCAGATCTCTTCTTTTATTCCTAATAGACTGCCTATGGTTATTTAACCTGGTCTTTAGATCGCAAGTGGTTTCACCAACATATAATTTTTTACAAGGGCACCATAGTACATATATCACCCATGACGAATCACAGGTGAGATAATGCACTATATCAAAGGTCTCGCCCGTGTCTGGATGTGCGAACGTCGATCCCTTGACCATCAGTTTACAGTTCACACATCCCAGACACGGGAAAGAGCCCGTGCGCCTTGTTTTGAGGAATGTCTGTCTGGATTGTCCTTTATCTGGTACTTTGGAGTGTACTACCTTATCCCTGATGTTGCCTGCTCTTCTATATGCCATCATCGGCACACTTCTAAATGCAGCAACATTTGGGTGTCCACTACTCAGTAAACTCCAATGTCGCCTTATTATTTTTTCAATTTCAGGACTCAACTCGTTATATGATGATACAAACGGCATTCTGTCATTAGTTCTCCTAGTTTTCGGGGTCAATAACTCATCTCTGGGGATTTTTTTAGCCCTTTCTGCATGTCTTTTCACTAACTTTCTAGGGTATCCCCTGTCTATAAAAGATTGTTCCATATTTTTCATTGCTGTACACATATTCTCATCCTTATCAACAATTCTCCGCACCCGAAGCATTTGGCTAAACGGCAGAGAATCTACCATCCTTCTTGGGTGCCCACTGGTAAAATGCAATAATGTATTCTTATCTGTGGCCTTAATGTTTAAATCCATATGCACCTGTTCATCCTCAATGTATACTTGTGTGTCCAAGTATTGCACCCGGTCAGTCGATGCCGTTAACGTAAACTGGATCTCCCGATCAAGGGAGTTCAAGTATACGTGAAAATCCATCAACTGATCCATGGTGCCATCCCAAATGAGGAAAATGTCATCTATGTATCTCCACCACGACAACACTTGATTGAAGTGGGGAGATACATAGACGAGACGCTCCTCAAATGACCGCACAAAAATATTTGCATAAGTGGGCGCGGCATTAGAGCCCATCGCCGCGCCCATCTTTTGCAAGAAAAATTGTCCCTGGAACACAAAATAATTGTTCCTCAAGGACAATTCCAACAATGTCAATATAAATTGTCGAACTGGGGCGGGATGCTCCGAATGTGCCAACATCTCCGCCACAGCCGACAAGCCTTTGTTGTGGTCAATCGAGGTGTACAACGACACTATGTCAAAGGAGGCTATAATGGCCCCCCTTGGTACCTGCATCCCTTTTAATCTTGGTGATGAAGTCTCCGGTATCTCTAACGTACGATCTAGCACCCATAGCATATTCTCTCAGTATCTTATCCAGAAATACATTGTACACCTCGATTGTCCACAACAAAGGCTTGTCGGCTGTGGCGGAGATGTTGGCACATTCGGAGCATCCCGCCCCAGTTCGACAATTTATATTGACATTGTTGGAATTGTCCTTGAGGAACAATTATTTTGTGTTCCAGGGACAATTTTTCTTGCAAAAGATGGGCGCGGCGATGGGCTCTAATGCCGCGCCCACTTATGCAAATATTTTTGTGCGGTCATTTGAGGAGCGTCTCGTCTATGTATCTCCCCACTTCAATCAAGTGTTGTCGTGGTGGAGATACATAGATGACATTTTCCTCATTTGGGATGGCACCATGGATCAGTTGATGGATTTTCACGTATACTTGAACTCCCTTGATCGGGAGATCCAGTTTACGTTAACGGCATCGACTGACCGGGTGCAATACTTGGACACACAAGTATACATTGAGGATGAACAGGTGCATATGGATTTAAACATTAAGGCCACAGATAAGAATACATTATTGCATTTTACCAGTGGGCACCCAAGAAGGATGGTAGATTCTCTGCCGTTTAGCCAAATGCTTCGGGTGCGGAGAATTGTTGATAAGGATGAGAATATGTGTACAGCAATGAAAAATATGGAACAATCTTTTATAGACAGGGGATACCCTAGAAAGTTAGTGAAAAGACATGCAGAAAGGGCTAAAAAAATCCCCAGAGATGAGTTATTGACCCCGAAAACTAGGAGAACTAATGACAGAATGCCGTTTGTATCATCATATAACGAGTTGAGTCCTGAAATTGAAAAAATAATAAGGCGACATTGGAGTTTACTGAGTAGTGGACACCCAAATGTTGCTGCATTTGGAAGTGTGCCGATGATGGCATATAGAAGAGCAGGCAACATCAGGGATAAGGTAGTACACTCCAAAGTACCAGATAAAGGACAATCCAGACAGACATTCCTCAAAACAAGGCGCACTGGCTCTTTCCCGTGTCTGGGATGTGTGAACTGTAAACTGATGGTCAAGGGATCGACGTTCGCACATCCAGACACGGGCGAGACCTTTGATATAGTGCATTATCTCACCTGTGATTCGTCATGGGTGATATATGTACTATGGTGCCCTTGTAAAAAATTATATGTTGGTGAAACCACTTGCGATCTAAAGACCAGGTTAAATAACCATAGGCAGTCTATTAGGAATAAAAGAAGAGATCTGCCTGTATCAAAGCATTTTGCCGAAAAAAATCATAAAGAAAGTGACTTGAAATTTATGATTATAGATCATGTTAAACCATTGGAAAGAGGAGGTGATCGATTAAGTAAATTAAAAAAAACTGAACTTAGGTGGATTTTTCGGCTCGATACCCTAAAACCCAAAGGGTTAAATGTAGAATTTAGGGTGACAGGAGGAATGGTTAGCTAGATATCCAGCTTACATAGCCTATACCCTGATGTTGTCTGCTCTCTATATGCAGTGAATTTAAATGGAAAACTACAATGATTTGCCTGATGATATAAATGGAAGCTGACTTTTTTTGCCAGTGCCAGGGCCGTATATAGATGGAGACGAGATAAATATGTGAGTTATGGAGGCATGATACTTTTGCCCGAAAATATTACCTAAAAAAAGATGGTGGATAGGTACTCGTGATGGGGCGTGAACGATCTGTCCATACGCTGACGCAGACTCGTCTGTGTGCGGCGCCTGGACGTGATCGACCGTACGTCATCGCGTTGGTTTCCACCATAGAGGTGACGTAGGAGCATTAGAAGCTGCGTGAACGGAACAGGGCTGAGTACATGCGCAGTAAGGAGTAGAGGACGCGGATGAGTGGCGTGTTCAGACACATGTAGAGACGCCTTCTCCAAACCTCCACAACTCTCTCGGCTCTCCAGCAGGCTTAAGGCAAGGTAATACAGTCAAGAATTTTTTTAAAAACTGCACGGTTCACTTTATTATATACACTTTATGTACACATATTATGATGAATTACTATTGAATGTAACACTGATGTACTGCTACTGAAATTGATATGCACGGCAATATATCGAGTTAATTATATGAATTGTAGTCCACCCATGAATGGGAGTGCACCAGTACTCTATTGGCTGATAATGGATTGTGTCATGCTGTAGAGCTGTATTTATTTTTGCACTATGCACTTTTTTGTTCACTTGACTTGAAAATGGTCCTGTGAGAGGACCGAAACGTTGTCTGACATGTGTGAATAAAATTCACTTTTTTACTTAAAGGAGTGCTGCGGACTTTCCTTCTCTACTGAATTTGTCCCATATCGAGGGACCACCGCGGGCACCTGCATTATTTCTGCACTAAAGGGAGTGCTGCCTGAATCTTTTTATGGATCTATATATATATATATATATATATATATATATATATATATATATATATATATATATATATATATATATATATATATATATATATATATATATACAGTGTACTAGGGCTGCAGCTAACGATTATTTGAATAATCGATTAGTTGCCGATTAATTTCTACGATTAATCGATTAATCGGGAAAAACGACAAAATTACAAAACAGAGAGGTTTATATGATCTTAGTTGAAAAATATGTTCAAAGGCCATATTAAAACAAATTGTGGACGACACTATTATGGGGGATCTGTGGACGACACTATTATGGGGGATCTGTGGACGACACTGTTATGGGGATCTGTGGACGACACTTATGGGGGATCTGTGGACGACACTTATGGGGGATCTGTGGACGACACTTATGGGGGATCTGTGGACGACACTTATGGGGGATCTGTGGACGACACTTATGGGGGATCTGTGGACGACACTTATGGGGGATCTGTGGACGACACTTATGGGGGATCTGTGGACGACACTTATGGGGGATCTGTGGACGACACTTATGGGGGATCTGTGGACGACACTTATGGGGGATCTGTGGATGACACTTATGGGGGATCTGTGGACGACACTTATGGGGGATCTGTGGACGACACTTATGGGGGATCTGTGGACGACACTTATGGGGGATCTGTGAACGACACTTATGGGGGATCTGTGGACGACACTTATGGGGGATCTGTGGACGACACTTATGGGGGATCTGTGGACGACACTTATGGGGGATCTGTGGACGACACTATTATGGGGGATCTGTGGACGGCGTAGTTATGGAGAGGGGGATCTGTGGACGGCGTAGTTATGGAGAGGGGGATCTGTGGACGGCGTAGTTATGGAGAGGGGGATCTGTGGACGGCGTAGTTATGGAGAGGGGGATCTGTGGGTGGCGCAGTTATGGAGAGGGGGATATGTGCACTGTTATGGGCATAACAGTGCACAGATCCCTTTCCTCATAACAGTGCACAGACCCCCCTCCCCATAGCAGTGCCATACACAGACCCCCCCCTCCTCCCCATAGCAGTGCTATACACAGACCCCCCTTCCCATAGCAGTGCCATAGACAGATCCCCCCTCCCCCTTCCCCCTAACAGCCCCGGCCCCGATGCTTGCATCTTTATTTTACCTTTTTACAATGACGCTCCTGTAACAGCCAGGCAGAGCGGACGGCGGCGTAACGTCACTCAATCACGTGACGCGCCTGCTCCGCCCACTTCATGAATGAAGGAGGCGGAGCAGGCGCGTCACGTGAGTGAGTGACGTTACGCCGCCGTCCGCTCTCCCTGGCTGTTACAGGAGCGGGAGCGTCATTGTAAAAAGGTAAAATAAAGATGCAGCGACCGCCCGCCCGAATAGCAACGAATCGGCGATTATTCGATAACTGGATTCGTCGACAACGAATCCAGTTATCGAATATAATCGATTACATCGATTAATCGTTGCAGCCCTACAGTGTACTGTCCTCTAGTATAACTAGTGTACTGTGTGTGTGTGTGTGTGTATATATATATATACAGTATGCTGTCCTCTGTAGTATATATAGTATACTGTCCTCTTCCATGTTAATTACTTTTCACTGTTTAGTGTCATCTGCGAAAATTGACATTTTACTATGCAAGCCTTCTACAAGATCATTGATAAATATATTGAAGAGAATAGGGCCCAATACTGACCCCTGAGGTACTCCACTAGTGAGTGACTCAATATGAATGTGTACCTTAAAAATGTGACATAAAAAACTGACCTATTGTTTAAAGCACATTATTATGGTAAATTTTTGGGGTAATGTTATTTTAATTTTCTGTGTCGGTATCTATATTTAAAGAAAAAGCATAAATCCTGCAGTTTTCCTGCAGGGAGTACTGGCTTAACTGGGTGAGAGGCCTAAGTCAGGATTTGGGGGGTACTATCTCCCCATAAGGAGAGATAGTACCCCCAAATCAGTTGTTTCTGAGAACTGCTTGACTCCATTGTTTTGCATGGAGTCAAACAACTTCTGGCTCCTTTGAGCAGGTCTTCCAGTCCAGGATGTTTGGTCTAAATTCCACAGTTCTTCTGGATTTGGGGGTTTTGCTTCATAAACCGCATTTTTGATACCACCCACAAGTTCTTTATGGGCTTGAGGTTATGGGATTGGGATGCACACTCCATTACCTCAATCCTGTTTGTAACCAAGATGTTGTTAGCTTACTGGTGTGGTTTGGATCATTATTATGTTGAAACTGATCCATGTTCCCTCGTAGTGCGATAAGTAGGCCCAACTCCAAGGTATTAGAAACATCCTTATATCAGGATTTGTGCACCACCATGCTTTAATGTCTTCACTAGACCCAAAAAGAACTATTTGGCTTTCATCAGTCCACAAAACGTTGCACCATTTCTCTTTGGGACAGTCAATGTATTCCTTAGCAAATTTTTATCTATTCAGGACATGTCTTTTTTGAACAATGAGACTTTGCAAGGAGTGCTGGTAACTTGGCTTCACTTAATTGTCTTCTGATTGTAGCAGCTCCCACTGGTATCTCGTTCCTCGTTTCCTTCTTCGTCTTTCAGGTTTTGGTTGCCACTTCAAGGCATTTGAGATCATTTTAGCTGAGCAGCCTATAATTTGCCCCACTTCTATATGGTTTCCCTCTCTAGTCAAGTTTTTTATCAAAGTATGTTCTTCATCAAAACAATGTCTAGAACGACCCATTTCCCCCAGTATTTCAGAAGGAAATGCGCTATAACCAACATATACAACATTTGACACCCTCCTACCTTAAATAAGAGCGAACATTGACACCCGTTATTCCACAGAATGAATGACTTAAACAATTTAACCCCTCACTGCTATTATTTTGAGCACACCACTTTCAGTCAGTTAGTCAATTACTCAGGTCCTAATTGTTGGGTCTCTGCTGAACTTACAAATAAATAATTTGCTATGTAGAAATATCACCTACCAAAAACAGCGATTTATCCGGTTAATGATGTTGGACAGCTATATTTTTTTTAACACCACTGTGTATGGCAGCAGCTGCACCTGGACACTGGTGCCAGGAGGCCGAAAATCCCTTCTGCCATGTAAAGACACCAGTATTATAAATTTTGGCACATGGTAGATGGGGGCCCTGTTACTGATTTTGTATTGGGGCCCCGGAACTTCAAGTTACTCTTCTGGATACAACTGAATAGAGGTTTTAAGAAATATAAAATGGAGCCATCTTGTGTCACACTATATGTATGTGTATTGATATATATTTCACTGATGTGATTCTGAGCAGTTATTTCACCTTCTGCCGTATTATTATGTGGTCAGAACTTTGGAAATTACATTAAAAGGATATTACCCAAGTCTGTTTACCTCATTAGGTTAAATGCTGGTCTTCGGTGGTTTTTTCCCTTCAGCAAGCTATAATTGGAAGCCACTATTGACCACCGATCAGCTGTCTGTCATCCCTCTGGTCGGTTCCCGTCCACACTTCTCTAGAAATGACTGTGGAGTAGAAGGTTTGCCGTTCTACTGAGGATGCAGACCTTGTAAAACCAGCGTGAAAACATCACAATGGCACAAGAATACAAGAATAACATTTCTAAAATGTAAATGAGCGCCAACAAGGGGTTGACCATTAGCAAACCATCAAATTATAGGCTTCTCGTTTCAGAGCAGTGATTGTGTTGGTTGTTTGGCCGTCAGGTTTAATCCCTCCTACCCCAGAGCTTTTTTTTGATTCTGCGTTTTGGTTTTGCGCTCCCTGCCTTCCCGGAGCCATAACTTTTCTATTTTTCCGTTCACATAGCTGTATGAGGGCTTGTTTTTTGCGGGACAAGTTGTACTCCACCATTTAATATTGCATATGATGTAGTGGGAAGCGGGGAAAAAAATTCCAATTGAGGTGAAATTGGAAAAAAAAAAGCAATTCCGCCACAGTTTTATGGGTTTTTTGATTGCAACGTTCGATGTGCCATAAAACAGTTACTTTCATTCTACAGGTCAGTACGAACCCAGCGATATCTTATATGTGTAGTTCTTCTTGAATTTTGATAGTGATAAAGAAATAAAAAAGTTGGAAAAAAATCAGTTTTATTATTTTATCACCATATTATGACCCCTATAAAGTTTTTGTGATCATGTGTACAGAGCGGTGTGGGGGCTCTTTTTTTGCGGGGTGATCTGAAATTTTCATTGATACCATTTTGGGATTTGTATGACTTTTTGATCACTTTTTATTTAATTTTTATGTAGAAAATTAAGGGACCAAAAACGGCAAATCAGCCATTTTGATGCTTTTTTCAGTTTCCCCGTTTGCTGTATGGGAAATATATTTTTATACTATTGCTGTTTTCACACATAGCAATACCCATGATGTGTATTTTTATTTTTTTATTTTATTTTTATTTTGGGGAAAGGGAATTTTTATGTTTTTTTTTTTTTTTACTATTATTTATTTTTACACATTTTTGTAGTTTCCATAGGGAACTAAAACAAGCAATCATTAGCATCGAAGTCTATGAGAAAATGTCTAGTTTCCTATGGAGCCCTATTACAGGCAAGGGCTCCATAGGAAATACTATGCAGCAGCCTCCTGTCATACATTCTGACAGGGGCTGCTGCACACAAGCTTTGGCTTCTCCGATCGCCGCACAGGGGAGCCGGAGCATCACCAGAAGCGTGCGCTTCAGGTATTTCGTGAACTCAGATGCCGTGGTCAGGATTGTACAATGTCCGCGACCGGCATTACTATTGGTCATGGACATTAGCTGCGGGTGTCTGCTGTATGAAAGAGCAGGCACCTTGCGGCTATTGCGCCTGCTTCGCTCAGGAGCAGGCGCCATCTTTAAAAACCTGGCCAGCGCTGTACTAGAACGGGGTTACTTCTTGGGGGCAATAATTTTCTCTAGTTATACTGCCTCGAGCGCCTTACCGTATTATAGATCTGTAATATAAAAACTGTTGCCTGCTATGGACTCATAATGTACCTGCCGCAAGAAGCAGAGCGGAGGATGGGAGTGTAGTGGCTGTGCCTGCAGTAGTCATTCACAGTGGCAGTCCTCACACTAACGCTCCCTAGGGTCAGGGCAGTGATAGGAAGGCTCACCCTTTCTTCCCTCAGGGTACACCCTGAATTTGGGGCTCCTTCCTGATTGTAGTTTGGGTGCCCCTGTTGTCCAGGAGCGCATGTAGCTCCACTCTCTTCCTCAGCTAACACTAGAATGGACTAGAGGCGGATCCATCTCCTAGCCTCCTATAATGGTCAGTATTGTTAACCCTGACCTATCCATACATAACTATATAGGTACTATACACTATATCAGGAGAGTACATAGAACCAAATAATATTAAATTACAATAAACAATTTTACTGCATACCCGTACAAAATGCATGAGAAGAAAATTGTGGCAAGCCACAGTAGGTGGTGTAAAGAATAGTGTTTAACCTGTCCTAATTTACCTTCCGGCCTGAACCACTGTGATAAATCTGGCATGTTCCAGACTTAAGAGTGTATTTGATCAGGCAGACGATTGTCGGGAGGGAGGTGTTCCTTCCTGGCAATTGCCTGCTTGCTAGTGGAGGAGACCGCTGCTATTACATGCAGCGATCTCCTCCACCGTATGGGGAGGAGTGATCACTATGCCTATGCTGTATAATGGCTTGCAGATCGTTATTAGACACCACTTTCAACATGCTGAACGATCTGGATTGTCCGATGAACGAGCGTTTGCTAGTTTATCGGGAAATTGGCGGCAGTATTACACTGCAGTATGATCGCTAATGAGCATTCATGCGAACGCTCGTTAGCGATCATCGGGCAGAAAATCTGCCCTTCTAAGGGTACTTTCACACTTGCAGCAGAGGATTCCGGCAGGCAGTTCCATCGCCGGAACTGCCTGCCGGATCCGGCAATCTAGACGCAAACTGATGGCATTTGTCAGACGGATCCGTATGCGGATCCGTCTGACAAATGCATTGAAATACTGGATCCGTCTCTCCGGTGTCATCTGGAAAAACGGATCCGGTATAATTTTTTTTTTGCATTTTTAAAGGTCTGCGCATGTGCAGACCGGAAAGCTGGATCCGTTTTGCCGGAACACTTAAGGATCCGGCACTAATACACTTCAATGTAAATTAATGCCGGATCCGGCATTCTGGCAACTGATCAGTATTTTTGGCCAGAGAGAAAACTGCAACATGCTGCGGTATTTTCTCCATCCAAAAAACGTAAAAGACACTGAACTGAAGACATCCTGAACTGATTACTCTCCATTCAGAATGTATTAGGATAAAACTGATCAGTTCTTTTCCTGGTATAGAGCCCCTAGGATGGAACTCAATGTCGGAAAACAAAAACGCTAGTGTGAAAGTGCCCTGATACACCCTTTAGTTTACTCTGTCTAAATCCTTATTTACACATCCGTGTCCGTGCTCAAATCCGTGAGCAGGTGGTCAGTGATGCATCCGTGAAGTTGTCCGGGAAGGATCCGTGTGTCCATTTTTTTGCTGTTCGTGTTGCATCCATGTTTCACTGACGCTGAACAGCTGAAAAATAATTTTCAAAGTATCTCTTCTTAGTGATCCGTGAACATGGACAAAATAGAGCATGCATACGTGCTAAAAATACACACATTAAAATGGATAGGGACGTGTGCTGTCCGTGGAGAAAACGTAGAGCATGTCCGTGAAACACTGATGTGTGAATGAGGCTTAAAGGGAACCCTTCATCAACTTTATGCTGATCTCACTGAGGGCAGCATAAATTAGTGACAGAAATGCTGATGTCAGCGGTGTGTCACTCATGAGCTAAAAGTCAGTGGTCGTCGAGAACCAGCATCATAATCATTGCAGCCCGGGCCTGGAGAAGAGTCCAATCTACCTGAGAAGAGTCCTGGTTATTCCTAATCTCCCGCTCCCCCCCCCCCATCATCTGCTGATGATTGGCAGTTCTCTCCTACAGAGAAAGGGAGAAAACTAGGTAGAAGAGTCATCAGCAGGTTGGCGGGGAGAGCAGGAATTCAGGAATAACCATGACTCTTTTCCAGGCCCAGTCTGCAATGATTGTGATGCTGGTTCTCGGCAACCACTTACTTGTAACGTATAAATGACAGAGCGCTGAAATCAACTCACCCGTCTCTACTTTATACTTCCATTAGTATGGGCAGCATAACGTTGATGACAGGTTCCCTTTAGTAGGATTAGTGAATCTGCCCCACTGCGCTTATTGACCGATTGAGCTCTGCTATATCTGTCCATTGTTCTCTATGTATTTGACCTGAGATGATTTCAGAGAAATGCAAAATAGAAGAAAAAAATGAAATGAAATAGAATGTAAAGTGGAGCAGAAAATCTCGATATTAATGGCTATGCAAACGAAGGTGAAGGCAGAGAACCATTCCAGTTCAGAGAACGGCCGGCGCCGGAGAATGAGACATTTTCTGTCTTCTTAACGCTCTTTCCCGCTGACTCTTTTCAGATTCTGTCGGCACAAGTCTATTCTAAGGAAAATTGCTGAGGATTCTCCGCTCGGATTGCTGAGGCATTAACAATGAAGCACTTCATGAAGTAAGTAATTGCCTCTTATTTATTCAAGCTGTACCTGCCGCCTTCGCAGAGAGGAGGCAGCCATCTTGTGGGGGTCACGTGCCGGTGTCACACCTTCTCTATTATCCTTGGAATGTAAGAGGAAATGCTTGAAGGGTCTCTCTAACCTGTCTGTTTTACCAACTACGCTCCTTGCATCTCCCACGTAGTAACGATTCCCGACAATCTATTATTAGAACTCTATGTTGTTCCATCCCTCTATTATTCCTAGTAGAAGTTATGAACCAAAAGCCAACAGAATGCCCTAAAGGCCCATCTGGGTAGCTAGAAGTGACTGGGCCCCACAGCAAATGTTTGTATCCCCCCCTCCCCCCGCGCGTGCTTCGCAACTCCCTCCTCCTGTGTAAACCCCACTCCTTTGGCTGGTCACAATCAAGACCAGACCCGGCTGCCACGCCATCCTTTTCCTATAATGTGTGTATATATATATATATATATACACACTGTCTGTCATGTAGTGTCATTGTATAATACTGTTGTGGGGGCTCTGTCAAAGTCTTAAAGGGGTTGTCCAGGTTTAGAGCTGAACCTGGACATACCTCAATTTTCCCCCCGGCAGCCCCCCTGACAAGAGCATTAGAGCAGTTCATGCTCCGATGTTCTCCTAAATCGCGCAGGGCAAAGGCATTTTTAGGAGTTCCGGTGACGTACCGGGGCTCTCCATGGGGCTGACAGGAACCCCGATGACGTCACCAGCACTGATGGGCAGGGTTTAACACTGCCCTAGCCAGTAAAACGGCTAGGGCAGCGCTAAAGCCCGCCCATCAGAGCCGGTGATGTCACCAAACACACTGCCGGGCAGAAGTTACCGCCCGGCAGTGTGTTATTGAAAACAAAAGAGCCTGTGCGAGGAAGCGCATCAGAGCATGAGATGCTCGCCTCAGGGGGGCTGTCTGGGTGAAAATAAGGGTATGTCCGGGTCCAGCTCTGAACCCGGACAACCCCTTTAACCCTCCTCCCATGCAACCCCCACACTCCTGTGACTAGTCAAGATCCCACGCATCCCTTACAGCCCCCTTATATGGGGAGGTAAAAAAAAAGATGATATAACTAATACTGAAAACTCTTTATTGCCAGGAACAAAATATTTGACCTTTCCAAGAGTATGTTTTTGCAAAAAGATACAAAATTTTTGATATGCTTTGGACTTCCGAAGAACCTTCCCTGGCACCGCATTTCAATTCACGGAAATTCTCTCTGTTTAGATAAATAAAATGTTAAATATACATAATACATGAAGATACAATGTTGTATGTATGTATGTTTCATTATATAGAGCGGGGATCATTAACTTTTGGCACTCCAACTGCAGAGAAACTACCACTCCCAGCATGCACAATTGCTAAGCTGTTCTTGTAACTCCCATAGAAGTGAACTACGCATCCTGGGTATAATAGTTTAGGAACTGCTGGAGGGCCAGAGGTGGCTGATCCCTGATATAGAGAATTGTATCACTGCCTTTGCCGAACTTTACATTTCCCTTCCTTCTTTTCCTGTAACCCTTTGTGAAATAGGAGCCATCACCACACCTGACATGTCTGTTTTATTAATTAGGCAGACAAAGGCTGCGTGCCGAAACGCGTCTACTAGACATTAAATAAATATGGAATAAAAATAATTTATTTTCAAGCAAGATAGGAGTTGCTGGGATTCTTGATCTGTTTTATTAATTACACTGCATTCCACAACAAACAATTCTGGGTCATCTTTTCTCACAACTTTTCATTGTTTCATTCCTCTGTTATTCTAAGTTTCTAAGTTCATTGGCAACTGTATGTAGGAGATGGGGGATGTGTTTCTATACAGCCTGATGCAGTCTCAGATTGTAGGGACGTTCCCAATTGACAATGAACTCAGAAGCTTAGAATAACAGGGAAATTGCACAAGGCAGAGTTAAAGAGGACCTTTCACCGATTATGACACTGTGAACTAAGTATACAGACTTGTAAAGCGGCGCCCGGGGATCTCGCTGCACTTACTATTATCCCCGGGCGCCTCTCCGTTCTCCTACTATGCCCTCCGGTATCTCCGGTCACTAAGTTATGGTAGGCGGAGTCTGCCCTTGTTCTGCTCTAGCGCTGGCCAATCGCAGAGCTCTCAGGCTGGGAGGTTATTTTCTCCCAGGCTGTGAGCTCTGCAATGCGATTGGCCAGCGCTACAGAAGAACAAGTGCAGACTCCGCCTACTATAACTTAGTGACTGAAATCTCCGCCTACTATAACTTAGTGACTGAAATCTCTGCCTACTATAACTTAGTGACCGGAGATACCGGAGGGAATAGCGGGAGAACGGAGCGGCGCCCGGGGATAATAGTAAGTGCAGTGAGATCCCCGGGCGCCGCTCTCCATGTCTGTATACTTAGTTCACAGTGTCATAATCGGTGAAAGGTCCTCTTTAAGAGAAATAATTGTCAACAAGTGTTCTATTGTTGGGAATACATTTATTGGGAAAAGCGATCTAGCGTCAGAAGAGGTGACACGCTCTTCAAATTGTTAGAAGTATAATAAAAGTAGTGCATAACAAATAAAAGGCATAATAGTTTATTAACAACTTACCTGAAAATCGTAAGTTTCTTGTCTCCATCTCTTCTAGCTTGATTGTTCCAACTTGAAAAACATAACTACAACCTAAATAAGAATAAAAAATTGTTATTCTCACATAAAATTTACTGTTTATATTTGAAAGTATAACAGACATTTTTAAATGTACTAAATTCTACAGACATATAACACAACAAAAAACTTACCAGAAACCCAAAGAACCCGGAGAGGACCATCTCTGTCACTCACACATGTATTTCAACGGTAAACACGTAGAAGAGCAACAACAAAGCAATCTAGGGACACAAAAAAAGGAAATAATACTTATCCATATACATGTGCAATTTTGTTTCTTCTACATTTATAAATTCTAGCAGGATTGGTTCAAACACTGTATGTAAAACTTACATAAACAGAACTTTACACCAAAGTAAATGGCGTTGCAACCTAGAGAAAAGAAACCAACATTTAGTTTGTGCCTTTAAAAACACAGTCTAGACCAGACGTGGGCAAACTTTTAGACTCGTGGGCAACAATGGGTTCATATATTGGACCCGGGGGCCGGACCAAGAGTAGATGGATGGGCGTTTGTGTGAATTAATATAAATTAAATAGAAATTTCGTAAAACATTAAAGGTTTAGTTTAATTCAAGGTATAAAAGCATAAAAAGAGTTATTGTACAAAACTTTTATGCAATGTATTTCTTTCATAACATAGTATTTATAACTCACCTTAAATTTTAGTGGGAACAGTGTTGGTCTCCCTTTTTTGCTAAGGCATCAAAGTCTGGAGTTAGCTTAGTTGTTGCAATTCGCAGAATAGATACTGTGCCAGTATATAGTAGCCCCCCCATATTGTGCCAGTATATAGGGCCCCCATAGTGCTTCCCCTCTTCTCTATAGTGCCCCCCGTATTTTGCCAGTATATAGGGCCCCCATAGTGCTTCCCCTCTTCTCTATAGTGCCCCCCGTATTTTGCCAGTATATAGGGCCCCCATAGTGCTTCCTCTCTTCTCCATAGTTCCCCCCCCATATTGTGCCAGTATATAGGGCCCCCATAGTGCTTCCCCTCTTCTCCATAGTGCCCCCCATATGTGCCAGTATATAGGGCCCCCATAGTGCTTCCCATCTTCTCCATAGTGCCCCCCGTATTGTGGTATTGTGCCAGTATTTAGGGCCCCCATAGTGCTTCCCCTCTTCTCCATAGTGCCAGTATATAGGGCCCCCATAGTGCTTCCCCTCTTCTCCATAGTGCCCCCTGTATTTTGCCAGTATATAGGGCCCCCATAGTGCTTCCTCTCTTCTCCATAGTTCCCCCCATATTGTGCCAGTATATAGGGCCCCCATAGTGCTTCCCCTCTTCTCCATACTGCCCCCCATATGTGCCAGTATATAGGGCCCCCATAGTGCTTCCCATCTTCTCCATAGTGCCCCCCGTATTGTGCCAGTATTTAGGGCCCCCATAGTGCTTCCCCTCTTCTCCATAGTGCCCCCATATGTGCCAGTATATAGGGCCCCCATAGTGCTTCCCCTCTTCTCCATAGTGCCCCCCCCGTATTTTGCCAGTATATAGGGCCCCCATAGTGCTTCCCCCTTCTCCATAGTTCCCCCCCATATTGTGCCAGTATATAGGGCCCCCATAGTGCCCCCGTATTTTGCCAGTATATAGGGCCCCCATAGTGCTTCCCCTCTTCTCCATAGTCCCCCCCCCCATATTGTGCCAGTATATAGGGCCCCCATAGTGCTTCCCCTCTTCTCCATAGTGGCCCCCATAGTGCTTCCCCCTCTTCTCCATAGTGCACCCCCCCATATTTTGGCAGTATATAGGGCCCCCATAGTGCTTCCCCTCTGCTCCATAGTAGCCCTCCATATTGTGCTAGTATATAGGGCCCCCACCCGCCTTCTTGCCACAGTATACTATAAATAATAAAAACAATAAACACATATACTTACCTTATGCTGCTGTCAGTGATGCGATGCAGGCCTCTTCCGGCCTGTGTCCTGCTCTGTATGGCTCAGGTGGCGCAATAACGTCCCTGCGCCGCCTGCACAGGTCCTTTAGCCGGCAGCTCATGATTAAAGAAGTAAGAAGAGACCGGCAGCTACGCGATCAAGAGGAGAAGGTGAGTTAATTTTTTATTTTTTTTAACCTTCAATTGACCACCTACTATGCATTCTGTATTAAAGAATGCTATTATTTTCCCTTATAACCATGTTATAAGGGAAAATAATAACATCTACACACCACCTAACCCAAACCTGAGCTTCAGTGAAGAAGTTCGGGTCTGGGTACCACAGTTTTTTATTCCGCGCGTGCAAAACTGAACAACGGAACGCAATCGCATTCAAAACTGACTGCAATTGGGTACCTACTCGCGCGGGTTTGCCGCAGTACACCCGGGACACATCCTGAACAAATCCGTCACGTGTGAAAGAGGCCTAAAGGGGATCTCTGGAGGGACACTTTATGATCAGTTTATTGTCAAGGTAGAAGTAGGGATTATCCAAAGCAGGGAAACTCCATGTCTAAAAAATTGTAACTTTCTGATGTAATAATGGGGGAAATGTATTATTCCCCTAACTTGGGCTGGGCGATTATGACAAAAATGACAAACATGATTAATTGAACATGTAACCTCGATTTGGATTATTAAGCGATTATTTGGAGGTGCAACTTAGGGCGTGACTTGGGGGTGTGTGGCTTAGCACAGGGTTTTATACGACACCAATGATTTTATCAGATTTTGAGTCACGCTCTTTAAAAAAAAAAAAAAAACTTGGCTCGCACATCCCCATGCTATGCATTGATCTATAACTGCTTCTCAGCACAATTAACTTTGCTTCTCAGCGCCATAAATAGTATACAGCCCCTGATATACGTACTGTACATGCCCACTCACCACGCCAAGGTTGCCTCCTACTCTAATTAGATGCGGCGAAAACTGACCCTGCAGTACTGTGATTTTTATATTTTTTTCCTTTTTCTTTTGGGGATACTCCTGTGTACTTGTTGTACATATGCTTAAGTATGAAATCTGAGATATTTTTTTCTAATGGAATTGTGCATATTTTAAGGATGTTAAAATTTAAAAATAAAACCACACATATGAGTTGTCTGAGGTTATATACTGACAGTGATGTATTAAAGGGAGTCTGTCACCTCCATATGGCCATATACAGTGCTTCCATGGCTCTGTAGCACACCTATACAGGATTGTAACAGTACCTTTGTCTTTAGACTTGCACAAGCAGGACAAATGGAGTTTAATTCATATGCAAATGAGCACTCGCAAGTGCCCAGGGAGGAGTTCAGTGTGTAGGTGCCCAGGGGCGGCGTTCAGTGTGTAGGTGCCCAGGCTGCTCTGCCTTCTTCTCACTTTACTCCTCCCCAGTCTCTGCCTTTGCCCGCCCTCCAAGTCCGGACCAATCGATTAGGCAAGAAACTTGGAGGGCGGGCAAAGGCAGAGACTGGGGAGGAGTAAAGTGAAAAGAAGGCAGAGCAGCCTGGGCACCTACACACTGAACGCCGCCCCTGGGCACCTACACACTGAACGTCGCCCCTGGGCACTTGCGAGTGCTCATTTGCATATGAATTAAACTTCGTTTTTCCTGCTGGTGCAAGTCTAAAGACAAAGACAAAGGTACCGTTACAATCCTGTATAGGTGTGCTACAGAGCCATGGAAGCACTGTATATGGCCATATGGAGGTGACAGACTCCCTTTAAGTGTCTTGACTTCTTACCCTGGCGCTTCCGGCCGGCCCGTCTCATTTACCATTTTCTACGCCACTTTATGGCATTAAAAGTCAATGGTGGACGGCAGTGGCACCCTAAATATCAGGCCAGGTAAGGATTCCCGTGGCAAAATCAGTAGTTATCAGCAGGGGGTATTTTCTGATAACTGATGGATCTGTTCACACGGCGGTGGTCCCAAACCATATAAGGACCCCATTACCAACACCAGATTCTTCTTACATTTTCAGTCCATATCACCCGATGTGCACGTAGTTTATTGATTAGGATAAACCGCGATGCAGTAAGGTGGAGCTTCTTGCAGATGATAAGAAGGTATAAGATGAGGTTAATATGCAGGCTGCACAATCCTCTTAGCGTCGTGCCCATCGGTATGATAAATCTGATGAAGAGGACGGGAACGCTATGTTGCCATGGTGATTCTCTGGCAGATTCCAGAGGTGAGAGCCTGACGTGCAAGAAGGAGCGAGGGAAAAAAAGCATGAAACTTATCCAAATCACCAGAGGCACGTCCATCCAAGACGCAGAAAATGCATCTCTACAGCAAGGAGTAAAAAGGGCTTCATACAAGGGGGTCAGAAATCCTGTGGACGGCATCGGTAAAGGATCGGGCGCTCAGACTTGTTTGTGAGATGGTCACATCTGTGTACGTTGTGGATAAAATGTAAATGGGGCTAGAGAGGAGAGGATCGATTCAAAAATTTGGAAATTCGGCTAACATTTTTTAAAAATTTCTGATTCTACCGAATTTGCATTTTGTGCGTTTAGATTTCAGAGAATCGAGGAGAGAATGAGGGGCTTTCCAGGTGATCAGAGCACTTTTGATTGGGGTAGAATTCATTCGGACCCAAATTGAATCACATGAACGATTCGGCCATATCGGACCCAAATCTAACTTTAAGGCCCCTTTCACACGGGCGAGTATTCCACGCGGGTGCAATGCGTGAGGTGAACGCATTGCACCTGCATTGAATCCTGACCCATTCATTTCTATGGGGCTGTGCACACGAGCGGTGATTTTCACACATCACTTGTGCGTTGCGTGAAAATCGCAGCATGCTCTATATTCTGCGTTTTTCACGCAACGCAGGCCCCATTGAAATTAATGGGGCAGCGTGAAAATCGCAAGCATCCGCAAGCAAGTGCGGAAGCGGTGCAATTTTCACGCATGTTTGCTAGGACATGATCGGGATGGGGACCCGATCTGTATTATTTTCCCTTATAACATGGTTATAAGGGAAAATAATAGCATTCTGAATACAGAATGCATAGTACAATAGTGATGGAGGGGTTAAAAATTTTAAAAAAATGTACTCACGGAGTCCACTTGATCGCGTAGTTGCTGATCTCTGTCTTCTTCTGTATTGTTGAGCTGCCGGCTAAGGACCTGTGGTGACGTCACATCACATGATCCATTTACATGGTCCCTCACCATGGCGAGGAACCATGTGATTGGACCATGTGATGAGCACAGTGACGTCATCAGCAAAGAAGAAGACAGAAGAGAAGCCGGGCTGCGCGATAAAGTGGATTAAGGTGAGTTAACTTTTTTTTTTTTTTTTTTTTTTATAACCCCTCCAGCCCTATTATACTATGCATTCTGTATTAAGAATGCTATTATTTTCCCTTATAACCATGTTATAAGGGAAAATAATACAATCTACAGAACACCGATCCCAAACATGCCGATTTTTCTCACGCGCGTGCAAAACGCATTACAATATTTTGCACTAGCGCAGAAAAATCGCGCATTTTCCCGCAACGCACCCGCATCTTATCAGGGCAAAAAACATGACGCCGTGTGAAAGAGGCCTAAGAGATTTGCTTGTCTCTAAATAGGACCCTTATGATATGTCAGTGACTGTCAAGTGACCGATACCAACTGAAAACAAAAATTTATATATGAAGTAAAATTCCTTTAATCCGCCATCAACTAGTCCGGTCAGATCAATCAGATATTTCAAATTTTTAGCAGGGTTGTCCAATTTAATTGAAAACACGAGCAGCCGCTGTAAATGGTCTAAAATATGTGAGATACTCACTCCTTTTCTCTCCAGCAATGCGTTCCGATCCTGCAGTGCTGACGTCTTCCTGGCTGCAGCGGAGAGATCACAGGTCACTGTGCAACCAATCACCGGCCTTAGCAGTATATAGGACATCACTGCTGAGGCCTGTGATTGGCTGCAGTGTTGAATTGGTGTTCATGGAGCATTGCCGCTGCAGCCAGGATATCAAATAATGGCGGGCAGGACCAGAGGTACGCAACGCTGAAGGTAGCAGCGGAGATAATGGTTGGGGAATCACTTTTTGTTTGTTATTTTAGACCGTTTATAGCGGCTGCCCTAGTTTTTTTACTTAACCCCTTTAACTGATCATAGCTAAATATATAAAAGTGTCTCTCATAAGGATAAGAGTAGAGAACTTTCAGCACATGGGGCACCTATGGTTCCGGTTTACGCAGCATGGTGCTTCGAACCAGTTTACGACTATTTATCACACAGCATGCACTGGAGTATGCCATGATTTGTTTTCTCATAGCTCTGTGAGAAATAAATCCCTCTGTGCCTCTATTTTAAACCACAGGTATAGAGTCTGGACCCATAGCAGTTTTTCGTCTTGCCGAGCCCACAGAGAACAGAGTGCCTGTGTATAGTTAAAGGGAATCAGTCACAATGAACATGGGGTGTGAGCACAGCATAGAGCAGAAAGAGCTGAGCAGATTGCTCCGCCGCTGCTGTTCAGCCAGAGCAGTGATGGAACAGCAGTGATGAGGATCGGTAAGGTGAGTAGTCACTGTGGAGACACGAGGGTCAGTGGGTGCTCTCATCCGCCGGCCTGGCTATCTTTATAAAGACCACCGAAAGATTCTGCTCCTTTTACCATGGGTGGAACACTACTCAGACAACACAGGGTGAGGGTACAATGCTCCGGGAAGTCCCTGGGCTGATGTCCTGTAGAATACCCTAGGGACTTCCCGGAGCATTGTACCCTCACCCTATGGTTCCAGCTCGTACACTTCAAAACTGCTCTTCTGCCCAACCTCGAGCCTACGGGTTCGGTTGGAGAGTCCAGGTTGGGATGATTGGGTCACCTGACCTCGCTGTGCACCGCCGGCTCCCTAAGCTTGCCGCTACCCTCTCTCGGTGGATGCCCGCCCAAAGCGGGGTGCTACTGCCTGGGGTAGTCGATCCTGGGTCCCCCGAAGTCGCAGAGGTTTAATCCCTGGCGTGTCAGCGTAAGGGTGAATCGCTGTCCCTTGTGCCATCCTGTGTCCTTGCTCGGACGGTACTATATGCTGCTGACTGTTGGTTATCCAATGAGCATTGTACCCTCACCCTGTGTTGTCTGAGTAGTGTAGGGGAAGGAGCACGGGCGTTCGGTGGTATGAGCCCTGACCCTGCGTGGTCTTTATAAATATAGCCAGGCTGGCGGACGAGAGCACCCAGTGACCCTCGTGTCCCCACAGTCACCATTTGTTATTGTTGCTCACTCCATTACACTGGGTCGGTGTATATTGATTCTCATTGAAGAGATCAGCCGTTTATGGAGATTTGCTATGCTTATAGGCATTATTCCATGGGGAAAATATGCAAATTATCTCTCCTTCCTGAGGAAGAAAACTACCTCAGAGACCGTCAGAAGGAAGAGACCCATCTGGTAGAGAGTCTTGTTTGCTATGAGATGGCGTTCTTGCTTGTGAAGAAGAGCAGTGATTATTCCACTTTATAGGAAGCTGGTCTATGCCGCTCCTGGATGGTTTTTTACTTTCTCTAGTTCGGCTGGCGAAGAATCCGCACCAAATCCAGCAGACATAAACCTCTGCTCCGGTAGACTACTGGAATTACCATATCGGGCATAGCCGGACACCACATGCAGCGCTATTTTTCCAGCAGAAAGCCAGTATTTATGCCGCAAACCTGCCCGAAACCCAATGAATCCCATTATAGCAATGAGATCCGGCGGTGTCCGGCTAGGCCAGATACGGTAAGTCTGGTAGCCTGCGCCTCTGCCAGAACAGACTACTGGAATACTGTAACACAGTAGGCAAATCCCAGAATCATCTCCTCTAATGGGCAAAGTAACGCTGGGAAGGGCCGTACAGTGCAGAGCCATGAGCTTTGAGGCTGGCAGAGCATGCTGGTAATTGTTGTTCCGCAACATCTGCCGCACCGCAGGACTTCAAAGCCTTCATTACGGAATAAAATATCCGCAACAGCTGTGTCACCGCGTAGGCTCGAGCCCGTGGTATTACTTAGATCACACTTAATTAATACACTGTGTCGCCTATTTCACGCTGCAGTTTTGAACAGGTGCCTGGTATCAAAAATGACAAACAATATAACACTAGGAGGTGACATTGGCAGCCTGAACGGTGACTCATTTATGTGCTAATAGAGGTTTCAGTTTCTTCTAATCTTTCTTTACAAGCCGGCATCTTATTACCTTCACATTATGTATGTGGGCTGTTATGACCGCTATCTGTGACCACCTTTTATGTGCTCCATACGTCGCTGTACACTAGCAGATCTATTATGTCTATTAATGGACATGATTATTATCAGGTTATACCATCATCGCGTGCGAAATAAGCCGGACTGCTGAAAATTTCCACTCAGTCTAATTACAACATTGAAGCAGTCCGCCTAATGCAGGGGTTGTCTCACTTCAGCATTTATCATGTAGAGAAAGTTCATACAAGGCACTTACTAATGTATTGTGATTGTCCATATTGCCTCCTTCGCTGGCTGGATTCATTTTTTCATCATATTACACGTTGCTCGTCTCCATGGTTGCGACCACCCTGTAATCCATCAGTCGTGGTCATGTTTGCACACTATAGGAAAAAGTGCCGGCCTCTGTGGTGGCCACGATCGTGGTAGCTCACATAGGCTAGTGCTTTTTCCTATAGTGTGCAAGCACGTCCACCACTGCTGGATTACAGGGTGGTCATAACCATGGAAACGAGCAGTCCATAATGTGATGGAAAAATGAATCCAGCCAGCAAAGGAGGCAATATAGACAATAACAATACATTAGTAAGTGCCTTGTTTTAACTTTCTCTACATGATAAATGCTATTTTCTGACGTGAGACAACCCCTTTAAGGACCCTTAGGGTACTTTCACACTAGCGTTTTTCTTTTCCGGCATAGAGTTCTGTCCTAGGGGCTCTATACCGGAAAAGAACTGATCAGTTTTATCCTAATGCATTCTGAATGGAGAGCAATCCGTTCAGGGTGCATCAGGATGTCTTCAGTTCAGTCTTTTTTACTTTTCAGGACGGCGATAATACCGCAGCAGGCTACGGTTTTCTCTCCGGCCAAAAAAACTGAACACTTGCCTGTTTTGCTTGGATCAAAACCTCTGGTGACAGGGGGAGCAGCAAATAGCAGGGCGCGACAGGGATGAGCCCCCTTGAGGCTGGTCACCGTCGCGGCCTGCTATTGGCTGCTCCCCCTGTCACCGCATGTTTTAATTCGAGCAACAGGAAGATGCAGCGGCGGCCGTGCAGGGATGTGGAGTGACGAGGATGCTGGGGAGCAGGTAAGTATAATCCATAGAAGGGGCCCAGGCATTGGGGGGGTATTTTAGATATCGGATAATCCCTTTAAGATTTCTCTTTACTAGAACTAAGGGTCCTTGGCGACCCCTAAAAATACCCCATAGCATTATCCCTCCTCCACCAAACTTTACAGCTGGCACAATGCAAACAGGCAGGTAACGTTCTCCGGGCGCACGAGTGTGCTGTCTGCATCTTTTGCGACCCCATTGAGATGAATAGGTTCGCATCTGATCCGCAAATAATGCAGATCGGATGGGGACCAAAACTATGGCCGTGTGCATGAGCCCTAAAGGCAGACTGCACAGCTAGAGGCTGGATCTTATACACCAGTGGTTATGGCAGACTGCATAGCTAGTGGCTGGGTGTTATACACCTGTGATAATGGCAGACTGCATAGCCAGTGGCTGGATGTAATACACCTGTGGTAATGGCAGACGGCATAGCTAGTGGCTGGATGTTATACACCTGTGGTAATGGCAGACTGCATAGCCAGTGGCTGGATGTAATACACCTGTGGTAATGGCAGACGGCATAGCTAGTGGCTGGATGTTATACACCTGTGGTAATGGCAGACTGCATAGCCAGTGGCTGGGTGTTATACACCTGTGATAATGGCAGACTGCATAGCCAGTGGCTGGATGTAATACACCTGTGGTAATGGCAGACGGCATAGCTAGTGGCTGGATGTTATACACCTGTGGTAATGGCAGACGGCATAGCTAGTGGCTGGATGTTATACACCTGTGGTAATGGCAGACAGCATAGCTAGTGGCTGGATGTTATACACCTGTGGTAATGGCAGACTGCATAGCTTGTGGCTGGGTGCTATACACCTGTGGCAAAGCGACTGAATGTAACACCTAAATTCAATGATTAAGGCTACTTTCACACTTGTGTTCTTGCTGGATCTGATAATACAACCGTCTGCATCTGTTATGAATGGATCCGGTTGTATTATCTTTAACATAGCAATGACGGAGCCGTCATGAACACCATTTAAAGTCAATCGGGGACGGATCCGTTTTCTATTGTGTCAGAGTTAAACGGATTGACTTGCATTGTCGGTCATGCCGGATCCGTCTTGCTCCGCATCCCATGACGGAAAGGAAACCGCAACATGCTGTGGTTTGCTCTCCAGTATGGGAACGCAACTAAACGGAACACAATGCATTTTAGAGCATTCCGTTCTGTTCAGTTATGCTTTGTCCCCATTGACAATGAATGGGGACAAAACGGACGCATTTTTTTCCGGTATTGAGACCCTATGACGGATCTCAATACCAGAAAATAGAAACACAAGTGTGAAAGTAGCCTTAGAGCTGTGTCTCAATACTTTTCTCCATATATTGTATGTGTGAATCCGCCCTAATATGGCATACACAGAAATCATAGGGCCATAGGAAAATTTAGAATGGGCTCCATGCCACAGTTAATGGCTGTTAGAGTCTCCACACATAAATTTGGCTCTGGGGTGGGGTTTTCTACCCCTAAAAAAAGCCAAGATTAAAAAAGTTATATTTTTTTTTTTCACCTGCGTTTTTGCTGTCTTTTCTTCATATCATTTTTCACCTATAGAAAGGTTTTGACAAAATGCCTGGAAATACTCCAAGAGCTTCAGCATGCTGTGTTTTTGAAAAGAAGCCAGAAAGACATAAAATGCCACCTAATGGACAGAACGCTAGGAATAAAAAAAAAAAATGCCTGTGTGTCCTGCATTTCACACTTCCAATAGACCTTCAGCGAACATCTGGAGCTGGTGTTTTTACTGCAAAAAATGCAAGTGCAGAAAAACAAGACTAAAAACACAAAAGTGCAGAAAAATGCTACTAAAAAACTACATGTGAAAGCAGCCCACTCCTATCTTAAAGGGGTTGTCCAGGTTCAGGGCTGAACTCGGACATATATCCCCATTTTCACCCAGGCAGACCCCCTGACATGAGAATCGGAGCATTTCATGCTCTGATGCTCTTCCTTGTCCTGCACTGTATCGTGCAGGGCAAGGGCTTTTTTGTTTGTACATTGCTAGGCTGAAGCTTCCACCTAGCAGTGTTGCTGGTGACATCACCAGTACTGATGGCGGGATTTAGCACTGCCCTAGCTGTTCTACAACTTGGCAAATGAGATTCAATGTGGATAAATGTAAAGTTATACATCTTGGTAGTAATGGTCTTGTATTTTCCAAAATGGGGTCCCTTTTTTGGAGTTTCTACTCTAGGGGTGCATCAGGGGGTCTTGAAATGTGACATGGCAACTTAAAATTATCCCAGTGAAATCTGCCCTCCAAAAACCATATGGCATTCCTTTCCTTCTACACCCTGCCATGTGCCCGTACAGCAGTTTACGATAACAAATGTGGTGTTTCTGTAAACTACAGAATCAGGGTAATAAATATTGAGTTTTGTTTGGCTGTTAAATAACAGTTAAATGTTTGGATGTTAAATTACAGCACACAATGTCAATCAGCTGCTTCTAAGGCCACCAGGATATTGTCATGCATTAAACGAGGCACGGACTCGCGGGGCAGGGATGTAATATTACCACTTTACAAAGCGTTGGTGCGGCCTCATCTGGAATATGCAGTTCAGTTCTGGGCACCAGTCCATAGAAAGGACGCACTGCAGCGGGAAAAGTACAGAGGAGAGCGACTAAACTGATAAGGGGCATGGAGGGTCTTAGTTATGAAGATTAAAAGAATTACATTTATTTAGTCTTGAGAAGAGACGTCTAAGGGGGGGACATGATTAACTTATACAAATATATAAATGGGCCATACCAAAAATACGGTGAAAAACTGTTTCATGTCAAATGCCCTTAAAAGACAAGGGGGCACTGCCTCCGACTGGAGAGGAAAAAGTTCAGTCTCCAGAAGCATCAAAGCTTCTTTACTGTAAGAACGGTGAAGCTGTGGAATAGACTCCTCAGGACGTGGTCACAGCAGGAACAGGGAACCGATTTAAAAAGGGTTTAGATGAATTCTTAAAAGAAAATGACATTACTGCTTATGAAAATGTTTAGAAATCACTTACTCTCACTTCCTTCTGGGATTCGTGTCCCCACCTAACCCTTGGTTGAACTTGATGGACTTATCTATTTTTTCAACCGTATTAACTATGTAACTATGTAGCTGTACATGTCATAAAAAGAGAGAGATGTAGGCCTTCATAAATACGGTACAACACTGTACATTGAGCTACAAATTCCCTGCTTCCCTAAACTACATGCAGAGCATTGAACGTCTCGATCAAAGTGGTCCTCAGTCATCTCCCCAGCTCGGCAGGCAAAGGCGCATTGTGCAGGCGCCAGGTGGCGCTGCTGAGTCCTGTGAACAATGCTGTACTATATAGCAGCATTCACAGGGAAGATCCAGCAGAACAGCACTGCTGCATTAACCCCATAGATGCCACAGTTAGTAGCAACCATGGCATCTAGGTGGTTAAACAGAGTGAGAGGCTCCCTCTGCCACAGTATTGATGCTCCCGGAAAGCGAGCATGGGGTGCCAATGGATGCCCTCGCAACCAGTGATCTAACAAATGCACCCAGGCCTGCCATAGCTATATGCCTCATTAGGCTCTGACAAAGCCATATTCGAATAGTTTGCCTGACAATTTATGTTTCCTAAAAGTGTTCATCTAAAAAAAGAACACATTTGGTATTGTGGAAATAATCACAACCCGTATAATAAGGTTAACACGAGCACAGTCAACAGCATACAAAATGCAAATAAAACCCAAAATAGTTTTATTAAAATAGATTCCTCAACACTGAAATTGCAACACCAAGAAGGAGAATGCCAGGAATTGGCCGGACAAAAGCCATTGCGTGCAGCCTTTTCATTCTGCCCAAATCCTGGCATATTTACCAGATAACAACCACCGGTTTTCATCCAGACCCCATTATAGTTAATGGTGACACGGGCATTCTGGTAACATCCGGCATTGTTGGAGAGCTGTGCCGCAAGTGTGAAACTAGCTTTTGGTTATGCAAATCAAGGAAGTAGCAGGCGTTCTTAAGATCTGCAGATGATCAAGTCAGTTTTGCAGGAGTCTATATATTGCATTATATATACACCAAATATATCAAATTGCACACAATGTTTGGTGTATCTTTAAAGGCTATGGACACCTTTGGGGGTAATTTTTTTATTATTGCATTATACTCATTTTAACCTAAAAATTGTTTTTTGAGTTGGTCTTTTTCTTTTTTTTTTTTTTACAAATTTGGAGTCCCTTTCTCTATACAGCCTTTGGATTCTCTAGTAGCATGCTCCTGTATTTTTACTGTTTCCTATCTCTGACACTGTAAACACTCATTATAGCTCAGTTCTTATCTTTCTGATAAGAATGTGGCTTAAAAAAGTGTTTGACTTTTTAGTCATTTAGAGATAAGGTGTATTAGATGACAGCACCAAGTGAAAGTACCATTCACACAGCTAGACAAACCATTAACCCTTTGTGACAGAACGGCTGAATATTTTTTAATAAAGACCAATTGAAAAAATTATGTTTAGATCAAAATGAGTGAAGGTGTACGTAGCCTTTAAATGGGTTGTCTCACTCCAGCAAATAACATTTATCATGTTGAGAAAGTTAATACAAGACACTTGCTAATGTATTGTGATTGTCCATATTGCCTCCTCTGCTGGCTGGATACATTTTTCCATAGTTGATTCACAAAAAACTTAGTTGTAATACTGTACGGAGTTTCTGCTCCGATCAGCCAAAGTAATTACTTTGCGAAGTCGCGCGAGATATACTGTATGGAGTGGGAACAGTATTACAACAAAGTTTTTTGAGAATCGACATCCCTAGTTACGACCACCCTGTAATCCAGCAGTGGTGTCCGTACTTGAACCCTATAGGAAAAAGAACCGCTCTCCCTGGTGGCCGGGGAACGTGGGAGTGTGCATAGACTGCCGCTTTTTCCTGTAGTGTACAAGCATGGCCACTGCTGCTGGATTACAGGGTGGCCGTAACCATGGAAATGAGCAGTGTATAAAGGGATGAAAAAATTAATCTAGCCAGCAAAGGAGGCAATATGGACAATCGCAATACATTAGTAAGTGCCTTGTATTACAGGGCATCTGTTAGCAGATCTGTACCTATGACACTGGCTGACCTGTTACATGTGCGCTTGGCAGCTGAAGGCATCTATGTTGGTCCCATTTTCATATGTGCTCGCATTGCTGAGAAATATGAAATTTAAATATATGCAAACGAGCCTCTAGGAGCATCAGGGGTGTTACCATTACACCTAGAGGCTCAGCTCTCTCTACAACTGCTGCATCCCCTCTCTAATTAATTGACAAGTCTAGATAGTGTACATGTTATCAGGCCTGGCCTGCAGAGAAAGCTGAGCCTCTAGGTGCAATGGTAATGCCCCTGTTGCTCCTAGAGGCTCATTTACATATGCTAAAACTTCATTTTTCTCAGCAATGCGGGCACATATGAACATGGGACCAACACAGATGCCTTCAGCTGCCAAGTGCACATGTAACAGGTCAGCCAATGTCATAGGTACAAATCTGCTGACAGATTCCCTTTAAATTTTTCTACATTATAAATGTAATTTGCTGAAGCGACACAACTTCGGGTTAAAGTGTTGGCTACCTCCTCCTCCACCGCAGCTTCCACCTACACTGCCACGATCACCGCCTCCTCAACCTCCTACTCCACTTTGACCTCCGCCTTGTATTGTAGTTCAAGATTATTATTTTAAATTTTTTTCTATTCTAGGTTATTTTAAGTAATTTCCCTATCCACATTTGTTTGCATGGCAACTGTCCTGCTCTTGCCCCCATTTTGCTTCCGTTTGCAGCCCTCTAGCCCTTACTATGACTATTTTTCCAGCCATTTTAGTGCACCAAAGTTCGGGTCCCCATTGACTTCAATGGGGTTCGAGTTCGGGTCAAGTTCCCACTGCTGGGACCCGCACCTACAGTGGATATAAAGGTCTACACACCCCTGTTAAAATGTCAGGTTTCTGTAATGTCAAAAAATGAGACAAAGATAAATAATTTCAGAACTTTTTCCACCTTTTAATGTGACCTATAAACTGTACAACTCAATTGAAAAACAAACTGAAATCTTTTAGGTGGAGGGAAGAAAACAAACAAAAAAAATAATAATATGGTTGCATGTGTGCACACCCTCAAACTAATACTTTGCTGAAGCACCTTTTGATTTTATTACAGCACTCAGTCTTTTTGGGTATGAGTCTATAAGCATGGCACATTTTGACTTGGCAAGATTTGCCCACTCTTCTTTGCAAAAACACTCCAAATCTGTCAGATTGCGAGGGCATCTCCTGGGCACAGCCCTCTTCAGATCACCCCACAGATTTTCAATCAGATTCAGGTCTGGGCTCTGGCTGGGCCATTCCAAAACTTTCATCTTCTTCTGGAGAAGCCATCCCTTTGTTGATTTGGATGTATGCTTTGGGGTCGTTGTCATGCTGAAAGATGAAGTTCCTCTTCATGTTCAGCTTTCTAGCAGAAACCTGAAGGTTTTGTGCAAATATTGACTGGTATTTGGAACTGTTCATAATTCCCTCTAGCTTAACTAAGGCCCCAGTTCCAGCTGAAGAAAACCAGCCCCTTGGCATGATGCTGCCACCACCATGCTTCACTGTGGGGATGGTGTTCTTTTGGTGATGTGAAGTGTTGTTTTTACGCCAAACATATCTTTTGGAATTATGGCCAAAAAGTTCAACCTTGGTTTCATCAGACCATAACACCTTTTCCCCACATGCTTTTGGGAGACGTCAGATGTGTTTTTGCAAAATGTAGCCTGGCTTGGATGTTTTTCTTCGGAAGAAACGGCTTTTGTCTTGCCACTCTACCCCATAGCCCAGACATATGAAGAATACGGGAGATTGTTATCACATGTACCACACAGCCAGTACTTGCCAGATATTCCTGCAGCTCCTTTAATGTTTCTGTAGGCCTCTTGGTGGCCTCCCAGACCAGTTTTCTTCTCGTCTTTTTATCAATTTTGGAGGGACGTCCAGTTCTTGGTAATGTCACTGTTGTGCCATATTTTCTCCACTTGATGATGACGGTCTTCACTGTGTTCCATGGTATATCTAATGCCTTAGAAATTCTTCTCTACCCTTCTCCTGACTGATACCTTCTAACAATGAGATCCCTCTGATGCTTTGGAAGCTCTCTGTGGACCATGGCTTTTGCTGTGGGTGCGACTAAGGAAATTTCAGGAAAATCCAACTAGAGCAGCTGAACTTTATTTGGGGTTAATCAGAGGCACTGTAAATGATGGCAGGTGTATGCTGACTCCTATTTAACAGGATTTTGAATGTGATTGCTTAATTCTGAACACAGCTACATCCCCAGTTATAAGAAGGTGTGCACACTAATGCAACCACATTACAGTATTTTTAATTTATTTTTTCTTCCCTCCACCTTAAAGATTTCAGTTTGTTTTTCAATTGAGTTGTACAGTTTATAGGTCACATTAAGGTCTCTTTCCCACAGGCGTGTGCGCCCCGTCGCCGTATTGCAGACCTCATTTGCGGATATGCAATACACAGGTGCCGTTCCGTGGGCATTCCGCATCATGGATGCGGACCCATTCACTTCAATGGGTCCGTAAATCCGAAGATGCAGAATGGTGCGGAACGGAACCCTACGGAGTGCTTCCGTGGGGTTTCGTCCCGTACTTCCGTTCGGCAAAAAGATAGGACATGTTCTATCTTTTTGCGATCCGCTGCGGCTGCCCCACGGACTGTGCTCGTGCATTGCGGCCCGCATTTTTCGGACACGCCCATGGGAAAGAGGCCTAAAGGTGGAAAAAGTTCTGAAATGATTTCTTTGTCTAATTTTTTTACATCACAGAAACCTGACATTTGAACAGGGGTGTGTAGACTTTTTATATCCACTGTATATCGAGAACGGAGCCCTGCAAGGTTGTGGCTGGAGGACTCCGGTCCGACCTCTACCAACCTGGCTCCCATAGAAATGAATGGAGGACGGCTGCGCATGCACAGTGCACCCTAAATCACTTGCGGGGCTCCGTTTTTGATATGGGACCTACACCCATAAGACAATGGGGCATATCCTAGCGATATGCCCCCATTTTCCATGATGAGACAACCCCGTTAATTTCCCTCTCGCGTATAAAGTGCACGTGTATCTCATACCAAAAATAGGTATATGTTACCGGCCAAACTAACAGACGAATTAACTATATTAATTTCCCTGTCACGTATGCAGTGCAGGTGTACCTCACACCAAAAATGGGAATAGGTCACCGGCCAAACTATCAGATTAAAGGGTTTCTACCACTTAGGTGTCACATATTTAGCTGTCAGACACTAGCGATCCGCTAGTGTCTGCTCTGCCCAACCATCCTAATATAATTGCTTTTGGGGCAGCCGTTTTGCTAAAAAAAGAACTTTTATTAATATGCTAATGAGCCTCTAGGTGCTATGGGGGCGTCATTAGCACCTAGAGGCTCCGTCTACCTTCAGAAACTGCCGCCGCCCAGCGCGTCCCTCCAGCCCGCTCATCTCCTCCTGAATGCGATCCTCCTTGTGAGCGTATGTATTCTGCGCATGCGCAGTGAATGTCTGACCGCTTCCTTGCTCAGACATCTCCACTGCGCCTGCGCGATGACGCCATAGTGCTCCGAGGAACAGGCGCAGTGGAGATGTCTGAGCAGGAAAGCTGTCAGACATTCACTGTGCATGCGCAGAATACAGGCGCTCACAAGGAGGATCGCATTCAGGAGGAGATGGGCGGGCTGGAGGGACGCGCTGGGCGGCGGCAGTTTCTGAAGGTAGACGGAGCCTCTAGGTGCTAATGACGCCCCCATAGCACCTAGAGGCTCATTAGCATATTAATAAAAGTTCTTTTTTTAGCAAAACGGCTGCCCCAAAAGCAATTATATTAGGATGGTTGGGCAGAGCAGACACTAGCGGATCGCTAGTGTCTGACAGCTAAATATGTGACACCGAAGTGGTAGAAACCCTTTAAAGGGAACCTGTCATCTGGATTTTGTGTATAGAGCTGAGGACATTGGTTGCTCGATGGCCGCTAGCACATCCGCAATACCCAGTCCCCATAGCTCTGTGTGCTTTTATTGTGGGAAAAAAATTATTTGATACATATGCAAATTAACCTGAGATGAGTCCTGTATGTGAGATGAGTCAGGGACAGGACTCATGTCAGGTTAATTTGCATATGTATCAAATAGTTTTTTTTACACAATAAAAGCACACAGAGCTATGGGGACTGGTAATTGCGGATGTGCTAGCGGCCATCTAGAAACCCATGTCCTCAGCTCTATACACAAAATCACGGTGACAGGTTCCCTTTAACTTTATTAATTTCCCTGTCACGTATAAAGTGCATGAGTATATCACACCAAAAATGGGTATATGTACCCATCGAACTAACAGACAGATTAACTATTATATTTTTGTGTCAGGGGTACAAAAATGGTGCATTGCACCCACAAAAAATCACTATAGGTCACCCACAGAATTAACAGCCGGATTTATTATTATATTTCTGTGTCAGGGGTACAAAGATGGTGTATTGCACCCTCCAAAAAATCATTATAGGTCACCCACAAAACAAATAGCCAGATTCCTAACACTCTTCCTCGCTTTAGCTGCCTGCTTCCTGTCCCTGCACTACTCAGAGCTGATGGGCAGTGCTACTACACATGATCCAGTTTGTATAGAGGCTGGGTCACATGATGCACCGGCCAATCACAGCCATGCCATTAGTAGGCATGGCTGTGATGGCTTCTAAGTGCCCACAGCTTGAAAGCTTGTTATTTGCCTGCCCTTCAGCTTTATTAAATGCCCTGACACCGAACTCGAACCCGAACTTTTCTGGCAAAGTTCGGGTTCGGGTCTGGGTACTCGAACACGCAAAGTTCAGTATAAACGGTATAAAAGTTCGGGTTCGCTCAACACTAGACACAACCCCTTTAAGGCTACATTCACACGTCAGTATTTTTCTATAATCCGAATTTCAGTCCGTTTTTTGCGGATCCGTTGTTCCTGAAAATGTTTCCGTATGTCATCCGTTTTTTGCGGATCTGCAAAAAACGGAAACATGTATACATTCAATAATCAAATAAAGTTGTTTGGATTTCTTTTAAAAAAAATAAATAAAAAATATTTGCTATGTGTTTCCAGGAACGGATTCCGCAAAAAACGGAAGACATACGGAATGACATCCGAATGTCTTCCGTTTTTTGCGGATCCATTGACTTTGCATTGTACCAGGATCCGATTTTTCAGGAACATAATAGGACATGTTTTATATTTAAACGGACATGCGGAACGGAACAACGGAAACGGACAGCACACATTGTGCTGTCCGATTTTTTCCAGGACCCATTGAAAATGAATGGGTCCTGATCTGGTCCTGATCTGTTCCGCAAAAAACGGAACAGATCAGGAAAGAAAAAACGGACGTGTGAATGGACCCTAAGGCCCCTTTCACACGGGCGAGTTTTCCGTGCGGGTGCGATCCGTGCGGCGAACGTATGGCACCCGCACTAAATCCTGACCCATTCATTTCTATGGGGCTGTGCACATGAGCGTTGTTTTTAACGCATCACTTGTGCGTTCAGTTGAAATCGCAGCATGCTCTATATTGTCCGATTTCGACGTGACGCAGGCTCCATAGAAATGAATGGGGTGTGTGAAAATCGGATGGCATCCGCAAGCAAGTACGGATGCCGTGCGATTTGCATGCACGGTTGCTAGGAGACGATCGGGATGGAGACCCGATCATTATTATTTTCCCTTATAACATGGTTATAAGGGAAAATAATAGCATTCTGAATACAGAATGCATAGTAAACCAGCGCTAGAGGGGTTAAAAAAAATTAAAAATAATTTAACTCACCTTAGTCCACTTGCTCGCGAAGCTGGCATCTCCTTGTGTCTCCGAGTCTGCGCTGAAGTTGAACAGGACCTGGGGTGAGCTGCTCCATTAAATATCGGTTAAGGACCTTCGATGACATCACTCCGGTCATCACATGGTCTTTTACCATGGTGAATCACCATGGTAAAAGATCATGTGACGTACCATGTGATGACCGGAGTGACGTCATCGAAGGTCCTTAACCGATATTTAATGGAGCAGCTCACCCCAGGTCCTGTTCAACTTCAGCGCAGAGGATACACAAGGAGATGCCGGGCTTCGCGAGCAAGTGGACTAAGGTGAGTTAAATTATTTTTTATTTTTTTTAACCCCTCTAGCGCTGGTTTACTATGCATTCTGTATTCAGAATGCTATTTTCCCTTATAACCATGTTATAAGGGAAAATAATACAATCTTCAGAACATCAATCACAAGCCCGAACTTCTATGAAGAAGTTCGGGTTTGGGTACCAAACATGCACGATTTTTCTCACGCGAGTGCAACGCATGACAATATTTTGCACTCGCGCAGAAAAAATAGCGCATTTTCCCGCAACGCACCCGGCTCTTATCCGGGCAAAAAAAAATGACGCCCGAGTGAAAGAGGCCTAAGTGTAACATTTCTGTACTGAGATATTGCACCACGTGCTGTGACTTCTCTTTACTGGAGTAAGATTGCAACATAAAATGTCACAGTTGATAAATCTGCCTTAGGGTACTTTCACACTTGCGGCAGGACGGATCCGACATGCTGTTCACCATGTCGGATCCGTCCTGCGGCTATTTCGCCGTGCCCGCGGACCGCCGCTCCGTCCCCATTGACTATAATGGGGACGGGGGCGGAGCTCCGGCGCAGCACGGCGCTGCACGGAGAAAGGCCGCCGGACTAAAATTACTGCATGTCAGGCTTTTTAGTCCGGCGGCTTTCTCCGTGCACCGCCGTGCTGCGCCGGAGCTCCGCCCCCGTCCCCATTGTAGTCAATGGGGACGGAGCGGCGGTCCGCGGGCACGGCGAAATAGCCGCAGGACGGATCCGACATGGTGAACAGCCTGTCGGATCCGTCCTGCCGCAAGTGTGAAACTAGCCTTAAAGGGAACCTGTCATGTGCATATTTGATTATAATCTAACTAATTATATACAATCATTAACCACTAAAAAGTACCTTAGATGTATTCACTTACTGGTGTGACAGAGGGCTACCTCCTAATATACACACAAAGATGCCGCATGCCGCATGCTAATGAGCTGATTTGAGTCCAGCGTGATGTCATTGAGTCCAGCGTATATTTAATTCAGAGCTATAGCCACTCCCCTGCTGCTGATTCCTATGGAAACAAACTGTCATTCTGCAGCAGGTGGGCGGGGAGAGTCAGGAGCTCATGAATATTCATGACTCATCATTATCAGCTGGAGCTTTTTTAATACAAGATGTTGGCAGATTGACTGGGTCAATTAAAGAAAGTGACCCAGCATTTTGCTAAAAGAATCAGTCACTTATTTATGTTGCCCTTAGTTAGGACACCATAAAACTGGTGACGGGTTCCCTTTAAATCAGCTTAGGGTACTTTCACACTAGCGTTTTTGTTTTCCGGTATTGAGTTCCGTCACAGGAGCGCAATACCGGAAAAAAACTGATCAGTTTTATGCTAATGCATTCTGAATGGAGAGCAATCCGTTCAGGATGCATCAGTTCAGTCTCCCTTACATTTTTTGGACGAAGAAAATACCGCAGTATGCTGCAGTTTTCTTTCCGGCCAAAAATACTGAACATTTGCAGGAATGCCGGATCCGGCATTAATTTACATTGAAATGTATTAGTGCCGGATCCGGCATTAAGTATTCTGGCAAAACGGAACCAGTTTTCCGGTCTGCGCATGCGCAGACCTTTAAAAATGCAAAAAAATTAATACCAGATCCGCTTTTCCGGATGACACCGGAGAGACTGATCCGGTATTTCAATGCATGCGGATCCGTCTGACAAATGCCGGAACTGCCTGCTGGAATCCTCTTCCGCAAGTGTAAAAGTACACTTAACAAGCTAAATGCAGATACTTTCCCTCTCACTTTTCAAAACTGGATCGATTCGTGTAAATTTGTTTTCCCACAAATAGACCCCAAAATTTGCAAAGCCCTATTTTGCAACTTTTTTGAAGCCTGAATTCTGGAGTGCAGGGCTTGATAAATCTCCCCTTTTGTATTTCAGTTTGTGACAATGCTAAAATGTATCAGTCTGGAGGCTGTTTAGTTCCCTGAGCATTGTCTAGATCAGGGTTCTCAACCGTTCTTTTTCTCAATCTTGGCCTCACCATCTAAGGTGGAGTATCATACCAGAATTGCAATTGTTGCTCAATTTACCAATTGATTTCTGTATAACATTAAAATAAGTAAAAAAATTGCCAAATTATATTACTAAGGCCTCATGCACACGACCGTTGTGTGTTTTGCAGTCCGCAAACCGGCGATCCGCAAAACTTGGATGCCATCTGTGTGCGTTCTGCAATTTGTGGAACGGCACGGACAGCCATTAATATAACTGCCTATTCTTGTCCGCAAAACGCGGACAAGAATAGGACAGGTTATATTTTTTGGGCGGACCATGGAACGGAGCAACGGAGTGCTGTCCGCATCTTTTGCGGCCCTATTGAAGTGAATGGGTCCGCATCCGAGCCGACAAAACTGTGGCTCGGATGCGGTCCAAAACAATGGCCGTGTGCATGAGGCCTAAAGCAGAGATTGCTGCACTCAGAGCGAACAGTGCAGCTGTGAAGACTATCTGCTGCCTCACCAAAAGCTAGATGACCCCTCCCTGCCCAGTGTTGAACTGGGGTTCCTTGGGTCCACAAGAGGAAATAATCTTTCGAGGACAATCTTTATATCATCTGTAAAATGTTAAATGTTTTAAACCAAAGAAATAGACCCAAGTTATTGGTTCCAAAGGACCTCCTGGTACTCTGGTGGGCCAGTCCAACCTTGGGCTCAGTTTGATAAGGCACTGGTCTAGAATGGCTTCGATTGCATCCACTTCTCAGCAGGTTTGCTGCCTCTTAATGGCGTTCTCATTGACCTACAGGCAAAAGAAACATTTTGCGAATGATGGGGAACTTAAACTCAAAATATATTAGAAAGCTGTACAACTTTTCTTTTATACATTGATTAAATCTACTTTTTGTAGTAGTTGGTAAATATCAACCGATTTTTGTGTATTATCAACTTGACTTGTCTTAAGGAGGAGCTGTCACCTCTCCTGACATGTCTGTTTTATTGGGTACTTGCGTTCCCCATGAAATAGCAATTCTGGAGCATCTATTCTTATGGTTCTATGATGTGCTAATCCATTATTATTCCTGAGAAATGTGTGATTGAATTACTAGAAGTTTGGAATGAAGGTCCAGCTTGGTGTTACCAGTTGGGGGGGGGTGTCCCTGCACAGTCTGAAACTGTCCAATCAGTGCTGCCAGTGTCATACTGTGCATGGACACCTCCCCAACTGGTAACACCCATCTAGACCTTGATTGATAATAATTCAGTTGTAACTTCTAGCAGGAATAATAAAGGAATGGCACATCAAAGAGTCATAAGTATAGATGCTCCAGAATTGTTATTATATGGGGAATGCAAGTTGTTAATGAAACAGACATGTCAGGGGAGAGGACAGCTCCTCAGCACATAGCAATGGACATATACTAGTAATGTAGCTGTAGTGACAAATGTGTTAATTATGTATGCTTTACTTAGGGTTCATACAATAGCACATGAGGGTCCAATGGCTGCATAATATGGTGGGACCATCATCAAAGGCAATGCTTCAAGGGTAGAATGACCATTCTTTTTTTTCTGTCAGTTCCTATATCGATGCTCCATGTGTACTGAGGCATATGGATCTACATTATTGCGCCATACAGCTCTGTAGACCTGCTATTATACACTTTTATGGAGTTGCAATGTGGCCGTGTACATAAGGCCTTACTATCTAGAACTGCAGTTGCTTAATTCTAAAGAAATTCACATACGGGGTCATTTATCAAGCTGGTGTAAAGTAGAACTGGCTTAGTTGCCCATGGTGACCAATCAGATTCCACCTTTCATTTTTCAGAGCTCCTTTGGAAAATGAAATGTAGAATCTGATTGGTTGCTATGGGCAACTAAGCCAGTTCTACTTTACACCAGCTTGATAAATGACCCCAATAGACTTTTGAGTGTTACAATTTCCTTGATACATAGTATGTATACAGCTGTAATGTTTCATTGTCTTCCACGAACCATAGACTTCAGGGCAGAATCATTTCAGGTCATGTTAAAGGGAATCTGTCAGCAGTTTTGTACCTATGACACTGGCTGACCTGTTACATGTGCACATGGCAGCTGAAGGCATCTGTGTTGGTCCCATGTTCATATTACCCACATTGCTGAGAAAAATTATGTTTTAATATATGCAAATGAGCCTCTAAGAGCAACAGGGGCGTTGCTGTTACACCTAGAGGCTCTGCCGTCTCTGCAACTGCCGCACCCTCTGCACTGTAATTGACAGGGCCAGGCAATGTAAAGGTGATCATGCCTGACCGACATTTAGCTGAGCCTCTAGGTGTAACGGTAACGCCCCCGTTGCTCCTAGAGCCTCATTTCCAGATCTTGATATATCTCAGAATGGTGAATCAGAATCTTCTGTGGAATTCTTGAAGACATTTTATCATCATCAGATTCCATTCCATAATTCAGGAAGCCATTCTGATGTCCAACGAAATGCCTTCAAGTATTCCTAACATGTCCATGTGATCAGAGAGGATTTTTGGTGAAGGACACAAGGTTATGTGGAAAATATGTCTTCAAGAACTCAAGACAACTCCAAATTATTTTTTTTAATTAATTACTGCTCAATATTTTGGGAACATGTTATCTAAGGGAAATCTAAAATATTCTACTAGTTATACATTCGTTAGACAAAATGGCACAGGTTTCTGATTTTCATGAAAGAGAGGACCACCTACCGTACACTAGAAGACTCACCACTAATGGTTGTCAGAAGTTCTAATTGTCTAGATTTGTAATTGCAGTATAATTTATGGAACATATCAATATAAAAAAAATAAACGCAAAAATAATTATGTTATGATTATTTCTTTCCATAGAGTGCTGGCTCCCTGTATAATTGATGCAAACAACTATAGACCAAGAGAAATGGGTCAATGACTTACAGGTAACTGTAGGTAGTAAGACCCTGTACTCTTCCTCTTTCTCACTAACAAGGTCTATTCCAATTACTAGTAGAATAGAAACTAATAAATTGTGATCTATTGCAGTATCTGGGCGTAAGTAACAGAATGAATTCTGCTAGAAGTGAAGAGTGGTCCCTTTCCTTATCACACTCTCATTTTCATGTATTGTTGTATAGAAACGGACATAAGTGACAGAAAAGCCAGCAGGACCAAGAAACCTTGTGTGGCATTCACACATAACTGACCCCAGGGTTACTCTTTGGGCAGTCGAAGAGTGTCTTGTACTGGAGTCGTCTTCTTGTTAGAAAAACAACTGCAGCCATCACCCAAACCCAAGGAGAAGAATAAACTACTGCTGGACAAAGATGATAATCTCTCCACTATCCTAGACCACTAGGGAAATGCACTTCCATGGCTCTTCCATTATCCTAGACAACCAGGGAAGCAGAGGTTTTAACACCTACTAACCTGGACCACAGTGAATGCATGCATTGATCGTTACAATACCCTAGACCACCAGGGAAGCAGCCATGAACCCATCCTACTGTCCTAGACCACCAGGGAAGAGCAGTTGCAAACCTTTGGTATTGTACTACCCTGACATATTGTCATACACAATCAAATTACTCTTTGTAGGGACTTAGATATAAGGAATGCAGAGGAAGCAGTCACTCCTGAGCCCTGTTGCTTGAGGGGGCCCAAAGGACCATCTGTTATTTACAAAGACACCAGTATTATATATTACCCTTAATAGGTGGGGGCCCTGTAACAGATTATACAGTGCTGCCCATAATTATTCATTCCCCTTGCAAATTTTGACTTAAAGTTACTTTTATTCAACCAGCAAGTATTTTTTTTGACGGGAAATGACATAGGTGTCTCCCAAAAGATAATAAGACGATGTACTATGTACTTATGTACTATGTTACTATGTTACAAGAGGCATTATTGTGGAAAAATAGCATTTTCTCAGCTTTTAATTACATATGAGCAAAAAGTGTCCTTCTCAATAATCAGAAAAGCCTCTATTGGCTATTACAGCAATCAAACGCTTCCTATAATTGCAGACCAGCTTTTTGCAGGTCTCCACAGGTATTTTTGCCCATTCATCTTTAGCAATGAGCTCCAAATCTTTCAGGTTGGAGGGTCTTCTTGTCATCACCCTAATCTTTAGCTCCCTCCACAGATTCTCAATTGGATTCAAGTCTGGACTCTGGCTGGGCCTCTCCAAAACGTTAATGTTGTTGTCTGCTAACCATTTCTTCCCCACTTTTGCTGTGTGTTTTGGGTCATTGTCATGCTGAAATGTCCACTGGTGCCCAAGGCCAAGTTTCTCTGCAGACTGCCTGATGTTGTCGTTAAAAATCCTCATGTTTTGCTCTTTTTTCATGGTGCCGTTTACTGTGATTAGGTTCCCAGGTCCATTGGCTGAAAAACAACTCCAAAGCATTAGGTTCCCACCACCATGTTTGATAGTAGGGATGGTGTTCTTTGGGTTGAAGGCTTCTTCTTTTTTACACCATCACTTTTTGCTCAAATGTACCGTATTTTTCGCCGTATAAGACGCACTTTCCCCCCCCCCCAAAAGTGGGGGGAAAATAGCAGTGCGTCTTATACGGCGAATGTAGCCGATTTTGCCTAGTTTTCAATGATACACCCGCCGCGATGCCGTGCGGCGGGTGTATCAGCTGTGAGGGAGGAGGGGCTGGGGGCGGCATCTGCATTTATAATGGCAGCGGGGCCCGTGCAGTGACTGTATTCTACTACACGGGCCCCGCTTACTGTATAATCATATCCCTAATAGTTAATTGTTGTGTGCATGTAAAAGCATAATGAGCGATAATGATGAGCGCTGTCAATTACTTACAATTAGAAGCGCTCGCCGTTCGGAGCAGAGAGGAGGGAGGAGGCAGGCCGGGAGGACGGGCGCTGGCAGTGTGAGTCATACGTCACGCGCCTGCGCCGCCCACTTTATGAATGAAGCAGTCGGCATGGGTCCATGATGTATGACACACACTGCCAGCGCCCGTCCTCCCGGCCTGCCTCCTCCCTCCTCTCTGCTCTCTGCTCCGAACGGCGAGCGCTTCTAATTGTAAGTAATACACAGCACTCATTAACGCTCATTATGCTTTTACATGCACACAACAATTAACTATTAGGGATATGATTATACAGTAAGCGGGGCCCGTGTAGTAGAATACAGTCACTGCATGGGCCCCGCTGTCATTATAAATGCAGATGCGACCCCCACCCCCATTATAAAAGCAAATGTGACCCCCACACTTATGGAGGGGATCTGTGGATGACATATAGCATAAGATGCTATATATGTGTCATCCACAGATCCCCCCCATAACTGTCATACACAGATCCTCATAACAGTGCCATCCAGAGAGGATCCCCCATAAGTGTCACCCACAGATCCCCCATAACAGTGCGTCACCCACAGATCCCCCATAACAGTGCGTCACCCACAGATCCCCCATAACAGTGCGTCACCCACAGATCCCCCATAACAGTGCGTCACCCACAGATCCCCCATAACAGTGCGTCACCCACAGATCCCCCATAACAGTGCGTCACCCACAGATCCCCCATAACAGTGCGTCACCCACAGATCCCCCAGAACAGTGCGTCACCCACAGATCCCCCAGAACAGTGCGTCACCCACAGATCCCCCAGAACAGTGCGTCACCCACAGATCCCCCAGAACAGTGCGTCACCCACAGATCCCCCAGAACAGTGCGTCACCCACAGATCCCCCAGAACAGTGCGTCACCCACAGATCCCCCAGAACAGTGCGTCACCCACAGATCCCCCAGAACAGTGCGTCACCCACAGATCCCCCAGAACAGTGCGTCACCCACAGATCCCCCAGAACAGTGCGTCACCCACAGATCCCCCATAACAGATCCCCCATAACAGTGTGTCATCCACAGATCACAATTAGTTCAAAAGCGCACCTTTTGGTTCAAAATATTTTTTTTCTTATTTTCCTCCTCAAAAACCTAGGTGCGTCTTATGGGCCGGTGCGTCTTATAGGGCGAAAATTACGGTAAATAGAAGCTGAGAAATGTTTTTTTTTCCCACAATAATCGTCTTATTATCTTTTGGGAGACACCTACAGTATGTAATTTCCCATCAAAAAATTACTTGCTGGTTGAATTAAAGTAACTTTAAGTCAAAATTTGCCAGGGGTATGAATAATTATGGGCAGCACTGTACCTTGGAGTCGAAGTGATTCAGGTTACAGTTGTAGCTCTTTTGCCATATATGGCTCAGTTAAAGGGATATTCCCATCCGCGACATTGATGGCATATTACTAGGATATACCATCAATGTAAGGGCTCATTCACATGACCGTATGGTTGCCGTGCCCATGCTGTGGACCCAGTAGCTTAAACGGGTCCGCGATCTGCAAGATATGGCAAAAATCGGACATGTCCTGTCTTTTACAGAGTGGAGGCACAGAGTGGAATCAATGGATCTGCATCTGCAGCAGGGAGTTCACACGGCGACCGCACGGTCATGTGGATGAGCCCTAAGATAAGTGTTGGTCCTACCTCTGGGACCTGCTCTTATTTCAAGAACAGGCCCCTCGAAGTGAAGGAAGGAGAACAGCAACACACGCGTTGCCATCCTCAATTCACCGCTGTGTGAGTTCCAAAATTTCCTGAGTGCTGGCTTGGCAATTTCCGGTAGGCCCATAGTACTAAACGCCCTTGTGCAGTTTGCTCTCCATTCATCTTTATGGGATTTCCAAAAATAGGTTATTATTAGAAGTTCCTTAGCGGTGAATGGAGAGGTGGCCGCGCTTGTGCGGCTTGCTCTTCCTTTACTTCTATAGCAATTATGGCAAGAGAGAAAAGGGAGAGGCGCTCATAGGATAGTAAGCGATGATAAGCAGATAAACGAAATGGATTGAATGTGCTCACCTTCGGGTGTTGTGCAAGTGTAAGCACACAACAGGTTAGACACACAATAGGTTGGGAGGGTGGGGGAGGTCCGTGCTGCCGGTACCCGTTCAGTCCCTTTGGATGGAGTTGCCAAAAACTCCTAGGGATTGTTAAGGGCGAGAATAGTGATTTGTGTCTGAAAACACACAATAAGGTACCTCTTTGGCGCACAGGGACGACCACAGTTTCAAGGTTTTTTGGTATAAATACTATTTATTGTTCAGTTGACAACGCGTTTCGGAGTTTATAACTCCTTTTTCAAGTCTAAAGTGAAACAACAAAGAAAAAAGGGGAAGAATTGCCAAAGCCAAAAAAACAACAAAAAATCCACAGAAAGGGCCCCCACACAGTTGGGGGGGGGGGGGGGGAAATATATGCGCATAAAATTATGATGGATAGAATAGAATGCAGTTATAATAAATAAATCAATTTGATTAAAATGACAGCATATAAAAATATATGTATAAAAAATTATATTGCACGTTGAATTTTACACATTCTGGATGGTTGGGGGACCTAGTGCTAGCCCAAACATGAACGCAAAAACCACTTCTATTGGCAAGGACTTAGTGTACTCCAATCTGTCCAATTTGGACCCTGTTTAAGTAAAGTGTATGTATATATATATATGTACATACGCACAAGGATGGTGTAAGGGAGGTATAATGTTAGACCATAATATACAATATACATTGGTATTATACTGATGTAGTAGGACGTGGTGCTTATGTAGTGTAATATGGCGACATAAAATTGTCAAGGAACCATGAACCAGACGTACAACAAGAGATAGTGGAAATAAGAAGGCTTTATTGAAAGTCAAGCCGTAAGGCAAAAGTCCAAGCGGATGGCTAAACCGAAGCAGGGTCTTGCGAAGCCAGAAGTCGGGAACCAGAAGGGTAGTCAGACGAAGCCTGGATCAGGAACCAGCAGGGTAGTCAGACGAGGCCAGGATCAGGAATCAGAAGGGTAGTCAGACGAAGCCAGGATCAGGAACCAGAAGGGTAGTCAGACGAAGCCAGGATCAGGAACCAGAAGCAGCAGCAGTCTTAGAAGCATGTGAACACAGGAGGACCAAGCAGGGAACTGAAGCCACAGACCTCCTATATATGTGAGCTAGGCATCCAGCTCCTCCCAGTGGGAAGGAGAAGCCGCAGGGTGGGAGGCTACAAGAAACCCAGAAACCAAGATGGCCGCCAGCACATGTCAAACGAAGGAGGACAGCAAGAAGGTAAGACCATGACAGTACCTCCCCCTCAAGGGCCCCTCCTCCGCGGAGTAAAGAACGGTTTCTGAGGGAAGCGTGCGTGGAAGGCTCGGAGCAAGGCAGGAGCATGGACATCTGCGGAGGGAACCCAGGAACGCTCCTCTGGACCATAACCACGCCAATGGACCAAAAACTGCACCCGACCGCGGACCAGGCGTGAGTCCAGGATATTGCTCACCTCATACTCCTCACGATTGCCCACTTGGACCGGACGAGGCCGAGGAACCGAGGAAGTGAAACGATTACACACCAGTGGCTTCAACAGGGAGACATGAAACACGTTGGAGATCCGCATGCCAGGAGGAAGCGCGAGGGCATAGGCTACCGGGTTTACCCTGCGAAGCACTCGGAAGGGACCAACAAAGCGAGGCGCCAGCTTGGGAGTGGGCACTCGAAGGTTGAGGTTGCGGGTGGACAACCATACGCGGTCTCCGACCTGGTAGGAAGGAGCGGGCGCTCGTCTGCGATCAGCCTGGAGTCTCTGGCGCTGCGCAGAGACCTCAAGGGACCTCTGGATCTGTACCCAAGAAGCACGTAGGACGGAAAGGTGATCCTCCACAGCCGGAATATCCTGGGGAGAGAATACCTCCGGTAACACGGCAGGTTGGAACCCATAATTGGCCATGAAGGGAGACGTCCCAGAGGAAGAGTTCACCGCAGTGTTCCTGGCAAACTCAGCCCAAGGCAGGAGGTCAACCCAATTGTCCTGGTGATCGGAGACATAGCAACGAAGGAATTGCTCCAAGGCCTGATTGGATCGTTCTGCGGCCCCATTGGACTGAGGGTGGTAGGCCGAGGAGAAAGAGAGATGAATCCCCAACTGGGAGCAAATGGCGCGCCAGAACCTGGACACAAACTGACTCCCCCGATCCGACACAATCTCCTTGGGCAAACCGTGCAACCGGAAGACCTCCCTGGCAAAAATCGAGGCCAACTCTTGTGCAGAGGGTAACTTCTTGAGAGGAACACAGTGGCACATTTTGGAAAACCGATCCACAATCATGAGAATGACCGTATGGCCTCGGGATGCAGGGAGGTCCACAATGAAATCCATCCCCAGGTGTGACCATGGACGCTCCCTGGTGGCTATGGGTTGCAAAAGGCCCAACGGAAGGTACCGAGGGGACTTACTCTGGGCACAAACGGAGCATGCCGCTACATATGCGGCGATGTCGGAACGTAGAGAAGGCCACCAGAACAGACGTGAAACAGCCCAGGACAGCTGATTCTTTCCAGGATGCCCCGCGGCCTTGGAGTTATGGTAGGTTCGCAACAACCGAGTGCGCAACTCCTCAGGCACAAAACATCTGCCGTTGGGTCTCCCAGAGGGAGCACCAGATTGAGCCGCCAAAATCTGCTCACCCAGGGGAGAGGTCAGGCTGGTGCGAATAGCGGCCAGGATCTGATTCGGAGGCATGACTGAAGTCGGAATCGACTCCTCCCCGGACAGCTCGGAGTACTGCCGTGATAAGGCATCCGCTCTGATGTTCTTGGAACCGGGTAGGTAGGAGACCACGTAATTAAAACGTGACAAGAACAGAGCCCATCTGGCCTGACGTGGTGTCAATCTCTTGGCCTCAGAGAGGTAGGTCAGATTCTTGTGGTCCGTCAGGATGAGAACCGGAACCACCGAGCCCTCGAGCAAGTGCCTCCATTCTTTAAGGGCCTGCACGATGGCCAATAACTCCCTGTCACCAATCTGATAGTTGCACTCCGCGGAAGACAGTTTCCGGGAGTAAAACCCACAAGGAAGCAGAGGACCCTCTGGTGTTCTACGCTGAGACAGGAGGGCGCCTACTCCCGTCTCAGACGCGTCCACCTCGAGGACAAAAGGCAACCCAGGGTTGGGATGCGACAGAATCGGAGCCGACACAAAGGCGGACTTTAGAGCCTCAAAAGCTCGGATGGCCTCGAGCGGCCAGACCTGGGGATTACTGCCCTTCCTGGTCAGATCCGTGAGAGGCTTGGCTAGCATGGAAAAGTCCCTGATGAACTTCCGATAATAATTGGCGAAGCCCAAAAAGCGCTGCAGGGCACGAAGCCCACTGGGCTGGGGCCACTGTAAGACAGCCGAAACCTTCTCAGGATCCATGGAGAACCCCTCAGCGGAAATGATGTAACCTAAGAAGGTTACCTGGGATCGGTGAAATTCGCATTTCTCAAGCTTACCGAACAGCTTGTTCTCTCGTAAGCGTTGCAACACTCGTCTGACATCCAGAATGTGGGCCTCCATGGATTCAGAATATACCAAGATGTCATCCAAATAGACCACCACACACTGCTGCAACAGGTCACGGAAAACATTGTTGATGAATTCCTGGAAGACTGCGGGCGCATTGCACAACCCAAAGGGCATAACCAAGGATTCATAATGACCGGTCCTGGTGTTAAACGCGGTCTTCCACTCATCGCCCGCCTTGATCCTTACCAGGTTATATGCCGCCCTCAGGTCGAGTTTGGTAAAGACCGTGACCCCTTTGAGGCGATCGAACAGCTCGGAAATCAAGGGTATCGGGTAAGCGTTCTTGATCGTGATGCGATTGAGACCCCTGTAGTCGATGCAAGGCCTCAACTCACCGCCCTTCTTTTTCACAAAGAAAAATCCAGCCCCTGCCGGGGACGAGGATTTGCAAATGTGTCCGCGTGAAAGCGCCTCCCTCACGTACTCCTCCATGGCCTCATTCTCCGCTACCGACAGTGGATAGACCTTGCCACGAGGAGGAACGGCACCAGATTGTAACTCTATGGCACAATCGTATGGGCGGTGCGGAGGTAGGGCAACCGCACGCACCTTATCGAATACTTCCCGGTACTCCTCGTATTCAGGAGGCAACAGAGAGTCCGAGGAAGTACACAGCAACTTGACAGGCCCATGGATGCAACTAGCCCCACACTGCGGTGACCACGAGAGGATCTCGGCCGATCTCCAATCGAAAGTCGGATTATGCTTCTGGAGCCAGGGGTACCCCAAGACCACCGAGTAGTGTGGAGACGAAATAACCTGGAGACAGACCGACTCTCTGTGAACGGCACCAATGGCCATCCCCACTGGAAGGGTCTCCTGAGTCACGTGTGGCGGCAGAAGGGGTCTGCCGTCTATCGCCTCAAGAGCCAGTGGGGAACCTCGAGGCTGCAGAGGAATGGAATTGGCGGCAGCGAACACACTATCAATGAACAAACCACCAGCACCAGAGTCCACCAACGCCTGGGTCGTCACCGAGCCCCCGACCCAGGAGAGGACAACAGTAATCAGTGGTTTGTCAACACGGGAAACCGGGGACGAGGAGACTCCACCCAAGATCTGCCCCCGACAGGATCTCAGGTGCGAGCGTTTCCCGGACGGTTCGGGCATGCCAACCGAAAATGCCCACCGAGACCACAGTACATGCATCGGCCCTCGCGTCTCCGGAGTACCCTCTCCCCCTCGGACAGGCGAGCAAACCCCAGCTGCATGGGTTCACCCCCAGACAAGTCATCCCCAGGAGGCGTGGGAGGAGAGGGAGGCACGGGTGGGACAGCAAACGTAGGCGCCAATCTGTTAGAAGACCTCCGCAGGCTCTCCTTAAAGGAAGGTCTCTCCCTGAGTCTGGTGTCAATCAAAATCAGGAAAGAAATAAGGGACTCGAGCTCCACTGGTAGGTCCTTAGCTGCAACCTCATCCTTCAAGGCATCCGAGAGACCATGAGAGAAAGCAGCGACCAGAGCCTCATTATTCCAGCCCACCTCTGCTGCCAGGGTACGAAACTCAATGGCGTATTCAGCTACAGATCGTGAACCCTGTCTGATGGACATAAGGAGCTTCGCAGCAGAGGCAGCACGAGCCGGCACATCGAATACCTTCCGAAGAGAAGCAACAAAACCGGAAAACTCGGCAACCACCGGATTGTTGTTCTCCCATAAAGGGCTGGCCCAGGCCAAGGCCTTGTCCGAGAGCAGCGAGATCAAGAAGCCCACCTTTGATCTCTCAGTAGGAAAGGCATGTGGCAGCAACTCGAAATAAATGCCCACCTGGTTAAGGAAACCTCGGCACTGAGTTGGCTCTCCCCCAAAGCGCTGTGGAAGGGGGGCAGAACCGGTCATACCCCGAAACACCGCAGGCGCAGCAACAGGTGTCGGGGTAGACTCTGGCGCAACAACCGGAGCGGCAGTAGGAGCGGGCCCAGGAGCAACAACCGACCCATCGGCAACGGAAGCTAAATGAGCCGTGCGTTCAAGCAGGGTTTGCAACGCCACAGCGAACCGACCCAACAGGTGATCCTGCTGATCAAGTCTGGCAACCAGCGTAGGTAGCGAGGATGGCCCTGTACCGTCAGAATTCATGGCTTGGTCCTAATGTCAAGGAACCATGAACCAGACGTACAACAAGAGATAGTGGAAATAAGAAGGCTTTATTGAAAGTCAAGCCGTAAGGCAAAAGTCCAAGCGGATGGCTAAACCGAAGCAGGGTCTTGCGAAGCCAGAAGTCGGGAACCAGAAGGGTAGTCAGACGAAGCCTGGATCAGGAACCAGCAGGGTAGTCAGACGAGGCCAGGATCAGGAACCAGAAGGGTAGTCGGACGAAGCCAGGATCAGGAACCAGAAGGGTAGTCAGACGAAGCCAGGATCAGGAACCAGAAGCAGCAGCAGTCTTAGAAGCATGTGAACACAGGAGGACCAAGCAGGGAACTGAAGCCACAGACCTCCTATATATGTGAGCTAGGCATCCAGCTCCTCCCAGTGGGAAGGAGAAGCCGCAGGGTGGGAGGCTACAAGAAACCCAGAAACCAAGATGGCCGCCAGCACATGTCAAACGAAGGAGGACAGCAAGAAGGTAAGACCATGACAAAAATGGAGTGTGATGGATAGATTGTTGAGAAATTAATTACGGTAGTCTAGTCTCTGCTTATAGTTAATCCTTTTATTTTTATTGGGGAACAGGAGGAAAGTATAGGGTTTACCTTATGGGCGCCAACAGCAAAGGGCAACAGGCAAAAGGTGGCCGGGTGGCTACAGGAGGAAGAAGGATAAATAAAAAATAAATAAATGATAATAACATAATTGAATAAAAGGCCCAATGTCTGAATGTGTAAAGAGAGATGAGGATAAGCTGCAGAGGGAAGTGACAATGAAGCTCTGCAGGGCTGTTGGACGGCTTAATAAATGATTAATAAATAATAAATAAATGAATAAAAAGGCCCAATGTCTAAATGTATAAAGAGAGTTGAAGAAAAGCTGCAGAGGAAAGTGACATTGAAGTTCTACAGGGCTATTGGATGGCTTACCTGCGGACTCCTTCTGATGTGTGCTGCTGCTGTGTCTGGCGTCGCTCACCATGTGTCTGGGAGCGCGCGCTTCTAAAGCTATACTTCTATGGGACTTCTGAAAATAGCCAAGCGCTCTCGTCCAGCTGTTTTCAGATTTCCCACTGCAGTGAACGGAGGGTGGCTGCACATGAGCGTATGTGCTCTCCTTCACTTTGGGGGCTTCGTCCTGGAGATAGGAGCAGGCACATAGCTGACATTGATGGCATATCCTAGCACAGAGGTGGGGAACCTTTTTGCTGCCGACGGCCATTTGGCTATTGGTAACATCATTCGTGGGCCATACAAAATTCTCAACTTAAAAATTTCACTACTATATTTGGTCAAACATATCATTGACTTAGGGGTAAGTAACAGAAATTGCGCTTCAATTTAAAAAAATCTAGAGCACTGTATTTTTGCAGCACAAATTGGTGCATGCACTATATATATTACATATAGTACAGGTGCCATTTTGACCAAGCATCGCAGTCTAACTTTTAAGTTCAGAATGTTATTTTATGTTATACAGTGAATATAAAAAGTCTACACACCCCTGTTAAAATGTCAGGTTTCTGTGATGTAAAAAAATGAGACAAAGATAAATCATTTCAGAACTTTTTCCACCTTTATTGTGACCTATAAACTGTACCGCTCATACTGTGACCTGACAGCACACAGTGTCAGATCGTAGTGCGTGCCTCCGTGCACTATGTCCGGATGCTGTATATGTCAGGACACAGAGCGGGGCCGGAAGAAGACCAGGGAAGGTGAGTACGGCCGGTGCAGTGCTGTTCTCACCTTCCTCTGCCTCCCGCATGCTAATGACCGCTTCCACAATGGAAGGGATCATTAGCATTTTCACTATATGCTCTGTCAGGGGGTCGGGAGCCACATAAATTGAGGTTCCCCACCCCTGTCCTAGCAATATGCTAAAAGTATGAAAGATGGTAAAAAGGGTAAAGGGAAACTGCATGGGTAGTTGTCACTCAGCATCTCTTGTCTAGAAGCCAATGAGAAAGCAGTGCTATATATGTGCCCCCCTCCACAGATCATTACATTATTCCATTGACCGCCTACTGACCCCTTAATTCCCCAGATTATTACATAACATGACGTAAGCTCCAGTAATTATTCAATAACATGGTTCACTTCACTGTGGTCGGTGATGATACATTATTAATTACATCTTGGCTGTCATCTCCAATGACTTCTGAAAGTTGGATGGAAATTATTTTAACAGAGAAGTCCTTAATCTTCTGAAATCTTGGAGAAAAAAAATCATGCTTTGGGCGACATAAAAAATGGAGACCAGAAGTGCTCTGCTGTACTGTATCCTAGACCGGGAAATAGGTCAGCAAAGAGTGCTTTTCTATCAGGAATCAAGAAGGATGTGAAGGAAACTACATCTCCAAAGTAAATATGTTAAGCCTAGTCCTTAAAAAGATCTGCTGTTTTTTTTATATATTTTTTTTATTATGTAAGTCCTTTTGATCCCAGGAAATCTCAGTAAGCACTAACAACTATAAAAATAGGTTTTGTAATGTATTATGTAAGCAGCTAAAATATCAAACTACAGTTTGACCTAAAAGACTTTCTGAGAATATGTGTCCAGTATCTACATTTCTGCCCATACAGATCCATAGTCTTAACCAGCAGTGTTATATTGGTTAGACGTCACATAGGGAAGAAAGTCAAACTGAGAGTGGCCATTTAGAATACCAGAAGATCCCCCGGAGAGCCTCTATTTAAGATATAAAAAGGGCCCTAAAGGTTCAGCAGAAGACAACCTCAATGACATGCCTCTAGACATTATTTCTGATGATAAAATTCACAATTAACATGTTAGATCTCATTGATGATGAGCCCTGTGTGTACAATGGTAATATCAAAAATTACCACACATGGACTTGCATATGTTCTGTATAGATGGGGGGTGGACCTCAGAATCATATCCTCTGTTGGGGACAAGAAATACATGTACAGCGGATGTCACCTCTTTACAGATGGCGCCTGCTCTGGAATGAAGCAAGCTCCTTAGTCGCCGGGTGCCTGCTGTTTCATACAGCAAACACCCGGAGCTCATGTCTGCAATCGTCAATAACGCCGATCACAGACATTTCACCTCTGCTGGCTGGAACGACTCCCTCTAGCGGTGATCAGGGAAGCCGTTCATTGCTTATGGCAGGTCCTGTCCTTCTGAAGGATTTGAGGCTGCTACAGCTATGTTCCTATGGAGACTCCATAGAAACCTAGCAAATTGCTAATTCATTGGAGTCTATGAGAAAAGTGATTGAATGATTGCATGTTCAAGTTCCCTAGGGAAACTTTTAAGAAGTGTAAAAAAAATAAATATATATATATATATATATATATACATTTTTTAAGCTTTTACAAATATAAAAATTCAAATCACCCGCCATTCCCCATGATAAAAATAAACAATAAAAATATATCATTAACATTGCCATGTCCCAAAACGCCCATACTATACTGTAATAAGAACATCACTTGCGTGACGCTTTGAGTTCCGATCTCTACTGCTAGTTTTGCCTACAGAGCATTGACTGGAAATGTGATATCACCACAGCCCTGAAGGAGTATTCACAGAAACTATATACAACATGGTTCTGGTGGAATATGAAATTATAATATTTGATATTAACTGGAAAGGAAAGCTAAGCTTCAACCAGACCTTATTTGTAATATTTCCTTTTGGTTTCTTAAGGAGTAAAGTGTGAGGTTCTCCTTCAGGGTTGGGAAATTGAGCCAAACTGTTCACACTGTGCTGATTTCCAGCAGAAGGATTTCATAGAGAGGGACATTATATCTGAAAGCAGATTAAGTTGCAACCGGAGGGCCTTCATAATGCTGTTTGGCAGTTGTGGAATCTTCTTACAGACTTGTAGAAATAAAGGAATATGAGCCTCTAGAAGCAACTGACGCACCCTCTGCACTTGTATTGACTTTAGGAGAAGTCAGGGCCAGACATGATCACACTTACACTGCTTGGCCCTGTCAAAGTGGAGGCAGTTGAGCTGAGCCTCTAGGAGTAATGACAACGCCCCTGTTGCTCCTAGAGGCTCAGTTACATATATAAAACATCATTTTTCTCAGCAATGTGAGCACTTATGAACATGGGACCAACACAGATGCCTTCAGCTTTCAAGTGCACAATCAAAAGATCAGTCAGTTTTATATTGTAAAAATCTGCGATCTGAGATCGTTATGTGTAAAATGCCGGTCTTGATGAATGTCCCCCTTAGTCTCTAACCTAGTTGCATGTTATGTAATTCCACCAACTGAAATTTTTGGCTACTACATAGCACAGTTATGTGTTCACCATGTGGCTCTTGCTTATTATACATATTCCACATTTGTCTCCACTCTTCCACACAGACACAGATCTAAATGCAGAGCCAGCTAGTCAGCCTATTGTTGGCTCTTTCAGCTCCTCTTGTTCTATCCTTTACTTAGCTTAGTTTTTTTTTAAAACAAACATAAATCGCCCCCCTCCCGATGATGTGCCAAGTGGCAGCAGTGTCTGCTTATCCCTCATTCCATCCGTAGTTTTAAACCTACCTTCCATAACCTCCATTTATTTGGAACCTAGGGTGGTCATGGTAGAATTGGTGTCCATTCTAGTTCTCTGTGGTTACTTGAACGGAGTCATATTGCTATTGATGGCATATTACTAGCAGGTCTGATAGGTGGGGGTTTAACAGCTGTGACCCTTGTTGATGACTAGGGTGAAGTGGCAAAACCACCCTTTTGGCTTCTCTTGCCTTTACTCACTTTCCAGTTTGGCTCATTATCATCAATGACCAACCATGCTTCTTCCCAAAAAGTTGAGCCAGGGGCTTCCTAACCGCCTTGTTCCATTTTATTTTATTATAGCATTTGCCAAGTATGGTATATACAAGATCATTTTGTGGTATATTTTACTTCATTAATTATGGCTTTTATACATTTTTATATATCCTATATCTTATTTGCCTACAGTTTTTCCTTCCTTGAACTGCTTAAAGGACCTAAACCACAAGTCTGTCTGAGCCAGATAGTAGTCATTAGAGGGCCATTAGAGAGTCATTATACTGGCCACACCTGTAATATTAACATCTCTTTTTTTACGATTTAGGCCTTGTGTACACATCATAGCTTTCTGCAGGAGAGTGTACATCTGCTGTATACAGAGATATTAATAATTCTCTAGTAGACAATGCCGGGATTAGAGGCACAGAGGGTACAGTAGATCCTATGGATGTCCTGTTGCCACAAGGCTGTATGGGGCCTTTATACCTCCATGAGCTGGAGGTGTTTAATGTACAAACTTTAGGTTTATTGCTCCTTTAACATACATGTATTATTTATTGCTAAGGATTATTCCACCCAAGACATGAATTCAGTCGGTGAAGTGATAGTATCTTACAACAGGTAATGCTCTAATGGTCTGAGAAGAATATCTCATGTTGTGCTTGGTCAGGTGGCTTCATACCAACTTAGTGTTGTCATGAGACCTTGGCAACGAGCAGCCTTTAGACAAAAGCCGTCCTGCAATGAGATTTTTTATTTATATTGTAATTACTTCTCTAAATTTATTAACTCCATGCGTCTTTTAGGGTGGAGGCGCCTCTTAAGGTGTAATTTATGAGGACTTGTCATAACTTCAAAGTTTCTTTTGTTTCTTTGCTTCCAGGATGGTGGTTCAGGTGTGGTTGTACTTCTACTGCATCTGTCTTTGGCGTTGTCTGAAGTTCATTCTGAGAAAGCTGACCGGAAGGTGTGAGCTGCAGAGAATCTGCTACAAGAACAAGCCTGGTGCTGGACGGACCTTAAAATTGGGTAAATGTCTGCTGTATACATTATATAGAGAAACCTGAGATGATTGCCTAAATTTGCATTGAAATGTGCTCTTCTAGAAGGGTGTTCTTCTCAAAGAAGATGGCAATTCTGCATAATATACGGTGGAAATCTGGTCAGTATAGAGGCGGTCTTCTCAAAAAAATGCTTATGTTTTGTTACATTGTCACATTCTATTTGTGAGATATTGTGAGATCCACCATCTACGATCTTAATCCAGTGTTCATAGGATCTGATAGGTTTTGGATTATATATTAGATGGTTGTAGAAAGCTATTTGAAGTTCATGTACAAGGGTAGAGGACCTTCAGGAGGAAAAAACAAATTAAAACTTTATTACATCATGGGTAAAAATTCCAATAACTGCAAGAGGCCATGCAAGTTCAGTGTATGGCGTTGTGAAGACCCCATCCACCACCACAAGGCATAAGTCACCTTTGTTTGACTTGATAACTATATACAGCCTATGTTCTTTCATTGAATTGAGCATCTTGTAAAAATTGGGGCATTGTTTGGCAGAATTTGTTAATGCGGCTAGAAACATCAGTAGTTCATGGCTTGTCAAATGCGTTATAACTTCATAAACTTGTCAAAATGTCATGCTCTCTTGCTATACTTTAGGTTTCATGATACTTAAAGGGGTTTTCCGGGATTATGATCTTCAGAATAGGTCATTAGTATCAGATCGTCAGGGGTCCAACTCCCGCTAAGCAGCTGTTTGAAGAGGCTGCTGTGCTCCGTGAATGCTTAGGCGTCTTTGTAGGCCATATGACAACACGCTCATGGGTCATATGGCCTGGGGGCAGCCCATGCAAGTGAATGAGTTGGGCTGCAATACCAAGCACAGCCGCTATCAAATGGACTGTACCGTGCCGCAGTGCTCACCTCAGACCCCAGCTAAGTCAGACCCCAGCTCATTTCGTATTGATGACTTATCCTGAGGAAAAATCCTGGACTTCCCCCTTAACAGTACAGAAGACCACAGTGCATTGTTGATGACCAGAGCTGCCAGTTTCTGCCACCATTCATCTGGTAGGATCTTTCAGAAGTAGAAGGCATCATCGGAGCTGGCCCTAGAGGTGTGCGACCTTGTACTAAGAAATATGGGCTGTGTACAGTATTAGGTTAGCAACATGTCATAGGTTGACTACACAATGACTAGTGAGCCAACGTACAGTATTGTGAGTTGGTTTCTTTGATCTGCCAATACTTACTGTGCAAATGCCTTAGGAAATGCCTGTGCAAAAAATCCCTATTGCATTGAATAAAGTGCTTTTTAGGAATCTAACTGGTACACTGTGATTTAATTTTTGCAGAATCTTCCTTGAAGTCATCAAAAAGTAAGGTGAGTTTTATCCTTCTGCTTGCAAAAGTTCATACTAAGCTAGATATCCCACTAGGGTCCGCCATTTTTTTAATTTATTGGAGATGACCTTGTGACAAACTATTTTTTACTCTAAAGTGTATTTTCAACATTTACCCCAGCTCCCATTCCTCCTTGATTATTATTATTTTTTTTTTTATGTAACAAAGCAACCTTAATTGAATATTCTCAGGGAGTAATAAAAGGTATATTTTAGTTAGGGATTATTTTTATTTATTTTTTTTCAAATGTACCTAATTTTTAGTTTTCTCTTATCCCCCCCCATGCTTGAATTCTACTTCCTGGTTTGTCATGTGACTGCAGCCCCATCATGCCTTAGGGCAGTGAGATGTGTTCTGACATCAGCAGATTATGTAACACTAACCACACCATCTTGTTCTTTCCCATGATGCTTCCTACGTCCTACATTACAAGGCTCCAATGCAGGGCATAACCTACAGCAACTCAATATCCATAAAAATCCAGGCCTGAAAACAGGACTTGCCACAGGGTACAGTGGTAGGCTATTAACTTTAGAGTAAGGCAGTTTTAATAAATGATGGTATTTCGAGATGATATCTGTTGAGCGGAATACATTTTTATTAATGGCACAACCCCTTTTAAATATTCACCTATGACACCAAATTCTGAGCTGATTCATTTCTTAATATATTTTTATACGGTCAGTGCTCTGTTTTTCTTGATGGAGCTTCAAATCCCCTGTAGAAACAAAGGGGCAAATATATTGTGTACAGTGTTTCATACATCAGTCTTAAAGAGTAACTAATCCTTTGATACAATTTTTAATATGTTGTCCCTAATGCCCTAATAAAACTATTTCTAATATACTTTATTAATCAATTTTCTACTTTTATGACAGTTTTACTTCCCTAAAGTGCACCATTCACTGTGCTCTTAAAAAGTTCTCCGTACACCGCAGACAGCTCAGCAGTGTACGGAGTACACAGTTTATCAATGGGGCCGCAGCAGCGCTGTGAGCTCATATTGCTGCTCCTGCCCGTGCCGCCCCTCCCTGGAGGATTACTAATTCCTGGCATAGCACATGGGTACTCTGTGCCCATGTACTATGCCAGGATTAGCTGAGCGGAGCCGGATCCTGCTTCTGCCTGCTCCGCTAAGCTAGGAGAACTGCATGTAAGCACTTAAAGGGAACCTGTCACCGGGATTTTGTGTATAGAGCTGAGGACATGGGTTGCTAGATGACCGCTAGCACATCCGCAATACCCAGTCCCCATAGCTCTGTGTGCTTTTATTGTGTCAAAAAAACGATTTGATACATATGCAAATTAACCTGAGATGAGTCCTGTCCCTGACTCATCTCATGTACAGGACTCATCTCAGGTTAATTTGCATATGTATCAAATCGTTTTTTTTACACAATAAAAGCACAGAGAGCTATGGGGACTGGGTATTGCGGATGTGCTAGTGGCCATCTAGCAACCCATGTCCTTAGCTCTATACACAAAATCCCGGTGACAGGTTCCCTTTAACTTATCGGAGCAGGCAGAAGCAGGAGTTCTGTGTTTTTTATTGGCAAATTCTCATAAAGTATGTCCCCCAGGGGATTATAATGGGGACATTTTCTCTTTATATATTGTGGGAATTAGCTCTGTAGCGTTAAGCAAAATGAAACAAAAACAAAATAAACCTATAGGCTTTGCATTCAGAACCAAAAACACAAATCAACCGCTGCTCAGCAGAGCGCTAACTAAACATATATGTGTCACCACCAGACATCTGAGAAGCTCTCACAGATGCCTTTCAGAACCTCCTCCTTGAGCTTCCTTTGTTTTGGTTTTCAGTTCCTCATCTCGTTAGCCTCTCTCAGCTGTCATGTAGTTGGACTGATTGCATCCCTTTAAATTCCTCCCCATAATGCATTAGTGTGCGGTTTATACAACTTCCTGGAGTGTGTGTGCATGCTGATCCTATTTCCCAGTCTTCTACAAGATGAGTGTTGTACATTCATTTGTGATTTTCTGTTTACTGGATCCCAGGTGACCCTGACTCCCTCCGTGTCTAGTGTAGGGAGCCGGTGGTCGTGTCCCCTCACTATTATAGGGTGTTCAGGTGTTATACAGTCGAGGTACGAGGATATGCGATCATCTACCATTGGGGTGTTCGCATAGGCTGAGCAGTCAGGGAGAGTGCCAGGTCTTATGCAGGGGTCTCCCTTTTTGTTCCTTAGTTTTGGATCCAGTGAGTCATTTTGTATTGTCTTGTTTCCTGTACACCTTCCGTGACAATACGTTTCACTGACTATACAAGTGGCTTACTAATGACCACTTGAACAAAATTACATTAACATGTGTTACCTCACAAAAGGCGTAAATGTCCATTTTGAGACTAGCAACCTCAGTAACAGTCTCTTCAGACAGGTTCTGTCTCCTCGGATAGCTTTCTTGCGCACCTTGAACCCACGTTATATATCTTATTAATCAGCTGGACTGTTACAAAGAAAACTTGTACTGGCCAGGAAGGGAATGACAGGCCCTACTACCAACTTGCCCATCTTTCCATAAAAATCCAGGCCTGAAGACAAACTAGTCTTTGGATACTCAGCCTTCCTGGGTTCCTTATACCTAATGCAGCTTTCCTTGGTAGAGATATATACTTCCTGGAGCCTAGTACACATATGAGGGGAATTTTAGGGAAATACAGTATAAAGACCCCCAATCACTCTTCCTGTTACTGTCTCAGAATACATATTTTTTAGTTTTCCACTGTAAGGGTATTCTTACACGTGGTGGAATTGCTATGGACTTTCCGCAATAGGTTTGTGAGCGGAAAATCCACAGCATTTTACAGTAACAGCATGGTCGATGAAATTTTAATTAATTTCATCCACACGCCGCAGTCCTCATGGATTATGTGTGGAGGTTCACCCACGGTGGTTCTTTTTAATCTTTTTTTTTATCCTTGCAAAAAAATACTATACAGATAAGGGTCCATTCACACGTCCGCAAAATGGGTCCGTTCCGCAATGTTGCATTCATTTTTAATGGGGCCTGTAAGGGATCGTCTCTTTTCAGGGGATCACACTCACAGATATCTCACCAGACAACGGATTTTCATGTCCAAACTGTGCATTTATTTTGACAGTCTTCTTATAAAGGATAGTCCAGTTATACATCACTGGGTGGGGTGAGGTTCCCGCACCGCCAACACTTAAAACACAAATAAACTCCTGCCCGTCTAGGCGCTACCTAAACAAAATACGTCCCTACCTCACTCATAGAGCTCAGTTCACACATGGACATTATATGCGGCTTTCCTCAGCCAACATCAATACTGCAGCCTCCAGGCTACGGCAACTCCAGTACCTTTTGGGGGAGTGTGGCCCAGTAGTCATTCAGATGCTGGGCGTACAACACTCGTTCTCTAGGTGTCGCTAGGTCCTCCAATCCTCAGGCTATTCAAAGCCTTGTGGCCCCTCAGTCCTCCTGACTGAGACCACACACAGAGCCTCTGCTTTACAAAACAGTCTCGCTCTCCCTCCTCAGACTGACCTACTCTGAGGCGCTTTTATCAGCATGATTACAGCAGGCCTCACCTGCGATCACCTCAGGTAGAAAGGAAAACCCGTACTGGAAGGGTGTGGACTGGGAACTCCCTCTACCAAGCCTAGCCACCAGTCCAAGTAAAATCCAGCTCAGAAATGGTATACAGAAATGTCTCAGCAAACTATGCTTTGCTGAGACTACTGCCACTCTCTGCATTTTATCTGTCTCGCCCATCTGAGGTACCTGAAGTGGGACAATACACCTTCCAGCACTGTTCACATTACCACAGGCCGCATAAGATGCGGACAGCACACAGTGTGCTGTCCACATCCGCACTTCCATTCCGCATCCGCACTTCCGTTCCGCAAAAAAATAGAACATGTTGTATTCTTGTCCTTAGACACGGACAAAAAAAGGCATTTCTATTAAAATGCGGAACGCACATGGCCGGTGTCCATGCTTTTCGGATCCACAATTTGCGGTACCGCAAAACACTTGCGGACGTGTGAATGGACCCTTAGACTCTTCTCAGCATACACAAAAGGATTAGTGAGTAGTGTTGAGCGAACGTGTGTTTTAAGTTCGGCGTCTAAAGTTCGGGTTCGGGTTATCGAAGTATCCTGTTATGGATTCCGCTACCCCGGACCATAATGGAATTTAGAATCCATAACGGGATACTTCGATAACCTGAACTCGAACTTTAGACGCCGAACTTAAAACACAAGTTCGCTCAACACTATTAGTGAGCATTTCCGCTCTGTAACCTCAGGACACGGAGCCACACGTATGATTGACCATGTAAGACAGACTCATGATTCAGACCCTGCGGTATTGCGGCTCGCTGGCCTGCTGAAAATAGAGTCACTTTCAACAGGTGGCGATCTAAAGAAAGAACTTCTGAGCAGGGAAGCCAGGTTAATAATGAAGACCAATGCCTCAGGACCTCTGGGCTTTAGTGACAGAGTAGATATGAGTGTATTTTTGTAACTAGCACATTTGTAATTGTAATTGCATTTTGTGATTGGTGACTCTTGATGAGACAATTGTGGGCCATCCAAAAGGCAGTCGCTCACCTGTCTCATCGGGAGGGCTTGAAAAAGCATGAAGCTGCACGAAACGGCTGTTGCCTTGTGCCTATATCGCGTCCTGTACCTGCTGTTTTTAATAGAACCATAAAGATGGATGTTTTAACTGTGAGTGGCACATGTCTTGGACATTTGGTGTCTTGAACTTGGAGTATATTTATGCTGTGCACACGACAACCTCTTACTCGGATTACACTTGTGTGTCCAAACTCAGTTTTGTGGCTGCGACATGGCTCAGAAGTGCCGGCTATATGCTTTACTTTCATTTGGAGAGCTTCATTTAAAAGGGTTGTCCGTGTTCAGACCTGAACCCTGACACAACCGGATCTGCACTCATTCACCATGAATGAGTGGAGCATTGGAGCTTTTCATGCTCCGATGCTCCCCCTTGCCCTGCGCTGAATCGCGCAGGGCAAGGGAATTTTCATGAGATCCGGTGACATACCGTGCTCTCCATGGGTAAGCTAGACAGAGGCTTCCTCCTAGAAGTGAGCACGGTGATGTCACCGGCACTGTATTTACAGGCTAGGGCAGCACTAAAGACCTCCAATCAGAGTCGGTGATATCTCTGGGATCACTGCTAGGCGGGAGCCCCCGCCTAGCAGTGTCTAAATGTAAACAAACAGGGAGAGCATCGGAGCATGAAATGTTCATGGTGAATGAAGTGCAGATCGGGTTGTGTCTGGGTTCAGCTCTGAACCCCAACAAACCCTTTTAAACCTGCAACATGTCCATTGTGGTTGGGGGATTTCACCCTTTGCAATCCAGAGTGTGAAATCAGTGAAAAATCTACATTTTATGTCCCATGTGGATGTACCATGACTGAGGCAATTATAGGAAGTCATTTGGAGTACTGATCTGGGTCTGCTAAGACCTAGCAGGTCTGCCATGCTAGGGGCATATAGAGATTAAATGATCACCGAGTCTATAAGAGCTTTCAGCTTTGTATGGCCAGAAAAAGGTCTAACAAGTAATCAATTATGTTTATTCATCTGATGCCCAATAAATTGAAAGCAAGCTGAAAACCACGCTATGTGTAAAACTGCTGCAAAACCCCATATACAGTATTTATGTGCGGTTTTACTGCAGTGCACTTCAGTTATAGCTTTCTGCCGCACCATTCCACATCGAGTAATTACATCCCAATTTCTGGAGAGCCCTTTCATCAATCCCAACGTCTACTATTCATTAGAGAGAGTTGTGTGCACTGTATTAACCCCTCTCTATGCCCGCACTGTTATGTACGCATTACCGCACAATTAATGCTTTGTTTGACCATAGACCACATGGTAGCGTTCAAGCTGATTTCTCAGGCCGTCACTGTGCAAGACAAGGTGTTAAGCCCTCGAGATTAGTTTCTCTCGCAGCAACAGGAAAGCTGATTATCCCCTGATGACATTGCCAAGTGTCTTGGAAATCTACAGAAGTGATTTTATTACTGAAAAATAATGAATTGATTGGTGATTAGGCTGTGTTGTGCAGTGGGGCCTAAGGTTGGGGGAGATGCCTGGTTTATATCCGCACCCATATACCTTTATAGGCCCATACTGTACCTCAGTGTGTCTTCAATTTCACGCTTGGTCATTTTGAAAAAAAACTTGTGCCGTATTCCATCAGATGCTGTATTATGGCGGTATTATTCCCTAGAACAAGCACAGTGCCATACAGTGGCCACCACACAAGCTTCATACAGACAGTTTTGCTGTATGCATCAGGCCTGACACTGGACTGCTGGTTTTAGGGATTACAAATCAAAATGAAGTTTGATTTTAAAATGTCATTGATGTTTAAAAATGACTGAAAGATACTAAATCTGCTAAACTGTGACCTCTGGATGTCTAGTCCGGATCGCCCCACTCACCATGGGTCTGGGATCCCAGTTCCCGGTGCAAGCCAATTATTGCACCCCCTGCCGTGTGGACATGCCCCTTCCTATAGAACCACGCCTCACAGTATACCAAGACCAACATTAACAATAATAGCACTATACTAAGGCCAAATAATACCGCTACACTGTGACCACCATACTATCAGATTGGTGCCACCATACCTATATTGAATAAAAACACTATACCAAATCCAACATTACCATGAAATAACACTACATAAGAGACAAATAGTATTGCCAAGACCTAAACACGTATTACCAACACCTAGGTACCATCGAAGCCAGTCCCAGTCAGAAATACTTCCTATTTAGGCCCCTACAGTAATAATCCATTCCCCATTTAGGCTTTATGCCCCCAGCTCCACTGAGTAGCACTGTATTCACATCTATAAAAATCACGTGTTGATCACGGCACTCTATCTGAGGCTGATAGGTTTAGGGTGCACGTCTAGGTGCGTTCCTTGCTCCACCTCGCGGAACTAGTAAATATTTCAAATAATTTAGACAGCACTCCAGTATGCGGTTAATGCTATTTATTTGCCGGACATAAGGGTCCTTTTTTTAGGAACTGAGGCAACGTTTCGGGCAAAAACACATGCCCTTCATCAGGCTAGTTGCGTGCATGGATGCATGGAGGGCCGGCACTCCATGCATCCATGCACGCAACTAGCCTGATGAAGGGCATGTGTTTTTGCCCGAAACGTTGCCTCAGTTCCTAAAAAAAGGACCCTTATGTCCGGCAAATAAAAAGCATTAACCGCATACTGGAGTGCTGTCTAAACTGTATTCACATCTAGGCCTCAGCCTGTCCGGTGTCCGCACCCAGGTTTAGGCCGGCCTGTGGCCTACGAGAGTGAATGGTGGGGCGGGGAGCGGTTAATTTGTCCTTTGCCTCTTTGCAATTTCGTGCCTGGGCCTAGCACCTCTCTGCCCCCCCGCCAAGTTACATCACTGCCCGTCACATTTTAAGGCAACCTAGTGACAATTCAGACTACACTGCCGAAGAGCTGTACCACAACCAGCTTCATTTTTTTTTTTCCTGCAGTAACTCTTTTTTTGGCATTAAACCCCCAACAGCTAAAGTATATTACAAATTTGCTTTTTTTTTTTGCGTACCCCCCAAGTGTCCCTCTTTGCTTTTTAAATGACCCTCTTTGTGACCTACAAAAAAAATTGTATTAATAAACATATTACACTGCTCCAGAAAGTGTCTGGTTCCTACCTGTATATTAGACCTCACCTCATATATTTTTATTTTTTTCAAATTTTCATTATTTGGTGCAATTTTGACATTAATCAGGTGTCTATAATCAGATAATTTTGTCTATAATCAGATGATTTTTGCACTAAGATTTAAAGGCGTATTCTAGGGCAAGAAAAAAGCTGTCCCAGGAGATGCACATGCACACAACCCCCCCCCCCCCCTCAGAACTCATAACTATGCCCGCCGCAGCAGTACTGATGGTGCCGGGTACCTGCTAATGTCTCGATATGGCAGGCAATGGCTGTGAATGCTGCTCAGTACAATCTCTGGCGGCAGCCATGACCCACCTCAGCCAATGATTAGATCTTTCATGTAATGAGCTGTTAGTGTCCCACTCTGACCGTCCAAAAAGTTTGAGGGTGCATGTGTTTAGATCAGGGATGCTCAACCTGCGGCCATCCAGCAGTTTCAAAACTACAACTCCCAGAATGCCCTAGTAGCTGTAGGCTGCCCAGGCATGCTGGGAATTGTAGTTTTGCAACAGCTGGAGGGCCGCAGGTTGGGCATCCCTGGTTTAGATGAATCTGGGAGAACATACCTCTATAGGAGTCTGTATGAGTCAGATGGCGGTACAGTACAGCCCCATAAACACTTGTAGGTACCCATGTATGGCTTTGTACACAGCCATGGCATTTCCATGTGCATGAGGCCTTTCAATAAGACAACCTTCCATAGCACAGTGGATGTGTCCGCAGATACAAGTGCCTGTTCAGAATATACAGATCTGGGTTACAAGAGCTGTATATCAGAATGACTGGCAGACATTGGCGGTCATATAATAAGTCTCGTGTTGTATCCTAGCTCCTGCAGTCGGCAGTCGCAGTGCACCCCGATGCCATTGAAAAAAACATAGAAGATATCCTGACGCTGAAGAAAGTGAATGTGGACAGCAACCCGCAGTAAGACATCTTTATACTATCAGCGCTGAGAGGTTATTTTCCTAGGACAGACAGGTCATGTCACATAAAGGAGACAGAGCAGTGATTTCAGTTCATTTCTGTCATATACTGTATATCCAATCTGTTTACCGATTGTACACATGGAATGAGAGGCCGGGCCTAAAACTAACGAAGAGAAAAAAGAGGTATAAAACAGACCTTATGGGTGTATACCAGAGGGACTGTCTAATAAGGCCTCCTGCACACGGCCGTTTTTTTTTTTTCCCGTTTACTCGCCGTTTTTTGCGTTCCGTATACGGTCCGTATACGGAACCATTCATTTCAATGGTTCCGCAAAAAAAACGGAATGTACTCCATATGCATTCCATTTCCGTATTTCCGTTTTTCCGTTCTGTTTTAACATAGAACATGTCCTATTATTGCCCGCAAATCACGGTCCGTGGCTCCATTCAAGTCAATGGATCCGCAAAAAAAAGGAACACATACGGAAATGCATCCGTATGTCTTCCGTTCCGTTTTTTCCTGAACCATCTATTGAAAATGTTATGGCCAGCCCAATTTTATCTATGTAATTACTGTATACTGTATATGCCATACGGAAAAACGAAACGGAAACACAACGGAAACAAAAAACGGAACAACGGATCCATGAAAAACGGACTGCAAAACACTGAAAAAGCCATACGGTCGTGTGCAATAGGCCTAAAGGGAAGCCTCCGCCTAGCAGTGTGGAAATACAAACGAACAGCCCTTGTCCTGCGCGATCCAGTGCGGGGAAAGGGAGAGGATCGGAGCATGAAATGCTCCAACGCTCATATCAGAGGGGCTACCTGGGTGAAAATGTGGGTATGTCCTGGTTCAGCTCTCAACCCGGACAACCTCTTTAAAGTATAACTGCAATCAGCGGATACACCCAGCATATACATACAAATATTCCAAGCATATATTTGATGGGCACTGGTGTGAACAGAGCCTAACCTTACATCACAGGGGTCATCCAGCATTAGAAGAAGTTATTGCTTTCATTTTTTTTCCCCAGAAATGGCGCCACTCTGGTTTATGGGCTGTATCTGGTATTGCAGCTCATTCTCATTGAAGAGAATCGGGCTGAGCTGAAAAACCAGACACAGACCATTGGTAGGGTAGCATAGTTTTCTAATTCTGGATAACCCCTTTGGAGGGCCTGGACAGTTTTGCAATATTTAAACGCATATAAAATATAATATCTTTGTGTATACGTCTGTGTGCAGACCTACAGGTAAGCAGGAAGGGGGGGCAGGTGGAAAGAGTAACGCATGACTGCAGAATGAGACTGCACTGATTGTAGCCAGAGAGCTGTGTACAGAAACTGGTAGGGCTTGTTCACACGGTGGGATTTGTCGTCAAAATGTTGGTGTGGCCATCGTGCCAAAATTCCAGTGAATGCTGTATGGTGTCCGTCTCTCACATCCATGGGAGGTGTAGCCGCAGTTCATGGGACAACTGTCTAAAACTGTGACTACTCCAAGAAGGGACATGGGACATGTCCCTTCTTGGCACGGTGTGTGGACAGCCAATGATCGAAGCTGCAGCGGATGTCCACTCGTGTTTTAGCTCCCTTTAATGGAACCAAGGCGCGCAAGGATCCACAGCATTCAAAGTAGAGAACCGTGGAGGATTTTGAAAATGGATGTGTGAACAGGCCTTAACTATTTGCAATCCTTTATATCCTTAAATGAGTTAGTGCAGTCGGAATGAGAAGAGAGTTCTCCCAGGGCCATCTTTATTCCTAGGAGATCAGGGATGGCCAGCCTGTGGCTTTCAAGCTATTGCAAAACTACAACTCCCAGCATGCCCAGACTGCTTACAGCTATCAGCCTACAGCAGGGCATGGTGGGAGTTGTAGTTTTACAACAGCTGGAGAGCCACAGATTGGCCATCCCTGCTAGAAGATACTCTTACCATAATCACTGGAAGTAATATATATATTTTTTGCATTTGTTTAGGTTGTCAGTGTCTCTTCAAGCTTGTCTTCTCCAGATTGTGGGCTATAGGAATCTAACCGTAGAGGTGGAAAAACTGCGCCGGGAGGCATACGATTCAGATAACCCACAGCATGAGGAGATGCTTACTAAGGTGAGAAGATTGTGTGGTGGCATATAGACCTCTGCTGCCGCCAGATGCACAGTATAGCTGTGACCGAGATTGTATCGGATTGGGGGTAGTCTGGTTCATTAGTCAGTATATGGCTTAAAGAGGTTCTCTGGGATTGTTATATCAATGGTCTATCCACAGGATTGACCATGGATATCAGAGCAGCGAGCGTCCGACACCCCTGCCAATGTGCAGTTTCGTGACTATCTTCAATGTTGGAAATACCCATTTCATGGACACTTGACAGAACTGACGGTGCTTGTGTATGGAGGTGACAAGAGGAATAGTTGTCAGCCTCAAGAGCGTTGAGTCAACAGCTAGCGAAGCCTTCATGTTCCTGACTCATTTAAATGGTTAAAAATTACATGAATAAATACCGTAATGAGGTTCATAAAGGCCACTACACTACACTGGAAGGGCAAAATTTACCCAAAATGAATTTTCTTTGGCTTGTGGAATTACATTCACAGGGGTTCTTTCACTTCAGCAAATGGCATTTATCATGTAGACAAAGTCAATACAAGGCACTTACTAATGTATTGTGATTGTCCATGTTGCCTCCTCTGCTGGCTGGATTACTTTTTCCATCACATTATACAGCTGCTCGTTTCCAGGGGTTCTGACCACCCTGCAATCCAGCTGCAATGGTTGTGCTTGCACACTACAGGAAAACACACTAGACTCACTGGTCACTGGGACAACGGGAGTGCGCATAGTCCAATAGTACTGAGCCACAAAATGCGGAACGCACACGGTATTATGTGGATTTGCAATTTGCGGACTGCAAAAATGGCTATGGCCATGTGCATTAGGCCTAACTGAGGAATGAACAGAGCACTTACCTGGTGCCCTCCTTTTCTTCTTCTCGGGTGCAAATCTACCACTTTCTGGGCTCCTCTTCTGCCATCCAAGATGGCCGCACCGTTTCTCAGACTGCCTGATGCCTGCCATGCGTTTGGTGGTCCAAGACACTCATGTGAGCAGAGCTGGCCAATCCAAGAGCAGGGCTGGACAAGCAGGAAGTGTCTTGGACCACCAAACGCACAATGTGTATCAGATGTGTATCAGTCTGTGAAGAGGAGACCGAGAATTGTCGGATCTGCAGCTCAAAAGATGAAAAGGAGGTCACCATATAAGTGATCTGTTTCACTCCCAGATAATATGATTTTTTTATTTCTTGACCCAGAATTTTCTATTTTTTTGCTCAAATTCAGAAAAAAAAAAATCAAGGCGTACCAAATCCCTGCCACACACACTTAGGTGTCATGCACAGGGCTGTAGCCGTAACACGGATCCCGGCCGAGAGCCTGCAGCCATGTTTTCTACACTCCTTCACAAATGTCCTTATCCTTGTCCTCAAAACGGACAGGAATAGGACATGTTCTATTTTGGGTGGCCACGCAACGGACATTTGGATGTGGGAAGTGCGCGGTGTGTTGTCCGCATCTGTGTTTATTCCATTTTGCCATTGTATATTTTTGTACTGTGTGATGTATTTGTGTTGTTCAGGAGCAGGGCTTGGGTTTGCACAGCGGTTTGTTGTGTTATTTAATGCGCTCGTTCTCGACCAGAGGCACAAACACCTCCTCTGATAACATTCGTTTCTCATTTACAGCTGTGGAAAATGCTGAAACCTGGTGTTCCTCTGGAAGCGCGGGTCTCTAAGCAATGGTGTGAAATTGGTTTCCAAGGCGATGACCCAAAAACAGATTTTAGAGGAATGGGTCTCCTGGGACTGTACAACTTGGTGTAAGTATATGATGTATTGCTTTGCCGCACGGTGCATGGGAGAACATCATCAAAGAGGATTTTACCGCCGTATTATGAGGGCGTTGTTCACATGTGCGTCACTGTCCTGATCAGATAATGGTCCTAATTGCCAAACTCCACACATCAGCCGCAACTTTCTAATATACTGTGTAATTCTTCACCATTTTCTAGATCTCTGTTTGCTGTCATTGAATTAAAATAGTGTGTAATATCCAGTAAAACTGTCTCCCTAGTGTCATCTATAGGTGGCTTCTTTATAATGTCTAACCATTTAAAGGGGTGGCTTCTTTATAATGTTAATAATAAAATATTATAATAACATTTAAAGGGGTTTTCCCATGATTAATATACAAATCAGATATCATACAGTACATGAGAATCTCTGTCTAACAAAGCTAGACCCAGCCCTGTACCTCACATGGATCCAGAGACTCCCCATTCATAGCTCTGCCAGGTTTATTTTGGGCTGACAGCTCCAGAGACATGTCCTTTCTCAGGAGGAGTGTTTTTTTCTGCTGCAGCTCTCTCCCTGTAACTGTCACAGCTTCTAACAGTGGATACGACTGGTTTCAGTTGAAAGATGGAACGGAGCATGTGCGACCACTTTAGTGAGGTGGACAGAGAAATAAGGAACAGAATAAACGGCAGGTGGCGCAATACATGTAGATTGTATTGAATTACTTAGTGGCTATACCAAATTGTTAATTACATGTCATTAAAAAAAAGGTTCAGATCCAGGTGCTGCTTTGAATAATGTAGAGGACTGTTTGTGGGACAACTCCTTTAAACTAATGGGCCATAAATGGTTACAAAATATAATTTGTAATCCATACTTACTCTCACCGATCTCTGCTGCTGCCTCTCCAGCGCTGCTCGAGTCCCCGCTGCTCTCCACTGCCTGGTCCCAGCAAAACAATCCAGAAACACTGGGAAAGGGCCGCTCTGCCAGTCACTGGCTCTGTTAGGTCGGTAGTACAGCCAGTGATGGTCTAAGCAGACCTCTTCTGGCCTTCCTGACAAGTTGAACTGAAGTGAAGAGCAGTGGAGTCCGGACCTACATTGGAGCAGCAGTGGAGAAGTATCTGTGAGGGTATGCTTTATTCCATAACCCTTTGTGGCCTATTTCTAAATAATGTTTTTTCCTCTGAAAAGCCCTTTAACACTTTCCATTTAGCCTCAATTACAACAAAATTGCCAGGATCTGAGAAAAATCTGAACCCGACAGTAAACCTTTTCAGTGTTGTGAACAGTCCTAATTTCAGCACTCTGCAGGAGTGTGACCCCCTATCTATCCGGATTGTGGGCTCTAGTGACACGATTGCCGTGGTTGACACCACTATAGTGACATCCTAATACTCTGCTCAGGTCCCTAGGGCTGTCTGTTTTTGTAAAGCCATATAAGTGGTATTTAAAGTTCCCCGGCTAGATGTAATTATACAGATAAGGGGCAAAATAGGCAAAATAACAGCAATGGAGCGAAGGCGCAGATGTAGCGGAGTGCGCTTTGACTTGGGTGGAAGTGCTCAGGCTAGGAAGGGGTTAAGGTTGGTAGTTGGGGTTGGGGGGAGGAGTGAATTTTCGCGGGCAGTATATAGGAACGGGGGAGTGGCTTTGTAGGCAAGTGTTAGTGCAGGGAGAGTGTTTGCAAGATGTCGTCTCTGGAGGAGCTGGTGGCCGCGGTCCGGGCGGCTGTTCGCGAACACGGTGCGGAGCGTCTGCATGACACCCTGCAGGCGGCTCTTGTCCCGTCCCCTGTGGCAGTGGCGGCGGCTCGGCCCTATAGGGCACGGAGGTCGGTCCCCCCGGAGCGTTTGAGTCCGGAGTCGACGCCGCGTGTGCGCCGGCGTCTCCGGAGTCCCCCAGTTCACCCTCCGCTGTCGCCTGTGGTGCCGGAGCCCAGGCGCAGCGGGAGGCGGTCGGCGGTGCGTGTTGGAGCGGCGGGAGGGGGCCGAGATACACCCGGTTCTGGGCCCCCAAGTGTCCAGAGGCAGAGAGCGCGGGCCGGCGCGCGTGGCGCCTGGGTGATGCGGCGTGGCGTGCGGTCTGGAGCGGCCTTACCTGTGAGTCGGCGGGAGAGTGCGGCCGGGAGGTCCTGCAGCCTGGGCCTTGAGGGCAGGAGTGAGGAGCGGTCGTCTGCGCCGCGGCTGGTGGCTTCCGGCCGGCGGCTGGAGAGTGTGGAGCCGGCGGGGAGCAGTGGAGGAGGACGGTATGTGCGTGCGTCGCGACCCCTGGTGGTGGGTAGGCGGCATGGCAGCGTGGAGGGGGACAGGGTGGTCGCCTTGTCCCCTGGCCGGGGAATGCAGGATTGCGGCTTCTGGCGGCACGCCTGGAGAGCCTGAGCTGCTGGATGAGATGGTGGAGGACGGTGTGCGGCCCTGTGTTGGGGTCGGTGCGGCGCATGACTTCCCGGATGACGCTCTCCTGCAGGAGCGGGGTGATGCGGAGCTGTCGCCGTTGGAGGAGGGCGAGGTGGATCCGGGTGACGATTCGGCGGCAGGCGGTATGGACGTTCCTCCTGTGGATGAAGAAGGGCCGTGCTGCTCGACTGCGCCATCGCGGATGTCTGGGAGGAGTTCGGCGGCTGCCGGCGATGTTGTCCGGGGACGGCCAGGTGAGAGACCGGCGAGTCAGAATAATGTTGGGGGGGGGGTGGGGACACTGTGGGGGTTAATGTGGGGAGTTCAGATGCGTTGGTGAGGGAGGTACTGTCTGGTATGTTGTCCTTATTGTCGCGGTTGGGGTCCGTGCCTGTGGCGGCGCCGGCGTCAGTCTGGGCTCCGGCACCGGCGGAGGGTCAGGTTCAGGGGCCGGCGGTGGGGCCTGTTGGGGTGCGGGAGGACGGTGTTAGCGGTGGCGCCGTGGTGTCTGGGGCTGGAGCGGTAGCGGCTGCTGGGGGTGCAGCGGGGGATGGTGTTCGGTTGGCGGATGCGGCTAAAGGGGAGATTTATGTGTGTTTTGAGGGGCCGCTGGGGGCTCATTTGAAGCAGGAGGTTAAGGATAAGATATGGCGGGATGAGTTTGTGGAGATTTTTGCGTTGCTCCCCTTGGAGAAATTTAATTTGGATAGGGGTAAGCCGGACGAGAGTAAGAAGGAGGAGGAGGAACGGCGGAGGTATCGGCTGATACCGCGTACTTTTCAGAATTGGCTTCAAGCTTTCGCCATTCTGGCGAGTGTGATTGGGGAGAAGGCGCCTGAGCATTGCTCGGCTCTCTTCTGTTATATGGATGCTATCGGGGAGGCCCATCGGACTTATGGGGGCGTGGCGTGGCTTAGGTATGACGAGCAGTTCCGGCAGCGGAAGGCGGTCAGGCCTAGCATTCGCTGGGACCATAAGGATATTGGTCTGTGGATGCGATTGATGGCGGCCCCGAGGGGGGGTCCGCAGCCCTTTCGTGGAGGGGCCGGGGGTGCCTCGGCCTCGGAGGCTTCTGGGAGTGGTAGAAAAGGGTGTTGTTGGCAGTACAATGAGGGGCATTGTCGGTTCTTGTCCGACTGTCGGTACAAACACGAGTGTTCCGGGTGTGGTGGTTCCCATAGCTTGTCCCGGTGCTTTAAGCGAGGTAAAGGGCAAGGGATCCGAGGTTGTGCAGAAGAGGGGTGACGCCGGTGAGGGTGGACGAGATGGCGCCGTATTTAAGGATGTATCCAAATAGGGAGGCGGCGCGGTTGTTGTTGGCGGGGTTTACTGAGGGTTTCGTTATCCCGTGTGGTTCGGTGGGGGTCAGTCGGGCGCTGCGGAATTTGTCTTCGGCTTTGCGCCATCCGGCTGTAGTGCGGGATAAGATTGCTGGGGAGGTTGCGGCTGGTAGGGTTGTGGGCCCCTTTTTGGAGTGTCCTTTGCCGGATTTGTGGGTTTCTCCTTTGGGTTTGGTTCCTAAGAAGGAGCCCAACAAGTTTCGGCTTATTCATCATTTGTCTTATCCGGTTGGCGGTTCGGTGAATGATGGTATTGCGGATGAGTTATGCTCGGTGTCATATACGTCTTTTGATGCGGCTGTGCGGTGGGTGCGTCGTTTTGGGAGGGGGGCACTACTCGCGAAGACGGACATTGAGGCCGCTTTTCGGTTGTTGCCAATTCACCCTGATAGCTTACATTTGTTGGGTTTTCAGTGGGATGGCTGTTATTATGTTGATTGTTGTTTGCCGATGGGTTGTGCGATTTCGTGCTCTTTGTTTGAGGCGTTTAGCTCGTTTTTGGAGTGGGTGGTGAAGACTGAGGCGGGTTGGAGTTCGGTCTTGCACTATTTAGGATGATTTTTTGTTTTTGGGTCCGGCCTGGATCTAGGGTTTGTTCTGTTTTGTTGCGCACCATGGAGAGGGTGGCGGCGCGTTTTGGTATTCCGTTGGCGGCTGATAAGACGGAGGGCCCGTCCACGGTGATTAAGTTTCTTGGGATCGAGATTGACAGTGTGGCTATGGAGTGTCGTTTGCCGGCCGATAAGGTGTCTGATTTGTTGGAGGAGGTGTTGTTCTTGCGGAGGGCGAAGAAGGTGCAGCTCAAGCGGGTTCAGTCGGTTTTGGGAAAGTTGAATTTTGCCTGTCGTATTTTGCCGATGGGGCGGGTGTTTTGTCGGCGCTTGGCCCTGGCTACGGCGGGCGTTTCTGCCCCTTTTCATTATTTGCGTTTAGCCGGCGGCGGTAAAGGAGGATTTGGTGGTTTGGGAGTCCTTTTTGTCTGAGTACAATGGTCGGTCCGTGTGGATGGAAGCGGTGGTGGGCAGTCCTGAGTTGGACTTGTTCTCGGATGCATCGGGGTCGTGTGGATATGGTTTTTTTTGCCAGGGTCAGTGGAGTGCGGGTGAGTGGCCGGTGGAATGGAGGCAGGCTGGTTTCCTTACTAACTTGGTGTTGTTGGAGCTCTTTCCTATTGTCTTGGCTACGGAGTTGTGGGGGACTTTGCTGAGGGATCGGCGGGTTCGCTTCTATTGTGACAATATGGGTGTGGTTCAGGCGATTAACAGCCAGTCGGCGAGCTCGCCGCCGGTCTTGAATTTGCTTGCGTCATCTGGTGTTACGGGGTTTGCAGTTGAATGCATGTTTTGTTGCTGTGCATGTGCCTGGCGTGGATAACTCACTTGCTGATGCCCTTTCTCGCTTTCAGTGGGATCGTTTTCGCGGCCTGGCGCCGGGTGCCGAGGTCTCGGGGTTGCCCTGCCTCTGGAGCGTGGCCTTGGGGTGTCGGCGGGCCTCATTAGACGGTCGCTGAGTGGAGGTACGTGGTCGGCGTATTCTGCTGTGTGGGTGTTGTGGGAGGATTTGATTGACAGGATGGGTGGTTGCGGGTCTTTTGCGGATTTTAGAACGTTGTTGATCTTTTGGGTGGGGCAGTGTTATGCGGATGGTTTGTCCTTTTCGGTTGCATCGAAAAGGGTGGCGGCAGTAGCCTTCTGGTTGCGCTTGAGGGGATTGGCGGACGTGTCTCGGTGTTTTATGGTGCGGCAGGCCTTGAAGGGTTATCGTCGTAGTGTGGTGAGGAAGGATGCTAGGAGGCCGGTTTCTTTTGCGGTGTTACAGGCGCTGTGGAAGGAGGCGGGGCGAGTCTGTCGGTCAGCGTATGAGGTGTGTTTGTTTAGGGCGGCATTTGTGTTGGCCTTTTTTGGGGCTTTCCGGATTTCTGAATTGGTGGCTGCGAGTCGCACGAGTGGGGGCGGTTTGTTGTGGGAGGATGTCGAGTTGGTGGAGGGTGCTTTGAGATGTCGGATTCGCAAGTCGAAGACTGATCAAGTGGGTAAGGGCGTGGTAGTGTGGCTTCGGCCGCTTGCGGATTCGGTTGTTTGCCCTGTGCGTTGTGTGCGGGAATTTTTGGACTTGCGGCCGGTTGGCGCGGGTGCTTTACTGGTGCATGTGGACGGCTCGTGTTTGTCTAGGTTTCAGTTTGTGGCTGTATTTCGGAAGTGTTTGTCGGCTGCTGGTTTTCCGGCGTCGGATTTTGCGTCTCACTCGTTCCGGATTGGGGCCGCGACGGAGGCGGCCAGGTGGGGACTTGGAGGGGAGGTCATAAAGCGTATTGGGCGTTGGGAGTCTGACTGTTTCCGTACTTATGTTAGGCCTCATCTCTTGTAGAGGGGTTGGGGGGTGTTGTGTGTGTGATCTGGTTGTTGGGAGCGGGTTTGGCGGTGATGGTTGTTGATTTTGATTTGTTTGTTTTATTGCAGGGGCAGCTCCTTGTCTCGCGTGGATTTTTGGACATTCGTATGTCTACTGGGGGGCTTTGCGAGCTGACGTGCGGCGGAACGGCCGTCAATTGGGTTTTCCGGCGGAGGATCTGCAAGTACGGTGGATTGGGGTGCGGGGGCTTCTTTGGGGGCGGGTCTTGCCTGAGATCCGTACGAACGTTTTGTTGGACCGTGCGCCCGATATTTTGGTGTTGCATGTGGGTGGCAACGACCTGGGGGTTCGGCGATCGCGGGATGTGATCAGGGACATCAAGTTGGACGTGTTGCGGTTGGTGTCGGATTTCCCGGACTTGTTATTGGTTTGGTCGGATGTGGTGGCGCGGAGTAGTTGGCGTGGTGCGCGTTCAGTGGTGCGATTGAATAAAGCACGGGCGAAGTTGAACAAGGAGGTAGGGCGTTTTGTGCGCAGGCAGGGCGGCGTGGTGGTTCGCCACCGGGAATTGGAGGCGGCGTCGCCTCAATTCTTGAGAGCTGATGGCGTGCATCTTAATGATGTGGGTATTGATATGTGGGCCTTGGGTATACAGGAGGGGTTGGAGACGGCCTTGAGGGTGTGGCAGGACGCCCACAGGTGAGGTGTCACCGGTGGTCTTCTGGTGGCTGAGTTATATGAGATCCTGGGGGAGCAATACAATGGTTTTAAGAGATGCAGGACATGTTGGAGCCTGTATCTCATGTGGTTGGTGAATGCCGAAGATGGGGCTCCTGTTGGGCTAGAAGGTCTACAGGAGGAGATACTTGGATGCTTCAAGGATTTGGTGCCCTTGGGTCGGTGAGCGCGGCCAAGGGTAATTTTGAAGTATATGGAGAGATGGTTACGGAAGATACCGCGTGGTTGTGTTGCCCTCCAGGATCCTTGTTACGGTGCAGTGGTTCATAAGGTTGACGGATGTATTAAAGTGATTATTGTTATTATTATGTTATTTGTACAATAAAGTTGGCCGTAATGGTCATTTACCAAGCAAGAAGGTGTCGGTGTGGTTATTGGTAAGAAAAGGATTGTGAGGTAGCCTGAGGAGAAATCTTCCATCCTTGAAGTCAATAAATAAAAGAAACATTAATCACCTCACGGATCCCTTGCCACTGCTTATCAGATTTAAGCTGATTTCCACTTTCTTGGTCACGGTTCGACACACAGGTAATTGCAGGAGATCTTGCTCAGCCAGTCACCAGCGGAGGAGGATCAGTTACAGAATTTTGAGATTAATATTCTGAAAATGTTGTGTAATCAGAAAAATGGCTGATGGTGTTATGGAGACTTGAAACATGATGTAACGCACTTTAAGGGGTTGGACAGGGACACACATGGAAGCCACTTATAAGTGGCACTAGAGGGACAAGTTTCAGTTTCTTCTTATTTGAGAAGAGCGGAAGTATTTAAAATATAAAATTGACTACAGTCCATTGCATTCTGTATTCTGTCTTGTTCCAGAATTACAGCCTGTATTATACTCCAGAGCTGCATTCATAATTCTGATCAGGGTTTGGGGGGTACTATTTCTCCTTGGGCGTGAGGAGACTTATAGGCCATACTTGCTTCTCTGGAATTCTGGGAAGAAAGGGATACAAATGGGCTCTTAACAAGCTCTGCCTCTGATGCCACCAGATGTAAGGCAGCTATCCTATAAGTCTATGTTCGACCCTTTAAATACGCCTTGAGAGATGACTCGGATATTAAATAAGCCCGCACCTCATCTGCAGACAGCTGTTTCGGGGTGATTGCCCCTCATCAGTGCAGAGCAGAAAGCACTGGCTTAACTAGCTGAGAGGCCTAAGTCAGGATTTTGGGGGGTACTATCTCTCCTTGGGGAGAGTGCACCTTAATTAGCGTGAAGAGACTTATAGGCCATACATGCTTCTCTGGAATTCTGGGAAGAATGACATGTAAATGAGCTCTTAACAAGCTCTGCCTCTAATGCCACCAGATGTAAGGCAGCTATCTTATAGGACAGCTACTTATAGGATAGCTGCCTTACATCTGGTGGCATTAGAGGCAGAGCTTGTCAAGAGCTCATTTGTAATTCTGATCAGTAACACTGAAGAAGTCCAACTCCCTTACATCTTAGCTGAGTTTTTACTCTCGGAAGACTTTGAGCCAAAGAGTTGCGCTCTGAATCTTGCAGAATTATGTTTGTGACATTGGCTGTAATTCATTATCGAGTTACGAAACAGACTGTAGAAAAATTGTGCTGTTCTTTTCTAGGTAAAATCCAGTGCGATACAACACGTGTTCTAGTTTTTGTTGTTTTAACCCTCTTTGACTTATTTGTGTTGTATTTCTTTTACATTGTAGATACTTTGCAGAAAAAGACACTAACTCCGCTCTTCAGATTCTTTCTGACTCCCTTCAGCCCAAATGCAGGTATAAAGCTACATGTTATTTATGCATCTGGATTGTTAATTTACTTTTTATTAACTGTGGCTTATATATCAGATTTGTGACTTACAGGCTGTCGTGTGTTAGTATTTGTATTACCTGGCATGCAGGATATTTTTTTCCCATCTGAAAAAACAGATCTCAAACGCATGCCAAATGTGCAACAGGATCCTGTTTTTGTTTTTTTTCTGTTCTTCTGATGGATCAGAACAATGGAAAATGAAACGGACATGTGGACTCTCCCTTACTTTTCGGATTCATAGAAAACTCTCCTGGAGATGCAAAATCATGCCATTATGCGTTGCGCTCTAGGAGAAAACTAGTATACTAATGTTAGTTGTTTTCTGGGACTTCAATTTTGATGACCTATCCTAAGGATAGGTCATCAATATCAGACAGGTGGGGGTCGGACTTTCAGTGGCCGTCTGACACCCAGCATCCCCACCAGTCAGCTGGCGCTGGAAACTATGGAGTGAGAAGCAGAAGGTTCTGTCCACTGTGTACTTTCTGATACATATGCAAATGAACCTGAGATGAGTCCTGTCCCTGACTCATCTCACGTACAGGTCTCATCTCAGGTTAATTTGCATATGTATAAAATTGTTTTTTCTACACAATAAAAGCACACAGAGCTATGGGGACTGGTAATTGTGGATGTGCTAGCGGCCATCTAGCAACCCATGTCCTCAGCTCTATACACAAAATCCCCGTTACAGGTTCCCTTTAAGGCAGTGCCACTGACAGACACCATATTTTGCTTGTCTGCTTAGTACCAGAACTGATATGATGTGCTGGACTTGTAAGAAAACTCATATCCTTTGAAAGGGGAGTTGCATCACTAGAGGGTCTGTCACATAGCTACTGTGATTTTTCAGCATTTTTCTTTCTTCTTATTGCGATGTAACTATGTATTTGACAAAACTGTTTAATAAGTTAGCATTATGTGCTAGTAGCGTACCGGGTCCCTCCAGTCTGCTGGAAAATCTCTTTCATGCTCCAAACTATTCTTTCATACTGAAATGATGTGACCCAGTTTTTATAGTGTCTAATGCTTGTATATTGCATTATTTATGCTTTTTATCTTATTTTAGTTGCTTTATTTTCTTTCTTTCTTTGTTTTGCAATTTAAGGGATGTCAGTAAAGAGGACTTCAGGTATACTGTTGTGTTTTACTTTTTGTATTTATTATTATTATTATTATTATTATTATATTATATTTTTTTTTTTGGGGGGGGGGGTGATTTTGTAGCTAAAGATGCATTCCCGTGTGTTAGTTACACAGGCCCTGCTCACACTTGCCAGTTGTGAAGACCTCAAAAACTACTGTAACTAAAACTCGGCTACGAGCCAGGTTCACACGCCAGGTGACAGCTGTATTTCCCGGACGGAACCCTGCATCTCTGAAGTGAACTCGCAGCCAGGGGCATTGCTATGGTTGGGCCCCATGCCTCAATGCATATGTGTTACATTTTCAATCCAACACCCTGGCCCGATTGTTAAAGAATATTTGGATAGACTTCACATTCAGCACTGTCACACCTACATGGTTATACAGCACTACATACCTAGTACGTCCTGTGACGTCTCCTCTGATGTAGACCTTCTCTTTCCTCATCTTCTCCATTTTGCCCAGACGACCCATGATGATTTAGTCTCTGCAAAGTTTTCCACACAGACATGTTAGGTTCCTCACTTTTCTAATATCCTCCACCTCCTGGTGCCCCAACGGTCTTAATAAATGTGCCCCATAGTCCCCAAAGTGCTCCCAAAAGTCCCACTAAGGCCTCATGCCGTGTCCACAAACAGCGGGTCCGCAATATATGGGCACTGTATCACGTATGCGGACCCATTCACTTGAAGGAGCGGTGTAGCACGGAGGCATGGAACAACACGGATGGAAACGTAAAATGTTCTATTTTTTTTTTGCGTTATGGACGAATCATGACTCCATTCAAGTTGAATAAGTCTGGATCCGTCTGCGGAAACCGCTGGATGTGCAATTTGCGGTCCTCAACGCACGGATCAGCCGGCACACGTTCGTGTGCATGAGCCCTAAGGCTACATTCACACGACTATTTTTCCATCCACGTTCAATCTGCATTTTTTGTGGATTGCACACAGACCCATTTATTTCTTTGGGGCTGCAAAAATATCATTTGTGTGCTGTCCGCATCCGTGCAGCCTGCAGATGATAGAACATGTCCTATTCTTGCCCGTTTTTCAGACAAGAATAGGCATTTTAACAATGGAGGCAGCGAATAGTGTGAGATGCACGCGGACCACATCTGTATTTTGCGGATCTGTGATTTGTGGACCGCAAAATGGATAGTCATGTGAATGCTCTTTTATAGTATTAATTGTCTCCCAGAGAGCCTTCACTAATAATAGTGCCCCCTATAGTGATAATGCCCCCACAGAGTACCCCTGTTAGAAGTAGTGCCCTTGATATTGTGCCCAGCAAAATTAATGCCCCCACAGAACCCTCAGTAGTAATAATGCCCTATAGTGAACCCATTAATGATAAAGCTCCCCAAAGTTCCCCCAGTAGTAATACGGCCTCTCCGTAAGGCCCCCTGTAGAGCCCCCAGTAATTAAAATGCTCCCTTGTAGAGCTCCCACTAATTATAATGCCTCCTATAGTGCCCCCAGTAGTTATAATGGCCCTTCCAGTCCCCTCAGTAAGTATAATCACCCTTATAGCGCTTCAGTAGATATAATAGCCCCCCTGTAGTGCTCCCAGTACTTGTAGTACCCCTCTGTAGTGGCCCCAGTTGTTATAGTACTCCCCTGTAGTTATAATGCCCCCTCCACCACATTGTGCCCTAGTACTACCTTCCCCTCCATTCTATGGTGGTATATAGACACCACCACCAGGTATGGTTATTTTTGCACTGTGACAATTTTTTGGGGGGTGTGGTGCACCATATAAAGAGACTGGAATAGGTCAGTCCTGCCTAAAAAAAAAAAAAATCCTATCAAACAGTGTGTGTGAACGTTTGTATATTTTATTGATCTGAAAGTACAATTTTTGGAAAATTTTTAAAAATGCAAGTTTAAGGGTCATATAAAGCAGGGCTTGCATCCGCAGCATAATCAACAATGTACTGCTAGGTGTGAGCAGGCCTTTCTTGGACAATTTTCTAAAATTCACTTTCTTCAAACCCTGAGTTCCATATTTATTTTTATATATATATATATATATATATATATATATATATATATAATTATTATTATTATAAATTAATGGTTTTGCATTTAAAAACTGCTGAGCTATTCGGTATTTCTGATCAGGACTGCATCTTTTCTAAGCTGCCTTCCACCCCTTTGTGCGCGCATTTGGTTACTTACTACCGTGTTGTTGTGCCATTTTGGTAATACACATTAGGGGGGTCATTTACTAAGAAAGCTACACTAGTTTTTGGAATAAAAACATTTGTACAGACATTTTTACACCATTCTTGCCCCTGGGGAGTGAGGAAAGGGGGGGGGGGGTGGCGGGGACCCAGTAAATTCACTAACCATTTACGCCTATTACCAGGTGTAAATGATGATTGAAGAATACTCCAGCCATGGACGGCCAGAGGATGCGCCTAATTTATGACAAAGGCATGAGCCTCATCATAAATGAAGTGCATCCTCCGGCATCGCAGGGGCTATCAGAGATCAGAGTAAAACACCAGTCTTGGATAAATGACCCATATTGATGCCATTCACTTAAATTGGGCTGAGCTGCAATCCTGGGCGCAGTGACGTGCACGAAAACACCGCTGTGCCTGAAAAAACTATTGGGAACGGTTACCATAACTGGTGTAAAGTAGAACTGGCTTTCTTGCCCATAGCAACCAATCAGATTCCACCTTTCATTTTCCAAAGGATCTCTGAAAAATGAAAGGAGGAATGTGATTGGTTGCTATGGGCAGCTAAGCCAGTTTTCCGTCACAACAGTTTGGATAAATCTCCCCTATTAAAGAAGCCACATCGGTCACACGAGCTCTGTGGCTCCTTCATTCTGCTAGTTATTGGGGGCCCTGAGGGCCAGACCACCTCTGTTCACACATCTCATAGATGACTTGTTGTTGATCTGTCCTAAAAAATGTGTATTTCCCCCAAAAACCCTATAAAACCAAATACCAACTGAAAGGAAATGTAACATGCAATTTTTTGAGGGGAGAATGGTTTGATTCTGGTCATGCATATAACTGATACCTCCATTTACAAGCATCATTTAAAGGGGTTGTCCAGGATTAGAAAAACAGGGCTGCTTTATTCTAAAAACAGTGCCACGCCTGTCTATGGGTTGTGTGTGGTATTGCAGTGAATGGAGCTGAGGTGTAATACTGCACACAACCTGTGGAGAGGAGTGGCGCTGTTTTTGGAAGTGGCGCTGTCTTTCTCTAGTCTCAGAAAACACATTGAAAAGGAATTTCAACCATAATCCTAAAAATTACTGTTTAGTAGTAAATCAGGTGCAGGAGCTGTAGACAATGATTTCACCCTATCTCTGTTTTGTTGTGGTGGCCATTTTTGCAGAAGTAACAACAGGAAGGGCAGCCATATTGATAGTCACTTTTGAATGAAAGGGGTTGTCTGACATAAAGTCAGTGCCAGAAGTACGCAGCCCTGACCACTGTGTAGTGGAGGGTGCTGGTCACTGCAGCGCTGCTCTTATTGACTTCAGTGGGGCTAATGGGAGCGCTGTCTGTGTCAGCCATAGAGAAGAGAATACAGTGGTGGACCGATATGCACACTAACCTCCATAGTAGGGGTTCACAGCGGTATCATTTTGTAATGTAGCACTGTTAAAGGGCATCTGTCAGCAGTTTTGTACCTATGACACTGGCTGACCTGATACATGTGCACTTGGCAGCTAAAGGCATCTGTGTCGGTCCCATGTTCATATGTGCCCGCATCGCTGAGAAAAATTATGTTTTATTATACGCAAATGAGCCTCTAGGAGCAACTGGGGCGTTACCATTACACCTAGAGGCTCCGCTCTCTCTGCAACTGCCGCGCTCTCTCCAGTTCAATTGACAGGACCAGGTGTGATCATGTTTTCGCTGTCTGGTCCTGTCAATCAAAGTGCAGAGGGCACAGCAGTTGCAGAGAGAGCAGAGCCTCTAGGTGTAATGGCCACGCCCCCGTTGCTCCTAGAGACTCATTTGCATATATGAAAACATCATCTTTCTCAGCAGTGTGGGCACATGTGAACATGGGACCAACACAGATGCCTTCAGCTGCCAAGTGCACATGTAACAGGTCAGCCAGTGTCATAGATACAAAACTGCTGACAGATGGCCTTTAAATCTTTATAGATACCACTCATCTACATGAAGAAGGGAAAACAGATGATGTCCCTCTTGATGTTAATTATACATACATTGCGCTCTTTTTCAGTCTGCCAGAAAGACATTTTGGGGACATTTGTAAAAAAAGAAAAAAAAGAAAAAAAAGAGCAGTGTTGCCATAGAAACAAATCGGGTTCATTCATTTGTGAATTGAAGCGTTGTCTATGTTAGTGCAATGTTCTTGCTGTTGTTTCTTAGCCTCCCACAACTTTCCGTGTACATTTGCTTCTATCCATGTTTCCCATGATGCATCTTTGTGTTACGATCTAAACCTAGCATGACGGGGTGTTTGATGTCAAAAGGATATACAGATGTAGCAGAGTTAACAGTCACATTCGGTTATGACTGTGACTGTTAACTCTGCTACATCTGTATGGTGCAATATCATGATTGGTTTCTCTGTCTCATTCTTACACAGGCCAACGTGGGAGATACTGGCGCAGTCAAGAATAAAATAAGGCTGGGGATAACAGAGCAATTCTGGCCGTAACACACATCACACAGCCAAAGACCGCAACGTTACAATGTGACTGTATTCTATTTCAAAGCAGAATGAAAATGAATGGCATCACGTTGTGACCTGCAAGTCGCCCCCACCCGATAGTCGCAAGAAATCCAGCAGGTTTGGATTTCTTGCGTCCAGGAGGTCGCTGTTGCCGCATCTTGCAGGTCGCAACATGACCCTATTTACTTTCACTGCTATGCTGCCGTCTTCGGTCATGTGATGTGTCACGGCCCACGCCTTATTCCTTCATCGGCAAACATGGTTTTTTTTATCTATTGTGTTGGGTTTTTTGTTTTCTTTGAAAGAAATGTTCCTAGAACTGTCTCTAACCAAGTGTGTGGTAAACAGAGGTGGACTGGGAACTTTAAGTGGCCCTGGGAAATCTAAACTAAAAGTGGTCCCATGTTGTAGGCCCATCCAAATTGACAGAAGGTGGGGCAACACAAGTAGATGAGGCCATTACAAGTTGGCAGGGTCAGTAATACCATAGTGCAGCACATAATACCGGTACCTCCTCAGAAGCTGTCCTTCTTTGGTGGCCATTAATATCAGCCACGTTCTGTCCTCCTCCTCCAATTGTCTCTGATATGGAGCAGGGGGCATAGGAGGTGAGATGCCACAACACCAAGCAAACCCTACAGTTCAGCATGTTGCCTGGACTTTCTCTAATAACGCGAATAACGACCCCTATAGTTCCCCCGGTAGTGTGTACCTGGCCAGTGGCAGTGAGGAGAGCTCGGGTGGCCCTATAGGCATCGGGCCACCTGGAAAATTTCTTGTAGAGTCTATGGACAGTCCGCCCCTGATGGTAAATGGACTGTAGCAGGGGTGTCAGTGATTTCTGTGTTGTCAAAATATATATATATATATATACCATGTCTCTGCCACACCAATAAACTGGCATGAAACTAAAACATAATGGGGCAGAAATGTGCGGCAGTAATGGTGAGGTGGAAAGCTCTCAAGAACGGCTCCCGTGTCAAGGATAGCAAATTGCACATGTGAAGCCTTCTCCATGCATTGGTATGGCACTTCCACAAATAGCCGTGTGCCGGCCTGGCTTTCTTCAGAAGGATGGCCACATATTTACGGTTTCCTCTCCATTCAATGCTATGGGACTTCCAAAAACAGCCGAGTACGCTTGCTCAGTTATTTTCAGAAGTCCCATAGTAGTGAATTGAGAGGAGAAGAGATTTATACCATATCCTATCACTATGCCATATATATACAGATAGGACAACCCCTTTAATACTGATGCCCTACAGGAGGTATCTAGGGTCCTGAGGGGACTAGTGGCTGTGAGGGTGGGTGGGTGGAGCCTGAGGGGAGGCGTGGCTGTGGTGAGAGAGAAGAGTAAGGAGGTGACTACTCTGTAATAAGTGTAACAGTGGGGAGGCCAGGGCAACAATAGCGGGTATCTCCTATGGATAAAACAGCCCTGCTATCTGCTAGAAAAAAATTCACATAGCGAAGTAAATATCTCCTCGCATTTATTGTGGGTAGAGTTCCCCTTTAAGGCAATATTCTCTAACCTTGTTTACATCATTCTATTCTAGTTCTAGTTGTGCCTTTCAAGTAGTACTTGATTTGCTGTAAATGCCAGACCATCCACCCACAGCCCGTACTCCGCACACAGCATAAAAAGGAATAAATTGCAATCCATTAGTCTGTCTGAAACTCTCAGATGTTGCATTTTAAGGTCATTGCCCCAGTTTTGAAATAACTAAGTAAAACCTTTTACAGTAGAAGCTCTCAGAATTTCTCAGTGATTGGAGACTGAAGCCCTTTGGCCATAAAAATCATGAACATTGTGGGTATGTACATTGTCATGTAATGTGCAGTAGGGGCATATACCTAGGAGCTTTTAAAAGAATCACTGTACTTTCACAAAACTTTACATAAATCAGTAGTACAAGCGACCACAAAAAAACTTTGTAACAAAAGGGAGCAGGAAAGCATAGAGAGCCATCAAAAGCAGAATCAGAGCTCTGACGAATATATGTCAGATTCAGCAGGATCAGCAGCTAGGTGAAGGACTTACACAGGCTCTGCAGGAGCAAAATAGTAGGAATTTCTTGACGGTCTATCTAAAAAGGTGCTTCGTTTTCCATTTAGGAAGCAAATGTGTTCCGTATCAGTGAGTGTGGACCTAGTGTGCTACCCAACCGATTTGACTTTGGGCTAACCCTAAGGCCCCTTTCACACGGGCGAGTATTCCGCACGTATGCGATGCGTGAGTTGAACGCATTGCACCCGCACTGAATCGCGACCCATTCATTTCTATGGGGCTGTTCACATGAGCTGTGATTTTCACGCATCACTTATGCGTTGCGTGAAAATCGCAGCATGCTCTATTTTGTGCGCTTTTCACGTAACGCAGGCCCCATAGAAATAATGGGGTTGCGTGAAAATCGCAAGGAAGTGCGGATGCGGTGCGATTTTCACGCACGGTTGCTAGGAGACGATCGGGATGGAGACCCGATCATTATTATTTTCCCTTATAACATGGTTATAAGGGAAAATAATAGCATTCTGAATACAGAATGCATAGTAAAATAGCGCTGGAGGGGTTAAATTTTTTTTTTAACTCACTTTAGTCCACTTGATTGCACTACCGGCATCTCCTTCTGTCTTTATCTTAGCTGTGTGGAGGAACAGGACCTGTGGTGACGTCACTCCGGTCATCACATGATCCATCACCATGGTAAAAGATCATGTGACGGACCATGTGATGACCGGAGTGACGTCACCACAGGTCCTGTTCCTCCACACAGCTAAGATGAAGACAGAAGGAGATGCCGGCAGCGCGATCAAGTGGATTAAGGTGAGTTAAATTATTATTATTATTTTTTTAACCCCTCCAGCGCTATTTTACTATGCATTCTGTATTCAGAATACTATTATTTTCCCTTATAACCATGTTATAAGGGGAAATAATACAATCTACAGAACACCGATCCCAAGCATACGCGATTTTTCTCACGCGAGTGCAAAACGCATTACAACGCTCGTGTGAAAGAGGCCTAAGGGCGTTATTCTGTGCTCCCCCGGTATTCACCCTTGAATCCCTGTACAGGGATCTGGACTTTGCTGCAGGGGAGCAACCAGATTGCTTCTTCCTGGATAGCCCCGGTGGGGCAGCTGACAGCTGACTCACTGGGGTCAGGGACTTCGGTGTAAGCATCTGGAAATCAGGATGCAGAAAATGCAGGAAAACCACAGAAGCAGTCTGAACAGGCACTAAGGCTTAAATGTAAGATTAAGGATCTAGACAGAACACTTGTACTACTGTATAGCTGGTAGGAGACACATTATAAACTGGCTGGCAGGGTCATAATGAAGACACAGACAAGGCAGGCAGGCTGGATGCTTGGTAGGGATACAGACAAGATGGATAGGGTTAAACTTAAACATGAACAGAACTAAAAACTAAAAGTTAAGGGACACACAGACATACAGGGGATACAAGGCTGGAGAACAGACAGGAGCAAATGCAGGCAAAATGCAGGAGAATCACAGAAGCACCTTTACTGGTCACCAGGAAACCTTAAAGCTCAGGCATCCTCTGCTTGGAGAGGGACTCCTAGCCATTTGATTGCAAGTGCGTGCACTGTCCGTTTAGGAGTCCACAGGTGAGGGCACCCTAAAGGGACCAGAGGTCGGAGTACTAGGCAGAAGCATGGAGGCAGCAGCCAGGTGAGTAGTGTTGTGTCCGTGCCCACCAGCCACCATGGGCAGCTGTCCTAACTAAATGTGTTAAAGTGGCCATAGCCTTAAAAAGGACCTGACGCTATTTTGGTTTCTTTTGAGAACACTGAAGCTACAGTATTCTGCTGAGTCTTTCAGATTAAAAAACCTGACTAACAGCCATTCTGTAAAGTAGAGGTTCTAGAGAAGAGGCCTTATCAGTTGTAATACATTTAAAATGGGGGTATCTATTGAACATGTACAAAATGCATATAAAATACCATCATAAAAGTCTATTATTGATGTTAGTGATTAAAATATAAAACACTTGAGGTATGTCCGGTTCAATGTACAGGAAGAACAAGCGACTGCGCTGTCACCACTAGTTTACCTACGATACATTGCATATGGTTTCTTTAGAATAATTTTATGTGAATACCAAAAACCCTCACAATTATTGTGCTGCAGTATCCGGTGGTTCTTTTCCCAACCGTAACATTTCTGCCTGCGTCAGAATGCGGCCTAAGTGTTGGTTTAACATCCCACCCATCTTGATGTGTCTGTGTGTTTTATACGTTTCTAAGCTTTTATCCACTTGATTTGCTAATTTGATCTCTTTCTTTCTTTCTCTTTAGTAAAATCAGCAAAATGGAATGGGAAATGAAAAAGTTTGACAAGGCCATTGGGTATGTTTATAACAGAAAATGTGGAATATAACAAGGGGACATCCTCTACATCCCGAGGAAAGGTTCTTTACTGAAAGAGCAGTGAGACTGAGGAACTCACTAAAAGACTTCAAGATGGGTCTGGATGTATTATCTCCTGCTGCAGTGAGAAGGGCTGAGACCAGGAGATATAGCGCGGCACAGATGACAGGTCTCAGCGCTTGGAGAGCACAGGCCAAGCCCTGAGACCAGGAAAGCCTGCGCAAGTAGACATGTCTATACCTGATGTCTAGCGCTGTCAATCCAGGAGATGGGTGGAGGGCTTGAAGGTGAAGGGGTTAAACAAAATTGGTGCTCTGAAGGCCGGCCGGCCAGTTAGGTCATTAGCATAGAAATAAAATGTGTTTTTCTCAGCAATGGGGCCACGGATAGTCATAATAAAGGTATTGTTTTTATCAGCATGAACAACCCTACCAGGCTGTATGCCTGGTTTAATAGGGTTGATCATGCTGACAGAGACTCTTTAATACAGTCTTTAGTTCTGAGTGCGCAATGCATTTATTACATATTGTATTTAATGTGTATTTCTGCGTTAATAAGTCAGCCTGCCCTGGGTATTTTACGATATATATAATCATAAGACATGAAATTGTAAAAAAAAAAAAATGGATACCAGTCTGGTCCCTTTTCTACTGATTTATTGATGAAGATTACTGGGGTTGAATTTGTATATCATATATATTCTTTTGAACAACTTTTACTTTCATATCCTACAGATACTCCTTTGCCATTGTTGGAATTAATATTACTGACCTGGCCTACAACCTGCTGATAAGTGGGGCTCTCAAGACACATCTGTACAATGTGGCCCCAGAAGCTCCGTCCTTGCATCATTTCCAGCAAACTTTCTGTAAGTATTTGTTATGGCAGTGGGTTTGGAACCACTGTATTAACCAACAGTTTTGACTTTGGGTCTTATCATGGCAGTCCCCTGCTATTAAATCTATAATCCTTATACAGGGATCTGGATTTCGCTGCAGGGGAGCAACCAGGCTGCTACCTTCAGGAGTAGTCTCTGTGTGGTTGACAGCTGACTCATGGGGCTTGGGGTTAGAGACAAAGGGCTCCGAGGGGTCAGCAAAATCGTATTCAGGGACAGGCCAAGGCCAGGGCAGGCAGAGTACATGCAATATTGTAAATGGTCTGAAGGCAGGCAGCAAAGAGTCAATACGGAGGTCAGACATAGGTCAGGTTGGGCAGCAGAGGTTTGAATCCAGGAATCCGCCATAAGTCAGTACACAAACAGATACAGCTCACTTTTGCAGAATCTAGTAAGCTAGAAAATCTATTGTGCAGACGCCCTCCTATCGGGGAAGGTGCCTTAAGTACCCAAAGGTGGCCAGTCCTAGGCTGGGGTAAATTAGGGTGTGCGTGCACTGGCCCTTTAAGAGCCAGAGGGAGAGAGCCTGTGCCCTATATGTAGAAGGAAGAGGCCTTGGCCTTTTTGATGGTATCTGAATAAAAATCATAAAGAGAAAACGTACATATAACACAGTCAGGATCATTGTACAGTGTATTTCTGTAGCAATAGGTGGAGATTTTGTACAGTTCTGAAATCAGGACCAAATGCTAAATTTAGGTATATAGCCTGAACAGACATTGGTTTGACAGTGGGGTATAAGGCCCATACATTGTGGTCAGTACACAGGAAATAGTGGATCAAAAACAGGTATCAGGTTATGTTTTTGCAGCATGTGGAGTACGGATCCAAGGAAAGTTTATAGGATCCATACTCTGCATGCTGCAAAAGCAGAGCCAATGCAAGCCGAAGGTGCAGAGTGCTCCGAGAAGCGCGGTGCACCTTCCATGCTTTGAGTGATGTTTGGTCTGGTTTTGAAAACACATTTTCAAATACCATATTAAATGCTCCGTTCAGGACCCTGTAACCAGGAAAGAGAGTGGTTACAAAGAGTGCATCCAACTCTGGAGGACCCAACACATCCATGCAGCCCATTGATTTCATATTGAACACTTTCTTCTGGATTCCCACACAGTTTACACCTGATCTGTTGGGTCCTACAATCTGTGTTGTCTCCATTAGTAGTGCAGTGGTATCCATTCTATTGTTATCTCTTAGGAACCATTTTTGGTTGGGTTGACTATAGTGTTCTCTTATGAAGTCCAGACAGAAGTATTTACACCCATTTTCGTATATCTACTGATGGGAACCTCCAGAAATGGATATATGAATATCCACAGCCCTTGGTTTGGTGCCTAAATAACCATTTTGAAATGTTTCATCCTAGGTTTTCTTATGCATGAGTTTCATAAATTTTGGATTGAAGAAGATCCCTTGGACATAATGGAGTTCAATCGTGTGCGCAACAAGTTTCACAAGCGTATCTTAAAGCAGCTTCAGAAGACGGACATGGCTTTGTGTCCCCACTTCGCGGCCTCGGAAAGCTTGGTCAACGTGTAGTCATCTACATTGTAGAATTCCAGATCACTGCCTCACTGTTGTGTTCATTATCATGGCGGCCGTGCTGTATGACCACAGCGATTGTATGCATGCTTTTTTTGGTAAAGTACTCATCTCTGTTTTGATGATAACATATAAATCCCTCGGCTTTTAGGTGTCACGGGATTTGCTCATTTTAATGGTTGCGCATATTGCGGGTTACGCAGTGTTATATTTTCATCTGACATTAGAGTTTTCTATTTTTTTAGAGTGTATTTTTTTCTCATAGGTAAACATTGAGGAGTTGTATTTATGTTTGACCAAGCCAGCACTTGTACTGTAAGCATTTTATGATCCCTAAAATTTCTACTGACCTGTTGCTACGTTTTACATAACTGAAATGTCTTATATACTGTATATACACTGCTTCACCATTCTACAGCCTAAACATAATCTATAGTTGTGTCGCAAGAAGGTAACAAGTGCTAATAGGAACAGCTTTAAGGGGCTAAAGTGAAGGAAATTTGTGTAAGTGCCCCTGTTTGTTCCTCCCCCAATACTCCCTCAATTGAGTATTCTGTAGCTATAAGGTCCAAATGATAAAGACTCCAGTTCTGTAATTCTAGATGATAGATGGCCATGGTAAGGTCACATTGCTCTGTAGTTATGTATAGCAGGGCTCTCAAATTTCTAAGATAATGCTCCTTCTTCTGCATTAGTTCATGTTGGCACTGTATACAAAAAGTTGTCTCGAAAATTCCTTGCCATAAGGCGGCTTATTTTTCACCATTACCTCTACCTTATGTTCTTCCTTAACTTGCACCAGGTATTAAAATTGGTTGTCTGATTTAGAAAACCTATTTTCAAATACCCTACTGAGGAATTATGAATTTTTTGAGAGGTATTCCCTGTTGAGGACCCTCATCTATTTTCTAGATTATAGAGTGGCTACAAAGAGTGACTCTCATTCAAGAGGGTCCACCGCATACATGCATTACACCAACAGCCCACTGCTTTCAGTGGACACCAAGTAATGCTTAATTTCACCTGTGGTGGTACTGCAGGATAATTGATCACTTGCTGCTGGGTTCTCCTGCAGTTTACAGTTCATCGCTGGCGGTCTCAGCGGTAGACTGTATGTGACCAGTTTATCTTCAGGGGACCTTAAATGGACGACCTCTTTAGGCAGACCATGCATGTTTTTCTCATAATAACCCACCATACTAATAATAATGAAAGTGAGTAATTATCAGACATGGTGGAAACAATCCAAGTTGGGCTAATTTTATGGGCATTTTTGAACTCCAATGACCGGCTCCACTGGAGCCAGAGCTCATTTAGTCAGTCATCCAGAGGGGTGATCTATGATGGCCAAATTAGCAGGATCTATGTGCGCTTGGTAGTATTAGGAAATGGTTTACTGCTCTTTGTTCTAGAATCTAGATATTCTAAACCATCATGGACATTATAACTATATACCATATGTATTGAGGAACACAAGAATGTAAACCAATAAGGAAAAGTTTCATAGTCTCAAAAGTCAGGACCATCCAAATATCTGTAAGATGTATAATTTTGGTATAATGTAATAATTTTCATTAATTGTATCACTGATTCCATCTTACGTCTGAAAAAAATTATATTTAGGTGCTTACTGGCCTTATGGCTTGTATAATACTTTAAAAAAAAAAGTGAATCTTTTTATTGGCTTCCACATACTGGTGGTGCACTTCTCCCAAAGAAACCATCGGGTTAGACAGAGCAAGGATAAGGTGAAGTAGGCATCCATTTTTGGTACCATTGAGAAAGCTGGTGTTGAGCTGGTAAAGGAGCTGTAGGAACCACCAGACCTTGCCTACAGATATGATGTACGTTGGCCAGTTTGACCCTGCACAAGTATGGAGGTAACAGAGTAGTATTACATGAGGAAAGTCAAGGACTGAGGCTTGGAGGTCACATTCTGAACCCCTCTACTTGGGGCACCAAGAAAGCTTGTGCTGCTTCTGATGTCCGACAGGAAAAATTCAACCCATCCAACCTTTGTTTCATTGATGGCAGCCCTCAGGCAACAGTTTGTTAGTCCCCATAGACTTTACTTATGATGTAAGTTAGATAGCTGTCACCTGAAAACTTGTTCAAAGTCTCTCCTGAATCCCTCATACACAATCTTGGCAGAAAGCCACTGCCTGAGAACAAAAGGATCAAGCATGTTGAACTACAACGACCTAGTCCTTCTCTCTTCGCAAGCATATATTAACCCCATCAGTAATTTAACCAGAAAATTTCCTTACCAAGGTGACATCAATTACCTTAGAGCAGTTTCCACCTTCTAATATACGGTATTTTTGCCCAGAAAAGTTCTCAGAGTATATCACAGTATATTATATCTACGATCTCTTCTTAACACTAGATAAATAAATCTATTTTGTCAGGATACAAACTCTTTGGGAGTAAATTTTGATGTAAAGCATTATATTTTACAAACTTTTTAACAATTATTGAACACTTTGTATATTTGTCTATTTTAGAGACATTTCTCAAATTTTAGAAAGATGAGGAATAATCTCTTTACAACAGTGTTAATTGAGTTAATTAGATGCGCAATAGAGGGAGCAGACATTCAAAGTGTCCCTGTACTTTTGATACATCTTGGTGACATATCAAAGTTTTTTTGATCATTGGGGATCCAAGCCCTGAAATCCCACCAGTCGCTGGAAGGAGGAAAGAGAAGTACTCACACTGAGAGCTGGAGAGCACACTGCTGGAAACGGACTGGAGACCGACTCATATTGAGCTTGTCTTCAGCAGTTAGGAGATACAGTGGTCTGTGTGAGCAATCAGTGGGGGTGTCATGGCCAGGACCACTACCGATCAAATCCTTTCTTATGTCACTAGGACATATCAAAAGTTAGTTAGTTTTTTAAAGTACAAGTCCTCTTTAAATTACATTTGGAACCCTGTACCTTGGGAACTCAGACGCTCCTCTCACAATTTTACTAGATGAAGCTGTTTCCCTATATGGATACTATACAGCTGTACATGCAGGGAGATCCACAACAGCTGAAAAGCAACCAGTTGAAGACCGCTGCTGGATAGTGTGCCATTATAAGGTGGAGTATGTATCAGTAGCAATAAGTCTGGACTTTTTGTATTTTCTCTTGAGGATGATTCACTAGTCTTCAGACTGGCTTTCTCAATTACAGTGACTTGTACAAGAAATCCCCTGCATTAAATACTGGTGACTCATGCTTCAGTCAGCATAATCTGTCAACAGATAACTGATTATGCTAACTGAAGCATGAGTCACCAGTAGCTTTGCACCAGGAGTTGTCCCTCTGGGTTGCATATCGTAGAGAGATGCATTTAGTGATGAAATATTATATCACATTGATTTATTTATATAGTGCATAATACAGACTTAGAGCCTTACGAATCAAAATAAGTAGCCTTGTGACCCGTTATCAACCAGCTCAACATTCACTTTTTAGAAACTAGGAAAAAGGAGCTAAGGAATTTCTTTGCTGTGGAAAACACAACAATTTTTTCGAGATTGCCAGGGCATTTTGGGAGTTGTAGTTTTGAAACAGCTGGAGAGTCACAGGCCTTCTGCACACAACCGTACCTATTTTTGTGGTCTGCAAAATGCGGATAACGACCGTGGGCATCCTGCATTTTCGATTCCACAGTATGTTTCAAATGCCTATTTTTGTGCGCAAATTTGGAGAAGAATAGGACACGTTAGATTTTTTTAAAAAAATTGCAGGACCACGGAACGGTGCTGTCCGCATCTTTTGTGAAAAGAATGGACCAAAACTATGGTATTGTGCATGAGGCCTTATACAGGATGAATGAAAAGTTCCTGGCATGAAAAGATTTCTTTAGAAACAGATATTTCATAAAGGAAAACTCTGAGCAAAAGTGATATGTTGTGTAATGCGGGGGTGACTAGAAACAAAATGTGCCCAGCATCATTTCCCTTGGGGCTCTTTCTGTAGTGAAGTATAAATGTAAAAAATAGGTGATTTTGCTTTTTTATCCTCCCCAAAAGGGGCACATAACCAGAGAATGGTACAGCATGGATCAAAGACAAAAGGCCATCGGGAGCAAATCTACAAGGAAGCATTTTCTATAATGTTACCCATTGACACCCATTCATCCCAGTGTAACAATGTGGCAGTGGCTGACTTGTACAGGTTTTTCCCATGATATAAAGAACCAGTTTCTGTTCTGCTCATATTCATGCTTTTTTATTGAATGTTGCATCATTTCTGAATATGGTGTCACTCGACCGTGTGATCTCATTTACCAGAATTCATTTTTGTTTTGGATTTCAGGCTTCTAACTGTGATATCAATTGAATAAATTTCATGACATTCCAAACATAAGTGTAATTATATATTTTTTTTTACACTAATAAACTACCCTGGTAACACTAGAGGAGGTCTGCTTAACTAAGAGATCCCCTCACTGATTTGCCAATGGCGGATAGAAACTAATGTATAAAGAGCATCTCTTGCTCTGAAGGACTTGTCACATCCATGAATTACACTTCCAGCCAATTAATTTCAGTGAGAAATGCTTAACTTCTCCTGTGGTGGCGCTGTAGGAAATGTACATGCTTTATGCCTGGTTCAACTACAAACCCGATTCCAAAAAAGTTGGGACACTAAACAAACTGTGAATAAAAACTGAATGCAATGATGTGGAGATGGCAAATGTCAATATTTTATTTGTAATAGAACGTAGATGACAGATCAAACGTTTAATCTGAGTAAATGTATCATTTTAAAGGAAAAATACGTTGATTCAAATTTTCACGGTGTCAACAAATCCCCAAAAAGTTGGGACAAGTAACAATAAGAGGCTGGAAAAAGTAAATTTGAGCATAACGAAGAGCTGGAAGACCAATTAACACTAATTAGGTCAATTGGCAACATGATTGGGTATAAAAAGAGCTTCTCAGAGTGGCAGTGTCTCTCAGAAGCCAAGATGGGTAGAGGATCACCAATTCCCACAATGTTGCGCAGAAAGATCGTGGAGCAATATCAGAAAGGTGTTACCCACCGAAAAATTGCAAAGACTTTGCATCTATCATCATCAACTGTGCATAACATCATCCGAAGATTCAGAGAATCTGGAACAATCTCTGTGCGTAAGGGTCAAGGCCGTAAAACCATACTGGATGCCCGTGATCTCCGGGCCCTTAAACGACACTGCACCACAAACAGGAATGCTACTATAAAGGAAATCACAGAATGGGCTCAGGAATACTTCCAGAAACCATTGTCAGTGAACACAATCCACCGTGCCATCCGCCGTTGCCAGCTGAAACTCTACAGTGCAAAGAAGAAGCCATTTCTAAGCAAGATCCACAAGCTCAGGCGTTTTCACTGGGCCAGGGATCATTTAAAATGGAGTGTGGCAAAATGGAAGACTGTTCTGTGGTCAGACGAGTCACGATTCGAAGTTCTTTTTGGAAATCTGGGACGCCATGTCATCCGGACCAAAGAGGACAAGGACAACCCAAGTTGTTATCAACGCTCAGTTCAGAAGCCTGCATCTCTGATGGTATGGGGTTGCATGAGTGCGTGTGGCATGGGCAGCTTGCATGTCTGGAAAGGCACCATCAATGCAGAAAAATATATTCAGGTTCTAGAACAACATATGCTCCCATCCAGACGTCATCTCTTTCAGGGAAGACCCTGCATTTTTCAACAAGATAATCCCAGACCACATTCTGCATCAATCACAACATCATGGCTGCGTAGGAGAAGGATCCGGGTACTGAAATGGCCAGTCTGCAGTCCAGATCTTTCACCTATAGAGAACATTTGGCGCATCATAAAGAGGAAGGCGCAACAAAGAAGGCCTAAGACGATTGAACAGTTAGAGGCCTGTATTAGACAAGAATGGGAGAGCATTCCTATTTCTAAACTTGAGAAACTGGTCTCCTCGGTCCCCAGACGTCTGTTGAGTGTTGTAAGAAGAAGGGGAGATGCCACACAGTGGTGAAAATGGCCTTGTCCCAACATTTTGGGGATTTGTTGACACCATGAAATTCTGATTCCACATATTTTTCCCTTAAAATGGTACATTTTCTCAGTTTAAACTTTTGTTCCGTGATTTATGTTCTATTCTGAATAAAATATTAGAAGTTGGCACCTCCACATCATTGCATTCAGTTTTTATTCACGATTTGTATAGTGTCCCAACTTTTTTGGAATCCGGTTTGTACATATGACTGCTGCTCTTTGGAGGTCCCAGTGGACAACCCTTGGTCGTGCACAGCTAATTCTCGATTTTACTCCATGGACACTGAGGCAGCTGTTGTAATGTTATGGGCTACTTTATGGTTATAGGAGACAAAGAAATGCACACAAATCCAAGTTTTCTGAAAAATGGGTTTAATGATTCATCAGTACAGAATAGTAGTGAAAATAATGAACAAAATAGTTTAGATAATCATCTGTCAGCAGTTTTGTACCTATGACACTGGCTGACCTGTTACATGTGCACTCGGCAGCTGAAGGCATCTGTGTTGGTCCCATGTTCATATGTGTCCGCATTGCTGAGAAAAATGATGTTTTAATATATGCAAATGAGCATCTAGGAGCAACGGGGGCGTTGACGTTACACCTAGAGGGTCAGCTATCTCTGCAACTGCTGTGTCCTCTGCACTTTGATTGACAGAATCAGGTGTGATGATATTTTCACTGCCTGGCCCTGCCAATCAAAGTGGAGAGTTGTGGCAGCTGCAGAGAGAGCTGAGCCTCTAGGTGTAACGGCGAAACACCCACCATTTTTTCTCACCAATGTGGGCACATATGAACATGGGACCAACACAGATGCCTTCAGCTGCCAAGCGCACATGTAACAGGTCAGCCAGTGTCATAAGTACAAATCTGCTGACAGATGTCCTTTAAAAGGTGTGTTCCAGGACTTTGTTATTGATGGTCTATCCTTAGCATAGGCAGGGGTCCAACACCCTTTATCAGTGCCCGGACCACATAGCTCTATGCACTGAGAGGTACATGGAGCTGATTACTGCAGAGCTGCTCCTATTGAAGTGAATGAGAGCAGTGCTACAGTAATGAGCTCCATATACTACACAATGGACGGAGCTGTGTACTTCCAGCGCCAAATTCTGGTGCCAGAGCTACACAAAAACATCTGATCAATGGGGGTGTCAGTGATGGACCTCCACCAGGCAGATATTGATGGCCTATCCAATAGCCCATCAATAACAAAATCCTGGAATACCCTTTTAATGTGCCTATATTCCTTAAATAGCTTATATTCAATAGCCTATATTCCTTAAATCGTCTGAAAGCTCATTTGACTATCTGCTATCTTTCCTAACTCCGCCATGCGCTTGCACGCTATGCAACAACAGGTAGGGAACAGTGCAGACCTAACCTCCACCCACACCACTGTCCCTACCTACTTGGATGATCCGCCTTAAACTGTGACCCCCAACTGGGCAATGGTCCCTGTCCTGACTATGTGCACAGGACCTATTTAGAGGAGACAAAAAGGGGAACAGACAGGCCAAGTCAACAACAGACAATACCGTCAGAACCAAGGAAGAAGCAATGCAGAGTAATGTACCAAGCAGGGTCAAAACCAGGAGGTAACATCAGAATCGGCAGTCAGAGACAAAGCATCAGAAGTCTAGGAATCCACTTGAAACACAAACTAAGGCCTTGTTCACACGAACGTATGGTTTTTATAGTTTTTTGCGGTCCGTTTTATACGGATCCGTTGTTCCGTTTTTGAGTTCCGTTGTGTTTCCGTTTATGTTTTTCCGTATGCAGTGTCCCAGGGGGTCAGTAGTGTGTGCTGGGCTTTGTAGTGCAGATTGACCACTAACCTGGGATCCACTGTCGTCTTCAATTGGGGCAAACACTGGAACAGGCAGGTAGTTAAAGAGTTCGTGACGCCAGTGTCAATTAAACGGTGACACGCCGTGTAAAGTATGGTGGAAGAATGAAGCAAGCACAGGATAGCCAACAAAAACTGGAACTTTTACTGAATATCAGTCAGGATAATACATGGACACAGGAAGAGCACAGTTCCATAAAAGACGGTTGGTTTCTTATAGCAATACAGGTGGTTCTTGGGAGTTACAGAATGGCCGGTCTTAGCGATGAATTTTACAGAGTGTTGATTTACAGGAGATGCAGTACAGGCGGCTTGCACACTATTCCTGTCTGGTCCCGCTATATGTGAATTTCTCCAAGGTCTAATGCCCTTTATCTGGCGTACCCTTGAAGCTGTCCTTATCTAGTACCTCCTCTGTTATCTTGAGTACCTCTCGCTTTATCTGATCGGCCTCTGTGGTAATCTGTGTCTTGGCTTGTGGCTCACTTATGCTGCTTCAGCTGAACGGATGGTGACTCAGGAGGGGAACCTTTTCCTTGGATCCGGAACCCGGTTACAGGGCCTTTACTACCCTCTCCTAGCCGACAGGCTTCAGGCCTGCTATGCTCTCACAGGCCCATAGCCTTGCTTTCTCTCAGACACAGGATCATTTCTGACCTCTGCTTCCCACTGTCTGTCTCCTCTCTGCTACTACTTCCTGACTGGGCCTTATATAACCTAGGGTTCCCTAGCTCCCTCTAGTGACTCAGAGCTGGAACTACACCCTAGCCGGCCTGCAAATGCACCTTTCACAGTAACAGGAAAATACATAGCATGACATTATAAGATATTCTATACCAACTTCCCCATAAATACAGGGGGAACGACAGTACCCAAGTGACCCTTCAGTAGTGACGGGCATCTCGCTCCTGTACACTACACGTATGCCATGTACAGTATACAGTAATTACATAGAAAAAATGGGGCTGGGCATAACCTTTTTAATAGATGGTGCAGAAAAAACGGAATGGATATGGAAGACATACGGATGCATTTCCGTAAAAACAGACACACGAGCCAACTACAGTTCCTTTACGGATGCAACGGATGCAACTTTTTTCACAAGGCCTAAGCATGTGAGACCAGAAGACCAAATCACAGGCAACTGTGGCCAGCAGTTGGCAGTTTAAACATCCCGCCTTCAGGAAGCACTTGATGCTGGTGCCGACACTGATTGGCCCGGCGTCCTTGCTCCCTAATAGGCCAACCAGCTCCACTGTCAGCCACAATGATAGAGTGACGCCGGTGGCACAGGCATAGCATGGCCAGACTTGTTGCGGGAGCGCAGCTGACTAAATACATGGCATGCTAGGCTTGGCTGAACATACAGGTCCTTCTAAAAAAATTTGCATATTGTGATAAAGTTAATTATTTTTTGTAATGTACTGATAAACATTAGACTTTCATATATTTTAGATTCATTACACACAACTGAAGTAGTTCAAGCCTTTTATTGTTTTAATATTGATGATTTTGGCATACAGCTCATGAAAACCCAAAATTCCTATCTAAAAAAATTAGCATATCATGAAAAGGTTCTCTAAACGAGCTATTAACCTAATCATCTGAATCAACTAATTAACTCTAAACACCTGCAAAAGATTCCTGAGGCTTTTAAAAACTCCCAGCCTGGTTCATTACTCAAAACCGCAATCATGGGTAAGACTGCCGACCTGACTGCTGTCCAGAAGGCCATCATTGACACCCTCAATTATTTTAATATGAACTGGTAGGAACCACGGTTCAGATTTTTCTGCATGTGTATTTGAAATCACTAGAGCTGGAAAAAACCAATTGGCATGCTAATTTTTTTACTCAGTTTCCACACAGAAACCACTATTCGTGGATTAGCCCGTTGAACGGAGCTAAATCTGCCGCTGGATCCATGGCATGTACCATTGAAAATCCACAGTAGAAATTGAAGGGTTAGCCTTGGATTTCTTTTATTAATTCTGAGACATAGGTTTTCATGCCTTAACATTTACTTGAAACAGGATCCTGGAAAAAGCCACAAAACCTGACATCTTAATTAGTCTGCTCAGCTTCTCCTGCTCTGGAACATGCTGCCTTCAGATTGCACTGCATATGTAATGTGACTGGTTCCCTTTAATCGGTAACTGGTCTACCTAAAACTAACTTAAAGGGGTATTCCGGTTGTTAAAAATTATCCCCTGCAGCCCCCCTGAAATGAACAGGGCGGCCGGTAGGGCATGCGTGTGGCCGCTCCATTTATCTCTATGGGAATTCCCATAGAAATGAATGAAGCGACCACGTGCATGTGCTTCTGGCCGCTCTGTTCATGTCGGGGGGGCTGCAGGGGATACAGGGCCCCCACTCTCGATAGGGTCCTAGCAGTATGGCCCCCACCAATCTAATAGTTATGCCCTATCCTGTGGATAGGAGATAACTTATTACAACTGGAATACCTCTTTAATGCTGAATGGACTTCAATATAGGGAGTCATCTAGTATATACAGTATACCTTTGTTGCATTCTGAAGTGAAGGTTGGTCACCGGACACCAGTTCTTTCACTGTCTGACCCACACTTAGCAGGCATTGATGACTTACTCAATATCCTTAAAGTGTATCTCCAGTAATAAACACGTTTTCATAAATGAATACTACAGGTAACTATAAAAAAAAAAAGCTTTGTAAGGCTAGTTTAACACTAGCGTTGTGAGATCTGGCAGGCTTTTACGGTAGTGGCTGAAGTGACCACTTCCTGGACTCCTTGTTCTTCTTTACACTGAAGATAATTCTTAAAGGTGTTGATGATATGGCCCCCACAGAGCTCTGATCTCATCATCATCCAGTCTGTCTGGGAGTACATGAAGACCAGAAGGATCTGAGCAAGCCTACATCCACAGAAGATCTGTGGATCGTTCTCCAAGATGTTTGGAACAACCTCCCTACTGAGTTCACGTATAAGGCCTATTGCACACGACCGTATGGCTTTTTCAGTGTTTTGCGGTCCGTTTTTCATGGATCCGTTGTTCCGTTTTTTGTTTCCGTTGTGTTTCTGTTTCTGTTCCGTTTTTCCGTTCCGTTTTTCCGTATGGCATATACAGTATACAGTAATTGTATAGATAAAATTGGGCTGGGCATAACATTTTCAATAGATGGTTCAGGAAAAAACAGAACGGAAACGGAAGACATACGGATGCATTTCCGTATGTGTTCCGTTTTTTTGCGGATCCATTGACTTGAATGGAGCCACGGACTGTGATTTGCGGGCAATAATAGGACATGTTCTATGTTAAAACAGAACGGAAAAACGGAAATACGGAAACGGAATGCATACGGAGTACATTCCGTTTTTTTTGCGGAACCATTGAAATGAATGGTTCCGTATACGGAACGCAAAAAACGGCCAGTAAACGGGGAAAAAAAACGGCCGTGTGCAATAGGCCTAACTAGGAGGGCAAAAGGATCAGGCATTAAAAATCAAAGCACCTGTTCTTCCCTCCACCAACAGCAATGAAGAGTTGGGAGTTCCCCATACACTTTAGATTGTTGGCGGGTTTCAACAGTGGGTTCTGCTGACAATAGCACAATGTCTATGTGGCCTTCAAGTTTCCCGGGTCAGGACAGCATGATCTACACACTGCACAATAGCTGATCTCCTAGGGACTGGCGGGCGGTGTTATGTTTTATAAATCTTACGTGGGCAATTGTCTATCCCTAGCAACAGTTTTTGCTTTAAGGCAACCAAAAAGGTCATCTCTTAAGGTCTTTTGCAGAGGTAGGTTCACACTGACATTTTGTCTGCTGTCTGCACCTGGATAATAATGCCAACCTGCCTCCCAATTATTTTGTCCAGTCTGTCTGGGATTACATGAAGAGACAGAAGGATCTGAGCAAGCCTACATCCACAGAAGATCTGTGGATAGTTCTCCAAGATGTTTGGAACAACCTCCCTACTGAGTTCAAGTATAACTAGAAGAACTGATGCTGTTTTGAAGGCAAAGAGTACTCTGCTGTCTATCCACCAGTACTGTTTGTACTCTGGGTGACATCACATATTTCATGGGCTTCTCAACCTTTTATCAAACAGATCACAGAAGAAATGCACCAAACGGATATGCCACTGACTATACTGGCTAGTCATAAATGCAGATATTAAAAGCTGAGACTTTTGCCAATATATTCCTGTCAGGAAGATATCGGAGCCCATCATGCACCACGTCACGGTTCTCAGCATGGCAAGGGGTCCTACCACTAAGCTACCTATGGTGTGAACAAGGTCTGAAGGTGATGTAATCCAGCTCACAGCCAAGCTTCCACACAACCGCATAGCAGGACAACTAGTGCAATGTGAACAAAGCAAGACTGTGAGCCACACCCATATCAGACCATGTGATGGAGGCCACCAGGTGCAAAGGAGAGTGTTTGAATGCCAGGTAAAGGCACATACACTACATATAAAACAAGATAAAAACACAGAAATATAGTGGCAAATCTGGGGGAGCTGCTCAACCCCTAACACTGTAGCGTGTTTTTCATTGGGGGAGCAGCCCCACCGCATGTGGACCGCAGCAAACGACTATCCCCAGCAAAAAAATAAAATTGCATACGGTGGAGGATGTCCGCGCGGTCCACATGCACCACAAAGGCATCCTACACAAAACGGAGCATTGTGCGGATGAAAATATAATCATATAAATCACAGAAGAAATGCACCAAACGGATATGCCACTGACTATACTGGCTAGTCATAAATGCAGATATTAAAAGCTGAGACTTTTGCCAATATATTCCTGTCAGGAAGAGAACCGTGACGTGGTGCATGATGGGCTCCGATGTGTTCCTGACAGGAATATATTGGCAAAAGTCTCAGCTTTTAATATCTGCATTTATGACTAGCCAGTATAGTCAGTGGCATATCCGTTTGGTGCATTTCTTCTGTGATTTATATGATTATATTTTCATCCGCACAATGCTCCGTTTTGTGTAGGATGCCTTTGTGGTGCATGTGGACCGCGCCGACATCCTCCACCGTATGCAATTTTATTTTTTTGCTGGGGATAGTCGTTTGCTGCGGTCCACATGCGGTGGGGCTGCTCCCCCAATGAAAAACACGCTACAGTGTTAGGGGTTGAGCAGCTCCCCCAGATTTGCCACTATATTTCTGTGTTTTTATCTTCTTTTATCAAACAGCATCAGCTGTGAACAGCAAAAACCCATTACAGTTCCCCAAAGTAATCCGTTACTGTACAACACCATCATTTCAGGCATGACTGATGGCAGCAGTGATAGGGCTTGTGCATTACCGGCCCTGGGTTATTACTTTAATGCTTTTATTTCACCTAGTTAGATATATAGAATTATATTTTCCTTATCTGTCTCCCTACACACAAAATATATAGGGTGGATATACTGTAGTCTAGGTAAAGCTAATCACAAAGTGGAATACATACTGTAGATGGCTTATCTTTCCTAACTTGGGGCATACAGTATATACACTTATTATTGACATAAAAAAAAAAAAAACGCACCAAGAAGTTGTTGGAATTAAATGAAAAGTTCTATGTGTGAATGTAATGCTGATGTGATTACAAAATTAGAGCGAAAGGAGAATTTTTTGGGGAACACTGTTGTTGGGATGCCTCTAGCCTGGATACAAGATGAGATATGGTTGGGAATGGAGGCATGTAGTTTCCGTATGGTATCCTGCGGCACATTTGCCCACAGATTGTGCAGGATCCTCAGGTCCAGTTGCAACCTCGTAGGCTGGCGAAGCTGGTGTCCCAGCCAAGGTCAGTTCTAGTCTATCTGCTGCCTAAGGCAAAAACTGAAATGCCACCCTCAAGCCAAATTCTCAATCCAACTCCTCCCCGACAGCCTTACTGTTAAAGACTAGTGCTGATCGAGTACCAAAGTGCTCGGGTGCTGTGGCCAAACACATCGGGATGCTCGGTAATGGAAGTCAATGGGAGAACCCGAGTATTAAACCAGGCAGCCCCTGCTCTGAAGAGGGGTGGGTGCCTGGTTCATAGGAAAAGGTCAGAAATTGATGGAAACACCACCGAAATGTTTCAGGAACGATGTTGTCTGAGTAGTGCACCACTTTTACAGACTGACAATAATACGCACAAAACCGAAGATAAAATCGATTTTAGAGGAAAAATTGTTAGGAAACATTCTTTCCTGTATATTCACTTGTATATAAAGTGCAAGTGCTGTCAAAAATTACGGAAGGAAGAGGCACTCCGATACAACCTGTATATCACATAAAGGAGGGCCTCATTCACTTTGTGGTACAATTGTTCAGGTAGTGGGACTCCTACACTCATAAAACCTATGTACTAAGTGAAAGGGTTACCAAACATTACAAGGAACCGGCACTCCAATACACCCTTTGTTATACATAAAGGAGTGCATCATACACAGCCTTGAAAAATTATGATTGATGGCCTGCTGGTGACCCTCAAAAACATTTGGAGCAAGGGCCTTCTGATCTGACCATCTAAAACATTATGGGCGAGGGCCTGCTGCCGCTTTGGTGACTCTAGATAACCTGGGGCCGATCGCATGTCCCTGTGACGGAGACGATCCATTCGGATGTCTGCCCTATCAACTTTCAATGTTATTTTCAGCGACAACCATGGTGACCACGGGTAATGGGGAATCGGGGTTCGATTCCAGAGAGGGACCCTGAGAAACGGCTACGCCTACCAACATCCAAGCAAAGAAGCATGGACGTAAATTACCTATTAGGTATAATTGGGTGAGGGCCTGTAGGTGAGCCGACCCTGTAAAAGATTTTAGGTGCAGGCCGGCAGGTGAGCTGACCCTGTAAAAGATTTTAGGTGCAGGTCTGCAGGTGAACTGACCCTGTAAAAGATTTTAGGTGCGGGCCTGCTGGTGAGCTGACCCTGTAAAAGATTGTAGATGAGGGCCTGCTGGGGAGCTGACCCTCTAAAAGATTTTAGGTGCGGGCCTGCAGGTGAGCTAACCCTGTAAAAGATTTTAGGTGCGGGCTTGCTGGTGAGCTGACCCTGTAAAAGATTGTAGGTGAGGGCCTGCTGGTGAGCTGACCCTCTAAAAGCTTGTCGGTGCGGGCCTGCTGGTGAGCTGACCCTGTAAAAGATTGTAGGTGAGGGCCTGCTGGTGAACTGACCCACTAAAAGGTTGTAGGTGAGGGCCTGCAGGTGAGCTGACCCTTTAAAACATTATATGAAAGGGCCTTCAGGTGAGCTGACCCTGTAAAAAATTATATGCAAGGGCCTGCTGGTGAGCTGACCCTGTAAAACATTATATGCGAGGGCATGCTGGTGAGCTGACCCTCAAAAAAACTATATGCGAGGGCCTGCTGGTGAGCTGACCCTGTAAAAGATTGTAGGTGAAGGCCTGCTGGTGAGGTGACCCTGTAAAAAATTATGAGAGGGCCTGCTAATGAGCTGACCCTGTAAAACATTGTAGGTGAGGGCCTGCTGGTGATCTGACCTTCTAAAAAATTATCTACGGGGGCCTGCAGCTAAGCTGACCCTGTAAAACATTATATGAAAGGGCCTTCAGGTGAGCTGACCCTGTAAAAAATTATATGCAAGGGCCTGCTGGTGAGCTGACCCTGTAAAACATTATATGCGAGGGCATGCTGGTGAGCTGACCCTCAAAAAAACTATATGCGAGGGCCTGCTGGTGAGCTGACCCTGTAAAAGATTGTAGGTGAAGGCCTGCTGGTGAGGTGACCCTGTAAAAAATTATGAGAGGGCCTGCTAATGAGCTGACCCTGTAAAACATTGTAGGTGAGGGCCTGCTGGTGATCTGATCTTCTAAAAAATTATCTACGGGGGCCTGCAGCTAAGCTGACCCTGTAAAACATTATATGCGAAAGGCATATATGCGAGGGCATTATATGTGACGAATAAGCATGCTGATATGATGGAAGAGGAGAAGGAGGATGGGAAAAGGAAAATTCAACCATATACCCTTGTTTGTGGTGGAAGGGGTGCATGGGAATACAGTTTATTCAGTACATTATAAACAACACATTTAAAGTGCCTTTATGTTCATCAGCTTTCCTCTGGTGGAGTCGAGAAGTCATGGTCAATCCAGGCCTTGTTCATTTTTATAAGAGTCAACCAGTCAGCATTTTCAGTTGACAGGCGGATACGCTTATCTGTTATAATGCCACCAGCAGCACTAAATACCCGCTCAGACAAAACGCTGGCGGCAGGGCAGGCCAGCACCTCCAAGGCGTAGAGCGCCAGTTCGTGCCACGTGTCCAGCTTGGACACCCAGTAGTTGTAAGGCACTGAGGGATCATTGAGGATGCTGACACAGTCTGCTATGTACTCCACCATCTTCCAAAATGTTTCCCTCCTTGTGACACTAGGCCGCACATCAGGGGGAGGGTGCTGGCCGCCAGCGTTGTCAGATGGAAATTTTTGGAGCAATTTTTCAACAAGGATCTTCTGGTATTGCACCATTTTGCTCGTCCTCTCTACCAGAGGAATGAGAGATGAGAAGTTCTCTTTGTAGTGGGGGTCGAGAAGGGTGAACAACCAGTAATCCGTGTTGTCTAAAATGCGTATAACGCGTGGGTCGTGGGAAGGGCAGCCTAACATGAAGTCAGCCATGTGTGCCAGAATACCAACAGGCAAGACTTTGCTGTCGTCATCAGGAGGATCACTCTCAATCTCCTCATCCTCTTCCTCCTCTTCTGCCTACCCACGCAAAACAGGTGGAATTAAACTTCCATGGGTACTACCCTCTGTAGCTGGGGCAACCGTCTCCTGCTCCTCCTCCTTTTCATCGTCCAAATCGCGCTAAGAAGACGAACTGAGGGTGGTCTGGCTATCACCCTGTGTAATGTCTTCCCCCATTTCCACCTTTTCCACATGCAAAGCGTGGTCTTTAATTGTGAGCAGCGAGCGTTTGAGTAGACACAGAAGTGGGATGGTTACGCTAATAGCGTTATTGCCGCTCACCATCTGTGTTGATTCCTTAAAGTTTCTTAAAACCTCACAGAGGTCAGACATCCATGCCCACTCCTCACTTGTGAATAGCGGAAGCTGACTGGAAAGGCGACGACCATGTTGCAGCTGGTATTCCACTACTGCCCTCTGCTGCTCACAAAGCCTGGCCAACTTGTGGAACGTAAAGTTCCAGCGCGTGTTCACATCGCACAACAGCCAGTGAGCTGGCAATTTCAAGCGCTGCTGCAGCATTGACAGACCGGCTGAAGCTGTCGATGACTTTCGGAAATATGCACACACGCGGCACACCTTCACCAGTAGCTCAGCCAAATTGGGGTAGCTTTTGAGAAACCGCTGAACCACTAAGTTTAAGACGTGGGCTAGGCATGGATTGTGTGTAAGCTTGCCGAGCTCCAAAGTCACCACCAAGTTACGGCCATTATCAGACACAACCATGCCTGGTTCTAGGTTGAGTGGCAAGAGCCACACAACAGTCTGGTCTCTTATCCCCTGCCACAGCTCTGCGGCGGTGTGCTGTTGGTCAACTAAGTGTATCAGCCTCAGCACGGCCTGTTCCCGCTTCCCCACTGCAGTGCTACACTGCTTCCAGCTACTGACTGATGACTGACTGGTACTGCCTTTATTAATTTAATTTCGGAGATGGAAGAGGAGGGGAAGGCGGAGAAGGAGAAGTGGGGTTTGGAGCCACTAACGTAGGTGGTGGCGGAAACCCTGATGGAGTTAGGGCCTGCAATCCTTGGCGTCGGTAGCACCTGTGCAATCCCAGGGTATGACTCTCTCCCAGCCTCCACAACATTCACCCAGTGTGCCGTCAGGGAAATGTAGCGTCCCTGGTCGAATGCACTTGTTCATGTGTCCGTGGTTAGGTGGACCTTCCCAGTAACTGCGTTGGTCAGGACTCGTGTGATGTTACGGGACACATGTTGGTGTAAAGCTAGGGACTGTGTAACGCGGGACGGGCGTCGACATCAGGCTGCGGAAGGCCTCAAGGTCAACAAGCCTAAATGGCATTTCCAGGGCCAGTAATTTGGAAAGCTGCGCATTTAGTGCTATGGCCTGTGGGTGGGTGGCTGGGTATTTGCGCTTGCGTTCAAATGCCTGGGGTAAGGACATTTGGATGCTGCGCTGGGACATGGAAGTGGATGTGGTCGCTGATGGTGCTTGCAAAGGTCCAGGTGCAGGGCGGGAGGCATCCGGGCCTGCGCCTTCGACAGGGGATTGGCCAGCACGTAACACAGGGGAATAGGAGGCAGTGGTGTTACCCGCAGACACAGATTGTGGACCCAGGCCCACTTATGGGGCTTGGATGCCATGTGGCGGATCATGCTGGTGGTGGTGAGGTTGCTAGTGTTCACGCCCCAGCTCAATTTGGTACGGCACAGGTTGCAAACTACTATTCTTTTGTTGTACGCACTTTCCTCAAAAAAGCGCCATACTGCGTAACACCTACCCCTTGGCAAGGGAGATTTACGCAAAGGGATGCTCCATGGAACAGTTGCGGGGCTGTTTAGTGTGGCCCGCTTTCCCTTTTTTGCCACCCCACTGCCTCTTCCAGCCTGTTGCGGTGCAGCAGATCCCTCCCCCTTTGTACTGCTGTCCTCGCTCGGCTTTCCACCTTCCCAGGTTGGGTCAGTGACTTAATTGTCCACCACCTCCTTTTCCACTTCCTCACTCTGCTCATCCTCCTGACTTGTTGACCTAACCACTACCTCAGCGATTGATAACTTTTTCTCATCCTCTTCATCAACCTCTTGAGACAGTAATTGCCGTTGAGTTATTGGCAACTGTGTCTCATCATCATCCACCTCACTAAACAGTAATTGCCGTTCCCCACCGTCATCTTCTTGTGATTGTGGATCCTGAAGAGTTTGGGAATCAGGGCACAAGATCTGTCCCTCTTCAAGTGTGCTTGGCGAGAGGGCCAAATCAAGGAATGGCGCTGAAAAGAGCTCCTCGGGATATCCGAGTGTGGGATCACTTGTTTGCCCAGACTGTACATGGCGGGAGGAAGGAGGATCAGGGTGAGGATTGGGTTGAGCAGACTCTTGGCTACTGAGACTGGACTTGCTGGAAGACAGGGTGGTGCTTAACTGACTGGAAGCATTATCTGCTGCAATCCAACCGACCAACTGGTCGCACTGGTCAAGAGTGGGGTCCTGCTCCACCCTGCAAACTGGGACATGAAGCTAGGTATTGTGGATGATTGTTTTTCTTGTGCTCTGGCAGCAGGCACAGTTTCACCAAGCTCAGGGCCACGGCCTCTGCGTGCACCATCAGCATCATGGCCACTACCACGTCCCTTACTGCTCGCCTTCTTCATATTAAATGTTATATATGATTAAAAATCTGTCACACGTACAGTAGCGTAGGATTTGGAAGTGTTTGCACAAACAAATTTAAAAAAGGTATTTGGGATGTGGAAACGTCACACAGGAGATATCCCGCAGGTAATGTCAATGCTGTCACCAGCAGCTAATAAAAAATTACAGAGAATGTCACAGGTATTTGGGATGAGGAAACGTTATACAGGAGAGGTACCACCGGTAATGTCACTGTTCGCAGCATCTACGCAAAAAAGTACATTGTATGTCACAGATACATTTTTGAAGCGCACACGTTACACTGCAGATGTGGCTCTGGTAATATCACTGTCAGTAGCGGACACCGTCTATTGACAAAGTACACTGTATGTCACAGATATTTTTGGGATGCTCACACTTTACACAGGAGATGTGGCGCAGCTAATGTCACTGTCCGCAGCGGACACCGTCTACGGGAAAAAGTACACATGATGTCACTGATATTTTTTGGATGCGCACACTTTACACTGGAGAAGTGGCGCAGCTAATGTTACTGTTCGCAGCGGATACCGTCTACGGGAAAAGGACACTGTATGTCACAGATAAAAAATTTCAGCACACACGTTACACTGCAGATGTGGCCCTGGTAATGTCACTGTCCGCAGCGGACACCGTCTATGGAAAAAGTACACTGGATGTCACAGACATTTTTGGGATGCGCACACTTTACACTGGAGATGTGGCGCAGCTAATGTCACTGTCCGCAGCGGACACTGTCTCCGGAAAAAGGACACTGGATGTCACAGATATTTTTTGGATGCGCACACTTTACACAGCAGATGTAGCACAGCTAATGTCGCTGTCTGCAGCAGCCTAACTATTGCACACTATTCAGCGCAGGATACGCTAAAAATAGATATTGCTGCCACACACAATAGATATTGCTGCCACACAAGTTTTAGCAATTTAGCGCAGGTTGCGCTAAAAATATAGATTGCTTCTGCCACACACAATACTCCTTAAAAGGACTTTTAGGTCTCTTTGGTGGTAAATATATTTTTAAATCACTCCCTACACTGTCTGTCCCTTCCTCAGCACAGCTCTCCCTGACTAAGAATAAGCCGAACATGCGTAATCAGGTGCTATATGGCACCCAATGACGCTTTCCGGCCAACCAACATGGCTACGGCATTACAATGAGAACAGTACTTACCTGCACAATTATTGGCTGCGGTGCAGCCAAGAAACATGTCGGCGGAGACTGCAGCATTGCGCTCGAGCACATGCGGTATTCAGCCGAATACCACCATGTGCCGAGCATCGAGATGCTCGATCCGAACTCGTGTTCGGCCAAGCACACTCGATCATCACTATTAAAAACATATGTAGATGGACATTACATACAGCACCACATACCTCTTACATGTCTCCTCTGAAGTAGATGTTCTCATTTCTCAACTCCATTGGAAGCGGACCGCCATGATGATATCTGCCAGCCATGTCTCCTCTCTGCATAGTTTGGCACACAGATATATTAGATTTCTCAGTTTTCCATCACCCTCTCCCTCCTGGTCCCTTAACATTGTCATCCTGCTGCTATCCCCAATACTGTGCCCGCTATGCTCCCCAATGCCCACAAACACTATACTGCAGAAATACTGTAATAGTGCTATATAGATAGTCCCCCCATAGTAATAGTGCTCACAGACTCCACTCAATAGTAATAGTGCCCCCTACTGTACCCGCAATAGAAACCCCCTTAGTTGTAATGCCCATCATATTGTGACCAATAGTAGTAATGCCCATACAGTACCACAAATATTATTAAAAACCCCTCTATAGTCCCCCCCAGCAGTAACAATGCCCCTCTAAAAGGCACCCCTTTTGAGCTCCCGGTATGATGATTATTTATTTGAAAGCACAATTAATTCCATGGCGTTGTACATCAAGAGGGGGTTAAACATACCTATTATAAAAATACAGTAGACAAGAAACTATTAACAAACTGGTACAGAGCGGGAGAGGACACAGGCACATCTGTGCCCCTTTCACAGTGGTAATACCCTCTTCGTGCCTCTTTTAGAGTAGTAATGCAATCTGTGGCCCCTTCACAGTAATAATGCCCATTGTGCCCCTTCACAGTAGTAATGCCCATTGTGCCCTCTTCATAGTAATAATGCCTATTGTGTCTCCTTCACAGTACAAATGCCCATTGTATCTCTTCACAGTAGTAATGCCCATTGTGCCCTCTTCAAAGTAATAATGCCCTCTGTGCTCCCCTTTATAGTAGCAATGTCCTCTGTGCCCCCTTTATAGTAGAAAAGGCCTCTGTGCCCCTTTATGGTAATACTGTCCTCTGTGCCCCCTTTTTAGTAGTAATGCCCTCTGTGCCCCCTTATGGTAGTAATGCCCACTGTGTCCCCCTTATGGTAGTAATGCCCACTGTGCCCTCCTTTGTAGTAATGCCCTCTGTGCCCCCTTTGTGTAAAAAAACAACAAAAGATCACAGTACCTACTCACCTTGGCCCGTTGTTGAAGCTCACAGTCCTCTCTCCCCTGCAGACACAGATCGCTCTGCAGGACTGTGTGGGTGGAGCTTATGCAGATTTCCAGCTGCAGGCTCTGCCCACACAGGCCAGCAGCGCGATCAGTGCCTGCAGGTTGAATAGTGGAGCAGGGAGAAGTCTCCCTGCTTCACAATTTAGTGGGCTGCCGGCCAGAAGGAGGGGAGGAGCGTGGGGAGCTGAGTGGTGAGTGACAGGACCGCAGCTCCCAGCACTCCAGGGGAGGGAGGGGGGAGCAGGCAGTGGCGTAGCATAGGGGGGCCGGGTGGGGTCGTTGCCCCGGCGGCAAAATTTTAGGGGGCGCCAGCAGGGCCGCACCGCCAATTAGGCAAAGTGAGGCGATCGCCCCAGGCGGCGCAGCCCTACTCACAAGTTCGGGGTGGCGGCAGGTCACAGGTACATGAGCGCTTCCCATGTGGAAGAGCTCATCCCCATAGTCATCTGTATCGCCGTCCTCAGGACAGCGATACAGATGGATGTGCTGCATGGCAGGGGAGGGAGAGGCGTCTCCCTTTCCTATTCCTCTGATAGGCTGCAGACCTAGTGCCTGCAGCCTATCAGAGGCCAGTGCAGGCGGTGCAATGATGTCATCGCGCCGCCTGAGCCGTACAGCACGGCACACAGGCTGGAAGAGGCCTGCATCACATCACTGCCATGGAGGTAGGTAAGTAGAAGTGTTAATTTTTTTATATGGTACAATACTGGCTACTGGCACATGATTGGGGGGCCATCTATGGGGGGCACTTGTTACTGGCACACGATTGGGGGGATATCTATGGGGGGCACTTTTTACTGGCACACGATTGGGGGGAAATCCATCGGGGGCACTTCTTACTGGCACATGATTGGGGGGCCATCTATGGTAGGCACTTCTCACTGGCACATGATTGGGGGACATCTATGGGGGCACATCTTACTGGCACATTAGTGGGGGGCACTGTGAGGGTATCTATGGGGGCACATGTTCCTGGCACATTATTTGGAGGCACCGTGGGGGCACTTTTTACTGGCACATTATTGGGTGGCACTATGGGGGCACTTCTTACTGGCACATTATTGGGGGCACCTACTGAGGCCACAAAGAACGAGTATTTCTTATGGGGGGCTCTGTATAGAGGCATTTTATACTGGGGCACATTATGGTGTGTACTATGGGGAAGGGGAGAGAGGAGTACTATGGGGTCATCTACAGGGGCACTAAGAAGGGGTATTTTATACTTGCAAATTATGGGGAAAACTGGCGGCATCTACTGGGGCACTATATATGGGGCATTTTATACTGGTACATTATGGGGGCACTAGGAGGAAGGGGGAGAGGAGCACTATGGGGGTATTTTATACTGGCACATTATGGGGGCACTATGGGGACATTAGCTCAACTGGGGGCATTAAAAGGGGGTATTTTTTGCAATGTCACATTATAAGGAGAATTATTACTACTGGGGGGCATTATGGTGGGCTTTATTACTACTGGGGGTCTAGGGGGAACATGATTACTAGTATGGGCACTATAGGAGCATTATTACTTCTGGGGCACAGTGGGGACATGTTGGGGGCACTGTAGGAGCACTATTACTACCATGTGTGCTCTAGCAGAGAATTATTACTATTGGTGGGACTTTGGGGAACACTATTACTGTGGGGGCACCTTGGCACAGTATCAGCTTACCACAATTATTTTTTGGGGAAGTTATGTTTACACTATTAGTGTCAGGGGCACTATTTGCTGGGCGCAGTTATTTTAGGGCACTGTGTGCCAATAATTATTAAAGGGCACTATCTGCATGGTACTACTATTATCAGGGGGTTTATCTGTTTCTGCAGTATAGTATTGGTGAGCACGGCAGGCAGAGTATTGGGGGTGGTAGGATGATTTGTCCAGAAGATGGGAGGATGATGGAAAAGTAGTAAACTAAGATTTTTTTTGTCAAACTGCAGAGACGAGAAATGGCTGAAAAATGGTGGTCTGGTCTGAAAGGAGAAGATGAGAAAAGAGAACATCTACATCAAAGGAGACATCACTGGATGTAAGAGGTATGTGCGCTGTATTACCCTGTATGTTCTGTAGTGATGGGAGGGTGGGTGGATTTAGAATTTGGCCCACCCTGCCACATCCTGGCCCCAGACTTCAGGTCACACTGTGCGTGTTCTGAATTCGGGGGGCTCCCACCCATCTACTACATTATCTGTACACAGAGAGTTATCACTGTGTTATCTGTGGTGTTACATAGGACTGCAGGTGATATCTACTAAATTATCTGTACAAAGGGGGCATGGCCAGAGGTTGGGGACGGGGGGATGGGGGCGCAATACTTGGCTTGCCCCGGGTGCTGGCAACCCACACTACGCCACTGGGAGCGGGGGAATGCTCAGCTTGAAGGGAATACTGGTGGTATCCACCAACAGTGTTTAAAGAGGACCTTTCATGGGTCCAGACATGATGAAATAACGAGCTAGTTATGTATGGTACTGTGCACGGATGTAATATTGCTTACTAGTTTGTCTGGGCGCCACTCCATTCGCCCGCTATACCCTTCCTGCAGTTTTCCAGGCTGGTATGCTAATGAATAGCATCGGTACAGGGAGGAGGAGACTGCCCTGTTTCTCAATGGACGTCTCCTTCTCCCTGGCTGTAGCGCGGTCCAATCACAGCGGAGAGCATCACAGCCAAGGAGAACGTGAGGTTTATTTTCTCCCTGGCTGCGATGCTCTGACACGCTACATTGGAGCAGCTCACCACCAAAATGAACCAGCGGACTACCGGACATGTGTCTTAAAGAGATCAGCCAAGCAGATGGAGGGTCACTGTGTGGCACCCCAGACCTTGGGGTACTACAATTTTGTAAATAGTTTGGTATTATATTATAATGTTGTGTATTTTATTGTATGTTTCTGGCTGTAGTTAACAGCAGGTAAAAGATAGCTATGGCTTGCAAGGAAAAGGGCTAACCACCCTCTTGGTAGGAGTGGGCTGGTCCTTCATCCGGCCAGGAGGGGGAGTTTCTGTGTTATCAGAGTGAGAAGAGGAAGCACATTTCTGAGCTCCTGCCCAAGAGAGTTTCTTTAAAGAGAACTACCAACAATTTGACTCATGTAGAATGCAGTGTAAAATGCTATATCCAGACACTGCTTTGAGGTGAGGGACTACGGCTAAGACACCCATCATCAGACTTCTATTAGGCCAGTATAACCTAAGTGCTAAACTGCAGCGATCCAACCTGCATCCATATTCTTACTGGTGCCAGAGAGAAGACTGCACTTAAAGTCTGCCGCTACTGAAAGTATTTTAAGTTCTAAGTTGTTACGTTTAAGTTGTTACGTTTAATTCTGGCCTCATTCTTCAGTACTACATTTCCACTTCACCAATCCCCAAGCAGCAACGGCCTGAGGGAGTGCACCATGTCACAACACTCATCAGGGCCACTACCATTCCCATTCTCTACACCAGCTCCTTAGGGGCTCACTGCAACTGCACCTCTGCTAACGAAGTTGTGTTGGCAGAAAAGGTTTCCATTTTCACGGCAGTATCGGGATTGGATCTCTACTGATTGGCAAAGGGTTGCCTTCTCCAATGAGTCATGTTTTCTGCTTCATCAAAAAGATAGACGTGGGCGGGTCAGTAGAGAAATATCAGTGAACAAAACCCTGCAACCACTGCTGGGAGAACATAGGCTAGTGGTGGTAGCGTTATGGTCTGGGGAATGTTTTCATGGCATTTTCTGGGCCACTCATCCATGTGGAAGGCACTCTCAAACGATTTGGGTATGAATCCATCCTTGCAGACCATGTACACCTATACATTCTGATTGTTTTCCCAGAGGCAGATGAGATCTTCCAGCAAGACGATGCGACTTGTCACATGGCTAGAATTGTCTGATATTGGTTAGAAGACCATGACCAAGACTTCCAAGTACTACCCTAGCCCCCTAATTCCTAAGACTTGAACTCAATTGAGGATCTGTGGGACCACCTCAATCTTCCTGTTCGCTCTGTGGATCCTCTCTCCACATACCCTCCAGCAGCTGTAAGACGCACTGCAGTCAGCATGGCTCCAGATACCTGTGACAACCTACCAGCAGGGACGTAACTACCATAGCGGCAGACGATGCGACTGCTATGGGGCCCAGGGCAATAGGGGGCCCAGTCTTAGTTGGGATTATCTCCCCTTCTACTGGAGGTGAAAACTTGATCAGGACTCTACCCTCTAAAGCAGGGGTGCACAACCTTTTTTGGTCTGGAGGCCGCATTGTCACATTGCTCTATTTGAAGGGGCCGCAAATAAAAAAATGTTGATCGACGCTCATCTGCCTATTACACAAGCCAGTGTAAAGTGACTGGGTCATTCCGCCTTCATTTAGATTACACAGGGAGATGTGCTGCAGATAATCGTACATCTTTCATCCTGATAAAATATGCAAATCAGCCGACAAATGAGACATTCATTGTTTATCGACTGATCAGCTGCACGATTACCGGTATACCGGCCAGATATAAGATATGAGTGCTCCTATGAACACTTGTTCCCAGTAATTGTCCCATATATCGTGCTGTAGCATAGCCCCTGAAACCAAAGAGTTATACTTACCTGCTCCCCGCCTCTCCGGTTCTTCCAACTGCCTCCGCTGTTTACACCTGACAGTGCATGGACATGGTCATACACCAGTCCAGACAATGACTGGCTTAGGCGGTGATGTGGCCACAAGCAGTGTGTCACTGCTGAAGCCAGTCATTGACTGCAGCCGTGCAAGTGACCATGGCCATGCACTGACAGGTGTAAACAGAGCAGGAACCGGAAGATGGAGGTAGCGGGGGCAGCGCAGAGGACCAGAACAGAGTGGAGAAGGTAAGTGTGAATCTTCTATTTCAGAGGCCATGCTGCAGGCCTCATTTTTACCAGAAAAGTGGCGACATTTCCTTCTATCCTGCCTCCTATTTATAAATCGGTGCTTTCCTTCACTGCAGAGGACGGAGCTCACTGGTTATTACCATCTCCTGCCAATCTAGTTATAGGTGCCCTGCAGTAACCAGTAAGCACTTTACCTTGCTAGTGGGGAAGGCGCCTATTGGTTAATGCTTGAATGACCAGGCCCGAAAAGGCCTTAATGACCAGACACTTTTTTGTGATTTAGCGCACGTGGTGGTTCAAATGGTTGTAACTATCTTATTTGTTGGACTACCAAGATAATTTTTGCAACAATTTTTATTTGGGGAAAACTGTACAAAACGTTTAAAAAGTATATATTTTTTCAAACTATAGCTCGTTATTCTTTAAATATGCAAACTGACACCAAAATAAATTATTATAATTAGATCTCTATTTTGTGTATTTTGCTATATAATATGAAAAGTTTCACGTGAATGGGGCGGTAATGGTGACGGTTTTGATTGGTGTGGGTGTCTTTTCTTTTATGTATGATTTTTTTTTTTTTACTTATTTCTGCTCATAAAAAGACCTGGGGGGGGGAACGACACTGTCACTTTTTAAAATTTTACACTTTTTCATAAAAAGACTGTGGTGGGACAGTGAACACTCTCTTTTATTAAGCACTTTTTCCTTTTTCTTAAATTTTTTTTATTTATTTCGTTTTAACTTTTTTTTTTTATATATATTTTTACCATATAATTTGTCCCCAAGAGGTCACTCAAAGACCTTTGGGAGACAATGAGTGACTTTTTTTTTTACTATTTCCACTGTAACTGAAGCATCCAAAGGAGCCCCAGTTACAGGGAAACCAGCCTGCTGCGGAGGCTTTGTACCAGGGCAGCGCTCCTCTGTTCCCGAGACACCCAGCGATCACGTGATCGATGGGTCTACACTGCAGAGCGCTTATAGAGGAGAAGGCAGAAGCGCTAATAAAGCGCTTCTGTCTTCTCCTCGGCTTCCCCCCTCTCACTAATAGCCGGGGACCCTTTCTGCTCCTGCTACAGTGCAGGAGCAAAACCTGGGATCCATCTGCTGTGCGGCGCTCTGTGCAGAAACACAGCTGATTGCAGGATCAGCTGTGTTTCTGCCCAGCAAGGCGGGAGCCACAAACCATGGGTCTGGGGGCCGCAGGTTGCGCACCCCTGCTCTAAAGGAACAACATTTAGCAAATGAAGCAGTGAAAAAATGGCCCAAGGGTCATTCAAAAGGCTTTAGGCAGAAACCCCTCTGTCCTGTGGGTGGGGGGGGGAGCTGGTTTGGTCTTTGCTATGGGGCCCTTACTTATCTATGTATGCCACTGCCTACCAGAACCTTATTGAGTAATTCCCAGCCCGTCAAGCTGCTGTCCATGCTGCACACGGCCGCTGCTTTGGATATTAGCTGGTGGTCACAATAACGTGACTTGACTGTGTGTATTGTTGTGTGATGTCCAGGAGGAAAATTAATATTTTGGTCCATATGGTTATAGATAGCCTGGTCTTCATGGGTTACTCTGGATATTAGCTGGTGATTATAATAATGTGACTCAACTGTGTAATACACACCTCAGATGTTTGAAACATAATGCACACCACAGATGCGGCAGAACATTGTAGGATGTATCTCAGCTTCTGCAATTCCTCATAATTAAAGAGGTTGTCCCACGAAAAATATTCTACAGTTTTCAACCCAGCACCTGGATCTGAATACTTTTGTAATTGCATGTCATTAAAATTTTAGCATAGCCACTGAGTTATTCAGTACATTGTATCTGTATTGCACCACCTTCTGTTGGTTATTTTCTTTGTTTCTTGTCCAGCTCACAGAAGTGGTCGCACATGCTCAGTTTCAACCTTTTACATAAGAAGAGTGGTGTATTATAAGGAAAATGGACCCCTACTATAAATTATAAAGACTCACTTTAGATTTTTGTGACCTGTATAACAGTACGCAGCATGTCACCTTGTGCTTTCATATGATCATAGAACTCCTTGGTGTCTTCTAATATTCTTATATCATATTGAGTGTAGTTTATCCAAGAAAATCACAGTGGTTAATATAGATTGTTCTGCGTCACTGAGAGAAAAGGCTCACAGAACTTATATGGACGCTAAAATAAAACAAAAAATCTTTAATAAGGTTTTCACGTTAAAAACGGGTGGAGAAAAGACCCCTATTAAACTAGAAAATAAAAAATGTATTGTATAACGATATGTAAAGCCTACACACCTATATAACTATAGAGGTACCCTTACTCTTCACATAAAGGGATAGTCAGGCAATATCACGTGCCTGGGCCAGGATCAATGCCAGTGGATCTCTGTCATGGAGTATAACTTATATGACCTTGCCCAAAGCTAGTGGTTCTAATGTGGGGACTAAGATAGGAGAGCTCTAACATCGCAGCCCAACTGCACAGCTATTCAGCGTGCCTGCAGCTATCCTGCCTGTACTAATCAATACCACATCCCTACTAAACTCACTATAAGGGCTAGTGTGCTGCCCGTTGCCATATTGCGGACTGCATTTGCAGATCCACAATACACTGGCACCGTTCCGTGTGCATTCCGCATCACGGATGCGGACCCATTTACTTGAATGGGTCCGCAATCACGGACATGCAGAACGGAAGGACGGATCGGAACCCCATGGAAGCACTACGGAGTGCCTGTGCACCGCAAAAAAAAGAACCTGTTCTATTTTTTTGGGGTGTGGATGGATCACGAACCCATTCAAGTTGAATGGGTCTCAATCCGTCCCGCAAACAGATACACAACGTTTGCGTGCAAGAGGCCTAACTTGTAACTATGTGCCCTGTGTATTCCTGGCTATAAGTATCAAGCACATATAATGCTCAACGCGTTTCTGGATACTTCATATCCTCATCAGGAGCACTGTGCTATCAAAATAATAAACAGTTGCCACAAAAAAGAAACAGACAAACACATATAAACGAGCAAACATCACCTCTCTCTGTGGCGCTTATCCACGGAGCTTAAGACCCTGTAACTCCACCCAAACCTACAACCCGCACCAATCCAGCCCAAACCTTCCCGAAGGACAGGAGCGCTCAGACTAGCCACTTCATGGGATAAGTTACTGGCAGTCTCAATATATGGTCGGCTATAATAAAGATAATAACTTTCACACTTGCGTTGTTTGATTCCGGCAGGCAGTTCCGTTGCCTGAACTGCCTGCCTGATCAGGCAAACTGTATGCAAACGGATGTCATTTTTTCTGACTGATCAGGCATTTTTCAGACCTATCAGGATCCTGATCAGGCAGAAAAATGCATTCCGGTATTTTGCACTAATACATTCCTATGGAAAAAAATGCTGGATCCGGCATTCAGGCAAGTCTTCAGGTTTTTTTTCCAGCATGCTACGGTTTTATCTTTTGCCTGATCAGTCAAAATGACTGAACTGAAGACGTCCTGATGCATCCTGAACGGATTGCTCTCCATTCAGAATACATGGGGATATGCCTGATCAGTTATTTTCCGGTATAGAGCCCCTAGGACGGAACGCTATGCCGGAAAAGAAAAACGCTAGTGTGAAAGTAGCCTAAAATGTCAAACAGGGACTAGGTCATGGACAAGGTCATATAAGCTGTACTCCATGCCAGAGATCCACTGGCATTGATCCTGGCCCAGGCACGTGATATTGCCTGACTATCCCTTTATGTGAAGAGTAAGGGGACCTTAATAGGTATATAGGTGTGTAGGCTTAATAAATCAGGCACGTAGGTTTACATATCGTTATACAATACATGATTTATTTTCTAGTTTAATAGGGCTCTTTTCACCTTAATAAAGATTTATTTTTGTGTTATTTTGGGGGGGCTTTATTTTGGGGGGCTTTATCCCACAAAGATACACATTAGGTGCTTTAAATGAATCCAGTCTTTGCCCTTGAAGCTTACAGGGTAGATATGGTCGCACACATCCCAGTTCACAGCTGCTGATGGTAAATCTCCCATGTGGGGCTGATGTACAGTTTTTTTTACCTGCCTAAGAAAGGAATAAAATGATCTTCTATCTCTTAATTACATGAGTCGACATGAGCCAGAAAACATGTCTGCTCATTAAACCCATCATTTACTTAGTGGCGGGACAAGCAATTACCGACTCGGCAGTACAGAACCGTACAGTATGTGACTGGTAATTACCAACAGTAGTAAAGCAGAAGCATAAAACAACACAGAATGTTCAATGTGGGAAAAGGAAGATTAGATTACAGTACAAAGAAGAGGATATATTGTCAGGATTTGACTGGATACAGGACTGAGGGATCAGAGTATTTTTGTCTCCATCGGGGGTACCTAAAAAATTCGGACGCCTATCCAACGTGGAACCATTTTCTAAGTACAATATCGAACACCATATAAGCCTCCAGGCCAGTTCTGTGGCATAAAACAATTTTCATTATTTGCCTATTTACACTGCATTTGTCACTTTTATAAAAAAAAAAGGGCATGGTCCACAAGTGGCCAAGCAGGATTGCGCCTAGGTGACATAGATTTCAGTTTGTGGCGCACTGATCTCACGTGAGCCGCCAAAATGATTAAGAGGTGTGTTGGTTTTAATAAATTTGGTGCCAATGAATTTCAATTATGACTGAAGTATGAAACGCCAATCATAAAGGCCCCTCCCCCCCACACAATTTTTAGGTCCAACATTCTGTACTGATTATTTTTGTAACTTTATTAGAGCCACAGCTCAATTTTTCTGAAAGCAAAGTTCCATATCCCCAGTATGGAACATAGATGGGGAATTTAGCAACCCCCGTGTGCAAGAAAAGTGGCACCAAAAGCTCAAACATTTTTGCACAAGCGCTCTTTTGTGAAAACGACTGTGACTTTTTCCCTATTTATGTCTTGCTTTTCTTAAACAGTGGTCGTAAGGGGATGGGAACAGATTTAAAGGGAACCTGTCACCCAAAAATCGCCTATTAAGCTGTTTACAGTACCTTATAGTGCTGTATACTCGGTTCTTGATGCACTTTTTGTTCGTTTTCCCGCATGTCTGCTCATTCAGAAATCGTAGTTATATTCAGCTGCTGCCCCGTGCTGCAAGTCAGGCTTGAAGTCACGGGGGCAGCGGCCTCGGCGTCTTACATGGCCCTCTCCCCGCCCCCTGCCTCTGTTACTGACAGCCGAACTCCGAATCCGGGACCGCGCTCAACGGCCGCATGCGCAGTAAAGGGCGGCAGGAGCGCGGTCCCGGCTGCCGCGCGTACTACGCGCCGTCTTACTTTCGCCGCACTGCGCATGCGCCCGACATCCTGTATCAAACGCGCCCGCGCCCGGCATCTGGGCGCGGGCGCGTTTGATACAGGATGTCGGGCGCATGCGCAGTGCGGCGAAAGTAAGAAGGCACGTAGTACGCGCGGCAGCCGGGACAGCGCTCCTGCCGCCCTTTACTGCGCATGCGGCCGTTGAGCGCGGTCCCGGATTCGGAGTTCGGCTGTCAGTAACAGAGGCAGGGGGCGGGGAGAGGGCCATGTAAGACGCCGAGGCCGCTGCCCCCGTGACTTCAAGCCTGACTTGCAGCACAGGGCAGCAGCTGAATATAACTACGATTTCTGAATGAGCAGACATGCGGGAAAACGAACAAAAAGTGCATCAAGAACCGAGTATACAGCACTATAAGGTACTGTAAACAGCTTAATAGGCGATTTTTGGGTGACAGGTTCCCTTTAACATTACTTATGCCAGAAAACTGTTCAATTAAATTTAGCATGTCTGCGGCCACCACTAGGGGGAGCTTACTGTACTGTATAGTAATAAAACAGTATGCAGTAAGCTCCGCATCTCCCACTAGTGGTGACAACAAGAAGCCAGAATCATCCTTTAGCTTAATCAGCTAAATCTTAATCAGAAAACAGATCTCAAATGATCATAGAGAAATATCGGAAAATTAATCAGCAGAGAATGATTGACCTATTTAAATAAAAAATAACAAAATTAATGTCAAGGGGGAAGTTCACTTATAGGGGTTGGCCCATCTGGCACTTTGGTAGCATATTGCTAGGATATGCCACCAATGTCCAATAGGCATGGGTCCCACCTCTGGGACATGCATCTATCTCTAGAAAAGAGCCCGACAAGTGAGGGAAAGCGGATCGCACAAGCGCGGCCACCCTCCATTCACTTCGATGGGAGTGCTAAAAATAGCCGGACACCATACTCTCTGTGAGCCCTGAAAATAAATCTATTTGTGCTCCTCCTGGGCCTTTTCCTGAGTTAGGGCCCCATAGCAGCCGAATCCCCAGCTTCTTTGTTAGCTACTGTATGCCCTTGGTTTCTGGAACTCAGACCTAGTTCTCTGAGGAGTGAGCACATGTAGCTTCCTCTCACATCCTCCACTAGCACAAAAGTGAGCTAGGGGCAGACCTAAGTCCAACACCAAGGGGTAGATTGACCATAGGCCTTACAGGGAAATTTCCACCTGAGCCCTCCTCACTGCCGGCCAATGGACGTTTTTGGGTATATATTTTGTGCTGTTGGAGGCAGTATTTTGTGATGGACTGTGGAGTTTTGCTCTATTGGGGTGGTATAATGTGCCACAATATGGTATTACTGGCCCTTACTTGTGTTGGCCTTGCCTTCCATCAATTTGGACCTAATCTAACTTCCTTTTCCCAGTATTTTTTCCAGGGCCACTTTAAGTTCCCAGTCCGCCCCTGCCAACATCTAACTTCATACAAGGGCAGAGTCAAGATTATTAACCCTGACTAATCCATACAGAACTATTCTGGTGCATCCCAATACATTAGAACATTGCATAGTTTTTTGATGACTAATAATATTTGCATGTACCCTGTTCTGGGGCACTGCACAAGGTGCTGCTGGATTTCCGTGTTTCTTTGCGTTTGCACTGCAGGAACAAGAGATTTATTCCAGTTTGTGTTGCCTTCTATTTAAATGAGTCATACTGCATATGCAGCAGGCGCCTCCCCCAGGGCCCTTTAAGAGGAAAAAGAGTACTTGTTTTTCGTGATGCCAGTTGCAGTGAAGCAACAAGGGCACAGGGCCCCTTTTAGTGATGCAGTAGATGGTACCAAGGTGTAGGAATGCCAGAGTGGTGTAGGGTGGCCTAAATGTCCCTTAATGTTGGTGCACGTGTCACGGTGCTCCTACCTGGATATACTGGACCCCAGGCGTTAGCTCCGAAGCGATGAAAAGGGGGTTTGTAGATGAAGGGGATGATGAAATAAATAAATGTCCAGACCTTGTGATGAAGTTGATAACAGCTTTACTTTCAATAAATGTTTCTCCAAACAATTAAAGCCTGCCTGGCTCCAGCAGGCTTTGACATTAAAGGGATTCTGTCATCAGATTTAACCCCTCTAACCTAAACATATGCTCATGTCCAGACTAATAAGAAGAATCCTAAGCTGGCCTTATTAAACCTCACTGTGGCTTTATTTGCCCAAAAAACTGGTTTTTATAACCTGTCAACCACTTACTTAAGGTGCCCAAGGGGAGGTCTGTTAATACAGGGTGCCCGTCCGCACCCCTCGCTGTCCGGTGCCCAGCGCCGCCTTCCCTGTCTTCAGGGCCACCTTCCCTGTCTTCAGCACCGCCTTCTCAATCCTTTCCGCCCCTCTGCCAGATCCCGCGCCTGTGCACTAGGCTCAGCCTGATGAGCCCGTGCGGACTCCTGGCAGCGGCTTCGTTGAGCAAAGTGCGCATGCGCCGGCCTGATGCGCACTTCCCTCAACCCTGATATGACCTGCAGATTGGCTGAGCCTAGTGCGCAGGCGCGGGATCTGGCAGAGGGACTGGGAGGATTGCGGAGGCGGCACTGAGCTGTAGAAGGCGGTGCTGAAGACAGGGAAGGTGGCGCTGAAAACAGGGAAGGCGGCTCTGGGCACTGGATGGCAAGGGGTGCGGGCGGGCACCCTGTATTAACGGACCTCCCCTTGGGCAACTTAAGTAAGTGATTGACAGGTTATAAAAACCTGTTTTTTGGGGCAAATAGAGCCACGGTGAGGTTTAATAAGGCCAGCTTAGGATTCTTTTTATTAGTCTAGACATGAGCATATGTTTAGGTTATAGGGGTAAAATCTGATGACAGAATCCCTTTAACTGTGGCAGGTAAACTCCTCTCTGCTTCATCTGTTGCTCTCTGGCTCTGCTGTACTGACAGTCTGGCTATAGAACTCAGCTTCTTCTTTATGCTGTACTTAACTTTGTAGTCTGGTCTGTCTCTAGATGTATCCAGGGAAAGCTTTCTCCTCCTGGCTTCTGAGGCTCCAAGCTGTGGTCTCCATGTCCAGCAGAGCTGAAGGTGCTCTAGCAGGCCTAGACATAGCACGTCCAGTAGGGACGTGCACCTGCTTCCTTCCCCTAGCAGGGGGTACTCTCCACTACTTTCTAACTAGAACTCCACCCTCCCTGCAGCAAGTGTGACACGCCCACCACACCACAGAGAATTAGAATGGAATGGAAAGCTCCATTCTTTGTACCTGTAGCTCTGCCATTTATGCTGCCACCTGCTGGTGAACCAGGCATATAACACATGAACATAAACAGTTACATGGAAAGAGATATGCACATTATACAGGACCTGGAAACAAATACACAGAATGACATTAGGTTAACCATAGGAGATAGTAGCAAGGTGCAAAGGTGGTAATGCCACTTTGGGGCGTTACACATGTACCATGCATTTGTTACGTATGTGAATTATAAAATTCAGTACTTGTCCCCTGATAATTCTTGTTTCATCAATATGCTGGAGTTGCTCCCTCTGCAGCCACAAGTGTTCAACTGACTTAATTTCCACTGTAATTTATTTTTTATATCATCAGTCATTTTGCATCTGGTTGAAACATTCTTTAATTAAAGTACTATTAATAAAATAGAATTATCCTGCAACATATGAAAAAGAGGGAGAGGCAGTTACTTTACCACTAATGGTCACCAGGTGGCGCTAAGACCTATTTTTTTGCCATATGCGATATTTCTGATCTGCCATAAACAGGAGCCAGCTATCCGAAGGAATTTTTACTGTAAATGGTGTATATAATGTAAGCAGGAAGCCAATTGCATCATTGATATAGGACCCAACGTGTCAGTGAAGCAGATTTACTAATCCAGGAGCCCGGATTTACTAACCGTAGACCAGCAGTTTAGACCTGCAGCAGATTTATCACAGGGGCTCAGGCTGGATGATGAATGTGGTGCAGGGATGGACACCTCTCTGACTCCAACTACTGGTTGGCTTACTTCAAGAAAGAATGGTGGAGCAATTTTGGTAAAGTCCCTTTCCCACAAAGCCATGTGTCCCCTGCTTATTAAGAAATAATTGGAGAAGCCCTAGCAGAATTTATCATCATCCTGTGCCACTTTTTGTGGCGTCAAATAAAAGTCACAAATATTGGGGGTTAATTATCGTGAAGCGAATATTTGTAATCAGTTTTTCTTTAGTCTGCGTTGGAATACTTTACGCCACATTTATTAAATGTCACATGTTGTTTGATAAATTTGTCTTATCCTTAGGGCTCATGACCGTTGTTGTTTTGTGGTTAGCAAATTGCGGAACCGCAAAACACGCATTCCGTATTTTGCAAAACGGAACAGCTGTCCCCTTATAGAACAGTCCTATCCTTGTCCGTAATGCAGACAATAATAGGACATGTTTTTGCAGAATGGTGATGCGGAGAAACGGAATTGGAACGCACATTGAGTCATTTCCGTTTTTATTGTGGCCCCATTCAAGTGAATGGTTCCGCATATGGGCTAAAAAGAACACGTGTGTGCACGAGCCCTTAAACTTAACACTTTTTGGGGGGCGGAACCGGATGCAGAGCTAAGCAGAAGCAGCATAGCAGAGCTCCAGCAGCCACAGCCAAGTACAGCATTACAAAGCGCCCCAGAGGCACCCAAACTGCGCTGGAGCAGACCCCTCTCCACCCACTCACCCCCAGGAAGACACTGGAGATGACGAGGGCGAAGAAAACCCCCACAAAACGTACCTCTTTGTTCACAGCAGCACTGATCCAAGATGGCCCCCGGCACATGCAGGAGGCAGCACAGACACCAATGAACTCCAGCACCACGAGGCAGCAGGTCCATGAGATGCTGGTAGGACATATTTTCCCTGCAAGTAAAACTAGTCATGTGAGTGGGGGGCTCTCCAGCAGGGGCAAAGTCTGACTTTAACATGAGCCCTAACGCTGGGTTCAGACCTGAGCGTTGTGAAACGAGCGCTCTGTATGCGCGATTGTACGGGCGTTTACAATCGCGCATACAGAGACTGGCGTTCACACATTGTCGCGCGTTCCCGAATTTCTATGTGCGGGAACGCGCGACAAACGCCCAAAAAAAAGCTCAAGCACTTGTTTGAGCGTCGGGCGTTTTACAGCGCGATCGTACGCGCTGTAAAACGCCCAGGTGAGAACCATTCCCATAGGGAATCATTGGTTCTTGCCTGTTGTGCGTTTTACAGCGCGTAGGAACGCGCTGTAAAACGCTCAGGTGTGAACCCAGCGTAATACAAGCTCTGAACATGATAGGATCACCCTGTCTGCTATGCAAGATTTAATGGCAGACCTGAAAAGTTCTATACACTCATTCAGTCAGGGCAGACATCCCGGCCATTGGGGATCGCACTGCGCACCTTGAGGAAAAGATGGAGGAATTTAAGGAAGCACACAACTCCCTAGTGAATTCCTATGGAGGTTGCTGCCATGAAACTGAAATTAGCAGACCTTGAGGATAGGTCTAGAAGGAATAATATCAGACTCAGAAATATCCCTGAAGACATTAGAGGACTCTCTTCAGGATTATCTGATAGATCTCTTTACATCAATCCTGCAAACCTTCTGGAGAGGTGGTCCTAACTCCAGCCACAAGAGAGAGACAGATATCCAGGGAAACAGAAGCCACCCACGCTGACCCAAGAATGGACTGTGGTTAAATCTACGAAGTGATAACCTCCATTGGTTCCAACCATGTAAGGTACCTCACCTGCCTACACCATTCTACATTGGGCCTGCTGTCTTGACCCATCTATATATCTCGAAACACACAAATGTTATAGTCCTTGACTTTCTCATCTACTTCGGAGACTCTTCCATATACGAGCTGTTGGTTGCCTGTTGGGACATCCAATAAGTCATGTCTTGGCGGTGGCTGTTGGATGTCTGCTGTTAACTAAATTTGGTATTTTTTTTGCCACATATGATTTATTTTTTTATTTTTTCATTTTGCTTTTTTTGTTCTTCTTTTTCTCAGCTGACGTAATTGTTTTTACATTGTGAACTGGATCTCCCCCTCTCTTTCCAACCCTACACATGGCAATTGTGACTGGGTTTGGCGATCTACTAGAGACTGTATGGTTTCCTAAAAGTTTTACTTTCCTTGTTGTTTATTCTGTTAATTTTTTAGGGTGACATGTCATTACCCGCTTCTGATTTACTGACTCATCTTTGCACTCTATTGTTCTATGTAGCATTGTACATTTTATATGGCATTACAGGGGTTTATGGGCGTGTTCTTAGCTACCTGATATGGCATTAAAGATCTCATCCCTAAATGTCAAAGGGTTGAACAGGCCTTTCAAAAGAGCATGCTTCTGGAAAGAAGTATCTATCTTACATTGTGACATAAAGGTGCCCAGGAAACTCATTTATTGGCTAAAGATAGTTTCAGGATTCAAAATAGGCGCTTTCCTTATATTTTTCCCTCCCACCCTGAAAAGAAAAAAGCAGGGGTGATGCTAGCCATTAAATATATGGTCTCTTTTAAACTTATATCTACTACTACAGACAGCCAAGGCCGCTACATTATCATTGTCTGTCAGCTTTACACTATAGCATCCATATATGCACCTAATAAATCGCAGCTTCACTTCCTTCACCAGGGGGTTTTAATACTCTGCGGCCACTATAATAAAGTTATTGACCCTACGATTGACAAGACACCCGTGGACAGTAAGGACAGAGACTTCTCATTAAGGCTACTTTCACACTAGCGTTTTGGCTTTCCTTTTGTGAGATCCGTTCAGGGCTCTCACAAGCGGTCCAAAACGGATCAGTTTTGCCCTAATGCATTCTGAATGGAAAAGGATCCTCTCAGAATGCATCACTTTGCCTCCGTTCAGTCACCATTCCGCTCTGGAGGCTGCCTGCAGCGTTTTGGTGTCCGCCTGACGAAACTGAGCCAAACGGATCCGTTCTGACACACAATGTAAGTCAGTGGGGACGGATCTGTTTTCGCTGACACAATCTGGCACAATAGAAAACGGATCCGTCCCCCGTTGACTTTCAATGGAGTACATGACGGATCCGTCTTGGCTATGTTACAGATAATACAAACGGATCCGTTCAAGACGGATGCATGCGGTTGTATTATTGTAACGGATCCCTTTTTGCAGATCCATGATGGATCCGCCCAAAACGCGAGTGTGAAAGTAGCCTTAGAGAGTTATTGCACAAAGAGGAGATTTTTGACCCATGGCGCATAGTCCATGCGTCTGAAAAAGACTTAATTTTTTTTCTCAGGCCCCCATAACCAATACTCCCTCATAGATATGGTATTAGTGGATATAAGACTACTACAAAATATAATTTCATCAGATATCGGTACCATAACTTGGTCCGACCATGCCCCTACCTCTATACTCATTAACCTACAATACTCTCCCTCACGAGCCCCGTGGAGATTGAATAGTTCCATTTTGAATAACCCTGAATACTTACCTCTCTTCTGCAGTGCAGGAATATTTTACTCTTAATAACTCATCTGAGGTCTCGTTGTCCACCATCTGGTGCGCTCACAAAGCGGTCATGAGGGGTATCTTTCTAAAATACTCTGCTTTGGAAAAGAGAAAGAGAAATCAAAAGCTCGAATTACTCATAGGCCAGATTAGACAAGAAGAGCTTGACAACCAAAAAATCTCCCAGAATTACCTTTGCAACCCATTAGAAAAATGTAATATATGAGCTACATGCGTTAATGCAATCCAGATTTGAGTTCTATCTCCGCGAATCCAAATCCATGTATTACTATTGCGGAAACAGAGCTAATAAATCTTTAGCAAACAGGATTAAAGGCTAAAACTGCCAAATCTAGGATCCCCTTTTTTTTTGGCAGAGCAGGTAAGGAAATTATGAATCCACAAGAAATAGCTGATGAATTTGCCTCATACTACTCTAAGGCCTCATTTACACGGCCGTTGTTTGGGTCCGCATCGGCGGCTTGGATACGGACCCATTCACTTCAATGGGGCCGCAAAAGATGCGGACAACACTCCGTGTGCTGTCCGCATCCATTGCTCCGTTCCGCGGCCCCGCAAAAAAAAAATCATGTCCTATTCTTGTCCGCAAAACGGACAAGAATAGGCAGTTATATCAATGGCCGCCCGTTCCGTTCCGCAAATTGCGGAAAGCACACGGGCGGACTGCAAAAAACGGCATGGTCGTGTACATGTGTACATGTGTAAATTGTATAATCTCTCCCTAGACGCTGATACTCCTCAACCTACTGAAGAGATAATTAACAACTTCCTGAATAAAATCTCTCTTCCCCAAGTATTGTCAGAACAACTAGATATATTAAACGCAGATATCCATATTGATGAAATCACTCAAGTAATAACCTCTCTCAAACTAAACAAATCTCTGGGGCCAGACAGGTTAACCAATGAGTAGTGCAAGACATTTTCCCCGATCCTCTCTCCATACCTGAAGGGATTTTCCAGTAATTCTTTGGAGGCAATCCCATTCCCAAGGATATGCTCTCAGCCCTAATAGTCACACTTCCCAAAGCAGGCAAACCTCCCAACACTCCAGCAAATGCCCACCCCATATCATTACTTAATTCCGATCTCAAGATCTTTTCTAAATTATTGTCCAAGAGATATCTTCCTTGAGGTTGTTTGGCATCTCATGGTTGGGGAGGATTGCTGTGGCCAAGATGGTACTTCTACCACAGATCCTATATATTTTTAGAAATGTACCAATATTTATCTCAATCTCCTATATCCAAACCTTGCAAAATGTGTTTATGCGGTTTGTGTGGGGTGGGAAGAGACCGAGGGTCAAGGCGGACATCCTGTTTTCCCATATTCATCAGGGTGGGGTGAACTGCCCATCTTTGTCTTTATTCTATACTGGCCCAACTGAAACAATGGTGGATTGGAGATGTCTCTAAAAAATGGGTTCAGATTGAGCTTGGCCTATTAAGGGGACACAGCAATCTTATGTTCCCTTTTATATTTTGGGTTCCACAACAATTTTCCATACTTAACATCACCGATCTCAGCTGTGATACGGGTGTGGACTAACCCATCCTTCCATAGATGTTATGACATCATAGAATTAATGGCTATCCCTATATCTATTGGTGAGTTGTTTGTTCCTAACTTCTCAGCATCACCCTGGTCCGAGAAAGGCCTCCACTTCTTGAAAGATCTGGGTGTTCTTACTCTACATCAATTCCACATTTTAGATGCCAAACAGAACCTGTCATCCTCAGAGTACTTCCAGTACATGCAACTTAGACATATGCTTAGCTCTGGGTTGATTCCCATTGCTCAATCCTCTAATTTTCCTTTATTAAGACTATGGATTTCCAATCCTAATTCCAATTCCCACAGCATATCCTTTTGCTACAGAAATTTGCTAATAGAGGAAGGGGACAAATTGGGGAAAATTAAAGACCACCATGATTTAACTCCTTAAAGGGAACCTGTCACCAGTTTTATGGTGTTCTAACTTAGGGCAACATAAATAAGTGACTGATTTGCTTAGCAAAATGCTGGGTCACTTTCTTTAATTGACCCAGTCAATCTGCCAACATCTTGTATTGAAAAGCTCCAGCTGATAATGATGAGTCATGAATATTCATGAGCTCCTGACTCTCCCCGCCCACCTGCTGCTGAATGACAGTTTTTTTCCATATGAATCAGCAGCAGGTGGGCAGGGGAGTGGCTATAGCTCTGAATTAAATATACGCTGGACTCAATGACATCACGCTGGACTCCAATCAGCTCATTAGCATGTAGCATCTTTGTGTGTATATTATGAGGTAACCATCTGTGAATACATCTAAGGTACTTTTTAGTAGTTAATGATTGTATATAATTAGTTCGATTCTAATCAAATATCCACATGACAGGTTCCCTTTAAGGACACAGCCTTATTTCACTTTAAGGACCAGGCAATTTTTTGCAAATCTGACCAGTGTCACTTTAAGTGGTGATAACTTTGAAACGCTTTGACTTATCCAGGCTATTCTGAGATTGTTTTTTCAACACATATTGTACTTCATGACACTGGTAAAATGAAGTAAACATTTTTTTTTTTTTTTTATAAAAAAAATACCAAATTTACCATTTTTTAAAAAAAATGGCAAATTTCCAAGTTTAAATTTCTCTACTTCTATAATACATAGTAATACCTCCAGAAAAAAACTCAATATTTATGGCCCTGATTCTGTAGTTTACAGAAACACCCCATATGTGGTCGTAAACTGCTGTACGGGCACACGGCAGGGCGCAGAAGGAAAGGAATGCCATACGGTTTTTGGAAGGCAGGTTTTGCTGGACTGTTTTTTTTTGACACCATGTCCCATTTGAAGCCCCCCTGATGCACCCCTAGAGTAGAAACTCAATAAAAGTGACCCCATCTAAGAAACTACACCCATCAAGGTATTCAAAACTGATTTTACAAACTTTGTTAACCCTTTAGGTGTTCCACAAGAATTAATGGAAAATAGAGATACAATTTCAAAATTACAATTTTTGGGCAAATTTTCCATTTTAATCCATTTTTTCCAGTAACAAAGCAAGGGTTAACAGCCAAACAAATCTCAATATTTATTGCCAGGATTCTGTAGTTTACAGAAACACCTCATATGTGGTTGTAAACAGCTGTACGGGCACACGGCAGGGCACAGAAGGAAAGGAATGCCATACGGTTTTTGGAAGGCAGATTTTGCTGGAATGCTTTTTTTTACACCATGTCCCATTTGAAGCCCCCCTGATGCACCCCTAGAGTAGAAACTCCAAAAAAGTGACCCCATCTAAGAAACTACGGGATAGGGTGGAAGTTTTGTTGGTACTAGTTTAGGGTACATATGATTTTTGGTTGCTCTATATTACACTTTTTGTGAGGCACCGTTTTTATTTTTTGTTATTTACAACATTTATCTGCCAGGTTTTTTGGGAGCCTAAAAAAAATGGATCCATCACCCATTGACTTTCAATGTACTTAGTGACGGATCCGTTTTTTTCTGTTTTGATTTCACACAACCGCATCCTAACAGAACGGATGCATCCTGATGCACAAAATCAAAACGGATCCGATTAATTCCGGTATTGAGATCCTCTGCCAGATCTGAATACTGGAATTAACAACGCAAGTGTGAAAGTAGCCTTAGACGGTCAACAGCAGTCTCTCAATAAGCAGATTTTTATGAAAATATAATTATAGAGGTTGTCCCCAACATTTATAAATTCAGAAATGCCTACACTGACATCTAATAGCATAACAAAAAGCTACCTCGCTTCACAGCTCACCTTAACATGCACGGGGAAGCCCATCTGGTGCCTGTGGGTACTCCAGCTGGACCCTCCATAGCTTCCCAAGGTGGTCCTGTGTCCTCTGCTGTGCAGGCACTGAAAGCATTCAGCCCAGGCTCAGAAACAGGACATCCACAGGACATCCACAGCACCCCTACAATATTGATGACCGCTTGCGCAGTGGACGACATATTTACCATCTTGGAAAGCTATAGATGGGGCGGAGCAGAAAACCACTTTAATGCAGCACCCTATACTCCTGCATTATTGGCAACACCAGTACAGTAGCAGAGATTTATCAAGTCTGGTGTAAAGTAAAAATGGCTTAGTTGCCCATAGCAACCAATCAGATTCCACCTTTCATTTACCAAAGGAACTCTGAAAAATGAAAGGAGGTCTCTGATTGATTGATATGGGCAACTAAGCAAGTTTTCAAAAGTTTTGATAAATCTCCCCCACTGTCTGTGGAAAATCATTTGCCCATCAGTAGTTGAGAGGTGGGAAGAACAGGGTAAGGTATATGTCACTATTAGGTGGACAGTTTCAATGACAGTGTTAGTCGGACACAGTGGGGGTCATTTATCAAACTGGTGTAAAGTAGAACTGGCTTAGTTGCCCATAGCAACCAATCAGATTCCTTTTTTCATTTTCCAAGGGAGCTGTGAAAAAGGAAAGGTGGAATCTGATTGGTCGCTATGGGCAACTAAGCCAGTTCTACTTTACACCAGTTTGATAAATGACCCTAAGTATGTTGGTAACATTTGGACCCTATGACAGCAAGTGAGTGCTGCATAGTTGTTTTATGTATGCGCTGTCTGGCATCGTTTATCATCATTATTCAGGGAAGGCATGGCATTACTCTTTATGTATGTTATGACAGTATTGTATTTCATTATTGATGATTTTCTATAAGTGGGCCCAGAAAAGTATCTCACTGTAGTTTCAGAAATCCTGAGGGTACCGCCACACGTTCTGCAGAATCCTGACCATGTGGCCGTACCCTAAGACTCTTGACCTTGTTTATCTTGAGTCCTCTTTGTCCACTGGTGCTTCCTGCAACCAATTAGTCTATCTATCTATCTAATATATATCTATCTCATATCTAATATATATATTATTTTACTTTATAATACTGTATACACTGAACAAAAATATAAACGCAATACTTTCGGTTTTGCTACCATTTTGAATGAGCTGAACTCAAAGATCTGAAACATTTTCTACATACACAAAAGACCCATTACTCTCAAATACTGTTTACATATCTGTCTAAATCTGTGTTAGTGAGCACTTCTCCTTTGCCGAGATAATCCATCCCACCTCACAGGTGTGACATATCAAGGTGCTGATTAGACAGCATGAATATTGCACAGGTGTGCCTTAGACTGCCCACAATAAAAAGCCACTCTGAAATGTGCAGTTTGATCACACAGCACAATGCCACAGATGTCGCAACGTTTGAGGGAGCTTGCAATTGGCATGCTGACTGCAGAAATGTCAACCAGAGCCTTTGCCCGTGCAATGAATGTTCATTTTCTCTACCATAAGCCGTCTCCAAAGGCGTTCAAGTGAATTTGGCAGTACATCCAACCGACCTCACAACCGCAGACCTCGCGTAACCACACCAGCCCAGGACCTCCACATCCAGCATGTTCACCTCCATGATCGTCTGAGACCAGCCACCCGGACAGCTGCAGGAACAATTGGTTTGCATAACCAAAGAATTTCTGCACAAACTGTCAGAAACCGTCTCAGGGAAGCTCATCTGCATGCTCGTTGTCCTTACCGGGGTCTGGACCTGACTGCAGTTCATCGTCGTAACCGACTTGAGTGGGCAAATGCTCACATTCGATGGCGTCTGGCACGTTGAAGAGGTGTTCTGTTCACGGATTTTCGCAGTCCCGGTTTTCACAGTTCAGGGCAGATGGCAGACAGCGTGTGTGGCACCGTGTGAGTGAGCGGTTTCCTGACGCCAACATTGTGGATCGAGTGGCCCATGGTGGCGGTGGGGTTATGGTATGGGCAGGCGTATGTTATTGCCAACGAACACAGGTGCATTTTATTGATGGCATTTTGAATGCATAGAGATACTGGGACGAGATCCTGAGGCCCATTGTTGTGCCAATCATCCACGACCATCACCTCATGTTGTAGTATGATAATGCACGGCCCCATATTGCAAGGATCTGTACACAATTCCTGGAAGCTGAAAACATCCCAGTTCTTGCATGGCCAGCATACTCACAGGACATGTCACCCATTGAGCATGTTTGGGATGCTCTGGATCGGCGTATACGACAGCGTGTTCCAGTTCCTGCCAATATTCTGCAACTTCACACAGCTATTGAAGGAGTGGACCAACATTCCACAGGCCACAATCAACAACCTGATCAACTCTACGCGACGGAGATGTGTTGCACTGCATGAGGCAAATGGTGGCCACACCAGATACTGACTGGTTTTCTGACCCCCCCCCCCCCCCCCCCCTTCAGTAAGGCAAAACTGTGCACATTTCAGAGTGGACTTCTATTGTGGGCAGTCTAAGGCATATTCATGCTGTCTAATCAGCACCTTGATATGCCACACCTGTGAGGTGGGATGGATTATCTCGGCAAAGGAGAAGTGCTCACTAACACAGATTTAGACAGATTTGTGAACAATGGGTCTTTTGTGTATGTAGAAAATGTTTCAGTATTTAATATTCTAGGCTCAAAGTGTCACACTCTAGTCAGTTAATTAATCCATGCCCCCTGAGCAAAGGGTACCTGAGATTGTGACTTTGGGTTTTCATAAGCTATGAGCCATAATCATCCAAATTATAGCAAGTATAAGCAAGATATTGCTGCATTTGTGGGAGGGGAGGCTGATTACACGTACCTGTGGGCCCAGGCTGGCTGATTACTAGGCTATTTATAAGCACCTGTGGGGCCAGGCTGACAGCGATTCAGCTAATTTCACTACCTCTGAGTCAGCTCTAGGATACAGCAGCATGGTGTGGAGGCTTCTTACGGCTGGGCGACGACAGAATGTCTCAGGAGAGCGCTGGTATTCATGGTAGGATCGGAGTTGTTTGCATGGGACCCACGCTGTGGTCAGCGACATGGAGCGCTCTGGGATGAAGCAGAGTTTGAGATCCTGGGGTCGGCAAGGGTAAGAAGCTGCTTCTCCGCAGCATGCAGTATTAGAGTCCGGCCGGCGGGGTGGTGGCCCCCTAGGTGAGGGGGGGCACCCCCGCACTGGTGCACTCTGCCCCCACGCGGCACACGATTCAAACCGTCGGGGGGCGGGGCCCATGGTAAAGGAAGGGCTCCCCCTGCCCCGGAGCACATTGCCAGGGAGCTGCGCTGCTCCCCACGCGGTACGAGGTATGAGTGTCCAGCCGGCGGTGGGTCGGCCCCTGGCTGAGGGGGGGGCTCCCCGCACTGGTGCACTCTGCCAGGGAGCAGCGTGAACTCCCCACGCGGCTGTGTGTAAAGGGGCAGGGGACACAGTGTCCCCGCTCCTCATCTTCAATAAAGTCTGGCACGGACCGCCGTGCCGTTAGTTAGGCAGGGATCAGGGGAAGGAGTACTAGGCTCTGTCAGGGGGAGCGGATCGTAGGCGGTGGCTGACTTCCTTCTGCCGGCCGTACATAAGGTTTCCAAGGGGGTTACTTAGGCACAGGGTGTTAGTTAGTCCATGCAGGTGATCTGCTTTATACCATGCTCTTCATGCTCATACTCAGAGCTGTGCCCATACCATGTTTTTAGGCACCACTCGCATCCAGAGCTGCATGCACCCACTTGTTCTTGCATTATGTGGTATACTCTGCTTCCACTTAAAGCTTCTTTTCATTGCTACATTGTGATTACTCTGTATTCTTAATAGGGCTATCAGCACACCGCTCTGACACTGCTCTTCCTATAAGCATAGCTGCTTTCTTTTCAGGCTTGCGTCTCTTTCCTCAGTGGTTTGTTACATTCCATAGGTCTACTTTTCTGTTCACTTCGAAAAGGAGAGAAAGGAAAAAAAAAAGGAATTTTTTTTTTGTGGTGTTCTTTAGTCCTGCTATGCATTCACTTAGACTGGTCTCCTTTACTTCTGGTTCGAATTCACTCAGATTGGTCCCCTGCCCCAGTTAACCAAATAGCTCCCTAGCGGTCAGTGGGCCAATAGGAGTAAGTTCCTACTATGTTTTCACAGTTGTTCATTTGTTTGTCACGACAAGGGTCTTCTCTTAGCGAACTGCAATGCCTCTGGCTCTTGTTTTCTCCCATCTGTTTCAATTTCGCGGTTGGTTTAATGTTTCGTTTATGCACGTGGTTCGGATCACTAATGTCTATGCATTTTCCTTTAGGTCTGGCTCATGTTGTGAAAGAAGAGGAAAAAGGAAAAAATAAATCCAGTTTAGGGTTGCTGGGGTGGTAGGGTGTTTGGGGAAGGTAGTTGTCCAGCAGGAAAATAAATGCATTGACATATGTTTAAAAAAAAACCCACAATGTTTAGCCATACTGTTGGTGAGTGCAGCCTCCGTGTACTTAAGTAGTATCGGGGGTGTTGAGACGAGCCACTTAGCGTTGGCGTCAGTCGGGGCTTACACACGCGTGGTTCAGTGGGTTACTTTCGTCATGCAGCGTCGGCAGGGGTTGTGAGGAGCACTATTAGGTTAGGGTAGGGGTGCCGCAGCAGTGATACGTTTGGTCACCTATTTGTTATTACTTGTTTAGGTTTCAGTTCGGCCAGCTACTCTGCTGTGATACTGCCGGGGTAGGTTGCTGACATGTCCACCAGGTGAGTTAGGCGCGATTCTCACGTATGGGCTACCTTTTGTGCTTCTTGGGGTTGGCAGGGGTGGTTGAGGCAACCGTCCTGGGCATACGGGCATGCAGCCCCACTTTTGCTAGTTCCGCGTGGTGGCGCCTACTGTCGTGGCCACTGGGGGGTTTTGTAAAAAAAAAAAATATATATATATATATTTTTTTTCTAGGCAGGTACTGCCAGGTCTGTCACGTCTACAGACTCGTTATAAAGCCCTGCTGGAGGTATATTAGAGGGTCTTTTCTGCCTTCAGACCCGCTCGCATGGCTCAATCATCTGTGGCTCGCAATACAATTTTCTCGTGGTGGCTCGCACACGTGGCTTGTGCCATTAGAGTCTCACTCACGTTATTGTTTTCTGAATTTTTATTTTCTAGGTTGTTGGGTCTTCATTGTTTTCTTTATAAGCAGTCATCCCAAGCCTGCCTTGACGGACATCATCTTCTCCCAGGCATGCTTACTTCATCTACAAACTCGGGCTGAGGGTGTTGGTGTCCGGCCTAAGTCCTGGGTATCGGCCGTCTTCCAGTAGGAGGTACAGCAATAAGGCGCAGTTTACGAAGTCTGTCATGACTACAGACACGACAAGTCCTATCACGACTACAGGCTCAGTATACATAGTTTATCACAACCTTAAGCTTATTTTCTGTCACAACTGCAGGTATTATGTGTACGTTCTGTCTTTATTACAGGTAACATTAGCTCGTTAATCGAAATAGCCATGTATTCCTGTTTATGATTCCCCAGGCCTGGTGAGTTTACACGTTTTACTTAATCTACTACTACAGTAAAACGGCATACGCCATGTGCTAACTTTTGGGTCATTAATAAAAAAATAAAAAAAATAAAAATAAAAAAGGTAGCCTGGGGAATAAGTAGAGGTGAAGTATTTTGCCACCAGTAACAGTCAGTGCCCGATCAGGGCCCTTGGTGGATGGTTGGAGTTCATTTAGGCCCTTCCAACAGATTCACCATTGTTTGTTTCAGTCTGCAGCTCTCAGGATTCAAACCTTCTCGTTATATGGTCATATGTTGTTCGTCAACATAGGAGTAAATCGTTCCTGGTTACCAGCCACTCTTTCAATCGCATCAGCATTAACCATCTCCAAGAACGATGTGCCTGTGCACATGACAAAGAGGTAAGGTAGATGGAAGTCACTGTGATATATACGGTATATTCCGCACCTTCATCGTGAAAGGTCTTTTCCGTTCAAAATTGGGTGTCTTAACGGTATGTATATATTTACTCTAAAGTAAGGTCTGCTCTTTTTGGCCCCTTTAGGCTGCCCTACCACAGCAGTTATAGCATTACTCTACTGCTTGTTGTAGATAGGGTTAGATAGGTTAGGTTCACCTTTCTGATAGCCGATCCGACCACAAATAAAGACTTGAAATATCTCGCTTTGCATGTAATGAGTCTATCTCATATATTAGTTTTACCTTTTAAGTTGCATTACTGAAATAAATGAACTTTGCACGATATTCTAATTTTTCGAGTTTCACCTGTATATACTCACCATTTCGAAACCTCTTTGCTCCAGGGCCACTGATCCTCCAGCCAGGCTGTGTTTACATAACTACTGCATATCTGTACAGTCCTGAATTTGCCAGGATTGTGCAGTGCGTGCCCCAGTGGATCACTGCAATGGTTAATGTTAACCCTAACGTGATGATTTAATGCAAACATACTTGTGTCCTTGTGCACTATGTATACCTAATGGTTGATTATAGGCAGCCTAGAGTTAAAGGGGTTTTCAGAGATTTTTATTCTCATGACCTAACCTCAGGATAGGTCATCAGTATCTGATCGGTGGGGGTCCGATACCCGGCCCCCCTGCCAATCAGCCGTTTGCGAAAGCACCATCGCTCATGTGAGCACCGCAGCCTTCTCTCTGCTTTTCCTAGTCCGAGTGTTCATGTGTCATGTGGCCTACGAGCAGCTCAGCGCCATAGAAATTATTAGGGCTGAGCGCGATACCAAGCACATCCATTATACAATGTACTGTGCTGTGCTTGGTGACCTGAGAGAAAGCTGACGTGCTCACAGAAGCGCCAGTGCCTTCTCAAAACAGCTGACCGATGGAGGTTTCAGACCCCCACTGATTAGGAACTGATGACCTTGTACTTTTTGTTTTGTATTTAGCTATTAGGCGATGGGCTGTTCCCACCTCCTGGGGAATGTCTAGTCATCAGAGCTAGAGACAAGATGTGCATGTGTGAGCTCCTACTAACTAGGCCTGAAGGAAGGTCTCGTCCAGGAAAACCCCATTACTAAGGGCTCATGCACACGTCCATTGCCCAGCTGTGGCCGTATTGCGGCCCGCATACGGCGGATCCGCAATACACGGGGCACTGGCCGTGTGCACCTTGCACCACTGATGCAGACCCATTCACTTGAATGGGTCCACAAACCCGGACATGCGGTGCGGAAGCACGCATCAGAACCCCACGGAAGCACTACGGAGTGCTTCCGTGGTGTTTCTGGCCATGCCTCTGCACCACCAAACATTTGTGTGGACCATCGGATGCGGATCGCAGACCCCATTCAAGTGAATGGGTTCGTGATCCGCATGCAGCTGACCCACGTTTGGTGCCCGTGCAAATTGCGGTTCATAGCACAGGCCCGGCCAGCACACATTCGTGTTGATGAGCCCTAAGACTAGTGATGGACGAACATTGGCCGGGACGATTCGCGAACGCGCAACATGATCAAATGTTCACGAACCGCAAGTTCACGGCGGGCCCCATTCACTTTAATGGCAGGCGAACCTGAAAAACCTTCAGGTCATATTTGCAGCCACCAAATACTTACTAGAAGTGCACAAATCGTCCCACAACATGGACAGTGACATACCAGGGGGGGATCTATGGCAAAAATTCCCACAAAAAATATGTATTTTAATCAGGGGCCATTTATATGTGTCTTAAAGGAAAACTGTCAAAAATGTGCCCTGCTGGAGCAAAAAAAAAGTTTATTTTAGACCACAGGAGTACAGGCCAACAAACATTAGGCAATCACCGGACAGAAAAGATCAAGTGATTATGTGGCTGGAGGTATATTAGACGGTCAATTAATATAAATTTTACTACAGTCCAGTGGACTACAGGCCCCTAAAATTATTCATTCACCGGACAGAAAACATCAAGTGATTATGTGGCTGGAGGTATATTAGACATCAATTTTATTGCAGGCTAGTACAAATACATGTCAAATACATATGTTTAAAAGAACTAAAAATATAAAATTGGATTAAAAACATGGGCTATCAAAATCCCCCCTCTTGAATAAACCCCAAATAATAATAGGTGAAATACGATAACACATGGTCGTCACAGGTATTTAATTCCTCTGAGGCCCCAACAATTAGGGATTCACCGTACAGAAAAGATCAAGTGATTATGTGGCTGGATGTATATTAGACGGTCAATGGATATCAATTTTACTGCAGGCCAGTGGACTACAGGCCCCACAAATTATTTATTCACCGTACAGAAAAGAACAAGTGATTACGTATATTAGACGGTCAATGGATATCAATTTTACTGCAGGCCAGTGGACTACAGGCCCCACAAATTATTTATTCACCGTACAGAAAAGAACAAGTGATTACGTATATTAGACGGTCAATGGATATCAATTTTACTGCAGGCCAGTGGACTACAGGCCCCAAAAATTATTCATTCATCGTACAGAAAAGAACAAGTGATTATGTGGCTGGAGGTATATTAGACGGTCATTGTATATCAATTTTACTGCAGGCCAGTGGACTACAGGCCCCAAAAATTATTCATTCACCGTACAGAAAAGAACAAGTGATTATGTGGCTGGAGGTATATTAGACGGTCAATGGATATCAATTTTACTGCAGGCCACTGGACTACAGGCCCCAAAAATTATTCATTCACCGTACAGAAAAGAACAAGTGATTATGTGGCTGTAGGTATATTAGACGGTCATTTGATATAAATTTTACTGCAGGCCAGTGGAGTACAGGCCCAAAACATTAGGCATTCACCAGACAGAAAACATCAAGTGATTATGTGGCTGGAGGTATATTAGACGGTCATTGTATATCAATTTTACTGCAGACCAGTGGACTACAGACCCCAAAAATTATTCATTCACCGTACAGAAAAGAACAAGTGATTATGTGGCTGGAGGTATATTAAGTGGTCACTGTACTGTATAACAATTTTACTGTTGGCCAGTTAGATTACAGGCCCCAAAAATTATGCATTCACCGTACAGAAAAGAACAAGTGATTACGTATATTAGACGGTCAATGGATATCAATTTTACTGCAGGCCAGTGGACTACAGGCCCCACAAATTATTTATTCACCGTACAGAAAAGAACAAGTGATTACGTATATTAGACGGTCAATGGATATCAATTTTACTGCAGGCCAGTGGACTACAGGCCCCAAAAATTATTCATTCACCGTACAGAAAAGAACAAGTGATTATGTGGCTGGAGGTATATTATACGGTCATTGTATATCAATTTTACTGCAGGCCAGTGGACTACAGGCCCCAAAAATTATTCATTCACCGTACAGAAAAGAACAAGTGATTATGTGGCTGGAGGTATATTAGACGGTCAATGGATATCAATTTTACTGCAGGCCACTGGACTACAGACCCCAAAAATTATTCATTCACCGTGCAGAAAAGATCAAGTGATTATGTGGCTGGAGATATATTAGACGGTCATTGGATATCAATTTTACTGCAGGCCAGTGGAGTACAGGCCCCAAACATTAGGCATTCACCAGACAGAAAACTTCAAGTGATTACGGTATGTGGCTGGAGGTATATTAGACGGTCACTGGATATCAAAAACATGGCTAACGAAATCCCCTCTCTTAAAAAAAAAAACAATGGTAATAGGTAAAATTCAATTAAACATGGTTGTCACAGGTGTTGAATTCCTCTGAGATCCATGCCTCATTCATTTTTAGAAATGTGAGGTAGTCCAAACTGTCGTGAGCTAGGCGAGTGCGCTTATGGGTCTCAATCCCCTCGCTGCACTAAATGTCCTTTCGGACAGGACACTCGACAAGGGGGAAGCCAAGAGTTCCATGGAAAATTGTGCCACAGGTCAAGCCTGCAAACCCAGTAATCAAGGGGTTCTTCGCTTCTCAGAGCATCCACATGGGCCGTTAACCCGATGTAGTCGGACACCTGTCGGTCTAGTCGTTCCCTGAGGCTGGATCCGGAGGGCGGCTGTCAATGGGTTGGCTGCAAGAATGATCTCATATCCGAACTGACCAACACATCTTCAAACCGCCCTCTTCTTGCATGCGCGGTAGTATTGGTATCCGGTGCCCGCAACTGTTTCTCTGTGGGTGGAAATTCCTCTGCCAGCACCCGCAACAGCAGAATGCAGCATCTCTCGAAGCAAGGCCTGGAAATGCTGCATTCTGACAGCCCTCTGTGATACTGGTAACATGTCCGCCATTTTGTATTTGTAACGGGGGTCTGAGTACATTGCCACCCAGTACTGGTCCTTGCTCTTTATGCTTTTTATACGGGGGTCCCCCTTCAAACACTGGAGCATGAAGGCTCCCATTTGTACTAAATTGGAAGCGGTGGAGCGGCCTGGCTCTTGCTCACAGCCAAGGAGAATGTCGTCCTCGGTCTCCTCCCCCATCCACGGACAACACCAGGGATCCCAGAAAAGTTTAAAGCCTGCTCTTCTTGCTCCTCCTCCTCCCCCCAGGCACCATCCTCCTCTGACTCCTCTTCAGACTCCTGCTGACTTGTCTCAGATGGAGTAGCCCCCCTGGGAATTCATTCAGCATTGCGACTTCCTCATCTTCCTGCTCCTCGACGGCTTGATCAATGACACAACGCAATGCACGCTCCAGAAAGAAGGCGTAAGGTACGATGTCACTGATGGCGCCCTGGCTGCGACTGACCAGTTTGGTGATCTCATCAAATGGCCGCAGAAGTCTGCATGCGTCACGCATGAGCAGCCACTGGCGCGGTGAAAAAAAACAAGCTCCCCAGAACCTGTCCTGCCACAGATGTCATACAGGTAGTCGTTACGGCACGTTTCTGCTGGAGCAGCCTATCAAGCATATACAAGGTGGAGTTCCAGCGCGTCGGGCAGTCACAAATCAGACGTCTGACGGGCAAGTGGTGTCGCCGCTGAACTTCAGCAAGGCGAGCCATGGCCGTGTAAGATCTTCTATAATGGCCAGAGATTTTCCTGGCCTGCCGCAAGGTGTCCTGGACCCCGGGGTATTTGTCAACGAATCGCTGCACGACTAAGTTCAGGACGTGTGCCATGCACGGCACGTGTGTAATTTTGCCCTGTTTCAGAGCGCTCAGCAGATTGGCGCACACCACTTTACCAACTGTTAAATTGAGTGGGATTAGCCACTGATCGGCCTGTGACCGCAGAGCTGAAAGGAGTGCAAAGGTGTGCAAGATCGGTGTGGCTCTTGGCTTTAAGGCACAACAGCTGCAGCACAGCTGCAGCACAGCATGGCAACGTCTCACCTAGCACGTCAAATAGGTTCTGGGGAGCTGGGGGTGCAGCGGAAGAGGCGGTAGCAGTGGAAAAGGAGGAGTCTGCCGAGGAGAAGACGGAGGATGGAGTAGGAGAAGAAGAAGAGGCAGGCCTGCATGCAATCTGTGGCGGTAACACCAGATCCACATGGTTGCCACGGGTTGCATTCTTGACATCTGTCAGAAGGTTCACCCAGTGGGCAGTAAAGGTTATGTACCTTCCCTGCCCGTGTTTGCTAGACCACGTGTCTGTGGTCAGATGTATCTTGGCACCGACACTGTGTGCCAGAGATACAATCACTTGCCGCTGAACATGGCCATATAGCTCTGGGATGCCCTTCTGGGAGAAATATTTCTTTCCGGGGCCTTTCATTGTGGTGTGCCAATGGCCACAAATTTTCAAAAGGCCTCCGAGTCCACCAGTTTATATGGCAGTAGTTGGCGGGCTAGCAGTTCTGACAAGCCGACGGTCAGCCGTTGGGCAAGAGGGTTATCCGGCGTCATCAACTTTTTACGTTTGAACATTTGGGCCACGGAAGCCTGCCTTTTGCCAGATGAACGCGACAACGGCACAGTGGAAGGTGGAGTGGAGGACAAATGGGAGGAGAGAGAAGAAGGAGAAGAGGCAGGACGTGGAGCACCAGGAGTCTGGCTTAGTGGGTTCTGACAGTGTTTCTCCCACTGGGCTTGGTGATGGAAGGCCAGGTGCCTTCTTAAGGCGGTCGTCCCTAGGTAAATGTTGGGCTTACCGTGATTTATGCGTTGACAGCACAGGCTGCAGATGGCAACACTATTGTCAGCAGCTGACACGTTAAAAAAAGCCCACACTGCGGAGCCATGTGCCGGCGTCCTTGGAGCGCCAGATGTGACCGTGCATGTTGGATGGATCGCCCAAGATATATTAGCAGTCTGCTTTTTGCCTCCTGTGTATTGCGAGTTCTGCCTGCTTCTCCTACTTCTACCCATTATCTGCTGCTCTGTCTCTCCCTCTGAACTCCCCTCCTCTTCCTCTCTTGTGGGCACCGACGTGACATCCATCGACACGTCATCATCGTCACCTTCACCACCACTGACATTAGAGATCTCGGAGTAGGCAGCAACAGCGGGGATCTTCGTCCTTGGGCTGATCTGGGTACTGTCGTCAGACCGCTGGGTGGTGGCCGTTGCTACCTCCTCTTCCTCATCCGATGCCAAGAATGGCTGTGCATCGGTAAGGCCTGGGAATGGATGGGAAAATAATTCCTCTGACTCGAGTAGAGGGGCTATTGTGGTGGTGGTGTCTTTGGGGGTGCACACAGCAGACAGTGAGGAGGGTGCAGAAGCGGAAAGCTGAGTGAGCCACTCAACCAACTCTGGTGCGTCCTTTGACGTACAGTAATCGAACGCACCTTCTCCAACTTCCCACTTAGGCTCCAGCCTGGTGCACCTGCCCGATACCTACCACCCCTGCGGAATGGCCTGCCTCTTCCTCTGCCTGTCATTTTCAAAATGACCCTGTGACAAAGTCCCTATAGAAGAGCAGTATTTGTGAAAGCAGGTATATAGAACCCCATAATGATTATTTGCTGGAAGCAGGTATATCATACCCCTTAATCAGTTTTTTCGGTGCAACAGGTATATCACACCAGTTGCAATTAGTTGTTTCAATAGCATAAACACAAAAAGATATTACTAACACAGAACTGGTTAAGGCTGAATGGGTTCTATAGGAGTGGAAAATGTATAGGTTGAAGAAGTACCAATTTTCCCAAAAGAACGAATAAGGTCTCCTCCACACAGAATTCCTTCTCCATGGAGATTAGACAGCCCTTGACATGTAATTCTTCAAGTGTGGTCTATCTGGTTCAATGTCCGTGTCAAAGACAATATATTGGTAGAATCAAGAGACCTTTAAAGATTCGAATATCGGAACATCTAACTAATATAAAAAACGGATATGAAAAAAACTCTTTATCCAAACACTTTAAGGAATTTCATAATAACCTTTGCAGCATTGGAAAAAATAGAAAAACATTAGAGGGGAGGAAATTATATAGACAGAATGTCGACAGCAGTATCAAGACGCATCTATGACTTCGGAAGCCTCCTACCAGCAGGATTAAATGCCGAACTATAAATTTTCGGGTTTTTATGATAATCCAGGTGCTATGCACACAGTATGGGACATGGGCCCCCTCACCGATGGGAGAGCGCATGTCCGGCTGTCTATCAGCACTGCGATCTCTCCTTGGTGGTGGACCCCTGTCCCTACCCCTCAAACTGAATTTTTCAATCCTCGAAATTCTGTACCCTCAAGTTTCTACCCTCAAAATCAATTTGTTAACCTATAAGACCACACTGCTATGAATTTATCTTTAAAAAAAAAATATTTGAAGATATTTTATATACGATATGATGAATATATATAGACATACTACACATATATCTATTACACCCTAGTAAAAATTTATTAATACACTATTGAGGTTTTTATTTTACTTTATTTTATTTTATTGATATCTTATTTTATAACATAATAACTCAATATTAAGGTTGAATATTTATTTTTGTATGTCGAGTGTTTATCACCTGAGTAATTTATTTACTCAAATAATTCATAATTTTTTATTGTGATATTGTAATAAACCTTTTAATTTATAAAATGGACATAAATTATCATTCTGTAAACATAGACAACGCATGCAAACATAAAAAACCGCATGCATATCACACTAAAACCGCAACGGTACTAAAATGATAGAAATTAATACTAAAATCCAGACCATGTATTGACACTAGCTGAAATAAGATATAAAAGACCGGACTTGCAAACATTGAATGTAGCCACTGAAGAAGGGGAAAGCATTCCCCGAAACATGTCTGGTACTCCTATACTACATTCAATGCCTAAATTATCATAGATGTGAAAGAATATCCGAAAGTACAATAAGGCAAAAGTCTGAAGCGCTTCAGCAAATCTAAATGGAATCGGAGACATAAGAATATTGAATTAGAATTTTTCCCACGAGATGTAGAGTGCAGGGGCGTAACGATCGCGGTCGCAGGGAGTGCGACTGCGACCGGGCCCGGCGGGGGGAGGGGCCCGCTGTACTAACATGTAATGAAGCGCTGTGACGGGGCCCAGCATGAAGTACAGTGACAATGCCGGGCCCCCATCAGGGCGCTCCATTACATGTTTAATATGAAGCAAGGTGGGGGAGGTTTGCGCAGAGGGGGGGAGGAGGAAGAGGGGGGACGCGCGCACTCACTCACATACACTCGGCCCGGCATTTCTTGTCACTGCCAGGCTGTATCCAGACCATCAGTGAAGCAGGAGCTCTAGAGCTCCCTCTGCTGGCCGCACATTGCGCTGCTGGCTGTGGGAGGAGCTCTGAAGGCCCGGGAAACTGCCTTCAGCACAGCCAGCAGTGCCATGTGAGTGTGGCAGCGCAACACCAGGGAAGAGGGTAAGTATGTGTTTTTTTATTTTCTTTTCCTAACACTGCAGACTGGGGGCAAAGGGGAAGGGGGTTGATGGGCACAACTAGAGTGAGGGGGCACAAAAGTGGGCATCTCTACTGAGGGGGCACCTAATATGTCATAACTACTGTGAGGGGGGCACATATAAAGGCATAACTGAGGGGGCACATATATCAACTACTGTGAGGGGGGCACATAATCTAGCATAACCACTGTGAGGGGCACATATGTGGGCATATTTAATGTGAGGGGCACATAATCTGGCATAACCACTGTAGGGGGGCACATATCTGGTCATAACTACTGTGAGGGGCACATAATCTGGCATAACTACTGTGAGGGGTAACATATCTGGCCATATCCACTGTGAGGGGCACATATCTGGGCATAACCACTGTGAGCGGGCACATATCTGGGCAAACCCCTGTGAGCGGGCACATATCTGGGCATATCCACTGTGAGGGGAAACTTATCTGGGCATAACTACTTTGAGGGGGCACATATCTGGCATAAATACCGTGAGGGGGCACATATTTGGCATAACTACTGTTAGGGGGCACATATTTGGCATAACTACTGTGAGGGACACATATCTGGGCATAACTACTGTGACAGGAACAAAGGTAGGCATAACTGCTGTGAGGGGCCACAAGAAGGACATAACTTTTGTGAAGGGACCACAAGGTGGGCTTAATTACTGTGAAAGGCCACAAGGTGGGCATTAGTACTGTGAGGGGCCACAATGTAGACATTAGTACTGTGTGGTTGCACTTAGGGGAAATGTCCTAAATTACCCTGCTATACATTGGCATAGCTCAGTCTACCAGGCCAGCACAGCGCCCCCTGCTGGTAGTTTCATAGGGGCAGTCACCATCCCTTCCTTATGTGATTATTCTTTTTTTCTCTATCACCACAGGAACCTTGTTCTGGATCCAGCGGACATCACGCCGACGCCAGAGACACCCTGGATGAGGTAGGACCAGATTTTATTAGGACTGGGTGAGTGTAGCCATGCATTGGGCTTAGGGCTCTTTAACACGAGCGGATCCCGTGTGGCTAAACTGCTGTGTGAAAGAAAGCCAAGCCCCGCTCCGGACAGCAGAGACACTGAGTAGTAACATGATTGATAATGCTCTTTGCCTCTCTGTGATCGTTTTGCTACAAAATCACGGTGACAACTTTATCTCATTGTGATTTTGTAGTAAAAAGGTCACAGAGAGGCACGGAGCTGTCTCTGCTGTCCGGAATGGGGCTTGGCTCTCAATCACGCAGCGGACTAGCCGCACGGGAAAGAGCCCTTAGTAAGAAATTCTGCCGCTTCTTTGTATAAATGGGGGGGGGGGGGGGCCCCGATCCATAGTTTGCACTGGGGCCCATAACACTCTAGTTACGCCACTGGTAGAGTGGATCATGTGACACGCCAATACCAAGCATAGAGTGAGATGCCGAGACCCAGCACAGCCTCACCACCCGGCCGAAATCTTCCTGCTGAGACGACGGACCCCACTCGCCAACATCCAGCGCGCTGGTACTGTTCACAACTCCAGGTAAGCCCACTGAAGTGGGACGCCACGGCGGGACTACCATCTACAGATCAAGTCTGTGTTCCATTCCACGTGGTATTATTTGAAGTTTTTACTCGGTGCACATATCCATGTTCATGGTTTTTATGATTTTAGATGTTTTAGGTATGTTATCTATTTTTTGAGTGATATAATAAATATATGGTACACTACATATTTCTGACATACGCGTCTATGTGATTAATATATGTGAGAGTGCCAGTCTATTTTCTTACAGTTGTTTCAATAGTGTTTGTTCCTCTGTATAGCTGCGGTATAGCAGCAGAAACGCACACAACTGCTGCACAATACAAATCCACTATATAGAAAGTATATTATAGGTATATCACACCCCTGCCTCAATCAGTTTTTGGGGGGCAACTGGTATATCACACCAGTTGCAATTAGTTGTTCCAATAGCGTTTGTCCCTCTGTATAGCTGCGGCATAGCAGCAGAACCGCACACAACTGCTGCACAATACAAATCCACTATATACAGGTCCTTCTCAAAAAATTAGCATATTGTGATAAAGTTCATTATTTTCTGTAATGTACTGATAAACATTAGACTTTCATATATTGTAGATTCATTACACACCAACTGAAGTAGTTCAAGCCTTTTATTGTTTTAATATTGATGATTTTGGCATACAGCTCATGAAAACCCAAAATTCCTATCTCAAAAAATTAGCATATCATGAAAAGGTTCTCTAAACGAGCTATTAACCTAATCATCTGAATCAACTAATTCACTCTAAACACCTGCAAAAGATTCCTGAGGCTTTTAAAAACTCCCAGCCTGGTTCATTACTCAAAACTGCAATCATGGGTAAGACTGCCGTCCTGACTGCTGTCCAGAAGGCCATCATTGACACCCTCAAGCTAGAGGGTAAGACACAGAAAGAAATTTCTGAACGAATAGGCTGTTCCCAGAGTGCTGGATCAAGGCACCTCAGTGGGAAGTCTGTGGGAAGGAAAAAGTGTGGCAGAAAACGCTGCACAACGAGAAGAGGTGACAGGACCCTGAGGAAGATTGTGGAGAAGGACCGATTCCAGACCTTGGGGGACCTGCGGAAGCAGTGGACTGAGTCTGGAGTAGAAACATCCAGAGCCACCGTGTACAGGCGTGTGCAGGAAATGGGCTACAGGTGCCGCATTCCCCAGGTCAAGCCACTTTTGAACCAGAAACAGCGGCAGAAGCGCCTGACCTGGGCTACAGAGAAGCAGCACTGGACTGTTGCATGTCATTCAGAAATCAAGGTGCCAGAGTCTGGAGGAAGACTGGGGAGAGGGAAATGCCAAAATGCCTGAAGTCCAGTGTCAAGTACCCACAGTCAGTGATGGTCTGGGGTGCCATGTCAGCTGCTGGTGTTGGTCCACTGTGTTTTATCAAGGGCAGGGTCAATGCAGCCGCTAGCAGGAGATTTTGGAGCACTTCATGCTTCCATCTGCTGAAAAGCTTTATGGAGATGAAGATTTCATTTTTCAGCACGACCTGCACCTGCTCACAGTGCCAAAACCACTGGTAAATGGTTTACTGACCATGGCATTACTGTGCTCAATTGGCCTGCCAACTCTCCTGACCTGAACCCCATAGAGAATCTGTGGGATATTGGGAAGAGAAAGTTGAGAGACGCAAGACCCAACACTCTGGATGAGCTTAAGGCGGCTATCGAAGCATCCTGGGCCTCCATAACACCTCAGCAGTGCCACAGGCTGATGCCTCCATGCCACCCCGCATTGAAGCAGTCATTTCTGCAAAAGGATTCCCGACCAAGTATTGAGTGCATAACTGAACATAATTATTTGAAGGTTGACTTTTTTTGTATTAAAAACACTGGGTTTTCATGAGCTGTATGCCAAAATCATCAATATTAAAACAATAAAAGGCTTGAACTACTTCAGTTGGTGTGTAATGAATCTAAAATATATGAAAGTCTAATGTTTATCAGTACATTACAGAAAATAATGAACTTTATCACAATATGCTAATTTTTTGAGAAGGACCTGTAGAAAGTATATTATAGGTATATTACACCCCTGCCTCAATCAGTTTTTTGGGGGGCAACTAGTATATCACACCAGTTGCAGTTAGTTATTCCAACAGTGTTTGTCCCTCTATATAGCTGCAGTATCGCAGCAGAACCGCACACAACTGCTGCACAATGCAAATGCACTATAATATACTTTCTATGTTAAAAAATATATTATAAGTATATTACACCCCTCAATATGTCACACCTATCGATAGCACACCTATACCAGTCCTTAAAAGGACTTTTGTGGCCCTATTAGCTAGCGATTTGTGTCCCTAAGAGTCTGTCCCTGCTTCACACAGCAACCTCTCCCTACACTGGCAAAAGACTGAATGTACAATGGCTGCCAGATCAGGTTCTGTTATAGGGTAGGGGGTATGTCCATGTGCTGAAACGTCTCAATTGGCTGTCCTGTACCACCTGATGGATGTGTCATGGGTCAAAGTTCGGCGCTATGCAAAGAAAATGGCGCATGCGAATATCACCATATGTTTGCATGTTTGTTGCAAAATGTCTGCCGGGAGAACCGCAAGGCCATCTATACCTAAGACTGAAAAGCTGCCAGAGAAAAGAAGAGAAAATCAAGACCCATAAAGGCCATGCATGATAAAGACAGTAAGGGGCACTCTTTTCTGGCAAAAGACTTTACTGCTGTGGAAAGAGTATTTTGCTTTGGTGCCCACCACACTTTGAGACAGACTGGCCATCTAGATCTTAGATCTTTACCCCTGAGCCTGGGAACTGCAGAGCCACGCATTTGGTTATTTGGAGAGATTGCAAAGTGTACTGAGAGAGAGACAGGAAGTATTTCTACCACCACCATTGCCTCACTGAGGAAATATCACTTTGTGATATACCTCAGGACTGTGCCTTTTGCTGCTGTAAGAATTACTACTCCCATTATCTATTCAGTAAAGAAAGACTTTATTTATTCCAATCAAACGGGCCTGGATATTGACTCCATTATCCGTCCGCCGGCCCTGCATCTGCTGTCCTGCCTTGTGTAGTGTCCCACTAGGTAAAGGTGGGCACTACGCAAGGGTTAATATGTCTATTGCATTAACGTGATGTTGTATGTTCATTTCCCTGTGTTATCTGGGTATCAGGCCTGTTAGGGTGTAGTTCAGCCTCCTAGACGTTAGAGGGAGATAGAGAGCCTAGTATATATAGGTAGGCCCAGACAGGAAAGGGTTAGTGCATTCCAGGTGGCTAGTAGTTCAGTCTAGCCTGCCTGAAGTTCCTGAGCCTCTGTTAGCTCATAAGATTAACCCCAAGGGAAGAGATTGCCTCCTGGAAGAAACCTACAGTTCCCACAAGAAGAGCAGAGCCAGAGTTCCAGCTAAAACAAGTAAGCTGAAGGGCAGAGGAATCATTAAGCTAAAAGCAAGGGATATATACCTGAGGAAGATTGTTTACCAAGGATAAAAGCCAGCATTAGGGCACATGGGCCTTGGAATACAGACAGCCAGAACAACTGAGGAATAGTGCAGCCTGGTCTGGAGCATTGATTTTACCCTCTGAGTATCTTGCAAGGAACTTTACCTGCCAGTTATAAGAAGCCTGCTAATCATTATTGCTGCAATGTGGAACTGAAACCGTATTGTACAAAGTTGAACTGTTGTTCCAGTAAAGCAAAGTTTGGTTTACCATACAACCGTGTTCCTCCATTACTGCAACTATAAATTGGTGTGCCACTGTCACAGGCACTGGTGTCACATTTCTTAAAGGGACCTTGCCCCAGGCACATAAAACACCTGCAACATCCAGGGCACCTCATCCACCATCAGGCCTGGTCCCAAAATACAGAGTGTGCCCCAGAGGACCCCTGTGCCAGCCTCTCCTTCACTGCTGTACGCCTGCCCAGGGTTTTCCTACAGAACTGTGAGTAACCCTCGCTTGCCCATAAACCGTGACTTTACAATCGCAATACCCTGCAGGTCTGGCGTGCTGCATAAATTGGCGTCACGAACAGGATACGATCATTCCTGCACCATTGCGGACTATAAACTGTGTGCCGTTATATACCTATAAAGTGACTAAGCCCTACTTGTTTATTGAAAAATTGCTGGGCCAAAGAACTGTAATAATTAGCGGTGTGAAAACTGTATATTGCATGGACTGTTTGCTGCTTATTTAGCCACCGCTTGCTGTCAGTGAATAGACAGCATTTTCTGCTCAAAGATGGCCGCTTAAACTGACTGGATTAATAGTGTGCCTCGTTGTGCCCGTTTGGCGTGAAAAAGACAAGGAGAAGGTACCGCCCAGCCTGCAAGGAGGAAAAACGCCACCCTGTCTGGAGAGAGGATACCGCCTACCTGGAATCCCGGAGTTCGGAGAGGCCGCGCCTACCTTCTGACGCTGTGTGTGGGACTCCCATCTGACATAGTCACGCATCTCGCGAGAGTTGGAGCAAGCACTGCCGGAGTGAGTACAAACTTTACCATTTACCCGCCCCTTCCTATTACTGTACCGGGGAGGCCCTGACCCGTGCCAGAAGACTGGAGAAGGTCCCCCACTAACAGTAAGAGACTTGACCTGAAAAAAAAAAAAAGTCTGTCATCTTAGCTCCAGTCCGCTCCGCAGTTCCTTAAAGGGACACACCCATTTAGCAACGCTATGTCCGCACCTGAGAAAGCAGGGCGGGCAGGTGGCCCCTGATGTGCCTACCGAAGCGCCCGAAGCTGATAATAGGGCGCCTGCTGCCGCGGCAGCATCAAGCCTGATGCCACTGACCATGCCGTATTATTTTGGGGCCCCCTGATTCCCACGATATTCCGGGGAAGCCCATAAATTAAAGGACTTTAGAGACCAGATCCTGTCCTTATTCCGGCTCTACCCAATTTCTGCTGAACAACAAATGGAGATCCTCCTAGCTCAGTTAGAAGGGGCCGCCCGCAGGGAAGTCATGTGATGGCCCCGTTCTGAAAAGAGTAGCCTGGAGCAGATTTTTGATCGCCTCGGCACCACATTTGAGGCCAGAACGGTGTCCGAAGTTAAAATGCGATTTTTCAGCAGGAAGCAACAGCCTGGGGAGTCGCTCCGCGATTTTGCTCTGTCCTTGCAAGAGACCCTGCGACTGTGGTCCAGGTGGACCCCAAGGAAGCCGAGGACCAGGACAGGACTCTTAGAGAGCAGTTAATTGCGGGTATAAGTACTGAACATTTAAAGGGCCAGCTGAGGATGCTCAACACCCCAATTGTGCATTTTTGGACTTTAAAGAGCTGGCCATCAGTATCCTAGGCCAGGACCCGGCCGCAGGGCCAGCAGCCTCCCCTGAACCGCCGGCTTGGCCGCCAAAGACTGTCAATGTGGGGCCGGCTGGAGTCAGTCAAGCCACTCAGTCTCCAGTAACAGATGTAGTGGCAGCACTGATGGAGCAAGTAAACTATCTCACTCTGAGCTTAGAGAAAGTATGCAAGAAAATAGAGGAGTGGGAGAGACCGGTGTTACTGGAAGATGAAGGCCCTTTTCCTCCAAGGCTCCCGCCTGCCTATAGAAATGTATACCCAAAGGAACCTGATGGACGACCAATTTACCGGTCTAGAAATCATAAGCAGCCTTTCTGTCACTATTGTAAAAAAAAAGGACATACTGAATCAATGTGCTGGCAGTTAAACGGGCAACCCCTGAGGCAGAGGACCGCCCCTCGGGAGGTAGAACAGTAGGTCCAAAGGATCCAAGCTGGATGCCTAAATACGTAGGATCTCATCCAAAAATGAACATATGTATCAACGGGATACCTTTTGAAGCCCTGCTGGATACTGGGTCTCAGGTCACCACCATCCAAGACCTGCCTTTGACAAATTCTGGGATTCAAGTCTCCTCACTCAGCCACCAGAGTCCTGGCTAGATATCATTGCCAGCAACGGTAAGCCAGTGAAAGTCCATGGGTACTGGGAACCTACTCTTCAGGTGGGAGAAGCCACCTTACCACAGCAAGGTGTGATTGTGGTACAAGCAGGAGATAAAGGAGGACACCCTGTGATCCTATGGACTAATGTCTTTAAAAATTGCTACTCCGAAGTGCTTGAAGCTTAGAACCAAACTATATCTTCGGCCTCGCCTGCTTCCAGAAGAGTCATTCAAAAGACTATCAGTGTGCTGTGTGCTCAGCAAAGGATCTCCAACGGAAAATGAGAAATCTGTACTGTCCGGATCGGGGATAACCGGCCGGTAATTCTGCCTCCAAATTCCCAGATCATCCTGTGGTGCCGTGCGGTGTTAGGGATCCAGGGCCAGGACTATCAAGCTCTAGTGGAACCTATCCAAATTGAGAATCATCCCTTCGTACGAACAGCCAAGAGTCTGGTGACCGTGTCTCAAGGTAAAGTGCCTGTCCGCTTGATTAATTTTGGTGATCACCCCGTTACTCTTTTTAAGCACTGCCCCGTTGCTCACCTTTTCCAGGTGTCTTTTCAGGATGTGATTCGTCTGCCTGCCACGGAGACGTTCCATACCGCACAGAGCACTGCCAGCGCCCCTACAACATCCTGGTGGGAAGAACTTCATGTGGGGAACGAATCCACCCCGAAGGAGCAAATAGAGGGAGTTCTGAATCTGGTGAAAGAACACCACAAGGCCTTCAGTAAGCACTCCACGGACTACGGAGAGGTCAGTGTAATCAAACACACCATACCCACGGGCTCTCATCCTCCTATCAAGGAGAGACACAGACCCATACCACCTACTACCTATCAGTCTGTGAAAGAGATGATACAAGAGATGAAAGACTCTAATATAATCCGGGACAGTCATAGTCCCTGGGCTGCGCCCCTAGTTCTTGTCCGAAAAAAAGATTGCAGCATAAGGTTCTGCGTAGATTACAGAAAAATCAATCAAATCACCCACAAAGACGCTTATCTGTTACCACGCATTGAGGAGTCATTGACTGCCTTGGGGTCATCAGCCTACTGCTCCACTCTGGACTTAACTAGCGGGTACTGGCAGGTACCTATGGCCCCAGAAGATTGTGAGAAGACCGCTTTCACTACACCTATGGGCCTGTTTGAATTTAATTACATGCCGTTCGGGCTGTGTAACGCTCCAGGGATGTTCCAGAGGCTGATGGAACGTTGTCTAGGCCATAGAAATTTTGAGACTGTACTACTATACCTGGATGACGTCATGATATATTCCAAGACGTATGAGGACCATTTAAAACACCTAGCTGAAGTATTTTAAGTCCTTACTTAATATGGCCTAAAAATCAAGCCGTCCAAGTGCCACCTGCTGAAACCAGCAGTAAAGTACCTAGGGCACGTTGTCAGTGCCGAAGGAGTCCAGCCTGATCCTGATAAACTTGCCGCTGTTCGTAATTGGCCTACTCCCACCACCGTGAAAGAGGTGAGAAATTTCCTCAGCTTTCCAGGATATTATAGACGCTTCATCCCGCATTTTGCACAAATTGCGGATCCAATCCAGGAACTCCTAAGGGGGCATGTTGAATAGGATGAAGAACGGGAGATTGCTTTCCAGCTCTTAAAGAAGAAGCTGACAGAACCCCCTGTCCTGGGTTACCCGGATTATCAGAAGCCGTTTCACCTCTACACGGATGCCAGTAAAAGAGGCCTGGGAGCTGTGTTGGCCCAAGTGCAAGACAACAAAGAGAGGGTGATTACCTATGCCCGCAGATCCCTGAGGGGAGCTGAGAAGAACGATCAGAACTATAGTCCCTTCAAGCTGGAGTTCCTTGCCTTAGTGTGGGCTGTGACTGAAAAATTTAAAGACTATCTCGCTGCCACACCGTTTGTTGCCTTCACCGACAATAACACCCTGGCGCATCTGAATACCGCCAAGTTAGGGGCCCTGGAGCAAAGATGGGCCTCCCGCCTTGCCAACTATGACTTCACTGTGAAATACCAGTCAGGCCGCTCCAATGACAATGCTGATGCCCTGTCTCGGCTCCCCACTACAGAAGCCCCAGATGAACCAAAGGATGCCTGGGAAGAAGTGGAAATGCCGGCGTTTTACAATAAATTCGCTCAACAGGATAATATCCGCACTGAAAACCACTCCGCTGCTGATCCTTCCTCATCAGATATTCCTGAGTCCAGGGGCGACCAAGAGAGGTGGATTAAGCTCCAGTCCGAAAGTAGAGTCCTCGGTGAACTGCTCGACTTCCTTAACAGTGGGAGAACTCCTGAGAGAGTCCGCAGGAAGAGTGCAGACCCAGAACTAATGAGACTGTGGAGACATCGCCACCAACTCTTCCTTCAAAAAGCCCTGTTGCTTAGAAGGAGCCTGGATCCAGTGTCCTGTGATAGGATATATCAGATCCTCATACCACGTTGAGATGCCAGCCTGGTGTTAAAGATGTACCACAACCAGTCCGGACACTTCGGCGTACAGAAGACTGAGGCCACCATTCGCAGGAGATTCTATTGGTGTTGCAATTTGGTTCTCGGGGGTTCATGCATTCTGTGTATGGTACGGGAGCCGTTGCAACATCGACTGACTATGTACTTTTTATAGCACTATTCTTAGTGCTTCTTATGAAATTTGTTATATAATTATTTATTCACTTATGTATTTGTCTATTAAATCCCAATTGGGACATTCAACTATTGTTGTATATATATTATGTCACTATGTTACCATGGGTACTGGCGGTTAGGACTCTATTGGATACACCGCGGTACTTTATGTCTTTTTGTTTGTGGATGTCTGGGTGTATGTAGGGGATTGTGGGCCTAATATGGATGTTTCCTTAGACATACAACCTATTCTTCCCTGTTTTGGAGACTATTCATATATATTATATGATTCGTAGTCCTCCCTCTATACAAGATCCACCCCACGCGATTTGCGGTCCACCTGTGTTCCATTGGGTCGCGGATCACGCATGCGCTGCACGGCGTCATCTCAATGTGCTCCGTTACGTCTGCATGTGCCGCGCATGCGCGGTATGCGGACGGGGACGCGCTGAGAGATGGCTCCGTGGATCATGGTGTTTTCGCGCCCGCTCCACCGGATCACAGGTGTTCGCAATCCAGGTAATTAACTTGGACTCTTATTTAGACTATATATACCCTGTTACTCTGTTACTTAGTACCTCCTGACGAAGCCGCTGAGGTGAAACGCGCGTCGAGGTCTTGTGCTTTGGGCTTACCTATTGCGTTCATCATGTCCTCAGGTACGTTCCACGTATAGTACCACGGTATATCTATACATGGTCCCATATCACATCCATATTAGGCCCAGGATACCATCCGTGGGGCATTATTATATCTTGATATCCAGTGACCGATTCTATTTGTGACATTTTATTATATATGTCTTAGTCTTGGATGTCTATGTATATATATATTTCGATGTGAGGTCCATGGACAATCAGTGATTTATTGATTCTGCTTTATAGCATATACCCCTTTCTGGGTTAATTTCACTATCTGCTATGCAGTATTGGTTGTCCATGCACCATAATTATTTTGACCTGTAGGCTATCCATGCTTATTCTTGTGTGGACACACATGGTCTCGCAATTGTGTATACTGCCCTATGTTTCTCTGTATACTGTTTACCATCCTGTCTTTTCCCCTATTTATTATATTTGAGAATAAAATGATATTTTGATATATTATCTCCACTTGCTTTTTTGTTTATAGAACTGTGAGTAACCCTCGCTTGCCCATAAACCGTGACCTCACAATCGCAATACCCTGCAGGTCTTGCGTGCTGCACTTGCACCCTGCCAACTATGCACCATCAAGGGCACCCCAGCTACAACCAGGCAGGAGCGGCAAAACCAGGGTGTGCTCCAAGGGAAAAAAGGGTGCTCCCTCCATTCACTTCCTGGTCCCAGGAAGCGTTGGAGTGAGGACAACCACTGTGAACCACTACACTACAGCACTCCCGCTCCAGGTCACTGCAATTTTATGGAATTTTCTGATCCAGGCAAATTTAGATTGGCCCGACCCGAAAATGGGCATAAGTGGGAATTCCTAGACGGGTTTGGGGTATGCTCCGAATTTACAAACAAAAATTTCTAACTATGTAACTGCAGTGGTGACGTGACTGTCTATTGCATGTGACTGCTGCAACCAATCGCTGACCTTAGTGGTCGTGTGCTGTATATCACTGGGGCCAGTAGATGCGACATACAGGATCATGAAATCATGGCTGCAGCATCCAGAAGGATCAGAATGGCGATGCTAGAGTGGAGGGGGTTTGGTTTATTATGTATAACTTTTTTTTTTTCCATTTCTTTTATCATTTTATTTTACGCGGGCAACTCCTGTAACTCTAAGTTTGCCTATGTACCATCTGATGAAGACGTGTGACTATGATGTACCAAATTGAAAACAACGACTACTATTGACTAGGTTTCTGAATCTAGAGAATTCTCTTGAAGCCTACATGCCATAAATTGGGGATTTGACAATAGGTAACCTAGAATAAATAACCCCTAATTAACTCCTACAGAAGGGGACAATTTTTGGACATTTTATTTCAGCCCTTATTCAGCCATGGGGCACAACTGCAATACCATAAACAGTTTTGAGACAAGAGTGGTGCTGTTTCTGGAATAAAAAAAATTGTTACTTCTTTCTAATCTTGGACAAGCCCTTTAAAGGAAACACAGAAGAGCAGATCTTATGTAATAACGTTTGGTGGGAAGAATTTATTGTAATGGAAAACACATGAAATTCAAATGTTCAGCTTCTCTTTAATCCAAACATTGCCAGTTTTTTTTATTATTAAAGGCAGAACTTTTACATTTTTCTCCTTGCTTCCTCCAGCAGACTAAACATTTCTCCTGTGTTTAAATCTCATGTGAATATGTGTGCACATCACAGCCAAGTAATCAATCATAGAGAAGTGAATGCTCAGGTCGGGAAGATCAGGGTGCACACCACTCTGGTTACAAGGCCAAGGATGGGTGCATATGTAGGTTTGACATTGACCTAATTTCCTGCTGGTGGAGGTGGTGGATCTAGGAGCATGGTGATGGGGCACAGCACACCTTGAAGTTGTAGACGTGGAAAGAAAGTCTCACATATTTCCATGTAGACAATTTTACTTGACTCCTTACATGACCTTTGTGATGTCCATTAGCCCTGATAAGATTTCACAAGAATCCACATGAGGAGCACTGTGATCAGGACAATCATGAAGTTGAGGAACAGCTCCTGAGTTGAACGCTCCATTCTCAAAACGTCTTGAGGCTTGGACTGTGGATTTTGGCAATTTTACCTTTCAGATGACCACACCTGTTGTCAACTCAGCTTGTCCTACAAATGTAAGAAGAGATATTTAACATTAAGTCCATACTAAGAAATAGTTACAAGCTAAATCATTATTACAACGTAATGAGAAGTAACATTAGATATTTGGCCACCATGCCAACTGTACTGATACTATAAGATAACTAATAAAGCTGAGTTTACACAAACTATTCATTTTATAAGTATGAGGTTGAAAGGAGAATGAATGTGGTGAACGTACGGTGTTCTACAAACATCTATGTCCCAACGCAAAATGTGCAACAACAACTCCAACTTTACACAAAATTCATATGATCCCAATGTAGCAGAGCAATGGTTGGGTGGGTCACATCCGGCATCTAATTCCAGATGCAACTGCAACCTCCACCATATACAGGTCCTTCTAAAAAAATTAGCATATTGTGATAAAGTTCATTATTTTCTGTAATGTACTGATGAACATTAGACTTTCATATATTTTAGATTCATTACACACCAACTGAAGTAGTTCAAGCCTTTTATTGTTTTAATATTGATGATTTTGGCATACAGCTCATGAAAACCCCAAATTCCTATCTCAGAAAATTAGCATATCATGAAAAGGTTCTCTAAACGAGCTATTAACCTAATCATCTGAATCAACTAATTAACTCTAAACACCTGCAAAAGATTCCTGAGGCTTTTAAAAACTCCCAGCCTGGTTCATTACTCAAAACCGCAATCACGGGACTGCCGACCTGACTGCTGTCCAGAAGGCCATCATTGACACCCTCAAGCAAGAGGGTAAGACACAGAAAGAAATTTCTGAACGAATAGGCTGTTCCCAGAGTGCTGTATCAAGGCACCTCAGTGGGAAGTCTGTTGGAAGGAAAAAGTGTGGCAGAAAACGCTGCACAACGAGAAGAGGTGACCGGACCCTGAGGAAGATTGTGGAGAAGGACCGATTCCAGACCTTGGGGGACCTGCGGAAGCAGTGGACTGAGTCTGGAGTAGAAACATCCAGAGCCCCCGTGTACAGGCGTGTGCAGGAAATGGGCTACAGGTGCCGCATTCCCCAGGTCAAGCCACTTTTGAACCAGAAACAGCGGCAGAAGCGCCTGACCTGGGCTACAGAGAAGCAGCACTGGACTGTTGCTCAGTGGTCCAAAGTACTTTTTTCGGATGAAAGCAAATTTTGGAGGAAGACTGGGGAGAGGGAAATGCCAAAATGCCTGAAGTCCAGTGTCAAGTACCCACAGTCAGTGATGGTCTGGGGTGCCATGTCAGCTGCTGGTGTTGGTCCACTGTGTTTTATCAAGGGCAGGATCAATGCAGCTAGCTATCAGGAGATTTTGGAGCACTTCATGCTTCCATCTGCTGAAAAGCTTTATTGAGATGAAGATTTCATTTTTCAGCACGACCTGGCACCTGCTCACAGTGCCAACACCACTGGTAAATGGTTTACTGACCATGGTATTACTGTGCTCAATTGGCCTGCCAACTCTCCTGACCTGAACCCCATAGAGAATCTGTGGGATATTGGGAAGAGAAAGTTGAGAGACGCAAGACCCAACACTCTGGATGAGCTTAAGGCCGCTATCGAAGCATCCTGGGCCTCCATAACACCTCAGCAGTGCCACAGGCTGATTGCCTCCATGCCACGCCGCATTGAAGCAATCATTTCTGCAAAAGGATTCCCGACCAAGTATTGAGTGCATAACTGAACATAATTATTTGAAGGTTGACTTTTTTTGTATTAAAAACACTTTTCTTTTATTGGTCGGATGAAATATGCTAATTTTTTTAGATAGGAAATTTGGGTTTTCATGAGCTGCAAGCCAAAATCATCAATATTAAAACAATAAAAGGCTTGAACTACTTCAGTTGTGTGTAATGAATCTAAAATATATGAAAGTCTAATGTTTATGAGTACATTACAGAAAATAATGAACTTTATCACAATATGCTAATTTTTTGAGAAGGACCTGTATACATTCACCTCTGCATGCACATCGTGATGTCACTGCACAGGAACAATTCTTACAGTGATGTCACACAATCTGGTTTAGGCCTCATGCACACGACCGTTGTGTGCATCCGTGGCCGTTGTGCCGTTTTCAGTTTTTTTTCGCGGACCCATTGACTTTCAATGGGTCTGTGGAAAAATCGGAAAATGCACCGTTTTGCAGCCAAGGCCGTGATGCGTGTATCCTGTCCGTCAAAAAAATATGACCTGTCCTATTTTTTTGACGGACAACGGTTCACGGACCCATTCAAGTCAACGGGTCCGTGAAAGAACACGGATGCACACAAGATTGGCATCCGTGTCCGTGATCCGTGGCCGTAGGTTACTTTCATACAGACGGATCCGAAGATCCGTCTGCATAAAAGCTTTTTCAGATCTAAGTTTTCACTTCGTGAAAACTCATATCCGACAGTATATTCTAACACAGAAGCGTTCCCATGGTGATGGGGACGCTTCTAGTTAGAATACACTACAAACTGTGTACAAGACTGCCCCCTGCTGCCTGGCAGCACCCGATCTCTTACAGGGGGCCGTGATCAGCACAATTAACCCCTTCAGGTGCGGCACCTGAAGGGGTTAATTGTACTATCATATCCCCCTGTAAGAGCTCAGGGCTGCCAGGCAGCAGGGGGCAGACCCCCCCTCCCCAGTTTGAATATCATTGGTGGCCAGTGCGGCCCCCCCCTCCCTCCCTCTATTGTAATAATAGCTTGGTGGCCAGTGTGCGCCCCCCATCGGGCCCCCCCTTCCTCCCTCTATTGTAATAAATCGTCGGTGGCCAGTGTGCGCCCCCCATCGGCCCCCCTCCCTCCCTCTATTGTAATAAATCGTTGGTGGCACAGTGTGCGCCCCCCTTCGGCCCCCCCTCCCTCCCTCTATTGTAATAAATAGTTGGTGGCACAGTGTGCGCCCCCCATCGGCCCCCCCTCCCTCTATAGCAGTAACAACATTGGTGGCCAGTGTGCGGCCTCCCATCTCCCCCCCCCCTCCCCCGATCATTGGTAGCAGCGGAGTTCCGATCGGAGTCCCAGTTTAATCGCTAGGGCTCCGATCGGTAACCATGGCAACCAGGACGCTACTGCAGTCCTGGTTGCCATGGTTACTCAGCAATAGTACAATAGTAGAAGATTCATAGTTACCTGCTTGCTGCTGCGATGTTCGTGTCCGGCCGGGAGCTCCACCTACTGGTAAGTGACAGGTCTGTGCGGCGCATTGCTAAAGAACTGTCACTTACCAGTAGGAGGAGCTCCCGGCCGGTCACAGACATCGCAGCAGCAAGCAGGTAAGTATGATTCTTCTACTATTGTACTATTGCTAAGTAACCATGGCAACCAGGGCTGCAGTAGCTTCCTGGTTGCCATGGTTACCAATAGAGGGAGGGCGGGGGGGGCGATGGGGGGCGCACACTGTGCCACCAACGATTTATTACAATAGAGGGAGGGAGGGGGGGCGATGGGGGGCGCAGACTGTGCCACCAACGATTTATTACAATAGAGGGAGGGGGGGGGGGGGCCGCACTGGCCACCAATGATATTCAAACTGCGGAGGGGGGGGGGTCTGCCCCCTGCTGCCTGGCAGCCCTGATCTCTTACAGGGGGATATGATAGTACAATTAACCCCTTCAGGTGCGGCACCTGAGGAGTTAATTGTGCTGATCACGGCCCCCTGTAAGAGATCGGGTGCTGCCAGGCAGCAGGGGGCAGTCATGTACACAGTTTTTCAGTATATTCTAACCTGAAGCGTCCCCATCACCATGGGAACGCCTCTGTGTTAGAATATACTGTCGGATCTGAGTTTCACGATGTAGCTCATATCCGACAGTATATTCTAACATAGAGGCGTTCCCATGGTGATGGGGACGCTTCAAGTTAAAATATACCATCGGATTGGAGAAAACTCCAATCCGATGGTATAAAAGAACTCCAGACTTTCCATTGAAAGTCATTGGGGACGGATCCGTTTGAAATGGCACCATATTGTGTCAACGTCAAACGGATCCGTCCCCATTGACTTGCATTGTAATTCAGGACGGATCTATTTGGCTCCGCACGGCCAGGCGGACACCAAAACGACTTTTTTTTCATGTCCGTGGATCCTCCAAAAATCAAGACCCACGGACGAAAAAACGGTCACGGATCACGGACCTACGGACCCCGTTTTTGCGGACCGTGAAAATAAACTGTCGTGTGCATGAGGCCTAATGCACACTGATATCACACCACCCAGATAATAAGCACAGGAAAATCAAAGTGCAGGTATAATAAAAACTGTCACAAAATATCATATATAATGTCACGGTCCAGGGATAAAAAACAGATTGATGTCAGTGGAGGGATAGTAAAAATTGTGATGTCACAGTCCTACACAGCCCTGCAAAGCAATGTGTGACAGTATCCTGCCTGCTGCTGGAGAGCACAGGATGAGCTGTGATGATCATTGGAGGAACTAGGTGGGTATTTACCGTTTTTCTTTGACTTCCTGTAAAGTGGCAAATGTGGGCATAGCTACTGTGAACGGGGCACATATCTGGGCATAACTACTGTGAACGGGGCACATGTAGGCATAACTTCTGTGAAGTGCGCACATGTGGGCTTAACTACTGTGAAGGGCACACTGTGGGCATTGTTACTGTGAGGGGCACAATGTGGGAACTACTACTGTAACAGGGCACAATGTGGTCACTACTACTGTGATGGAGCACAATGTGGGCATAACTACTGTGTGGTGGCATAAAGGGGGAATAATTACTTTGTGGGGGCATTAAGAGGACTGTTTGGGATTTGGCGTGTATAGTTATGTTTTGGGCGGAGTAGGAGGCGTAAGTATTCTGTCTAGTATACTGGTTAGTGTCCTGAACTATACTGAACTGTAAGGGCTCTTTCACACGAACGGATCCCGTGCGTGTCATCCGCAGCATGAAAGAGAGCCAAGACCCGCTCCGGACAGCAGAGACATGGAGCATTACATGATTGATAATGCTCTGTGCCTCTCTGTGACCTTTTTACTACAAAACCACAGTAAGATAAAGGTCACAGAGAGGCACGGAGCGTTATCAATCATGTTACTGCTCCGTGTCTCTGCTGTCCGGAGCGGGGCTTGGCACTCTTCCGCATCCGCTCGTGTGAAAGAGCCCTAGTACTCACTTTGGGCAGCAGAGGATATGCTAAGGTTGCTTTGTATTTGGGCTCATGCACACGACCGTATGTATTTTGCGGTCTGCAAATAATACGGGTGTCATCCGTGTGCATTACGTATTTTGCGGAACATAACACCAGTCAACCTAGGGGTTGAGAATTTTGGTAAAGTGGTATTACTGGGTTGTCTTGGACTCTGAAATGACTGATAGTCTGCTGGTAGTGCAGTTTTGACACTGCACAGTGCAGAAGACTAATTGCATCACTGCCCTGTGTGGGCAGAGGAAGTTCTGAGGGAGTAGCAGGAAGTGTCGGCTGAGAGTGGTGTGCAGGGGATCTCGGAGGATGGACTGGCCTTCGGTTGTGACTAGCTGCAGAGTGTGTGGGAGACTGGCAACGACTACCTCAGGAGCAGTGTGTCCTGTGGGTTCTGTTCTGGAGGAGACCGGGTACAAGAACAAGTGGCAAGGACTTGTATGTGGCGGCTGTGCCACGTTATATTGCACTACATGGCTGTAGGGGCACTCGGACAGTTCAGGCCTGAAGCATCATTATATTGCAGCGGTTAGACTACAGGCTGAAGGGACTCTCACACGGACACCTTTAGCAGAGAACCCTGCTAACTACTGGGAATTAGATAAACCTGTGGACTACAGGGTGCACCCTAGAGAGAATATCTTCAGACAGGACCGACCAAGCGCAGCTACAGTAGGCTGTTTATCGGACATTTGGTTAAGGGGCAAACTATCCCTCGTATGGTGATGGTTTGTGAAATATCCTGTTTGGTAATTCTGATGCGCCAAGGGAACTGACGGACTTCCAGCTATATTTCTTTTTGTTACCCTGGTGCATTGTTACCTTCAGATCAGCTGTATTTATCAGAGTTGTGTTAAGGTTGGTCCGTCAGACTCACCGACGCCAGGCTGCCACGAACATTTCCTTGCGCGGTGTTTCGCGATTTATTATTTCTCTGCTTCCATTATGTTTGTTATTGCTTATTTATTTTCACCGTATCTTTCAGTAAACTTGGTAACTGGGAAAGGATTGTTGGGTGTGTCTGCATGGCATTGTGCACCCTCCAAACTTGTGGGCCCCTGCCCGCTCATCTATCACTACTATGAAAAGATTTGTCGTGCTGCACATATTGTGCTTCTTTATGCTCTTCATTGTTGGGAGGTATGCACTACAAGGATAATAACCTCAGTGATGTCACAGTACACAGTTAATAAACACAGTGATGTCACAGTACAGGGATAATAAACACAGTGATGTCACAGTACACAGTTAATAAACACAGTGATGTCATAGTACAGGGATAATACACACAGTGATGTCACAGTACAGAGATAATAAATACAGTGATGTCATAGTACAGGTATAATACACACAGTGATGTCACAGTACAGAGATAATAAATACAGTGATGTCACAGTACAGAGATAATTAACACAGCGATGTCACAGTACAGGGATAATAAACACAGTGATGTCACAGTACTGGGATAAAAAACACAGTGATGTCACAGTACAGAGATAATAAACACAGTGATGTCACAGTACAGAGATAATTAACACAGTGATGTCACAGTACAGGGATAATAAACACAGTGATGTCACAGTACAGGGATAATAACCTCAGTGATGTCACAGTACACAGTTAATAAACACAGTGATGTCACAGTACAGGGATAATAAACACAGTGATGTCACAGTACACAGTTAATAAACACAGTAATGTCATAGTACAGGGATAATACACACAGTGATGTCACAGTACAGAGATAATAAATACAGTGATGTCATAGTACAGGTATAATACACACAGTGATGTCACAGTACAGAGATAATAAATACAGTGATGTCACAGTACAGAGATAATTAACACAGCGATGTCACAGTACAGGGATAATAAACACAGTGATGTCACAGTACTGGGATAAAAAACACAGTGATGTCACAGTACAGAGATAATAAACACAGTGATGTCACAGTACAGAGATAATTAACACAGTGATGTCACAGTACAGGGATAATAAACACAGTGATGTCACAGTACAGAGTTAATAAACACAGTGATGTCACAGTACAGAGATAATAAACACAGTGATGTCACAGTACTGGGATAATTACAATTCACACTATAGAACAGGGATAATACATTAAACACTGTAAAATAATTGTAGGTTTTATAGGGATAATAAAGAGCTATGCCCTTATCTACTAGATGAGAGGAAGAAATTAAATGTGTATGGACACTGTTCAACCTCGCACAAGCACAACCCTTCCATATTAAGGAGTACAGATGACATTGAGAGGACCCCCTTCTCTGACCCAGAGAAGAGAGCTGCTAACAAACAGCTTTTCAATGGCCACATATAAAACTACATTTCCCTTGCAATATCTGCTGATGGCAATTTCCGATGACATCATCAGCTTTTTGCTGGTAATGTGAGATTCTGTACCCGTCTTAGGACATCTTTAAATGTAATGTAGAACTAGAGAGCTCCTGCAAACACAGGAAGGTGGTGAAGGTATGTTCCCTGGGCCAAGTAGAGGAAATTACTTTGATGGAAGAACAGGTTTAATGCAGGGGTGGACTCGGAACAGAAAGTGGCCCTGGAAAAAAAAACTAAAACTGGCCCCATGTTGTAGGTGGGTCCAAACTCACAGAAGGTGGGACAACAGAAGTAGGAGGGGCCAGCAATATCACAGTGCAGCAGAAAATACTGCCGCCCGCTCAAACTGTATCATGTTCCTGATCATGGCAATACAGTTGAATTCAGGAGGGCACCCGCGGCCACTGGCATGATGCCCCTACATTTATTAATGCTGAGAGCCTCACATCTTTGTGCACCTAGCTGGCGGCTAAGAGGAAGGCTTGGGCAACTCTATGGGCAAAGGCCCACCGGGAAATTTTCCTGTAGGGTCTATGGCCAGTCCACCCCTGATCCAATGTATACTCTAGTCACAAATGATTGGCTCCTCCAAATGGGGTTGTCTTCTGCTGGACCCTTGGGTCCCATTATAGTATCAGAGAATGAAGTCACCAGGGGTTCTCCTCTAGAATCGTGGTGGGCGTTTCTGATCCTAACTCACAATAACTAATTACAGACCATTGATGTGAGGCTTAAACATAAGCGGGACTTGACATGTCTAATCAATAAAAAGTTGAATTGTGTTGACTACTTGTCTTATGTACCCGGATCATGAAAGCTTGATTAAAACATTCATAAAGATGGAAAGTGATGGGACGTTACAGCCCTTTACTCAGCACCAAGACAGAATTTCCTTTCTGACACGTTGTGGACAGTGTATCTTCTGATATGTAGCAGCTGCTCAACACATCATCATGACGACCATGAAAAAATTCCATAAGATCTGGTTACTTAGTATCAAGTCTACTCAGGAAAACCAGTATTAATGCTTAGGAGCTAAGGACTTTAGCTTTACATAACCTTTGGCAACTATGTAAAGATTGTTGTACGACCAAAGTATGGGGGTCTGTGGACATTAGCACAGATCAATTACTTAGAAAATCGTGGCTGTTCAAGGAAGCTGAGGAAGACATTACTAATGGTGCAAGATGTCTTAAAGATTGGAGATTAGCAGCAGGAAAAGTTGTTAAGCTGGCAATAAAATAACTGTCAGTCAGAAGCTGCCTTACTGACCACCCCAGCAGTATGGACATGTCATTTCTATCTATGGAGGGGGATAATTGGCTGCCAGATCCCACTGACTCGCCTGAGTGGTCATGCTAATTGTATGGGGGTTGAAAAGGGCTGCTAGACCCTGACCAGGCGATAAAAGCAATATTATGCCGTTTAATGGCTTACTTTAAGGGGTACTCTCATATCAGCCATTTAAAGCTGATATCGGTGTATCCGTATTATGGGGTGGCAAGGGTGGGTGAAGTTAAGGAAACCGCCGAGGCTGTACTATGTTGTTTACATGACTCCTATAGAAGTGAATGGGAGCTACAGAAGCAGCATAGCACAGTCCACTCTCCTGTTTCCATAACTTGCACCACCCTGGCCACTAAGATGGATATTCCCAACTCAGCCATTAAAGGGGTTGTCTCATGTGAGACATTGATGGCATATTGCTAGGATATGCCACCAATATCAGATAGGTGAAGGTCCCACCTCTGGAATCCGCATTTATCTCAAGAACGGGCCTCTGAAAGTGAAGGAGATCGCACAGTGCATGTGCGGTATGCTCTCCAATTATTTTTTATGGGAGTTCTGAAAATAGCTGAGCAAGTGAGCTTTCCATAGAAATGAATGGAGAGACCACCACGCAAGCGTGGCCACTGATCCATTCACTTCTATGAGACTGCCGGAGATTGCAGAGCCAGCGCTCACCTATTTTCAGCAACAATAGAGTGCAGCCACTCATGTGCGCTGACGTCGGGGGACCTGTTCAGGAGATAGGTGTGGGTCTCAGAGGTGGGACCCGCATCTATCTGACATTGGTGGCATATCCTAACGATGTGCCACCAATGTCTCAGATGAGACAACCCCTTTAGTGGCTATGTTGGGAATACCACTTTAATCTGGTAAAATAGAAACTTACGTACTGTAGGAACTCAGCAAACCATCCAAGCCATTCCTTACCATACTTGAGTGGCTTTGGGGGCAGAGAGCTGGGGGTCCCCCATTCTAGTGATTGGTGGGGGTCACTAATTTACCATTTATTACCTATATACAGTTGCAAGAAAAAGTATGTGAACCCTTTGGAATGATATGGATTTCTGCACAAATTGGTCATAAAATGTGATCTGATCTTCATCTAAGTCACAACAATAGACAATCACAGTCTGCTTAAACTAATAACACACAAAGAATTAAATGTTACCATGTTTTTATTGAACACACCATGTAAACATTCACAGTGCAGGTGGAAAAAGTATGTGAACCCTTGGATTTAATAACTGGTTGAACCTCCTTTGGCAGCAATAACTTCAACCAAACGTTTCCTGTAGTTGCAGGTCAGACGTGCACAACGGTCAGGAGTAATTCTTGACCATTCCTCTTTACAGAACTGTTTTGGTTCAGCAATATTCTTGGGATGTCTGGTGTAAATCGCTTTCTTGAGGTCATGCCACAGAATCTCAATCGGGTTGAGGTCAGGACTCAGACTGGGCCACCCCAGAAGATGTATTTTCTTCTGTTTAAGCCATTCTGTTGTTGATTTACTTCTATGCTTTGGGTCGTTGTCCTGTTGCAACACCCATCTTCTGTTAAGCTTCAGCTGGTGGACAGATGGCCTTAAGTTCTCCTGCAAAATGTCTTGATAAACTTGGGAATTCATTTTTCCTTTGATGACAGCAATCTGTCCAGGCCCTGACGCAGCAAAGCAGCCCCAAATCATGATGCCCCCACCACCATACTTCACAGTTGGGATGAGGTTTTGATGTTGGTGTTCTGTGCCTCTTTTTCTCCACACATAGTGTTGGTGCTCTTGTTCAAACTGTAAACGTGCAGTAATGTTTTTTTGGACAGCAGTGGCTTCCTCTGTGGTATCCTCCCATGAAATCCATTCTTGTTTAGTGTTTTACGTATTGTAGATTCGCTAACAGGGATGTTAGCATATGCCAGAGACTTTTGTAAGTCTTTAGCTGACACTCTAGGATTCTTCTTCACCTCATTGAGCAGTCTGCACTGTGCTCTTGCAGTCATCTTTACAGGACGGCCACTCCTAGGGAGAGTAGCAGCAGTGCCGAACTTTCTCCATTTATAGACAATTTGTCTTACCGTGGACTGATGAACAGCAAGGCTTTTAGAGATACTTTTATAACCCTTTCCAGCTTTATGCAAGTCAACAATTCTTAATCGTAGGTCTTCTGAGAGCTCTTTTGTGTGAGGCATCATTCACATCAGGCAATGCTTCTTGTGAAAAGCAAACCCAGAACTGGTGTGTTTTTAGGGCAGGGCAGCTGTAACCAACACCTCCAATCTCATCTCATTGATTGGACTCCAGTTGACTGACACCTCACTCCAATTTAGCTCTTGGAGATGTCATTAGTCTAGGAGTTCACATACTTTTTCCACCTGCACTGTGAATGTTTACATGGTGTGTTCAATAAAACATGGTAACATTTCATTATTTTTGTGTAATTAGTTTAAGCAGACTGTGATTGTCAATTGTTGTGACTTAGATGAAGATCAGATCACATTTTATGACCAATTTGTGCAGAAATCCATATCATTCCAAAGGGTTCACATACTTTTTCTTGCAACTATATATTACATTTATTTATTACCTACATATACTGTACTTCCATTGACCCTTCTTTGTTACCCCTCTCCCCAGACTTGTACCTTGCTAAGCTCTTGGACTGGATCTGTGTGCAGATGTATAAGTACATTGATTTGCGTTCTAGATGCACCCAACATCTTAGGACCAGGGCCGGCTCTATCATAAGGCAGCCCAAGCGGCTGCTTGAGGGAGCAGAGAATGGGGGGCCGCAAACAATTAACTTGCTAACTTACACTTGCCCCGCTGAGCCTGTGTGCCACGCCGCCCCCCGGCCCTCACTGTCTCAGTCACAGAGCGAGCGGCACGCAGCTGACAGGCTGAGGCAGCAGCCGCAGCAACACAAAACACACACACTGTGAGCTACGAGACCCTGGTGTATTTAAATATCATTTAGCATGTCTTTCAGAAAAGTTTCTCCTGGAACTCGTGACCTTTCACATCAGAGGCAAGGCACTTACCCACACATCTATAAGAGCTGTATAGCCAGTTACTTAAAAAAAAAATATATAAGACTTCTACTGTAGATAACTTTGATACCTAGTGTACATCCATACACATGACTGCTGCTCCTGCACACTGTGTATGGATGTAGCAGAGCTGGGTGTGTTGGGGCAGCTGTCATGTGTATGGATGTACACTAGGTATTAAAGTTATCTACAGTAGAAGTCTTATATGCAAGTCAACAATTCTTAATCGTAGGTCTTTTTTTTTATGTAACTGGCTCTAGTATACAGCTCTCATAGCTGTGTGGGTAAGTGCCTTGCCTCTGATACAGAAGGTCATGGGTTCGAAACCCAGCATAAACTTTTCTGAAAGACAGGCTAAATAAGAACACGAGCACCAAATCTTCAATACTACAGGCTGGTGGGAATACAGGCCGGAAGAGGCCTACATCGCATCGCTGACATGGAGGTAAGTATAAAAGTATTTAGTTTTTTTTTTAAATACTAGACTATTACTTTACTGCCACAGGGGAGGGGGGGGGGGGGCTATTGGTACCATGATACTGGCACATGGAGGGGGGGGGGGAGAGAGGCACTTGATACTGGCACATTAGGGGGCAGGGGGAGAGAATGTCAATATGATATTGGCACATGGGGGGGGCAAGAAATGGACATGAATCATGAGGGGCAGAAATGTGAAATGATGGGGGGAGGCAAGAAATGGACAAGAATCATGAGGGGCAGAAATGTGAAATGATGGGGGAGGCAAGAAATGGACATGAATCATGAGGGGCAGAAATGTGAAATGAGGGGGGGGGGGCGCCCAATTTGCTTGTGTTGACAAAAATCCTTGCACCGGCCCTGCTTAGGACTATTACTTCTTGTCAATGCCCTGTTCCAATTGCAGCTGGCTAGTCTTCTGTATACATGGGGTGGTCACACATGCACAAGGTTTCTGCCTTGGTATGATTTAAAAGGGATTTCCTGGACCAACATGCTGATAAGGCTCCATTCACACTTCCGCAATTGTGGTCCGCATCCATTCTGCAATTGTGTGGAACGGGTGCGGACCCATTCATTCTATATGGGGACGAAATGGATGCGGAGAGCACACTATGTGCTCTCCGCATCCGCATTTCCATTAAACGCCACCAATCTTCCGGTCCGCGGCTCCGGAAAAAAATAGAGCATGTCCTATTCTTGTCCACAATTGCGGACAAGAATAGGCATTTCTATGGGGGTGACGGACGGGTGTATTGCGGATCCGCAATGCACTATGGACGTGTAAATGGACCCTTAGAGATCTTGGGAACTGGACACTCAGCATCCCCCTCCCTGCAGCCACAGGTTGAGGAAGCAGACATTGTACAGTGTGATGATTGTAGTGGATGGCACTCCTTATATGTAGCTGTCGGTGCTCAGTGGAAAAGGTCAGTCAGAACATATATATAGAAACCACGGCACTCGATATTAGATATTCAAAGTTAATTCATTTATTTATTGTCCATCCCAAGTAGCATCTAATATCGAGTGCCGTGGTTTCTATATATGCGGACATTGTACAGAGCCGGAGCACCACAGCGCCCTACGCTTTCTAGTGGCCATTCTTAGGTACTGCAGCTCATACTATTATTTAATGCAAGAATTCCCAAACTGCGGCCCTCCAGCTGTTGCCAAACTACAACTCCCAGCATGCAAAGACAGCTTACAGCTTTTAGGGCATGCTGGGAGTTGTAGTTTTGCAACAGCTGGAGGGCCACAGGTTGAGCATCCCTGATTTAATGGAATGGGAGCTGAGCTGCAGTACTTCAGAACGTCCACTACACAGTATAAGGCATTGCCCTGTTCTGGCCCTGAACATGTTTTCCTTTTGGAAGCTGTAGTTGCTACTAACAGCTGATCGGTGGGGGTGCCAGGAGCCAGACCCCGCTCTTCTCATATTGATGACCTATCTTATGCATAGCAATGTAGAAAGGACCGGCAGTCGCTTGATTTATTTGTCACATACCAGTAGTGACGCATTTCAGCACAGGACGTGCCTTTATCAGACCATGTACATCTACATACAAATCACACATTTAAATAAACCACCAAAATACAAAGGAACTGATGTCAGTATGAAAACACCGCCCCCAGGTGAAAAAATACATGAAAAAAATTCACATAAAAAAAAGGCAAACCGACAACACATGTCGTAAAGATAAAGTCCATATGATGTATGTTAGAATTCACAATTGTACCATGTTTCAATTTCGCTAGTGTTAGAGACTTAGTTCATAGGAAACCATACACATTGTAATCGCGGTTGAGGCCTCTTGGCCGTGCACCACTACGCTATCACACCGCAGTGCCGACCGGTGATTATCATAGATTCTATCTTATGCATAGGTCATCAATTTGTTACTCCAAGGAAAACCCCTTTAAAGGGAACCTGTCACCGGGATTTTGTGTATAGAGCTGAGGACATGGGTTGCTAGATGGCCGCTAGCACATCCGCAATATCCAGTCCCTATAGCTCTGTGTGCACCAGACAACTCTGATCTCCTTTGAGAACAAAAGGATCAATCTGCAGCAATTTACAGTGGTAGCAATGTGCTGCAGAAAATGACCGCAAGGAATCTGCCTCTAACCCGACCTACGGTGGAACTTTTACATCTGCAGCATGTCGATTTATGATGCGCAGTTCACCCTTTGCAATGCAGAGGGCGAAATCTGCATCATATCTGCAGTCAAGAGACAGAAGAAGTATGGGAATCAGAGGAGGAAGATGAATGAACGGGAAACATCACAGCACTGCATGCATGTCAGCTACCGGAGGATAGAGAGACTGCGGGTGCGCAGTGTCAGCGTGCTGTATACAACAGTATACAAGTGCAGACGGAGCTCTAAATGTTTACATGCGAAGCATAACTGTTAATTGTCATTTAGTCTGCAGCCACAAGCTGTATATACTGATCCTCTGATTTATCTATCAAGCACACTGCTACCATATACTCTACCCCTGGGCTCGCACACAGTTCTCCAGCGGCAAAAATAAAACATTGCTTACAAAATGTAAACTAATTTAACAACCTAAATATACTTTATACTCTTGAGCCTGGTGCCTCCTCTTCTATGTTCGTTCTGACATTGCCTGTGTCAGTGACAAAAGGCTGATGCAGAGACGGAGAAGGGGGCTGGCATAGCTATTGACCAGGAGAAGGTCTGAAATAGGAGGAACAATAAAACATATTATTCCTTTTTTTTTTTGTACATTTTATAAGCAATAAGACATTTTTTGTGCCATTGGACAACCCCTTTAACCACTTCAGCCCCGCTAGGTGAAACCCCCTTCATGACCAGGCCACTTTTTACACTTCGGCACTACACTCCTTTCACCGTTTATCGCTCGGTCATGCAACTTACCACCCAAATGAATTTTACCTCCTTTTCTTCTCACTAATGGAGCTTTCATTTGGTGGTATTTTATTGCTGCTGACATTTTTACTTTTTTTGTTATTAATCAAAATATAACGATTTTTTTGCAAAAAAATGACATTTTTCACTTTCAGCTGTGAAATTTTGCAAAAAAAACGACATCCATATATAAATTTTTCGCAAAATTTATAGTTCTACATGTCTTTGATAAAAAAAAAATGTTTGGGCAAAAAAAAAATGGTTTGGGTAAAAGTTATAGCATTTACAAACTATGGTACAAAAATGTGAATTTCCGCTTTTTGAAACGGCTCTGATTTTCTGAGCACCTGTCATGTTTCCTGAGGTTCTACAACGCCCAGACAGTAGAAAACCCCCACAAATGACCCCATTTCGGAAAGTAGACACCCTAAGGTATTCGCTGATGGGCATAGTGAGTTCATAGAACTTTTTATTTTTTGTCACAAGTTAGCGGAAAATGATGATGATTTTTTATTTTTTATTTTTTCTTACAAAGTCTCATATTCCACTAACTTGCGACAAAAAATAAAAAATTCTAGGAACTCGCCATGCCCCTCACAGAATACCTTGGGGTGTCTTCTTTCCAAAATGGGGTCACTTGTGGCGTAGTTATACTGCCCTGGCAATTTAGGGGCCCAAATGTGTGAGAAGTTCTTTGCAATCAAAATCTGTAAAAAATGACCGGTGAAATACGAAAGGTGCACTTTGGAATATGCGCCCCTTTGCCCACCTTGGCATCAAAAAAGTGTCACACATCTGGTATCGCCGTACTCAGGAGAAGTTGGGGAATGTGTTTTGGGGTGTCATTTTACATATACCCATGCTGGGTGAGAGAAATATCTTGGCAAACGACAACTTTTCCCATTTATTTATACAAAGTTGGCATTTGACCAAGATATTTTTCTCACCCAGCATGGGTATATGTAAAATGACACCCCAAAACACATTCCCCAACTTCTCCTGAGTACGGCGATACCAGATGTGTCACACTTTTTTGCTGCCAAGGTGGGCAAAGGGGCACATATTCCAAAGTGCACCTTTCGTATTTTGCAGGCCATTTTTTACACATTTTGATTGCAAGGTACTTCTCACACATTTGGGCCCCTAAATTGCCAGGGCAGTATAACTACGCCACAAGTGACCCCATTTTGGAAAGAAGACACCCCAAGGTATTCCGTGAAGGGCACGGCGAGTTCCTAGAATTTTTTATTTTTTGTCACAAGTTAGCGGAAAATGATGATTTTTTTTTTTTTTCTCTTTTTTCCTTACAAAGTCTCATATTCCACTAACTTGCGACAAAAAATAAAAAATTCTAGGAACTCGCCATGCCCCTCACGGAATACCTTGGGGTGTCTTCTTTCCAAAATGGGGTCACTTGTGGCGTAGTTATACTGCCCTGGCAATTTAGGGGCCCAAATGTGTGAGAAGTTCTTTGCAATCAAAATCTGTAAAAAATGACCGGTGAAATACGAAAGGTGCACTTTGGAATATGCGCCCCTTTGCCCACCTTGGCATCAAAAAAGTGTCACACATCTGGTATCGCCGTACTCAGGAGAAGTTGGGGAATGTGTTTTGGGGTGTCATTTTACATATACCCATGCTGGGTGAGAGAAATATCTTGGCAAACGACAACTTCTCCCATTTATTTATACAAAGTTGGCATTTGACCAAGATATTTTTCTCACCCAGCATGGGTATATGTAAAATGACACCCCAAAACACATTCCCCAACTTCTCCTGAGTACGGCGATACCAGATGTGTCACACTTTTTTGCTGCCAAGGTGGGCAAAGGGGCACATATTCCAAAGTGCACCTTTCGTATTTTGCAGGCCATTTTTTACACATTTTGATTGCAAGGTACTTCTCACACATTTGGGCCCCTAAATTGCCAGGGCAGTATAACTACGCCACAAGTGACCCCATTTTGGAAAGAAGACACCCCAAGGTATTCCGTGAAGGGCACGGCGAGTTCCTAGAATTTTTTATTTTTTGTCACAAGTTAGCGGAAAATGATGATTTTTTTTTTTTCTCTTTTTTCCTTACAAAGTCTCATATTCCACTAACTTGCGACAAAAAATAAAAAATTCTAGGAACTCGCCATGCCCCTCACGGAATACCTTGGGGTGTCTTCTTTCCAAAATGGGGTCACTTGTGGCGTAGTTATACTGCCCTGGCAATTTAGGGGCCCAAATGTGTGAGAAGTACTTTGCAATCAAAATCTGTAAAAAATGACCGGTGAAAGGCCTCCTGCACACGAACGTTTTTTTACACGGTCCGCAAAAACGGGGTCCGTAGGTCCGTGATCCGTGACCGTTTTTCCGTCCGTGGGTCTTCCTTGATTTTTGGAGGATCCACGGACATGAAAAAAAAGTCATTTTGGTGTCGCCTGGCCGTGCGGAGCCAAACGGATCCGTCCTGAATTACAATGCAAGTCAATGGGGACGGATCCGTTTGATGTTGACACAATATGGTGCCATTTCAAACGGATCCGTCCCCATTGACTTTCAATGTAAAGTCTGGAGTTCTGTTATACCATCGGATTGGAGTTTTCTCCAATCCGATGGTATATTTTAACCTGAAGCGTCTCCATCACCATGGGAACGCCTCTGTGTTAGAATATACTGTCGGATATGAGCTACATCGTGAAACTCATTTCCGACAGTATATTCTAACACAGAGGCGTTCCCATGGTGATGGAGACGCTTCAGGTTAGAATCTACAAAAAAAACTGTGTACATGACTGTCCCCTGCTGCCTGGCAGGTGCTGCCAGGCAGCAGGGGGCAGACCCCCCCCCCCTGTTTTTAACTCATTGGTGGCCAGTGGGCCCCCCCTCCCCTATTGTTAACTCGTTGGTGGCCAGTGTGCGCACCCCCCTCCCTCCCTCTATTGTAATAATAGCATTGGGGCCAGTGTGCGCGCCCCCCCACCCCCCCCCCCCCCCTCCCTCCCTCTATTGTAATAATAGCATTGGGGCCAGTGTGCGCGCCCCCCCAACCCCCCCCCCCTCCCTCCCTCTATTGTAATAATAGCATTGGGGCCAGTGTGCCCCCCCCCCGATCATCGGTGGCAGCGGAGTAGAAGATTCATACTTACCTGGCTGCTGGCTGCTGCGATCTCTGTGTCCGGCCGGGAGCTCCTCCTACTGGTAAGTGACAGGTCTGTGGGTGCGCACACTGGCCCCAATGCTATTATTACAATAGAGGGAGGGAGGGGGGGGGTGCGCACACTGGCCACCAACGAGTTAACAACAGGGGAGGGGGGGGGCCGCACAATGATATTCAAACTGGGGAGGGGGGGGGGGTCTGCCCCCTGCTGCCTGGCAGCCCTGATCTCTTACAGGGGGATATGATAGTACAATTAACCCCTTCAGGTGCCGCACTATCATATCCCCCTGTAAGAGATCGGGTGCTGCCAGGCAGCTGGGGCAGTCTTGTACACAGTTTGTAGTGTATTCTAACTAGAAGCGTCCCATCACCATGGGAACGCTTCTGTGTTAGAATATACTGTCGGATCTGAGTTTTCACGAAGTGAAAACTCAGCTCTGAAAAAGCTTTTATGCAGACGGATCTTCGGATCCGTCTGTATGAAACTAACCTACGGCCACGGATCACGGACACGGATGCCAATCTTGTGTGCATCCGTGTTCTTTCACGGACCCATTGACTTGAATGGGCCCGTGAACCGTTGGCCGTGAAAAAAATAGGACAGGTCATATTTTTTTCACGGCCAGGAAACACGGCTCACGGATGCGGCTGCCAAACGGTGCATTTTCCGATTTTTCCACGGACCCATTGAAAGTCAATGGGTCCGTGAAAAAAAACGGAAAACGGCACAACGGCCACGGATGCACACAACGTTCGTGTGCAGGAGGCCAAATACGAAAGGTGCACTTTGGAATATGCGCCCCTTTGCCCACCTTGGCAGCAAAAAAGTGTCACACATCTGGTATCGCCGTACTCAGGAGAAGTTGGGGAATGTGTTTTGGGGTGTCATTTTACATATACCCATGCTGGGTGAGAGAAATATCTTGGCAAACGACAACTTTTCCCATTTTTTTTATACAAAGTTGGCATTTGACCAAGATATTTTTCTCACCCAGCATGGGTATATGTAAAATGACACCCCAAAACACATTCCCCAACTTCTCCTGAGTACGGCGATACCAGATGTGTCACACTTTTTTGCTGCCAAGGTGGGCAAAGGGGCACATATTCCAAAGTGCACCTTTCGGATTTTGCAGGGCATTTTTTACACATTTTGATTGCAAGGTACTTCTCACACATTTGGGCCCCTAAATTGCCAGGGCAGTATAACTACGCCACAAGTGACCCCATTTTGGAAAGAAGACACCCCAAGGTATTCCGTGAAGGGCACGGCGAGTTCCTAGAATTTTTTATTTTTTGTCACAAGTTAGCGGAAAATGATGATTTTTTTTTTTTTCTCTTTTTTCCTTACAAAGTCTCATATTCCACTAACCTGCGACAAAAAATAAAAAATTCTAGGAACTCGCCATGCCCCTCACGGAATACCTTGGGGTGTCTTCTTTCCAAAATGGGGTCACTTGTGGCGTAGTTATACTGCCCTGGCAATTTAGGGGCCCATATGTGTGAGAAGTACTTTGCAATCAAAATCTGTAAAAAATGACCGGTGAAATACGAAAGGTGCACTTTGGAATATGCGCCCCTTTGCCCACCTTGGCATCAAAAAAGTGTCACACATCTGGTATCGCCGTACTCAGGAGAAGTTGGGGAATGTGTTTTGGGGTGTCATTTTACATATACCCATGCTGGGTGAGAGAAATATCTTGGCAAACGACAACTTTTCCCATTTTTTTATACAAAGTTGGCATTTGACAAAGATATTTTTCTCACCCAGCATGGGTATATGTAAAATGACACCCCAAAACACATTCCCCAACTTCTTCTGAGTACGGCGATACCAGATGTGTCACACTTTTTTGCAGCCTAGATGCGCAAAGGGGCCCAAATTTCTTTTAGGAGGGCATTTTTAGACATTTGGATCCCAGACTTCTTCTCACGCTTTAGGGCCCCTAAAAAGCCAGGGCAGTATAAATACTCCACATGTGACCCCACTTTGGAAAGAAGACACCCCAAGGTATCCAATGAGGGGCCTGGCAAGTTCATAGAATTTTTTTTTTTTTCGCATAAGTTAGCGGAAATTGATTTTTTTTTGTTTTTTCTCACAAAGTCTCACTTTCCGCTAACTTAGGACAAAAATTTCAATCTTTCATGGACTCAATATGCCCCTCAGCAAATACCTTGGGGTGTCTTCTTTCCAAAATGGGGTCAGTTGTGGGGTGTTTGTACTGCCCTGGCATTTGAGGGTCTCCGCAATCATTACATGTATGGCCAGCATTAGGAGTTTCTGCTATTCTCCTTATATTGAGCATACAGGTAATGAGATTTTTTTTTTCCGTTCAGCCTCTGGGCTGAAAGAAAAAAATGAACGGCACAGATTTCTTCATTCGCATCGATCAATGTGGATGAAAAAATCTCTGCCAAAAAAAAATAATGGAGGGGAAAGGCGTCTGCCAGGACATAGGAGCTCCGCCCTACATCCATACCCACTTAGCTCGTATGCCCTGGCAAACCAGATTTCTCCATTCGCATCAATCGATGTGGATGAATAAATCATTGCCGGGATTTTTTTTTTTTTATATATATATATACACAAAGTGTTTGCCAAAGCATAGGAACGCCGCCTCCTCCTCAGCTCGTATGCCTCGGCAAACGTATCTGTCACTGCAGAGGAGAAAATCCCGTCTTGCAGCGCCGCATACACCGACTTGCGTGTAATCTGACAGCAGCGCAATGCTTCTGTCAGAATGCACATCGGTGCTGCAGCTGGTCGATCGGTTGGTCCACCTGGAAGGTAAAAAGACAAAAAAAAAAAAAAAAGAAAAAACCAGGCCACAACGCAATAATTTTATTAACTTTGGAACAGAACGTGTAACTTTAACTTTTGGAACTAAACATTAACCTGTTTGCTTACCTGTTTTTTTGTTTTTCTTTTGTTTTTTTGTTTTTTTACCTTTATAGAACAAACCTCTCCTTCCCCATGGGTCAATGTGCAAAGCGCAAATCGCCCAAAGATGTGGCGAAGTGCGTTATGCACTTTGTCCCATGTGAAAGGAGACGTTTGCAGCAGCAGTGAGTGAATGGGCCCTAATAGCCCTGTGTGCCTGTCCTGGTGAGATGATCCCTATGCTAATAGTGTACCTGTGAGTGGTACTTCCGGAAACACTCTCCAAAGCATAGGGCAGGGTGGTCCGGACAGTCAGGACAGAAATAGCGGGTGTCACGCCTTATTCCACTCCTGCTACAGACACGACATCTTTTTCGGGGTGACTGTTGGGTTGAGGTACCAGGAACGACATTGGGGAAATGTCGCTCGTGTAGACGGCTAACTACACTGGTGGTTGGGGCCACGGAACCTCCTGGATACAGGAGGTTCTCGATGATCTCTTCCTAAATTTGAGGAAGGATCCAGTTCTCCCAGCCTTACTGTAGAGAACAAAACTATTGTACAGAGCCAATTGAATTAAATATACAGACACCTTCTTATACCAGCGTCTGGTGCGTCGGGAAACTAAATACGGAGACAACATCTGGTCATTGAAGTCGACCCCTCCCATGTGGAGGTTATAGTCGTGGACTGAGAGGGGCTTTTCAATGACACGGGTTGCTCGCTCAATTAGTATTGTCGTGTCTGCGTGAATGGAGGAGAGCATGTAAACGTCACGCTTGTCTCTCCATTTCACCGCGAGCAGTTCTTCGTTACACAGTGCGGCCCTCTGCCCCCTTGCAAGACGGGTGCTAACGAGCCGTTGGGGGAAGCCCGCGCGACTAGTTCGCGCGGTACCACAGGCGCCAATCCGTTCTAGAAACAAATGCCTAAAGAGGGCCACACTTGTGTAAAAATTGTCCACATAAAGATGGTACCCCTTGCCGAATAAGGGTGACACCAAGTCCCAAACTGTCTTCCCACTGCTCCCCAGGTAGTCAGGGCAACCGACCGGCTCCAGGGTCTGATCTTTTCCCTCATAGACCCGAAATTTGTGGGTATAGCCTGTGGCCCTTTCACAGAGCTTATACAATTTGACCCCATACCGGGCGCGCTTGCTTGGGATGTATTGTTTGAAGCCAAGGCGCCCGGTAAAATGTATCAGGGACTCGTCTATGCAGATGTTTTGCTCTGGGGTATAAATATCTGCAAATTTCTGGTTGAAATGGTCTATGAGGGGCCGAATTTTGTGGAGCCGGTCAAAAGCAGGGTGGCCCCTGGGACGGGAGGCGGTGTTGTCACTAAAGTGCAGGAACCGCAGGATGGCCTCAAAACGTGCCCTGGACATGGCAGCAGAGAACATGGGCATGTGATGAATCGGGTTCGTGGACCAATATGACCGCAATTCATGTTTTTTTGTCAGGCCCATGTTGAGGAGGAGGCCCAGAAAAGTTTTAAGTTCGGAAACTTGGACTGGTTTCCACCGGAAAGGCTGGGCATAAAAGCTTCCCGGGTTAGCGGTGATAAATTGTGTGGCATACCTGTTTGTTTCGGCCACAACTATGTCTAAAAGCTCCGCAGTCAAGAACAGCTCAAAAAATCCCAGGGCCGAACCGATCTGAGCCGTCTCAACCCGAACTCCAGACTGGGCAGTGAAAGGGAAAACTACAGGTGCGGCTGAAGTTGGGGACTGCCAATCAGGGTTTGCCAGCACCTCTGGGATTCTAGGGGCTCTACGGGCACGTCTTTGCGGTGGCTGCGACGGGGTCACTACTGCACGTGCCACCGTACCAGCTTCAACTGCCCTTCTGGTGCTCGCTACTTCACCAGGTTGTACGGCAGTGCTGGTACTAGGTCCAGGGAGGGCTGGGCTGCTGGTGTATGCCTCACCACGTAATCCGACAGCACCAGCCCCACTCTGCTGCTCTTGAAGCGGATCCTGCGCAACCTGCGGTCTAGCGACACGGGGCCGGGTACGCCTGGTGGTATCAGGGACCTCAGCCTCCTCGTCCGAACTTTGGGTCAGAGAGCCACTGCTTTCTACAGGTTCGTATTCTGACCCGCTGGATTCATCAGATGAGGGCTCCCACTCCTCATCCGACTGGGTCAGAAGCCTGTAGGCCTCTTCAGAGGAATACCCCCTGTTAGACATGTGGGCAACTAAATTTAGGGGTATTCCCTGAGACTACCCAAGAAAAAAAAAGCAAGCCTGTCTTACAAAGGGGAGCCTAGCGAAGTACCGGAGGCCGCTGCGGTTGATAAAAAATATCAAAACTGATTTTTTTATCGCCGCAGTGCGTGTAAAGTGAATGTGCAGTGATCAAAAAAAAATTTTTTTTTTGTCACTGCGGTGGGGCGGGTGTGGGCGAACGCACGTGTGGGCGACCGATCAGGCCTGATCGGGCAAACACTGCGTTTTGGGTGGAGGGCGAACTAAAGTGACACTAATACTATTATAGATCTGACCGTGATCAGTTTTGATCACTTCCAGATACTATAAAAGTACAAATGCTGATTAGCGATACGCTAATCAGCGAATAACGGACTGCGGTGCGGTGGGCTGGGCGCTAACTGATCGCTAACTACCTAACCAAGGGACCTAAACTATACCTAAAACCTAACGGTCAATAACAGTGAAAAAAAAAAGTGACAGTTTGCACTGATCACTTTTTTCTTTTCACTTGTGATTGACAGGGGTGATCAAAGGGGTGATCAAAGGGTTAATTGGGGTTCAGGGGGGTGATCAGGGGCTATAGTGTAGTGTTTGGTGTACTCACTGTGAAGCCTGCTCCTCTGCTGGATCCAACCGACGAAAAGAACCAGCAGAGGAGCAGGCAGCCATATAACAGATCATATTTACAAATATGATCTGCTATCTGGCACTTTGATTGGATTTTTTAAAAATCAGCAACCTGCCAGCCACGATCATTGGCTGGCAGGTTGCTGACGAAATACCTCTCGATGAAATGCCGGCGCGAACTGCGCACGCGCGGGCGCATACTCGCGTCATCTCGCGTCTCGCGAGATGACGCGTATATGCGTGACTGTGCGCAGCGCTGCCACCTCCGGAACGCACATGTGCGTTAGGCGGTCCGGAGGTGGTTAAAATGGTGCTGCTGATCCGGCATATAAAACTGCAATGAAATCTACATTTGTTACATGTGCACTGCACTGGTCTGCAGGGGGAGGCGTGCAGGGCTGGAGAGGAGGAGAAGAGTGGTGGCGCTGGCAATGAGGGGGGTCGCAATCCTCATAGTGGCTAACAGTGATGGTCAGATCGCAGTGTTCGCCAGCGAACACATGCGGGCTGCCATCTTTAGTAAGGTAGACTCACCGGTCCGGCGATGCACATGTAAGCCCTTACCTGTGCCTGCGCCGCGAGCCGGTCTGAAATCTAATGCGGTCACCGGGAGCAGGCAGTTCCGAGAACAGCCCGATGAAGGCCCCCGGCGGCTGTTCTCGGAACTGCCTGCTCCCGGTGACCACATTTGATTTCAGACCGGCTCGCGGCACAGGCACAGGTAAGGGCTTACATGTGCATCGCCGGACCGGTGAGTCTAACCTTACTAAAGATGGCAGCCCGCATGTGTTCGCTGGCGAACACTGCGAACTGGCCATCACTACTGGCTAAGTCTTGCTCCAGCACCTCCTGGGCCGTGTGTGCAGTGAATGGAGATGGGCACAACCCTTTTGTTTTCACAGGGCACTGTGACTTTGAGGTCTTCTGCCTGGTGGTGGCTGGGGTGCCCATAATGGGTAGCAGGGTACAAAGCAGGGGAGAGAACCCAATTCGGGCAGAGAGACCAATGATCAGGCTGTCTTCATTATAGTAAAACAAAGTCCCTTTTACTAAAGAGATGATGGGGGTCACAGTGCAAATACAAGTAGTAGACTCTGTTAAGTATTTCACAAAAGGCTTTGTATAGGGGATAGGTAATATGGTGGTCCCCTGTAAATCTTCCTCTAAATATACCATGCAATCTTCCCAAATGACCAAAGGCATGCAAACTTTCAATATTTCTCTGCAAAGCCCAATTTTCAGTCCATTTTAGAAGTGTGGCAGGTGCCAGAAACAATATAACCCAAAACACTTGCAGTAAAGTCCAAAGCCATGCGCGTGCGTTACCTTAATTCATTATGTCCAAGCACTGTCCCTTATGGTCCTCAACCATCTACAAATATTCAATGCTTCTTTTCCTCAGAGGTTAGTTCCCAGCAAAGTAACATTCTGGAAGTTTTCTCTCACAGGAATAGTGTTTTCCTGGAGCAGGATTCTGCCTTGGCCTACTTGTCAGCAGCATACACAAGACATGTCGTCTCTCTTGCTAGTCCACCAAAAGACTCACTAATCAGGGGAAATTTGACCAGCTTTCTACCTGGCAACTATCAGAGCTTTAGTAATGAACCATAATATAACCCTTTAGCAGTTTACCAGTGGGTCACTGCACATGCTATGTATAGAAACGCAAAGTAATGATTAAAATTGACTGTCAAAATCCAAGGCATTTCCTCAACAGATAGGGCATGCCACACGGTGGCACTGGAGCAGAGGGTGTATCAACAGGTAAGAAATGCTTATTTTGTTATTTTACACCCCCAACTTTTGTAAACCCCTTCGCTACCAGCGATGTATATGTAAGGCACTCGAGCGAAGTGCAAAAATGGCGCTCGCTCTCATAGCTGGTCAATAAAGCTTTTAGAAGCCATGATCAAATGAGATCATTGCATCTAAAGGTGAAACGCTTTTTACCGTCATACTCTGCGGCCAATGAGGATGCCAGTAATTAGTTTCAATACACTGGGTCTCTCTGAAGAGAACTACAATTCTTATTTTGGCCAGCAGGTGGCAGGCTAACATGAGAAATTAGCAATTGTGTACAAATCATGGGTCCCATGAGGGTTAAAATCATAAAAAAAAGTAAATAAAACAACAACTGTAAGCGTCAAAATGGCCAATTTGCCTTTTTCCATCGCTTCACTTACCCCTAAAAAATGTGATCAAAAAGTCACACACACTCTAAAATAGTATCAATAAAAACTACCGATTGTCCCGCAATAGATATAACTATAAAAAAAAGTTATGGGGTCAGTATATGATGATGTAAAAAAAAAAGTTTTTTTTCCAAAGTTTAAATTTATTGTTACACTATTTATACATAAAAAAATTCACAGCATTCTACCTTATAGATGTGTTCCCTTATATGTCCCCTGTGCGACCCTTCATCCATTCTAGTGTTATGGCTCCATACATGCTCCAAGTTCTACAGTACCGCACTACGGCTTCTGTAGTAGTCCATGGGTCCCTTTGTACCTCCATATGTCTCTGGATTTCATACACCTACCACCAGGGCCAGTTTTAGACCAAGTGTTGGACTTCCTGTTCATACGAAAGACGATGTCTCGGTTTCAGAGTCAGAGTGTCAGTCACATGACACAGCTGAGGTCCATAAGGGAGTAGATAACTCACAAATACAGTCACTGGTAAAAAAAATTAAAAAAAAGCCTACGATTTACATCAAATACCTTTCTAACGGGCCTAAAGTAGGCCGCATCCGCAAGAGTCACTGTACAATTTAATTTAATAGAGAATGGTGTAATTGGCAAATTTCTAAATGACTTCATTTAAAAAATCTGCCTGCATCCACCAAAAAAAAAAATCATGGCCACTAGGGGTTTCACTTCCACATAACTAGCAGTCCACTGCCTGTTGTTATGTTATTTCCATCTCTAGTATAAGACAGAGAAGACGGATCACAGGAAATGAAGCATGTCAGAGCTAGCTGAGATCTTGAGCCTGATGGAAGCACTGCCTACACACTGCTTATAAAGAGCAGAGAAGCTCCTGTGTGTCTGTGAGTCTGAACTCACCTCTCTTTATCTGCTTTCTAACCTCCCCAGAAGAAAAACAGTGAGGTCAATACATACAGTGCTCCACAGAAGGGAGACACCCCTATGCTTGTGAGAGACATGCATCTTGCCGTGCAAGTTAAACACAGAATAATATGGCTGAGGAAGACATAAGAGAAGCCCTAAAAAGAACAGTTCCTTCACAGTTATGATTTTGCAACGAAGCATAGCCATTATGCCAACTTTTATTTGAAAATTCAGGAACACTTTAAGGGGTTAAAGTGAATGATGCTAAAATGTAATACCATACGCAAGCAGTCGGCAGGTGTGGCATTCTTTCTGGATAGAAAAAAATCAGACCCTTTTATTAAATCGTTGACCACCTCTTTAAAAACCACATGGGGAAAAAAAACACATCTCAAGTTTCAGTAAGAACAGCTCTGATAAGGTGCTGAGCGGGTACATAAGGTTCTCAAGTACAAGAAAAAAGAAGAAAAGCACCATAGGTCGTGCAAGAAAGCAAAAGGAGTCACCAGGTTGTATAATGTGAGAACAAACTGGGGAAGATGTACTAATCCTATAAATGGCGTAACTTTAACCTTATGTCTACACCTACACCAGATTTATCACGTGGCTTAGGCTGGATGATAAATGTGGTGCAGGGATAGACACTATATCTCTGACTGTATACCAACTATTGTCCTGGAGATACTCTCCACTAAAACCACCCAGAATTCACTCCTACATACACAACATACAATCTTCCTCTGCTCAAACACTATTCCACACAGATCAGATGGCAGGCAGGTTCACAGAATACTATACTCAACTTTACAATATTAGGAACACAAAGTCTGCAAAGGAAGAGGAGGACAGGATCAAACTGATGGAGAGTTGGCTTAAGTCTCTCAACATGTTTATTTACAAATGCCTATCCAGGCAATAGAACCTGTCTTGACCCAGGTATAAATTAATACTTCACTTTTATTTGAATACAAGTAAAACCTAAATGCTAAGTGTGTGCGAGGTGCACTCTTTAATTGAACTTAAACAGAACCAAAAAATTAAGGGGTGTTAAAAACACAGTACACCACTTCACTGGTAGGTGTATTGCTTTGACAATTAGGCGGGGTGAAGAGATGTGCACTATCTCTCACCCTTACCACTGTAAGGGCAGAACACTACCGTACCACCGTTCGCGGTGACTCTGCCAGCTGAGAATGGTTGTGATAACAACCATATATAGTGGTGGGAGAAATGGAAATATCAACCCACTATGTGAATGGCGCATTAAAGCGTCTCAGCTGATCTCAGACTGGGATTAGTGGCAACTAACACCGCAACACGGACTCGGTGCACAGTAGACAAAACCACAACTAACTTGATTGCTAAACCAAACCAAGCAACGCCGGCCAGCCTGACCGCTAGTTGCTAGTGGTGCACAGCGATTAAAAACTAACACTGTTAAGTGTGAACTATACCGTATGGAGCAATTAGCACATTGGGAATCAAACACACCACACCTGTTTGAACGTACATGGTGTGCTTGGAGATTATATAGGAAACCCCTCCAGAATCAAAAGAACTAGACGACTACTCAACATCGTAATAACAAACACTTTCTCAAGTAAAGTACATCTTTATCTCACTTAGTAATGTTATTTCTGTTTATTGTTCATAAAAATGCACTAATGTAGAACATCCCAATAAAAGGAAAAGACAGGTACACCTCTGCTTATAACACAATGATATGGGAACTGTGTAAGATTCAGTTAAATCTTGTTGTACAGTATAATGACTAAGATGTATTCTACACATAAGTATCTGTATGTACCTCTGTTACTCATGTATCACCTGTGTCATTGTCGTAGTATCAACAATAAAATGTTTTAAAAACTAAAACCGCCCAGAACAGCGCTACACACCGCCTATTTGTTCTGGTGACATCACTGGGCTCCCTGTTAGGCGTAGGCCCGAAACGTCACTGGCTCACAACAAACAGACCTTGCCCTGCGTGATGCTCCGATGCTCCACTCGTATATGGTAAAGGAGTGGAGGGGAGCTTATATCAGTCCTGAACTCGGACATCTCCTTGAAGTCAGAATTTTATGGCACAATTGTGGTGCAAAATAGCACATTTTAGCCCACACTCTGTTTCTAGCAAGTCCGAAAAAATTGGGGAAGACCAAGTTGTGCCAACTTAGAATAATTCTAGTCACATTAGTAAATCTGGGCCACTGTCCTCAGGGTGTGTAAGGAAAGGATGCCTGCTTCAGAAGGGGGAGCCAATGTGTTGTATATGGAAGCTCATTAGTATACTGACCGACTAAGGCCAAAAGAGCACTCTTTTGGTTTCCTATAGATAAGTTTGACATACATACTGGGGGCTTTCCTGGAGCTTGCGCCAAACATGCACTGGAAACGGTTTGAAAATAGGCTAATCTATGTATATTATCCATTGCTGAAGAAGACAGCTGAAGAGCTAGGAGCAGAGACACCAGATACAGGCAGAGAAGAAATCCTTGTCCTCTTAGGCAACACGCCTATATAAATAGTGAATAGCAATGCTTGTGGCAATCCTTGACAGATGAAAAGGTCACCAGTAATTATATACCATATTATTTGGCCTAATCACATGTAACCAGAGCCTTACAAAGCCTAAGAAGGCATCTTTGGCTTTGGGGTACTGAAACACTCAAGAGCAGATAGGCATTGTTCAGCTGTGATTGAGAGTACATGATGGACATTCCAGGACTTCTAGGTCCAGGAGGAAATATTGAATGTCAATTGTCCTGCAATCTTTAGTTTTTCCGCACCTTTTTTTTACCTTGACTTGCATGTTTTATATTCTAATCTGCATGATTTATCGATAACTTCTTCCTTCTGCCTAATCAGAAGACCTAAAACTAGTTTGTGTAAAAATTTGACAGGTAGCAGTGCCAGTGTAAGCCCAGTGCGCAAAGTCTTTTGGTGTCAGTGATCATCAAAGTCAATTGTATCTGTGTCCTCCACATCCTCCGGAACCCCAGGCATCTACCGATTCAACATTCCCATGAGGAGCTGATGCAGAGGATAGGAGTTATAGTGCCCCTGATAAGATGTTGTAAAAATGTAGTTTAAAGAATCAGGCCAGAAGTAAACGTACAACAGTCTCTCTTTACTTAGTGCAAAATATAAGTTGTGGTACATACAAAGTGCAGATTCTGGCACCAGCTGAGGTATGGTGGCAGGTCGGATGGCAATAGGTTGGCGTTAGCACTTGTGGATAAAGGCTTAATGTTTGTCTGCCTAGTGATGGTTTAGGTAGGTGGTGGTGTCTAAACTGTTGTCCCCCACCTTGCAGCAGTATCTGTAAAGCTGTATTTCGCTGATCACCCTACTGTCGCATTGATGCTTTCTTGAAGCGGTGCTCTTGAATTTTGCTGATCTTTCTGGAGTGTTGGTCTCACAGGAGAATTATATCTGGTTCCTGAGTTTCCCTATAGCTTGTTGGCCACAGGGGAGAATAAGATACGGTTCCTAAAAGATATGGTTCCTGTGCTTTTTCATTCCCCTACTTTCTGAACAGGAACTCTCTGTTCTCTCTTCCTAACTAGACTGGAGCTCCCCCTCCTGGCAGGAAGTAGGACCAGCCCTCTGCTACCAAGAGGAGAGGAACAGGGTGGTTGGCTCTGTTCAGGGGCGGACTGGCCATAGACCTTACAGGAAAGTTTTCCTGGTGGGCTGATGCACATGGAGCCACTTGAGCCCTCTATATGGCCGTCAGCCAGGTAGATAACAATCTGATGATCTCAGTATTAGGAGAACTATATATATATGCAACTGTCAGGTGGCCACAGGTGCCCTCCTGAACTGAAATGTATTGCCATCTTCAGGAAGATCATATAATTCAATACTGCGGCGGATGTGGCAGTATTTTGTGATGCACTGTGGTATTTAGTTAATCTGGGGTGTTATTTTGTGCTGCACTAAGGTATTGCTGGCCGCACCTAGTGTTGGCCCTGCCTACTTGTGTTGGCACCGCCTTCTGTCAGTTTGGATTTGCATAAAACATGGGGCCACTGTTAGTTTTTTCCAGTCCCAGTCCACCCCTGGATCTGTTCCTGCCAACCACTGCCACCCATACCTTCCTCTGGCTGGAATAAATGGCTAATACATTAAGATAAATAACAATACATGCCAAACATAATAATTGCAAATACCCTCTCTGGGGTCTTGCACTGACACCCCTGCATTGTATAGGACATATGATTTCCCATGATAACTTGAGCACACTGGGTATTTGCCCAGTTTCCCACCCGTAACAGCCCTCAGCATGTTGCAACGGCAGGGTTACATTACTCAAATGTTCATTTTATCACTGAACACAGGCATTAAACGTTTATTGGATTAAAACAACGAGTTTTGGGATCTTTCCAGCACATATTCACATTTTTTACCTGCTGGACAAGGTAGAAGATGGCCGAGAAGTCCTACAACATCCCTCTTCTATATATATATTGTACACTGTATGTCAATAGTGCATGTATAAAGGTAAAATAATACTGTAATGTGTGATACCATATATAGTGTAGAAAGCAATCCGGCCTCAGATTAGTATTGAGCAGCTATGCCCATAATTAGGGATGTGAAATACATTTTATGTAATTACTCAGCCACATACGGAATTTGCCAAGAATCACTGCAGCCACATTAAACAGGTTATTACTTATAATAGTTGAGTGATAACATCTAGAAGGACTTTCCTAAATTAGTTAAAGGGGCTATCCAATAATATAAACTGCCCCCCCATGTGCCTGGCCCCTCACAGGGAATATACTTACCCCGCGCCGCTCCTGGTTCCCGCACCGCTGCTGCTTCTCCCTGTACACGGATGAAAACATCCGGTGTTGAGGGGAGCAGCCAATGGCAGACTGGGACGGGGACGAGACTCCCTAGTGTCACCCATGATGCTAGGGAGGCTCGCCCCCCCTCCCCGCATGCCATTGGCTGCCCCCCCCCCCAAACCAGATATTTTTATCCGTCTACAGGAAGAAGCAGCAGTGGCAGAGCGGGGACCAGGAGGGGCGCAGGGAGCATGGTAAATATATTCCCTGTGCAGTGCCCGGCATATGTGGGAGGCAGTTTATAGTATTGGATAGCCCTTTTAAGGCATAATGGCCATCTTTCTTACATTTATCACTGGACCATTCAGTGTGTAATACCCCAGTGTGGTATTACCATCGTTTGTGCCTCTCTACTATCTCCTATGGTCGACCCTGTGTCATCATGTGCATTGATTTCCAGGTCTTGTATCATATGCATATTCTTTACCTTGTAATGCAACTGTCAACGTGTAATGTGCCTGTTTCACCAGCAGATGGCAATCTTGGCAGAGCTAGTGTGCCTAGGATGGAACCTTCTATCTATTCTAGCCCTCTCTAGAGAGGGAGGAGTTGAGTTAGTGAAGGTCAGTTTAGAGTACCCCCTGCAAGGGGAAGGCTGTGTTCCAGCCAGCAGAGCACGGTCTGCTCTGCTGGGCCCGGAGGCCTAAGCTGAATGCCTCCAGAGTCAAGAGTAAAGATTCCCTGGATAAAGACAAAGAGAAAGATAGAGACCAAGATAAAGACAGAGTCAGACTACAGAAAGCTACAGATGTAGCAGGTGTAACACACACACTCTTAACTCAAATTTCTTAACTCATCACGTTATCTTGAAACAAAAGCTATTGAAAAGCAATTGCTTAACGCATTTAGTTGCATTTAGTTTAGATAACATAAAGCATGTGTGTTAACCCTGCTACATCACTAAGTACAGCAGAGAGGAAAATGTTCTATTTAATCCTATCAGCACAGCAAAATGAGACAAAGTGACAGATGTAGCAGAGCCAAATGTGTTTGCCTGCCAAAACCTGGTGACCAAGATAAAGTTGGAAAATTGTTCTCTGATGCAAGTTTATTCAAGTAAAGCTGTTTCCAACATCGATACAAGTCTGGACTCCATTTCTTTCATAATCCCTTGATCAACTATTCACCTTAGTTTGCACTGCTTCGGACGACTACGCCTGGGGTTCCAGGATATCCAGGTAGGAGCACCGTGACACGTGCACAGACACACCTAAAGGGACACTATAGGCTACCCTTACATCACCACTCTGGCATTCCTACACCTGGGTACCACCAATACTTAGGGGGACCAAGTCCCTCATTGTTGAAATGCAACTGGCGTCACAGCAAACTTTTAAACACCGATAACATCTTAAAGGGACCCCCTGGCTGACGCAAGTGCCTTCTTGTTCCTGCAAACGCTCGTTCCCGATAATATGGCCATCTAAGTGTGCTGCCAATCACCCGATAAACGAGCAAAATGCTCGTTCATCGGGTGATCCTGTCGTTCGTGCAGACACACCAATAATCGTTTCTGGGCAGCAGATCTGGGTCTCTAAACAGAGATCTGCTGCCCAGAAACAATGATTCTGTATGGAAATTAGCAATTGCAATAGAGATGTCTCGTCCTCATACAGTGAAGGAGATGGCTGCATGTAAATACCGCTCTCTCCTTCACTGAGTGAGCAGCGACTGTCTGGAAGGAATGCTTCTTTGCCAACAATCGACCGCTCCATTGGCCCAACTAAACCCTCCTTATGGTTCATGTGGCTGCCATTAAGAAATTATTTAAATGAAACCTGACATCTTTATAATGCAACCCCCCATCCCCGCCCGCCTGCAGTACCTTAAAACTGAAATCTTCTTGTCTCCAATGCTGTATTTTGTTCTGTCACCCCCTCACAGTATGATGCCCCCTTAGTGCCTCCCCTCACAGTATGATGCCCCCTTAGTGACTCCTCACAGTATGATGCCCTTATAGTAGCTCATCCCACAATATGATGCCCCTTTAGTGACTCCCCTCACAGTATTAAACCCCTTTTGTGCCTCCTCTCACAATATGATGAACCACCCAGTGTCTCCTCTCACCAAATGATGCCCCCTTAGTTCCTCTCCTCACAGTATGATGCCTTGCTTAATGTCCTCATGCAGTATGATCCTGACCCCCATAGAATGATGCTTTACATTGCCTCCACTTGAATACTCACCTTCCCCCTCATCGGTTCCCTGCTTCTTCCCCGATGAAGTCATCATGCCTGCATGATCTGGAGCAGATCTTTACTCTGTGCTGTGTTGCTTGTGGCTCAGTGCAGCAGGCATGATGACATCATCGCATCACGCCTGCCATTGCTAAATCACCGGCAGCAAGAAAGCCAGCGAGCTGACGGCAGGGAGGGGAGGCACCAGTGTATTCAACTATATATGTGTCCCGAGGACACCGATACAGTTGCGAGGAGGAGGGGTCCAGACAGCTTGTTATCACGGTCCGGACTTGAACTGCGGTACGCCAGTTGAGTACCGCTGATATAGTAATTAAAATCTCTTTCTAAATAGCCCATGGATCCAGAGATCTTCCCATTCATTGCTCTGCTAGATTTATATCAAGCTGGCAGCTCAGGGGAGTGTCTATTCTGCTGCAGCTCAGGGGAGTGTCTATTCTGCTGCAGCTCAGGGGTGTGTCTTTTCTGCTGTAGCTAAGGGGTGGGGGGCGTGTCTCAGCTCTCCCTATCACAGCTCAGGAGACAACTGAAGGATGAAACAGAGCATGTGCGGCCATCTCTGAGCAGGTCAAAGAAATAAGAAGAAAAAAAACAGCAGGTGGCACTATACAGATACATTTTACTGAATAGCTCAGTAGCTTTGTTACATTTTTAATTACATGCAACTACAAAAAAAACATTAGATCCATACCCTGCTGAAGGCCCTCACTCAGCGTGATGACGTCATCACACTGAACGCAGGTCCTTTTCAATCAAGAGAGGAGAGGCTGCTGCACGTGCAAGTGGGTGAGGTAAGTATTTTTTTAACCCCTTAAAGGCCATATTCTTCTAGTGTACCTATGTTTAACGTCTGTTAGAAGGGTGCACCCCTGTCTAAGCGGCTGTTAAAAATTGTCCCATTGATTTCAAAGGGGTTCGTCTAGCCGTGAAAACGGCCAAAAATAGGACATGGCCTATTTTTTGATGGGTGCTATTCACTGGCTGTTAAAAAAATGGCCATGTGACAAGCTCCATAGACTTTCATTGGTGCTATGTGCATGTAGCCTAATCAGAATGTTATATTATATCCCAGCAATAAGGTGGCCAGACTTCCACCTTCCCGACTCTGTCCTGGACGGACGCCTTGGAGTCCTCCTTTTCTATGGAGTTGCGCGCTCAGACAACTGCATTGCCCACTGGGATGAAGAGTGGTGGCATGTTAGGGAGCAAAGTTGGGGTTCAGAATGGTGGCCTGGTGGGGACAGAGTTTAGGCCTGTTGGGGAAGAGTGTTACTGGGGATAGAGTGATGATGGCATACCTAGGCCATGGCCAATAGCAAACTCTTGAAGGCAGAAAGGAAATAAGTTAAATATTGCAAATAAGCGCCACGTTTTGTGAGTAAAGCAACAATTTATGTTATAGATTTCTAGTTTCATTTGGCTGGTTTCCATTCTGTGTTGTAGAATTGGCCCCTCCGTCCAGGTTAAGATAAGGGTTGAGCGCGAATATTCGAAAAGCGAATTTTAGAATATAGTGCTATACAGGCAGTGCAGAATTATTAGGCAAATGAGTATTTTGACCACATCATCCTCTTTATGCATGTTGTCTTACTCCAAGCTGTATAGGCTCGAAAGCCTACTACCAATTAAGCATATTAGGTGATGTGCATCTCTGTAATGAGAAGGGGTGTGGTCTAATGACATGGAACACCCTATATCAGGTGTGCATAATTATTAGGCAACTTCCTTTCCTTTGGCAAAATGGGTCAAAAGAAGGACTTGACAGGCTCAGAAAAGTCAAAAATAGTGAGATATCTTGCAGAGGGATGCAGCACTCCTAAAATTGCAAAGCTTCTGAAGCGTGATCATCGAACAATCAAGCGTTTCATTCAAAATAGTCAACAGGGTCGCAAGAAGCGTGTGGAAAAACCAAGGCGCAAAATAACTGCCCATGAACTGAGAAAAGTCAAGCGTGCAGCTGCCAAGATGCCACTTGCCACCAGTTTGGCCATATTTCAGAGCTGCAACATCACTGGAGTGCCCAAAAGCACAAGGTGTGCAATACTCAGAGACATGGCCAAGGTAAGAAAGGCTGAAAGACGACCACCACTGAACAAGACACACAAGCTGAAACGTCAAGACTGGGCCAAGAAATATCTCAAGACTGATTTTTCTAAGGTTTTATGGACTGATGAAATGAGAGTGAGTCTTGATGGGCCAGATGGATGGGCCCGTGGCTGGATTGGTAAAGGGCAGAGAGCTCCAGTCCGACTCAGACGCCAGCAAGGTGGAGGTGGAGTACTGGTTTGGGCTGGTATCATCAAAGATGAGCTTGTGGGGCCTTTTCGGGTTGAGGATGGAGTCAAGCTCAACTCCCAGTCCTACTGCCAGTTTCTGGAAGACACCTTCTTCAAGCAGTGGTACAGGAAGAAGTCTGCATCCTTCAAGAAAAACATGATTTTCATGCAGGACAATGCTCCATCACACGCGTCCAAGTACTCCACAGCGTGGCTGGCAAGAAAGGGTATAAAAGAAGAAAATCTAATGACATGGCCTCCTTGTTCAACTGATCTGAACCCCATTGAGAACCTGTGGTCCATCATCAAATGTGAGATTTACAAGGAGGGAAAACAGTACACCTCTCTGAACAGTGTCTGGGAGGCTGTGGTTGCTGCTGCACGCAATGTTGATGGTGAACAGATCAAAACACTGACAGAATCCATGGATGGCAGGCTTTTGAGTGTCCTTGCAAAGAAAGGTGGCTATATTGGTCACTGATTTGTTTTTGTTTTGTTTTTGAATGTCAGAAATGTATATTTGTGAATGTTGAGATGTTATATTGGTTTCACTGGTAAAAATAAATAATTGAAATGGGTATATATTTGTTTTTTGTTAAGTTGCCTAATAATTATGCACAGTAATAGTCACCTGCACACACAGATATCCCCCTAAAATAGCTAAAACTAAAAACAAACTAAAACTACTTCCAAAAATATTCAGCTTTGATATTAATGAGTTTTTTGGGTTCATTGAGAACATGGTTGTTGTTCAATAATAAAATTAATCCTCAAAAATACAACTTGCCTAATAATTCTGCACTCCCTGTATATTGGAGCACTGTATCTGCATATAAAGCTATCCTAATGTTCTGCTGTGCCAACCATTTTCTTCAGTCTCAGGAAACTTATAGTAGCTTGAAAAATGTAGCATAAGTGACCCACGCTGGTATTTCGCATGCATTGCATGAATAATACATTCCCGATTTTCGCAAACAAGAATATAATCTTGAATTCTTGAATATATGATGAATATTCTACAAAGTATTCGCGAAATATCGCAAATTTGAATATTGCCCCTGCCGCTCATCACTAGTTAAGATATCTGCCTTTTGTGAGTTTGATGTCCTCCTTTTTGGGCTTATGACAGTGGCCACCCTACCTAGCGATGTGCCATAACCTTCTACATATTACGGGAATACCCTTTATGTCCTGATGTACAAGAAATGCAGCCCCAAAGAATTACCGGTATGAGGACAACTTCAGCTCTGCTACACCTGTCTATATTTTTGTGTGTGTATACGTATTCCTAGAACAAATCATTGGGACCACTGCTATAACCACAGGAATCCTTGCTACATCACAATCTCACAATGAACAATGCAAGTTCATATTGGCAGGCGCTCCCTACACAGACCTAAAACAACATTGACATGCTAATTGGCATCATACAAGACAAGCTCAGATGTTTGCCTGTGGTAGGTGAAGTCAATTGTCAAGTCATGTGCAGTGACCCAGCGGATCACTGCAAAAGGGTTAAAATCAACTCGGATCACTGCTTTGTGATTTGATGATTTATTGTCTAAGCACAAAACTCTTTTTACTTGCATATTGTGAATCCCACATGATTATGTATGGAAATCCAGCACAATATGATAAGTAGCTATGCGGATGTGCATGGTTGCATTTATGGGAAAAAAAAATATCACAGAAAATAAATGCACTAACACAATATAACATTACGTATGGACTAAACCCTCAATCTGATATATTTTGATCAAAACACATCTGTGCCCGCCTACCAGCGCCAAGGTGGTCTCAGTCAGGCAGTTCCTACTCTACACCTACCTATGCTGTTGGGCATCTACATTCAGGAGAGCAGACCCTGCACACATACACTACTCACAAAAAGTTTGGGATATTTGACTTGTGGGTGAAATTTCAGGATGAACCTAAAATGCACTCCAATCTTTACAGGTGAACTTAATGTGACCTTCTGTAAACTTTTGAATGCACATGTCCAACTGTTCAAGGAGCTTAACGGCAAAATTCACAACAGGTGTTTGATCCATGAATTGCCCAATAAATTTCCTGGTTCAGTCCCCCTCATCATGCTGTTCACATTTTGATATCATGAGGCCAAGACCACACCTAACATTTGATCAATAGTACCTCACCATTGCGAGGCTTCAAGAAGGATGTTCTCAGATGGAAGTGGCCACTGAGCTTAGAGTGTCACAGAGTGTCATCAGCAGGTTGTATCAGAGACACAGAGAGACTGGAAGAATAAGTGGACTTTCTTTTGCCACATCCCAGCGCTGTTCAGTGATGAAAGTCGATTCACGCTGAGCAGAAATTATGGCTGCCAACTATATTGGAGACGTCAAGGAGATCGCTATGCATCAGCCGCTGTTGTCACCAGACGAGCCTTTGGTGGTGGTGGTGTTACAGTGTGGGCAGGTGTGTCTAGTCCATACAGAACAGCCCTACACTTTGTGAATGGTACAGTGACAAGTCCATACTACTTGAATAATATCATAAATGCAGTCATTGTGCCTCTGCATGAACACAGGCCTAATTTCATCTTCATGGACAATGTGCCAGCTCATCATTAGGGAACGGCTGCTGGAGACTGGGGTACCTACAAATGGAGTGGCATGCACTTTCTCCAGACCTGAATCTCATTGAAAATCTATAGGATCATCTGAGTTGCCATATACAGGCTTGTAACTCTGTACCCCAGAACCTCAATGACCTGAGGGCTGCCCTTCAGGAAGAGTGGGATGCCATGCCTCAGCAGACAATAAGTCGACTTGTGAACAGCATGAGACGTTGTCAAGCTGTAATTGATGCTCAAGGCCACATGACAAATTTTTAAGACACTGACATTTTTTGTGGGGGCATACCCACCACTGTTGTTGGCTTTTGTTTCAATAAATTGCTTGAGATTGGGAAATTATGCTTCTACTTAAATGCCCTACTTTCATGAAATAATATCACTGGAGCGTGAACTTTTTTAATTTTCCATAAATTTTGCCTAAAAGCCAAATATCCCTTTTTGTGAGTAGTGTAGTGTGCTGCTTCTTGTTACGTTTGGGTGCATCAAGCAATTAATGAGAGAAAGAGCCCACACAGCTATATGTACCACCTAATCAAGGTCACCTGTGGGATAGGTGGGGCAAAAGTGCACAAAAATGCTACTCCCAAGATGTGCTTCTATTTTATATTGGGATTAGCATTTTTGTGCACTTTTGCCCTGCCTATCCCACAGGTGACCTTGATTAGGTGGTACATATAGCTGTGTGGGCTCTTTCTCTCATTAATTGCTTGATGCACACAGAGGTAACTAGGAGCAGCACACTATATTTTCAGGGCCTGCTCTACTGAATGTAGATGCATTGGCATAGATAGGGTTAGAGTAGGACTTGCCTGAGACCACCTTGTCGCCAGTAGGCGGGCACAGATCTCTTTTGAGAGACTCAGATTTTATCATATCAGAATAAGGGCTTAGTCTATATATAATGTTTTGCAACTATTGTGCATTTATTTTCTGTGATATGATTATGTATAGGCAACATAGAGTTAAGAGCCAGCTTTCTAGTGCAGTTGCCTAGATGATGGGATTTTGCTGCCTTAGTGAGTTTCTCGTCATCAGAACGAGAGGCAACACGTGTGTGAGTTCCTGGAAACTAGGCCTAGTCCAAGGAACCTTCATCCTTGAGAATGAAAGCTCCCAGGAAAAGCAACTGAACTTAGACAATACCCCCGAGAGAAGGTAGAGAAACATAGAAGGTAAAGAACCAAGGTTGAGACTGATACAGACAGTAAGGTACCGCTCATTTATGGCAAAAATACTTTACTGCATGTGGAGAGGGTACTGTATATTGCTTTGGTGCCGGACACAATTTAAGATGGATTGGCCATCCAGATCTAAAATCTGCACCCCACTGCCTGGATATTGCTGAAAGAGTTAATGAGAACAGAATTTCACGCCTTTGGATATTTGGAAAGACTGCAAAACTATTAAGCAAGAGATACTCAGGGAGGATTACCACCATCATTACTGCTGCTTATACACAACTATTTGGAGAAGACTACTTTGTAATATACTTCAGAACTGTGCCTAATGCTGCTATATGTACTACAACTCCCATCATCTACACAGTAAAGAGAGACTTTATTTATTGTAACCAAGCAAGCCTGGTCATTGACTTCACCATCATCTGCCGGCCTACACCTGTTCTTGCACCCTGATAATCAGCCACCATCAAGATTACCGGTGCAGCCGCATGATCTATTGGGAAATCGCACATGAACAAAAAAAGAAAATAAGGCCATGTGAATGGGCAGGAAGGGGGCATGTTAAGCTTGACTTCAAGCCTCAAGGCCTCTGCCCCCTTGACTTCAAGCTCCTCATTTGCATACAGCATGCAATTTTGCCCCTCGGACAAATTAGCTTAGCACTGAGAACAGTTTAGGGGGCATTTAAGTGGTGACAGGTTCCCTATAAACATTGTGGTTGTGTCATGTTTTTTTCAGTGACTTTATGTATTGTGACATATCAAAGGTTTTGATCGGTGGACGTCTGAGTGCTGAATCCCCAATAATCGCTAGAATAAGAAGAGAGAAATGCTTACATTCTGTAGCATGTTGTTTCTCTCCGTCCGTCTCGAGGACAGACAGTGCTTCTCTAACCTCGTTCGAGCAATCGGTGGGGGTTTCAGCACTCAGACCCCCACCGATCAAAACCTTTGATATGTCTCTATGACATATCAAAAGTTTTTTTCAAAGTGCAGAGACACTGTAAAGATATGGCACAGGCTTAAAGGGGTTATGCAGGCCATACGTATTGGTGGCCAATCGGCAGGACAGGTCATCAATATCAGATCGGGGGGGATCTGACACCCGGCAACCCCCTGATCAACTGTTTGAAGAGAAGGTGGTGCTCTATTTCAGCGCTGCTTCCTGTTCATTACACTACACGTCATCTCCTCTGTAGCGGCGGCGTAGTGTAAATACAAGTACCCCCTCATTCAAGTGAATGGAGCGAGTACTTGTCATTATACTGCAACGCCAAAACTTCTGAGACAATAGTCATCAATTCGTATGGCCTGCACAACCCCTTTAATTCAATGCACCTGGTGTTGCTTTCTTCTACTTTTCTAATACAGTCCAACGTACTATTGCTAGCAAGTAAAACTTCACGTTTGAGTTTCATTGCAGCTGCGCCAAAAATACAAAATATGACGGCCTTCCATTATCTAAAGCTGCAACTTTGCACAGTTGTAACACAGTTGAGACACAGCACAACATCTGACCCCAGCTATAGACCACAGCGTCCAGAATGCCACGATTTTCAGTAATACGGTGTATTTCTAAACTCACTGCTTGTCTCATATGAACACTATAAAAAAATATATATATATACCGTAGTGCAAACCTGATTGTAAAACCTGCAGTCTGGGTAGAGCCATATAATGTTCATTCTAGTCTAAGACTTGAAGTAATACCAAATACATGATTCATTTTATGGAAACTCCGAGCTCCTAAATATACAATGTGCTACTTGGCTCTAGTGACCATGTCCAGTTCCCATGAGAAACCTAATCTGTGTGAAGCTCTGACCATAATAATCCAACTGTAAATGTGAGAATTGCATTTTATAAATAAAAATACATTACATTATGAAGTTTGCCAAATAAGGGTACGGCCACACAGCCAGTTTAGTTTTTATGTAGTTTTGGACGCCCAAACCAGGAGTGAATATCAAAAAAGGGAAGAGGTCCTATCTGTTCTTTACACTTCTTCTCCTTTTATGACCCACTCCTGATTTTGGCGTCCAAAACTGCATCAGGAAACCTGACCGTTTGGCAGTACCCTTAGCCCTGAATATAAATTCCCTGGCCAAGGCAGAGTGGTTTGTTGGCGACCGATCATTTGTCTGGTGACTGTTGGCATGTAACCCCTGGGGACAGTCCACTTTAACAAAACGGACTTTTAGAATTCAGTAAAAGGAAATCTGTCACCTGGATCATTGCTATTCTTGTAAATATATTGGCTAATAGCACACAGTACCTCATTTCCAGATGTACCTTTCTTTCTGTGACTTTTTTTCTATCTTCAGAAAAGCACTTTGTTCGGTATGCAAATCAGCTAGTAAGGTGCTCAGAAGGGCGTTATTTTCTCTTGAAGGAGCCCAGGCATGCCTCCTGCTAGTGCCCTCCCTCATGCAGAACCCAAGCACGCCTCCTCCTCACTCAGATATGATGCCCCTGCTGCACCGCCCCTCCGCTACTATGTCACAATCAAACCATAACCCTGCCCACCATCTCCTTGCATCATCTCTAACATATCTTGCGCATATGCAGTGGCGAACACTGCCTGCTCCTGCATTCCTCGTCCCAATCTGAGGGCATCTGCCTCAACTACAGAAGCAGGCATGCGATGATAAAGGAAATGGTCGGCGGGGTTATGGTGTGATTGTGACTGAGCGGCGGGGTGGGCGGACACAGTGCAGCAGGGGCGTAATATCTGAGTGAGGTGGAGGCGAGCTTGGGTTTTACATGAGGGTGGGCTTGGGCACTAGATGGAGGCATGCCTGGGCTCCTTCAGAAGAAAATAACACCCTTCTGGGCACCTTATTCGCTGATTTGCATACTGAACAAAGCGGCTTTTCTGAAGATAAAAAAAAAGAATCACAGAAAGAAAGTGTCACGCGTCGGTGTGGGAGGGAAACACCACACCGAGCATAGGAGGGAAGGGGAGTACAGGGAATCAGGCCTGAGAACTAGGGAAGGAAAATGGACACCTCCTAGTGAAAACCCTAACCAAAATCCCGACTGACTACCAGTATGAACAGACCCCAGAGGTAGGTGAGTTCATACGCAGGAATACCTAGAGTCCTATCTAGCCCTATAGGACCCTGTTACTAATGGCAGGGACGATACTACCTGTTCCTCCAAAAGGAAGGACGAACAGGAGTCTCCTTCAGGCCTAATACAAACAATAGAGAAATGCAACACACAGAACCCAAACAAAATACAAAAGGGAAAGGAAAGACTTAACTTCAAAGGAACAATGGAAGCGCCAGGAACTCAGCCAAGATCCAACCACAATCTATCCAAAGGTCCAAACAGAAGCTATAAACCGGACAGTATTGTGGGAGAAGTAACTATAAATAGAGACGGTTAAATGAACCTAATAGCCACACCTGGGGAAAGAAGGTGGCAAACACCAGAAACAACACAGATGTCATTTGATCCAAACGGAAAACATGTCAGATCAAACCACATGTTGCCAGTCTCACCGATCTCCTGCCAGCTGTCGCGGGAACGTCCGTGACAGAAAGGTGCATCTGGAAATGAGGTACTGTGTACTATTAGGCAATAGTTTTACATGAATAGCGATGATCCAGGTGACAGATTTCCTTTACATTACTAGCAAAATGTTTTATTACATATTATCAGCCTGTGAATATTTTATGTCATTTTTTAACATGTATTCTACTTCCTGCCCCGGCTCTTTAAATTACTTATTCATTTGGGACTTTTAGCGCCAAACAGCCTGGCTTGACTTTCTCAATCAGACCATTCTCTCCAGCTAGAGAGGGAAAGGGGCATCACACATTACACTGAACACTTTTTTTTTGAGGATAGGATGCAGACTTATTTATTTCAATGGATCCACAAAAAATGTGGACAGCACACCGTGTGCTATCCGCATCCGTATGTCAGTTCTGTAGCCCCGCTGAAAATATAGAACATGTCCTATTCTTGTCTGTTTTGTGAATAAGGATAGGCATTGTTACAATGGATCCGCAGAAAAAAATGCATGCCATACGGACGACATCCATTTTTTTTTGCGGATCCGCAATTTGCAGACCACAAAACACATACGATCGTGTGAATGTAGCCTTAAATACTGCTCTATCACCATACTGAGGATGGTGATACAGTTGAATGCAGGACGGCTACTGTGGATGCTGGCCAGGGGCATTAGTACCTCAGATTATTATATACCTGGGGGGCTTGAGGAGGGCTCAAGTGGACTCCGGGCATCGGTCCACCAGGAAATTTCCCTGTAGAGTCTATAGCCAGTCCAAACCCCTGGGTATGGCCACCTCAGATTGGTTTGGTGAGCAGCTTGAGTCCCTGAGCCACAGAGACCACCATTATCTGTCCGATTCCTCTCTCTACCTATTGTCTGGTAGGGTTGATCATGCTGACTAAAATGATATATTTATTTTGCTTGTAGCCAGAACAGTTGCGCTCCTCCACTATCTGCCACAAACAAAAGACATATATCGTTTTACTCAGCATGATCTACCCTACCAGGAAATATGCCTAGAGGTTCTTTAATTATACAACTGCGAAAGCAAGAAAAGAGGATTACTGCATTTACAAGTGTGATTGTGTGGATGAGTGTTTATTGAGTTCGCAAGGACTACAGAGTAAAAATAGCGCAAACATACAGCTTCCTATTTCTGTGTTTTCACGAACACGGTGAGATCTGTGATTACTGCTGCTGTGAAGCTCCTGGGAGTAGTTGTTCAGCATTACTACCCCACATTTGTTACTTCTCCCCATATTCTCAAGTCATAATGATGTCCAAGCAGAACAGAGCCACAGATATCATATTAGGGATCTCCATTATGTCCTAATATAACTGTATCAGAATCTTGCTTAGGGTACTTTCACACTAGTTTTTGTTTTCCGTTATTGAGTTCCGTTACAGGAGCTCAATACCGGAAAAAAACGGATCAGTTTTATCCTAATGCATTCTGAATGGAGAGCAATCTGTTCAGGATGCATCAGTTCAGTTCCTCTTACGTATTTTGGACGGAGAAAATACCGCAGCATGCTGCAGTTTTATCTCCGGCCAAAAATAATGATCACTTGCCGGAATGCCGGATCCAGCATTAGCGTACATTGAAGTGTATTAGTGCCGGATCCGGCATTAAGTGTTACGGCAAAATTGATTTGGCTTTTCTGTCTGCGCATGCGTAGACCTTTAAAAATGCAAAAAAAAAAATGAATAACGGATCCATTTTTCTGGATGACACCGGAGAGACGGATCCGGTATTTCAATGCATTTGTCAGACGGATCCGCATCTGGATCCATCTGACAAATGCCATCAGTTTGCGTCCATATTACCGGATCCGGCAGGCAGTTCCGGCGACGGAACTGCCTGCCGGAATCCTCTGCCGCAAGTGTGAAAGTACCCTTTCCTTACATCAAGAGCTCGAGCATTTTAACAGTTGTCCCATAGAAAATCATTTTAATAGTTGCTAAAAGAAGTCTTATTGAAATCAACCTATTTGGAAAATTCTTGTCCGATTATAGTAAAAACTGCACTACCTATGAGAGCCTTCGTAATTGGCTTTTCGGCAGCAGCTGTATTTTCTATTATAAAGCCACATTTTCCAACGTAAGACAACAAAGGTGTATTTCACAGAGCTTCATGATGAGGACTAATCTTTTGCAGAGATGCCCACTGAAAGAATTTTCACCAACTCATCCGTCTAGTTCTACACGATGGAACAGATTTCAGTGATTTTTTTTTCCACCAGAGACTCATTTGTTATGAGGGGAAATTGTCAAGTCAAAAATTTACGGCGCCGTAGATTGTGCCATACTTGCAAACCTTCCACATGCTTTGATAAATATCGAGCAAAACTGCCAAGAGATGTTACCAAAGTATAATTTGGATAATTTTCTACAACTTTTTAAAAAAGGTTAGAATTCTTAAATGTGGAATATACCTTCTCGCCTTGGTAACCATCCTCACTTTCAAAAGTTGTGACAGAGGAAGAAAATGAGCAGATTTGGGTGTTCATGTATACGTGTACATACAAGTATGATACCTCTTTCAGACAACCACTCAAAATTGACGTAATGCATGGTCTTCCAGGGCAGCCAGTGGCCTTCTCAAATAAGTTGATATAGGTAGAAGATAAGGGAATTGAGAATCTACCACAGAAATATTTGGCGTAGATTCAGTCTTTTCAAAGTGTATGTGAAGCCATCGATGCAAAATGGTAGATATTGGTCTATACATTAAAGGCTATGAACACCCTTGAATGCATTTTTAATTGTTGCCGGGTAGTTATTGCATTGTACAATGCGAGCTGCTCTTTCTCCTTCACCGTCAAATCTGTCAGAGGAGCTGCTCTGACAGCTTGTGCTGTATGCTTTACCTCTGTTCTCCTGAGAGATCATAAACACTCAGTAAAGCTGAATTCTTATCAATTTGATAAGGGTTCAACTCAAATGAGTGTTCATGAGCTCTCAGATAAGGGCTGCAGAAGAACCGTCAGAGAGCTCCCTTGGACTTCACCGTAAGGGGACAGAGCAGCCTGCAATGTATGTGAAACTGTGAGGCTGCAGAGGACAAACAGTTGAAGATCCATTATAAAAATCTACAGGAAACATAATTTTAGTCCAAAATAGTACAATGCACAATTAGGGCTCATGCACACGACAGTATTTTGCGTTCAGTATACTCGCCGTTTTTTGAGTTAAGTGTCTCCGTGTGAATTCCTTTTCAGTATTTCCATATTTCCATACCGTGAAAAGATAGAACATGTCCTATTCTTGTCCGCAAATCACGGTGCTTGGCTCCATTCAAGTCAATGGGTCCGAAAAAAAATAAGGAACACATACGGAAATGCATCCGTATGTCTTCCGTCTCCGTTCCGTTTTTGCTGAACCATCTATTGAAAATGTTATGCCCAGCCCAATTTGTTCTATGTAATTACTGTATACTGTACATGGCATATGGAAAAACGGAACGGAAACAAAAAATTGAACAACGGATCCGTAAAAAACGGACCGCAAAACACTGAAAAAGCCATACGGTCGTGTGCATGAGCCCTAATAAAAATGCATTCAAGGTCCATAACCTATACGCTTTGTTGAATATTTCTATGCTATGTGCACTCCCCAATATGCCACCTCACCAAGATTAAATTTGCACAACCGCAACCAACAGCCCAACTGGCAACGCCATAAATCTGCACAAACAACATACAGTCCATGTGCCCCAGTACCTTGATTCCTACAGTACATCAATGTGATCCATCCCTTGAGACGAAATCTCACTCATAGCTTGTTCTTGTACATCATTTCCACATTCTTCCTGGACCAATCTTATTATACAAGTTCAAAAAAGTTTAACCTTTTTACTGAGTTTGCTATTTCATCGATAGTAACTAAAACCCATAATAAAGTTTACAGCATCTTTGGAACCTTAAAACTCGCAGAGGAAAAAGAAGACTTGTGTATTACCTGCAGCCCAGCTCCTGGAGATCTATGCTTAGTGTTCCTCCCAGGGATTCTGCTCTCTGTCCTCTGGAATTCGAATCCCTGTGTTAGGACTGAAATAGTAGGAGGGAGGAGTCCCCAGATAATTGGAGCTGACGTCACAATGCTAATATGACTAGGAGAAGGTGTATGGGCACACTGCTGTACTGGAGACCATTATCATTATGTGGAGCTGAACTTGTCTTCAAATACTATTTTTAAGTTTTAGCTATGCAGCTGTCATTCCTACACTCATCGCTATATTTCATCAGGCCATTTGTTTTGTTAATAAAGTTGTATTACCGATGTGCAATACATCAGGGGGTTGTTCAATGACAACCATTTTTTTCTACTTTTAAGCCCAAACAATCAGACATATGATAAAATTAAAGGGGCTTTCCAAAGTTTTTTTTTTTTTGTAAATAAAAAAGGCATTGAAGCATAGAAAATATAATTTTTACTGGGTCAAATCCCCTCCGTTCCAGATAAGTTATCTAACCTCATACAATTCCTTTAAGGTACTGTAGGTTTTTTCGATTTGTATCAGCATCCTTTAGAATAATGATTTCTGGAGGTCGCTGTAATTTTGTAATGTATTTATTTTACCTTTATTGCTCCTATGTCCTGTTCTGGGCTGTGGTCACATGACCATGTCCATGCAGGTCTTTCTTGTTTCCTGTGATGTTATGTCCATGGGTGGCGCAGTGATAGGGGAGTGTCTATGTAACTGACTGGTGGGAGGAGCTATAGACTAGTTGGGTGTTGTTAGGGGCAGTGATAAGGCCCAAGGCAGCTGCCTCTTGAGCCCCACTGGCCAGTGGCATAGCGTGGGGGGGACTGTTGCCCCAGCGCAAAATTCCAGGGGACCACCAATTAGGCAAAGTGAGGCGATGGCCCCAGGCGGTGCGGCCCTGGTGACAAGTGGGGGGCGGCGGCAGGGCAGGGCACAGGGAGTTGAGCGCTTCCACTGTGGAAGCGCTCATCTCCATAGTCATCTGTATCGCCGTCCTCAGGACAGCAATACAGATAGATGTGCTGCGGCAGGGCAGGGAGGGAGAGGTGTCTCCTTTCCCCATTCCTCTGATAGGCTGTAGGCCTAGTGCCTGCAGCCTATCAGAGGCTGGTGCAAGCGGCACGATGACGTCATCACGCCGCCTGAGCCGTACAGCACGGGACACAGGCCAGAAGAGGCCTGCATCACATCGCTGCCAGCACATGATTGGGGGGCATCTATGTTGGCACTTGTTACTGGCACATGATTGGGGGGCATCTATGGGGGCTCCTGTTACTGGCACATGATTAGGGGGCATCTGTGAGGACACTTGTTACTGGCACATGATTAATGGGCATCTATGGGGGCACTTGTTACTGGCACATGATTGGAGGGCATCTATAGGAGCACATCTTACTGGCTCATTATTGGGGGCACTGTGGGGGCATCTATGGGGGCACTTCTTACAGGCACATTATTGGTGGCACTTTTTACCGGCACATTATTGTGTGGCACTATGGGGGCATCTACTGAGGCCACAAAGAAGGGGTATTTTATATGGGGGAAGGGGGGAGAGGAACACTATGGGGGCATCTACTGAGGCCACAAAGAAGGGGTATTCTTTATGAGGGAAGGGGGGAGAGGAACACTATGGGGGCTTCTACTGAGGCCACAAAGAAGGGGTATTTTATATGGGGGGCTCTGTATAGGGGCATTTTTTTACTTGAGCACATTATGGTGGGTACTATGGGGAAGGGGAGAGAGGAGTACTATGGGCTCATTTATGGGGCACTAAGAAGGGGTATTTTATACTTGCAAATTATGGGGGACACTGAGTGCATCTACTCGGGCACTATATTTGTGGTATTCTATACTGGTACATTATGGGGGGAACTAGGAAGAAGGGGGGAGAGGAGCACTATGGGAGGATTTACTGGGGGCACTATATAGGGGTATTTTATACTGGCACATTATGGGGGCACTAAGGGGACATTAACTCAACTGGGGGCATTGAAAGGGTGTATTTTTTGCACTGGCACAATATAAGGAGAATTATTACTACTGGGGGCATTATGATAGGCTTTATTACTACTGGGGGTCTATGGGGAACATGATTACTAGTATGGGCACTATGGGAGCATTATTACTTCTGGGGCACAGTGGGGACATGTTGGGGGCACTGTAGGAGCACTATTACTACCATGTGTGCTCTAGCAGAGAATTATTCCTATTGGTGGTACTTTTAGGAGCACTATTACTGTAGGGGCACCTTGGCACAGTATCAGCTTGCCACAATTATTTTTGGGGGACATTATATTTACACTATTAGTGTCAGGGGCACTATTTGCTGGGCGCAGTAATTTTAGGGGACTGTGTGCCAATAATTATTGAAGGACACTATCTGCATGGTACTACTATTGGGGGTTTATCTGTTTCTGCAGTATAGTATTGGGGAACACAGCGGCAAAGATTGGGGGTGGTAGGATGATTTTTCCAGAAGATGGGAGGATGATGGAAAAGTAGTAAACTAAGATTTTGTTTGTCAAACTACAGAGAGGAGAAATGGCTGAGAAATGGCTGAAGGTCTGAAAGGAGAAGATGAGGAAAGAGAACATCTACATCAAAGAGACGTCACTGGATGTAAGAGGTATGTGGCGCTGTATTACCCTGTATGTAGGGGGGTGGAGGGGTTAGTAGTACAGTACTATCTGCACATTGTAAAAAAAATTATAATAATAATAATCTGCAAAATACTATATATTTGTGTCAGAAGCTGTGCTTTTTTAATTTTTAGAATAATGATGCAGCCATTTTATTTGATACTTTTATGCTGATTCTTTTTTTCTCTATATTAAGGGACATTATAGTCACCAGAACCACAACAGCTAAACGTAGTAGTTCTGGTGTCTATACCATGTCTCTGCAAGCTTTTTAATGTAAACACTGCCTTTTCAGAAAAAAGGCAGTATTTACATTACTGCCAAGGAACACCTCTAGTGGCCACTCATCATTATTAAAGTTTACTACTCTACGAGGTGTGTGGATTATTATTTTTGTGTGTGTGTGTTGGTGTGTTGTGGTGGAGGGCATGATTGCATGCTAGGGTGTGGGAAGGCGGGATCCAGGGGGCCCAAGTAAATTTTTGCCCAGGGTCCAATCAATATTAAAGACGGCCCTGAGTGTCTATGTAACTAGCTGGGTGGGAGAAGCTATAACCTATCTGGGTGTTGTTAGGGGTGGTGATTTGGCAGTGTCTATGTAACTAGCTGGGTGGGAGGAGCTATAAACTAGGTGGGCATTGTTAGGGTCAGTGATAGGGGAGTGTCTATGTAACTGGCTGGTGGGAGGAGCTATAAACTAGGTGGGCATTGTTAGGGGCAGTGATAGGGGAGTGTCTATGCAACTAGCTGGGTGGGAGGGGCTATAAACTAGCCTTTGCCTTGGTTGCGTTGGTTGAGTTGGGCACTGATGTTGGGTAATGTCTTTCTCACACTTGATATTGTAATGTATCCCAAAGATCAGTGGCATGACCATAGAGGGTGCATATATAAAAATTGCACTTGGGTGCTGGTGCCTCTCTGCCACAAAAACACCACTTTTATTAACGACACATGATAGGTAGGGGGCCAGGGGGTGAATCAACAGATCCAGAACATTCCCCCCCCCCCAGACATATCGATTCATTTACACAACTTTTTATATTATAGATACCTACGCCAATTCTAGCCCTACTGCCATAAACAGGCTGTGACTGCCCTTCACCTCAGCCAGCCTCTCAATTATCCAGTACCACCTGCTCCTCTACCATTTTGCATTTGGTGCAGTATGACCAGGCAGACTGCCCAACACCGACAAGACAGTAAAAATTCAGGAGCGGGTATGAGCCACCAGCCACAGCATAAGCTGCATGCAGCTGAAATGCTTGGGAAGGGCTAGGCCCTCTCCATCCATAAGGACTTTGGATGTTATGGAATAAGGCAACCTGAGGAACATACATTTTTGGAGCAAACAAAAACTTAACTACACATATTTAGGCTACTTTCACACTCACATTTTGGCTTTCCGTTTCTGAGATCCGTTATGGGCTCTAACAAGCGGTCCAAAGTGGATCAGTTTTGCCCTAATGAATTCTGAATGGAATGCATCAGTTTGCCTCCGTTCACTCACCATTCCGCCTGACGAAATGCACACTCTCTTATACGCACAGTTCTTCAATTATATACAGTCCATGTATGCAATCTTCTAGATCCAAGGGAGACCTCCCTGATCCAGAGCCGATGTTTAGGTCTCAAGTCTTAAGAGTTTTATCTCAGGGTCTCTTGTCTCCTTGCAGCTTGTCCCAGTTACCTGCATCTTTCTTACCCCTGCTGCAGTGTTCACAGGAGATGATGCACAAACCAAGTCATTGGCACTAACCATTTACCCAGCTGCCTCTTCTACAGAACCAGCTCTCAACTATCACTTCAGTGGGCATAGAGACTCTTTCTACTACCATACATTGTTGTCAGCTTGTCAGTAGTGATGAGCGGGAGGTGCCATATTCGATTTCGCTAATTTTCGAATGAATATTCGTGTTATATTCGTCAAAATCGAATATTCGTAATTATTCCAATTATCGCGAATAATATGCAATTTAAATAATCGCGTATTGCAATTTTTTCTTTTGATAGTATAAGGCAACGTTCCTATGCTAATTGACTATGGCTAGGCTAATATGTGTATTTTACGAAATTTCGTAATATTGCTCTAACTTCGTCTTTTAGAATATTACAAATATTCTAAAAGACGAAGTTAGAGCAATATTACGAAATTTCGTAAAATACACATATAGATTGTAATTTAGCTAATATAGTGCTATAATCCATATTTTTTTCTCTAATTTTTTTAGCCTCTTCTGAACTTAAGTTTTGTAAAATATGTACACTATTAAAAAAATTACTGTAGCAGTTATTAGCTAAATTACAATCTATATGTGTATTTTCCGAAATTTCGTAATATTGCTCTAACTTCGTCTTTTAGAATATTCGTAATATTGCTCTAACTTCGTCTTTCAGAATATTCGTAATATTGCTCTAACTTCGTCTTTTAAAATATTACGAATATTCTAAAAGACGAAGTTAGAGCAATATTAAGAATATACGTAAAAAGTTGAAATCGCAATTAGATTATTATAACTTGAATTAATCGGTAATTCTTGCCTAATATGGAATATCGCAGTGCTAAGTTGAAATCGCAATCCGATTAATTCAAGTTATAATAATCGAATTGCGATTTCAACTTTACGTATATTCTTAATATTGCTCTAACTTCGTCTTTTAGAATATTCGTAATATTCTATAAGACGAAGTTAGAGCAATATTACGAATATTCTAAAAGACGAAGTTAGAGCAATATTACGAAATTTCGTAAAATACCCATATAGATTGTAATTTAGCTAATATGGAATATAGCAGTGTTAAGTTGAAATCGCAATTCGATTATTATAACTTGAATTAATCGAATTGCGATTTCAACGTAATTCTCAAATCCGACAGTACATTCTAGTATATGGAGACGTTCCCATGGTGATGGGGACGCTTCATGAGCACGGAAGTCGGCAGAAGTGGCAACTGGCACTGACTGGAGCAGCCAGGAAGCCAGGAATCCAAAGGACAGGTAATATATAGAACGATATTCTAAATATTTGCGAAATCTCGAAATTGCGATATTCGAGAAAAAAAATTGCAATTCGAATATTCGCGCTCAACACTACTTGTCAGTCACTTGTCTTGGTTTAGTGGGCGAACATGTGTATTGGGCCTATTTCGGTGGCACACCTGCAGGGAGAGACTTCCGCTCCTCTCCATGGACATTCTCCAGACTCACACATTGTGAGTCATCAGATTCAAATGTTCATCTTTGGGTCACCGTGGCCATGAGGACCCCTGCTCCACAGCCAGGGACTTAAATTCAGGTCTAGTCTATGGCATATGTAATTTGAATACCCACAGCTGGAGGAAGACTGCCTCTTGAACTTAAGCGTGTTCCCTGGTGGCAGAGGCAGACTCCTCTTAGTTTACCTCATGCAGTGGTGGCTGCAGCAGGTCTTGCTTAGCTCCCACCCCCAGCAGGGGACGAGAGCCCACCACAAGGCACACACTGCAATAAACAAGGTTATTGGAGTCCCACCTACTATTCCACAGGAGTGAGTGATGCTCTAGCTTCCTGCACCTTTCTTTTCTTCTTTGCCTCTGCAACAGTCCAACGTCAAGGCACCTGAATTTTCCTGTTAAAGCATGGGCGTCGCTTTTGTCTCCAAGGGGGGCTTCTCCCACGTCGTACGTGATTGCAGAGCCCACATCTACTCTTCTTATCATTATTCATGCTCAAATGAGTGTATCAGGGACATAAGACAGTTTTGTGTACGCAGCTCATCCCTGGCCGGTCCACGATGATTTTGAAGATGTCTGGGAGAGCAAACAGCCCTTACTGACTGCAATGTTTAGTGAAACTGATACAGCTGCCATTAACCTTTGTGGTAGCTGGCGGGCCAGTCATATATATAGTTTGGCTAGATAACAATTTTAAATTCATATTTATTACTATATTTTACCATCTGCTTCTGAGCACAGGGAACAGCACATGGGCGACACTGGACTCCAGGAGCAGACAGCCAGCCGCAGAATACCAGCGCCACCTCTCTCGCCTGAATACGTATACCAAGCTCAGTGCCATACATCATACACAACATTGTCCCTTATTATACACAGTGCTATACTTTATTATTAGAAAGTGTCCTTCCTTGTTATTACAATGTGCTCCCTAGTATTATATACAGGGTCCCTTGTTATATTCAGAGTCCTCCCTTATCATTACATACAGTGTTCTTCCTTATCATTACATACAGTGTTCTTCCTTATCATTACATACAGTGTCCTCCCTTATCATTACATGCAGTGTCCTCCCTTATCATTACATGCAGTGTCCTCCCTTATCATTACATACAGTGTTCTTCCTTATCATTACATGCAGTGTCCTCCCTTATCATTACATACAGTGTCCTCCCTTATCATTACATACAGTGTCCTCCCTTATCATTACATACAGTGTCCTCCCTTATCATTACATACAGTGTCCTTCCTTATAATTGTGATGAGCGGCAGGGGCAATATTTGATTTCGCGATATTTCACGAATATATGGGTGAATATTCGTCATATATTTGTGAATTCGCAAATTCGCTTTCTTCAATCACTATTATTTTTTTTCATTGCGTAAATCGCAAATGTAAAATTCGCTTAATGCGCATGTGCAAAAAGAGGCATGGTCTAGCAACCGTTTTCAAACTACCCAAAATTTTAGGCGATTGGAAAAGATGGTCGGAAGCAATTTTCAGTGAGGAAGAACTCCTACACTTTCCACCAGTGTATTTGATTACATTTCACGTGCATGTCAGACCATTCGCTTTATATGCAGATAGAGTGTTATAACATATTTGTGATTGCGAAAATCGCCACTTATGATGCGAATGTTTTTTCGCAATACATACAACTTCACTTTTTATTAGGTCTAAGTAGATATTACTGATTAGTGCACTAAGTATTGTAACATCACAGCACTATGTCTGTTGCCTGTACAGTACGTATGGACAGCATAGAAATATCTCTCACATGCACATTGCACATCCATTTTCCTGCCACACACTATATGCCCCCCCCCCCCCCCATTCCCCCACAGTCTATAGATTACAGTTTGTGTCCTGTTGGTCAGGACTCAGGAGAAGCTTTCTTTGTCTTACCGCCAGTATTTGCTGGAATATTTGGAGTTACCCAGGGTGCACCACGGGGAGGCGAACCATCTGTACCGTACCGTCACTACACTAGACAGGTACACCTCTGCTCAGCTGGCCAATATCCGATTGCTCAGACCCCACACACATACAATTGCAATACAATCCGATCTTATGACGGTAACATTAAATCTAATATTTCTCCTTCGAAGACAAAATACTTTTTGATGTTTTGCTAAGGACATTATTTTCAATACTTGTATTAAAAGAAATTGGGATTATATGCTTGCATCTTTATCCTGCAGCGCATGTTGGAGCGGGCACTGTCACAGAAGCCAACTACCTAAAACATAGCTTTTATTATCAATATAATAAAATCAAGAGGTCCCTCACTTGGGGACTGATAAACGTGCAGCACAGACAAACAAAAAACCGTAAGTAGCCGACAAAGGTCAGGTGTAGATGTTGCAGTACTAGCAATGGGTACTGGGCAAACACATATGGGTCCCTGGTATATCCCTAGGATATCCCTGGTCTATTCTCTGCCCAGAGATGCCCCCAGATGGTAGAGGCACTCTGTCCCTGTGCCTAAAACTACCTGTCCTTGAAGTGCCCTTACAACAAAGATTGGCCCATATGGATGCCTGGGTCGTTCAATGCGCTAGATAAAATACTGTTGGTTATATAATTCTGGTCTCGACGCGTTTCCCCTTTAATAACAGGTTTATCAGGAGACAAAGAGGATAATACAGTAAGCCACGATCAATACTTAGTGACCACACACCAACGGTTTAACAGAAATAAACTGAATCAAAACAAAGAAAATAACTGGAGCACCCCCGCGGCAGTATATGGCTGCCAAGGATTTCACAACAATGGTGCACTACAATAGATTACAACAGGTCCAGAGTGAAAAGATAACTTAAATTAAATCGATACTCATCTGTTGCTGTATTAGTCCTGAGCAGCGATCTGCGGCTTGGGGTGCTCCAGGGGGCACTGAAAATACGGCTCCAATTTGTGTACTAATCCCTAGAATATTTAAACCCCCAGGTAGGGCAGTCCCTAGTAACTTGCCACCAATCGCGGTGGTTTCAGGGGGCATCATACAATATTCGCATACTACTGTTCCATTTACCCCCCCGTGGTATGAAATATAGGCCAGCGCTCTCACCAGTCCGCCTGTGGCTTCCGCTCAACCAGATGGAACGCACGCCAGGAGTTGAAGATGGCCGTGCGTTCCACCATGAAACGGCCAATCCAGGCCGTCCACGTCATCACAGGGGTACGGCGACTGGATCGCATGTGTGTTTGCGTTCCAGCGCGGCATCCCGTGGGGCGGAGGCTCCACTGGTTTGGGGCCTCCGTTCCGATCCCCACATCGACAGGAGCAGGTGGAGGAATGGAAAGGTGTTCCAAGGAGCCATAGTATTCATTATGGGGAATAGCGGGGGGAAGAGACATAATAATAAAACTAATAGTAATAGATTCCCCAGAGTTATTTTGTACTTTCGCAGATAATAGAAGAAACGACTCATTTTCCCCAAACTAAATAGAATGATAAATTGACAGATCACATCACAGGTCACTACATCCATATATGAATGGGCAGGTCACTTCTCCATATGCACATCTTACTTGGTGAACATGGGGCTATATACTCTTTTTACCCTGCAATTGGGTGGTGGGGAAACCTAAATAACTATGCATGCAGATACAAAATAGACATCAAGTTTTATAATTATTAATCTCCTTCCCCCAGGGGTGTCAGTTTGGAAACCCGTGGGTTAGAGCTAGGGAATTATTGCCCTACAACCTGGGGCTAGGGAAATCGGTGGTGCTATATGTAATAGATATATATGATACCAACGAATGACCTTAATCATTGGAAAGGTCTTAACGATAATAAAATTGACACTTCGCGTGTCGATATCCAGTTCCGTCACTTAGGAAGGAAGTTTAAGAGTGGTTCTGACAGGATTGCCGAGTGTTTCATAGAAAACTTGAGAACGTCAGCTGTTCATTTAGACCCCCCGGGGACTGCGAGCGGAGCCGGAAAATCCACTCCGTCTCTTTCTGGAGGATCCTCCGGTCCCAGTCGCCCCTCCTGGGGGAGGGTCTAATCAATTCCAAGGCAGAGAATTTGATTAGTTGGGAGTCCCCATTGTGGACTTCCCACATATGTTTAGCTATGGGCGTGTCTTTCTTGTTTTTAATATCGTTCATGTGCTCCAGGATTCGTCTATGGAATTCCCTGAACGTTTTGCCCACATAATCCTTGGGACAAGTACACTGGGCCAGGTACACGACCCCCTTGCTACGGCAGTTTATAAAATCGCGTATGTCATAGGTTCTGCCCTTGAGTGAACAAATATTCTGTTTAGAATGTTTGATGTTTTTACAGGCTAGGCAGGACCCACACCGAAAAATGCCCACCGGTTTACGGTCGAGCCAGGTTCCCTTCGGGACGTGTCCTGAGTAGTGACTGTGGACTAATCGGTATACTTGGACGAGAGGATAGAATATCTGACACGTCCGGGTCCATCAGGAGGATAGGCCAATATTTGTTGATAATCTCCCTAACTTCCTGGTTTCTAGTATCGAACGTAGAGATAATTCTAATTACCTCTTCCTTTTTCTCCTTTGACTCTCTGGGTACCAGGAGAGAACTTCGTTCACACACGGATGCATTATGAAAGGCCTCCCTGAGGACATGCTGCGGGTAACCCCTCGTTACAAACCTCTTCTGTAATTTCCTTGATTCATGGTGGAACCCTTCTTGGTCCGAACAGTTTCTCCTCATACGTAAGTACTATCCACGGGGTATGCCCCTCTTCAAACTGGTTGGATGGTGGCTATCCCAGTGCAGTAGGCTGTTAGTGGCAGTGGTCTTCCTGAAGGTGGAGGTGACAAGACCGCCTCCATTTTTTGTGACTCTAACATCCAGAAACGTTAGTGAATCAGGATGAAATTCCGAGGTGAAGGAAAGTCCCAGTTCGTTGGTGTTAAGAGCCCCAACGAACAGAGTAAATTCCTCGGGACTCCCATTCCAAATGAAAAACGTCATCGATGTATCGGGTCCAGAAGACGATCTTGTCACCCCACCAGGTATGTACATCAGGAAAGACCACTTGATCCTCCCACCAGCCCAGGAGGAGATTTGCATAAGTCGGAGCACAGGGGCTCCCCATTGCGGTCCCCCTGAGCTGGTGAAAGAATTGCCCGTCAAAGAGAAAGAAATTATGGTATGAACTCAAGGAGGGTCACCACAAAAGTGTTGTGTAGTTTATGACAAACAGCTCTGGTTTTCAAAAACTCTGATGTTGCCATAAGGCCTTTCTCGTGGGGGATTGAGCTATAGAGTGCTTCCACATCTATACTTCCAAGAGAGCACGACGGTTCGATATTAAGAGCTTCAATTTTATGCAAGAAGTCCATCGTGTCTCTTGTGTGAGAGGGTAAAGAGGACACAAAATTCTTGAGTATATTGTCTATGTAGATCCCGCTATTCTGTATTAATGAACCCACCCCAGACACAATGGGATGGCCCTTTAAAGGGGATACACCCTTGTGGACCTTAGGTAGCCCGTAGAACGTAGCTGTCTGGGGTGTGCTAGGTAGCAAGAATCGATACTCCACGTCGCTGATTACTTTCATTAATAATCCATCATTTAGTATAGATGTGAGCTCCCCAAGAAATATCTCCGTGGGATCAAAGGGTAAAATGCGATAACATTCTTTGTCATTTAACAATTGTCATCACTTTGTATTGGAGGTGTCCCATAATTACGAGGTTTCCTCCCTTATCTGCCGGTTTGATAACAATCGAGGCATCCCGCTCAAGGGTGCGGAGGGCCTCCATCTCCTTGCCGGACAGATTATGGAAGTAGGATTTGTTCGGGGGCAGCTTATCCAAATCCTCTGTTACCATTTGCAAAAATATCTCAATATGGTCGTAGTTCATAGGGGGAGGTGCCTTTTTACTTTTTGGGCAGAGGTCCGTGAAGGGGCCCTGGCCCAGTGTACGGGAGCCCTCTTCATGCAAGTCACATAGTGTCCTAAAATCGACGAACTCACTCTCCTGCAAGCCCAACTGCTCACAGGTGTTCCGGTTACTGTTTTTCATGAATTTATGCCATTTTAACTTCCTGGCAAACGTCGGTGAAAGTGAGCTTGCAGGTGAGTGAGTTCGACAGACCCGGCAAATCCTTGTCAGAAAATATATCCTTCGCTTCCTTGATCAGGTCCTCCGTAAACAATGTACCCGACAAGAAACTGGCCATGAAAGCAATTTTTATCGACCGTCAAAATACTTAAATGGTAGTTGTATATGAAAAGACTGTCACAGAAGTCAACTACCTAAAACATAGCTTTTATTATCAATATAATAAAATCAAGAGGTCCCTCACTTGGGGACTGATAAACGTACCTCACAGACAAACAAAAAAACGTAAGTAGCCGACAAGGGTCAGGTGTAGATGTTGCAGTACTAGCAATGGGTACTGGGCAAACACATATGGGTCCCTGGTATATCCCTAGGATATCCTAAAAAATGAATGGCGACAGAATGGAAACATCCAGAGAAAGGTCCGGTCTTAACCAAAAGGTTTAAACTTATGTTTCCCCTACAGGACGGGGACTCCCTGGATTGGGTCCCACCACCTAAGGTGGATATGGCAATAGCCAAGCTTTCCAGGAGAACCTTGGTGCCTTCCGATGACGGGAGTAATCTGAAGGATCCCCTTGACAGACGCGCAGAATGTTCGCTTAGGCGCAATTATTCTGCGGCATCCGCCTCTGTGGCCGTAGCCTGTACCGAAGTGTCTGACTTCATTCGCGCCCGCACGCTCAAGATCCAGTCAGATATAGATTCGGGAGTCGCCAGAGATGATATTCTGGACCAGTTTAAGACTCTACTGTTGGGCATAGATTTCATGGCGGATGCGTCTCAGCAGCAACTAAAGCTTGCTGCTAAATCAATGGCTTTGTCTGCTGCTAGCAGACATCCTCTATGGCTGAAGCCCTGGGTAGCGGACAATATCTCCAAATTCAATCTGTGCACTCTTCCTTATGAGCCTGGCAGGTTGTTTGGCTCCGAACTTGACCGCTTGATGGAAAATCTAGCGGACAAGAAGGGAAAATCACTCCCTCAGCAATCCTTTCGAGGACGTGGAAGAGGCAGAGGTGGAAGATTCCAGGGAAGAGAGAGGAACCAGAGACGTTCCGAAGGTTACAAGAGGGCTAGAGGTCGCGGTCGCGGGAACCACAGGGCTGAGCAATGACTCTCAGCAGCCCACCACCTCCCCATCCCCACCCCCCACACTTCCGCACGAATCTCCCTGTTTGAATCCTCCAGTAGGAGGTCGTTTATTTTTGTTCAAAATTTTTTGGAAGCAAACAATTCCAGATCCTTGGGTGCTGCAGGTCATCACGGCCGGATACAGGATCGATTTCATTTCCCAACCTCAGGAGAGGTTTGCCCTTACAGGACGTCTAACACCCAGCAGACAGCTGGTCCTGGAGGACTCTGTACTCCAGTACATAGTCAAGGGGGCCTTAGAGGAGGTTCCCCCTCGCGAGTTCGGTCAGGGAGTGTATTCTCCCATTTTTCTTGTTCCAAAGCCGTCAGGAGATTGGCGCATGATTATCGATCTGCGTTACCTAAATCGGTTTATCAGAAAGAAGCATTTCCGGATGGAAACCATTCGCTCAGTCCTAAACATCCTGAACCCGGCAGACGTGATGGTAACGATAGATCTGAAGGATGCTTACCTTCATGTTCCTATCTATCCGGCCCACAGGAAATATCTCAGAGTTGCTGTCTTTATAAAAGAGGTAGTGAAGCACTACCAGTTTGCTGTGTTGCCCTTCGGCATCTCCTCTGCGCCACACACCTTTACAAAGGTTGTGGCTCCTGTGGTCGCCCACTTAAGACTCCTAGGCTTAGAATCGTCCCTTATTTAGACGACTGGCTTTTAAAAGCCGTGTCCGCAGACATCTTACAAGTCCAGCTTCAATAAGCTCTCCACACTCTGCAGAACCTGGGATGGCTCGTAAATTGGGACAAATCAGAGTTTGTTCCCTCTACCACAAGGCGGTTCTTGGGGTTTGTGATAGATTCACAACTAATGACCCTATATCTGTCTCCACAGAGGAGAGACAAAGTAATAAAAGCTGCAGAGTTCCTCCTATCCCCCAGATGGGTGTTTATTCGGGTTCTCATGAGGATGTTAGGCCACATGTCAGCGTCTGCAGAGGCAGTGCCTTGGGCCTTGTGGCATCTTCGCCCACTGCAAGAGGAGGTCTTAGCGGTTTGGAGTCGCAAACCCAGAGACCTAGATCGGAATCACTCCCTGTCTGAAGAAGTCCGTTCCTCCCTCAGGTGGTGGAAGAACCTAGTGGATGGAATGCCTTTATCCCAACCTACTTGGGTGATCTTGACCACGGACGCCTCCCTTCTAGGCTGGGGAGCCCATCTGGGACACAATACAGTTCAGAATACCTGGAATCCTCAGGAGAGACTCCTCTCGTCCAATCTGAGGGAGTTGAGGGCGGTCAGGTTAGCCCTCAATCACTTCTCTCCTCTCATCCAAAATCAAGCTGTGAGAGTACGGACCTGACAACACAACTGTGGTTGCTTATCTAAACAGACAGGGAGGAACGAGATCCCGGACCCTCCTGAGGGAGGTGGGATTAATTCTATCTTGGGCAGAGAGCAATCTATCTCATCTAGTGGCAGTTCACATCAGAGGGGATCTCAACATAGTAGCAGATCGTCTAAGTCGGGGCCTTCCGGTACCGGAGAGTGGTCCCTGAACGACAACATCTTCTCCAGGATAGTCCAGCGCTGGGGGACTCCTGAGATCGATTTGATGGCAACTCGTTTGAACGCCAAAGTAAGCAGGTTCTGCTCCTTGTACAAGGAGGACAATCCGGTAGCGATAGATGCTCTGTCCATAACATGGAGGTTCAGGCTGGCCTATGTATTTCCTCCAATTTCCATGATACCAAGGGTATTGATGAAGATCAAGCAAGACCAGACCTCAGTGATAGCCATCATTCCATTCTGGCCGAAGAGGTCTTGGTTCACCCAGGTCATGCAGATGAGTCAGGGCAATTATTGGAGACTTCCCCTAATACAGAACCTAGTGTTCCAGAACACAGGTCCCTGTCTAGATCTGAGGAGGCTCAGTCTGACAGCCTGGAGACTGACCGGTCCCTTCTAGAAGCTAGAGGGCTTTCGGTGGAGGTCCTGAGAACAATCTCTCACTCCAGGGCGGATTCTACGAACCAGAAATATTCCCGCATATTCAAGATATTTATGCGATGGTGCACGGATAGAGAGGTAGTTTCCTCAGATCCCTCTCTCTCTGATATCCTTCAATTCCTGCAGGATGGTCTAGACAAGGGTCTAAGCCCATCTACACTGAGAGCTCATGTTGCTGCCCTGTCAGCATGCCTTGGTAAACCAATTTCTCAGGACCCCCTAATCAAGAGGTTCCTTAAAGGTGCTCAGAGACCTAGGCCCAGCATCCAGAGACCAATCCCTGAGTGGGAGCTGCCAGTGGTCATAAGGGGGTTGTGCTCTCCCCCCTTCGAGCCTTTGGAACAGGTAGACTTAAAATACCTTTCCCTCAAAGTTACCTTTCTCTTGGCCATAACCTCAGCCAAGAGGGTTGGGGAGCTCCAGGCTCTGGGGGCAGCGGAACCATATTTAAGTTTTCTGCAGGACAAGGTCCTGTTAAGATTTCTGCCTACCTTTCTACCAAAGGTTCCTTAGTTTGGAAATATCAATCAGACGATAACTCTACCTGTGTTTTCTCCTACTTCTAACACTCCTGAGGAGGAGAGATTACTTACCTTTGATATCCCAAGGGTCCTCAGAATATATTTAAACAGAACTGAAGAGTTCAGGAGATCGGAAAATCTGCTGATTGCGTATTCGGGGAACAACAGAGGGCTCAAGGTTTCCAAGCCCACCTTGAGCAGATGGATTAAAGAGGCTATTAAGCTGGCTTTTATGTCCCAAGACTTACCACCGCCATCCTTCTTATCTGCCCATTCTACAAGGGCAGTTTCTATGTCATGTGCAGAAAGGAAACTAATCCCTTTAGAGCAAATTTGTGCTGCTGCCTCGTGGAGTACGCAAAACACCTTTATTTCCCATTACCGCCTAGACAGTAGGCGTTCAGAGGGAACAGCCGTTGGTCGGTCTGTATTAAATGCTGCTCTTCCATAGGTCAGCTCTCTAACTCCTGTGGCATAGTTCAACTACTTAGTAGGAAGTCCTTTAGCCCTCCCAAAATTTGTGTGAGGTTTCTTGCTACTTCCCCACTTGCGCTGCTGGTTAGGACGAAAGGGAAGCGTCAATTTTGACGTAAATTTGTTTTCCCTTAGTCCTAACAGCAGCACACAAATATTCCCTCCCTCTATGCTGTTATGATTACTTGTTAAAAAAGGACGGTCCATATAAGGGGGGGGGGGGGGGATTAATTAACTAATTAATTATTAATGATGCAGAATTTTATTCCACAAAAATTCCGCCTGTCCTGACCAGCTTCACAGGGGCAAATACCCCACTTGTGCTGCTGTTAGGACTAAGCGAAAACAAATTTATGTCAAAATTGATGCGTCTTTGCATTGTGTGTCTGTGTGCGCCACACTAAGCATGGACAACAGAAAGAGGAGAAGAGAACTGTCTGAGGACTTGAGAACCAAAATTGTGGAAAAATATCAATAATCTCAAGGTTACAAGTCCATCTCCAGAGATCTACATTTGCCTTTGTCCACAGTGCGCAACATTATCAAGAAGTTTGCAACCCATGGCACTGTAGCTAATCTCCCTGGGCGTGGACAGAAGATAAAAATTGATGAAAGGTGTCAACGCAGGATAGTCCAAATGGTGTATAAGCAGCCCCAAACAAGTTCCAAAGATATTCAAGCTGTCCTGCAGGCTCAGGGAGCATCAGTGTCAGCGCGAACTATCCGTCGACATTTAAATGAAATGAAACGCTATGGCAGGAGACCCAGGAGGACCCCACTGTTGACACAGAGACATAAAGCAAGACTACATTTTGCAAAATCGAACTTGAGTAAGCCAAAATCTTTCTGGGAAAACGTCTTGTGGACAGATGAGACCAAGATAGAGCTTTTTGGTAAAGCACATCATTCTACTGTTTACTGAAAACGGAATGAGGCCTACAAAGAAAAGAACACAGTACCTACAGTAAAATATGGTGGAGGTTCATTGATGTTTTGGGGTTGCTTTGCTGCATCTGGCACTAGGTGCCTTGAATGTGTGCAAGGCTTTAATGAAATCTAAGGATTACCAACGTATTTTGGGTCGCACTGTAGAGCCCAGTGTCAGAAAGCTGGGTTTGCGTTCGAGATCTTGGGTCTTCCAGCAGGACAATGACCCCAAACATACATCAAAAAGCACCCATAAATGGATGGCAAGAAAGCGCTAGAGAGTTCTGAAGTGGCCAGCAATGAGTCCAGATCTAAATCCCATTGAACACCTGTGGAGAGATCTTAAAATTGCTGTTGGGAAAAGGCACCCTTCCAATAAGAGAGACCTGGAGCAGTTTGCTAAGGAAGAGTGGTCCAAAATTCCAGGTGAGAGGTGTCAGAAGCTTATTGATGGTTATAGGAAGCGACTGATTTCAGTTATTTTTTCCAAAGGGTGTGCAATCAAATTATAAGTTAAGGGTGCCAATAATTTTGTCCAGCCCATTTTTGGAGTTTGGTGTGACATTATGTCCAATTAGCTTTTTTTCCTCCCTTTTTTGTTTTTTTCCCCAATACAAACAAAGGGAATAAACATGTGTATAGCAAAACATGTGATACTGCAATACTTTTCTGTGAGAAATTCTTAATTTTCTTGAAAAATTTCAGGGGTGCCAACATTTACGGCCATGACTGTATATACAGTTATGAAAATAAGTATTTCATCCCTTTACAAATGATTACTTAGTACCTAGTGTGACAGGTATCAAATCAGCCGGTTACATCAGACATCTCAACCTCGCCATGAGTATATATATATATATATATTCATACACACAGCGAGGTACAAATGTATGATGTAGCCAGCGGATTTCGTGCATTTTACACACAGAAATATATATGTGTGTGTGTATATACATAAACTACAATTGTAACACCCCAGAGTTGTGTTACTACACTCCTCTACCTCGCTACTATCTTCTAAGAGCCTTTACATTGTCATCTGATATGATTTTGCTCATGTCTTCACAACTGTGCATTTAAAACTATGTTAAATGTAAATTTCTTTCTAATTTTCCAGGTTGCCCAGCAGGTGGGAGCAACAGAAGTATTGTAATGCATTGCAAAGGGTATCAGACCCCCAAAAGTTTAAGTCTCAGTGGGGGACAAAAAATAAACAGAACATTTTAAAAAATTTAGTTTAAAAAAAAAATAATAATGTAAATTTCCAAAAATTAAAGCTAAATATTTAGTAGACATATTATACAGCGCTGCTCTATAAAAATATCACATGACCTAACCCCTCAGTTAAACACCGTAAAAAAATAAAATAAAAACTGTTTAAAAAAAGTCTTACATCATAAAAAGCGTAAGCGTAATACCAAGTGATCAAATTTTTGGTAAATTTTTTGACAGAATTTTTCCACTATCATAAAAAACAATATGTGACGAGAAAACAATCTCAAAATTGCCTGGATAAGTATAAGCGTTTTAAAGTTACTACCACATAAAGTGACACATGTCAGATTTGCTAAAAATGTCCTGGGCAGAAAGGTGAAAAATGGCCCGGTCTTTTAAGGGGTATATTTGCATTTGTTATGAGTTCTGAGTTGTTTGTCTAAATTTTGAACATTGTGTGATTACAGGAGTTCAAGTTCACTCTGTACGGCGCAGGCCTTCTACAGAGGATATGGAGGTGGTTGTGGTCTCGGCAGAGGAGGAGGAGGAGGAGGGAGAGCATGCTGGAGCCTCCAAGCATGCAGATGCTCCACCACCAACTAATGTGGGCGAAATGGTGGAGGTGGAGGCCAAAGAGGCTGGTCCCTCTCAGCAGCCGCATTCCCCCCCCCCCCAGCTCCTGTGATGAAGAGGAGGAGGCTGTCACCAGCCCCCGCCAGCAGGGTAAATATGTGCACACAGCAATATAATTCTGTATCCATAATATGTAGAGAAACAAAGGGCCAACAATGAGGGGACAATACACACTACAGTAATAGAAAACAACAACACTGCACACTAACTCTGTAATCTATATAAAAACCATTAACTAACCAACTAAATAACATTATGCTCTACTGAACTAGCACTAACTAACCAACTAAATACCATTATACTATAGTGAACTATCACTAACTAACCAACTATATAATCATCATAAATATCATTAACTAACGAATTGTAATGTAAATCGTCAGTGCTTTAACAAATACTCCACACAATGCACTAATTGCCTCTTAATCTTAATTGAAAGTAACATCGTAACATAGTACATAAGGCCGAAAAAGACATTTGTCCATCCAGTTCGGCCTGTTATCCTGCAAGTTGATCCAGAGGAAGGCAAAAAAAAAAACTGTGAGGTAGAAGCCAATTTTCCCCACTTTAGGGGAATAAAAATTCCTTCCCGACTCCAATCAGGCAATCAGAATAACTCCCTGGATCACCAACCCCTCTCTAGTAGCTATAGCCTGTAATATTATTACACTCCAGAAATACGTCCAGGGCCCTCTTGAATTCCTTTATTGTACTCACCATCACCACCTCCTCAGGCAGAGAGTTCCATAGTCTCACTGCTCTTACCGTAAAGAATCCTCTTCTATGTTTGTGTACAAACCTTCTTTCCTCCAGACGCAGAGGATGTCCCCTCATCACAGTCACAGTCCTGGGGATAAATAGATGATGGGATAGATCTCTGTACTGACCCCTGATATATTTATACATAGTAATTAGATCTCCCCTCAGTCGTCTTTTTTCTAAAGTGAATAACCCTAATTTTGATAATCTTTCAGGGTACTGTAGTTGCCTCACTCCAGTTATTACTTTAGTTGCCCTCCTCTGGACCCTGACAACCTGCTCTAGAAAAATACCACATGATCTAACCTGTCAGATGAATGTTGTAAATAACAAAAAACGGTTCCAAAACAGCAATTTCTTGTTACCTTGCCTCACAAAAAGTGTAATATAGAGCAACCAAAAATCATATGTACCCTAAACTAGTACCAACAAAACTTCCATCCTATCCCGTAGTTTCTAAAATGGGGTCACTTTTTTGGAGTTTCTACTCTAGGGGTGCATCAGGGGGGCTTCAAATGGGACATGGTGTAAAAAAAACAGTCCAGCAAAATCTGCCTTCAAAAAAAAGTATTGCATTCCTTTCCTTCTTCGCCCTGCCGTGTGCTCGTACAGCAGTTTACGACCACATATGGGGTGTTTCTGTAAACCACAGAATCAGGGCCATAAATATTGAGTTTTGTTTGGCTGTTAACCTTTGCTTTGTAACTGGGGAAAAAAATATTAAAATGGAAAATCTGCCCAAAAAGTGAAATTTTGAAATTGTATCTCTAGTTTTCATTCATTCTTGTGGAACACCTAAAGGGTTAACAACGTTTGTAAAATCATTTTTGAATACCTTGAGGGGTGTTGTTTCTTATATGGGGTCACTTTTATGGAGTTTCTACTCTAGGGGAGCATCAGGGGGGCTTCAAATGAGACATGGTGTAAAAAAAAACAGTCCAGCAAAATCTGCCTTCCAAAAACCATATGGCATTCCTTTCCTTCTGCATCCTGCCGTGCGCCCGTACAGCAGTTTACGACCACATATGGGGTGTTTATGTAAACTACAGAATCAGGGCCATAAATATTGAGTTTTGTTTGGCTGTTAATCCTTGCTTTGTAACTGGAAAAAATATATAAAAATGGAAAATCTGCCAAAAAAGTGAAATTTTAAAATTGTATCTCTATTTTCCATTCATTCTTGTGGAACACCTAAAGGGTTAACGATGTTTGTAAAATCAGTTTTGAATACCTTGAGGGGTATAGTTTCTAGAATGGGGTCATTTTTGGGTGGTTTCTATTATGTAAGCCTCACAAAGTGACTTCAGACCTGAACTGGTCCTTAAAAATTTCAAGATTTACTTCTAAACTTCTAAGCCTTGTAACGTCCCCCAAAAATAAAATGTCATTCCGAAAACGATCCTAACATGAAGTAGACATATGGGAAATGTAAAGTAATAACTTTTTTTGTAGGTGTTACTATGTATTAGGCCTCATGCACACGGCCGTTGTTTTGGTCCGCATCCGAACCGCAGTTTTTGTGGCTTGGATGCGGACCCATTCACTTCAATGGGGCCGCAAAAGATGCAGACAGCACTCCGTGTGCTGTCCGCATCCGTTGCTCCGTTCCGTGGTCCGCAATGAAAATATAACCTGTCCTATTCTTGTCCGTTTTGCGGACAAGAATAGGCAGTTATATTAATGGCTGTCTGTGCCGTTCCGCAAATTGCGGAATGCACACGGACGCCATCCATGTTTTGCAGATCCGCAATTTGCGGACAGCAAAACACACAACGGTTGTGTGCATGTAGCCTTATAGAAGTAGAGAAATTGAAACTTGGAAATTTGCTAATTTTTCCAAATTTTGGGAAAATTTGGTATTAAAAGTGATTTTTTTTTTACTCCATTTTACCAGTGTCATGAAGTACAATATGTGACGAAAAAACTATCTCAGAATGGCCTGGATAAGTTAAAGCGTTTTAAAGTTATCACCACTTAAAGTGACACTGGTCAGATTTGCAAAAAATGGCCTGGCCCTTAAGGTGAAATATGGCCAGGTCCTTAAGAGGTTAATTCATCAAAATTCCAGATTAATAAAATATGTCAAAAAGCTATTTTGTCATTAAAATATCTGGCGTACCGATAAAAAACATAATGGAGGGGGCCAAGAACTAACCAGCATGGATCCAATATAGCGTCCTGTTTGGTTAACTGCACATGTTGGCGCATTGCTTCCGCATTACATAAAAAAAAATGTGATGCAATAATGTGATTGCATCGAAGGTGGAACACACACAGGCCGCGAGTGTCCATAGACAGGTCGTTCACATGATAACAGATCACGTGTTTGCACCAGAAACAAAATGCAAGCTGAGCCACAAACGCATCCTGTCTATGCGGTCACATGATAGCAAACCTTGGAAATGATAAGAATAACTCCCAAAATGGTGACATGGCTTCAAGAATATTATATATACCCCAGTTTATATTGTAAAGTAAAAAGCTGTGATTACCGGTATATAAAAATCGCATGTGCACATTATCATTACATAGTTGTCAAGAAGTAACATCAAATAAAAATGTATATATACATGTGGCAATAACGATCCATTCCCAAAACAGGATTACCACACGGATGAGTGTAACGCCAGTCACACCCAACCATGTGGAGAGGTCAACATGGAAGTCAGGCATCCTGTTCAGGACGACAGACAACACTATGTTTGAACCTAAATCCTGATTAAAACAAACAAGAAAATAATAAAATAATAAAATTTAATTAGGGTCCTCAATCAGTCCTGTACAATGTTAACTGCTCAAGACGTTTTGACAAAGGAAACCCACATGCGGTCCCCACCAAGATTTAGTAAGAACCATACCAGGGCCGCCCAAAACCCAAGTAAAGCAAAATTACAACAGATAAAATAAAATAAATGGTAGTGCTGTAGCATAGGGCATACACATAGCTGGGCCTAACTCAGCAATATCAGGACAGATAGCAGCAGATGGTAAAAGATAACACTGTAGTATACGTCATACACAAGGCTGACACATAACTCATCAAGATCAGGACAGACAGCAGCAGCAGATAAAGGTAGCTGTGGAGTATTAGGCCTACACATTACTTAACATGATCAGGACAGACAGCAGCAGCAGGCACATGTTAATGGTCGAGTCTTAGGCCTACACATAGCTCGGCCTAAATCAGCAGGAACAGACAGCAGCAGGTTCTTTGTTTGCAGTGTTCCCAGGAATGGGCCCCCACCAGACCTGGGCAACAACAAAAATAAAGTTAGACACCTCTTACTGCAGCAGGTTTGTCATGTAGAGCAGGAATATGCTCCCATGCATACAAAAAGCAATATTTTCCTTTGACAAAATTGTTTATCGACTGTATTTTAAGTTACCTCCACACATTGCCCTCACTGGTCTGCTCTTAGTTTCCATATCGGGCACATCGAGTCTATCGGGCACCGACTCTCCCCCCTGACCAGACCCAGACTCCTGGACGTCGGCAAACTCAACAAATTTTTCCTTTTCCTCGTCCTGGGCCTGGTCCCCCTATCAGACGCCACATCAGAGGGAATGCCATGTAGCTTCACGATGTTGTCAACAAACACTTGTGCGAGAGTTTTAGCATTAGGAAGCCCTAGGGTGGAGCATTGTTGCCTCTTCTTGCTCCACCAAGGCACTCGAGCAGGCGAGCTAGTGTCCTGTCCAGCAGGAACACTATGGGGAGCACGTCATTGAGACTAACATGCTCCCCGCTGACCATCTTGGTTCCCTGCTCGAATGGGGCCAACACGCCACGTGGAGTATCTGCCCCCACTCCGCATTGGTGATGTAGGGGAGTGGGTGTGATGGCCCGGAAGTGCCTTGGTCCAGAAGGTATTCTTTCACCACCCTTCGCTGCTCCTACAACCTCTCCCGCATGTGGAGTGTGGAGTTCCACCATGTCACACTGTCCACAATCAGCCTGTGAGGTGGCAGGCTGTTGTCCTACTTCAGTTTGGACAGGGACACGGTGGCGATTGGGGAGCATTGGAAGTGGCTGTCAATCCTACGTGCATGATGTTGCTAAACCTTGGGTATGTGCGTAGGAACTTCTGTACCACAAGGTTGAGGACATGTGCCATGCGGGGCACGTGTGTTATACTGCCAGCATAGAGGGCGGCGAGGATGTTGCTGCCGTTGTCACAGACAACCATACCTGCCTGGAGCCTTCGGGGTGTCAGCCACTTGTGGACCTGAGTCTTGAGGGCGGCCAGAACATCAGGTCCAGTGTGTCTCTGTTCCCCTAAGCTCACAAGCTGGAGCACGGCCTGGCACCGAACATGCCCCACACTTGCGTAGCTACGGGGACGCTTGCTGGGGTGCTCAGCAGCGGTGGAGACAGTGGCTTGAGGGAGAGCTGCAGTTCTCCCCTAGACACCCCGGGGCGGCACCACAAACTGAGATGCCGCCACATCTGATGATCCCTCCCCGGCGCCTCGGAGGGACACCCAATGGGCTGTAAAACTGATGTATCATCCCTGCCCATGTCTGCTGGTCCAGGCATTCATTTTCAGATGCACCCTGTCGCTGACAGTGTGATCCGGCGACAGGGATACATTCTGCACAATGTGCTGTTGTAGGGCAGGGACGCTGGTCCTGGCAAGCAATTCACGAACACCGACCATGGGGCAGCCACAGCGGATCGCTGACCCATTCACTTTAATGTTCTATCTTTTTGCGGAACTGAAGTACGGGAATAAACCCCACGGAAGCACTCCGTAGTGCTTCCGTAGGGTTCCGTTCCATGCTTCCGTTCCGCACCATTCCGCATCTGAGGATTTGCGGACCCATTGAAGTGAATGGGTCCGTATCCATGATGCGGAATGCCCACGGAACGGCGCCCGCGTATTGCGGATCCGCAAATGTGGTCTGCAATACGGTGACGGGCAGCACACGTTCGTGTGCAGGAGGCCTTACACTCTTCGGAACCTCCCTCTTCTCGAAAGCTGGCAAGTACTGTATGGTTACGTTCCATATCCCCATGAAAGCATGTGGTGGTTTGGAAATAAAAGCTATACCTGCAATGTAACGATTAAATCGCTTGTGCCGCATTGATTTGAACACCAAGCCAGCCTGATACATTACATCACACCCATCGCTTGTCACAGTCTCAGGGACCTGTTACAGATTTTTCTTCTGCACCCAAGAGCAAGCATTTCTACAAGACTGAGGTCAGGACAAGGTCTTTCACACCAGTCTTGGTAAACTTCTTTTTACAGATCCTAATTTGTACAAGAGGGGAATGTCCTGATTTACTTTCATCAGACCGTTCTTATTCCTAAAGGAAAATGTACAGTTGCCCCTGTGCAGTCATGCATGAAATCTGCTCCTGGCATCCATGAAACCCAAATTTATTTCACAGACTGCTAACTGGTAAAATGTGAATCACTCCAGATTACGAGATGATGTGCTTTACGCCTCTGCAGATAAATAGCCAGTGCAGACTTCTGTGGAGCTTCTGTGTGCGCCGGCCTCTACATAATTTCGGTGCAGCCACCACCAATTCTAAATGTAACCAGGTGTAGAAAATGATGAATGAGACGGACCTGCCGATTTTGCTGAAACATGGCGTGGCGTATATCTGTTTGGAAATAACCCCCTTAGTACCTGATTATTTTACTTTTGATTTAATTTTACTCTTCATTAGTGATGAGCGGCAGGGGCAATATTCGAATTCACGATATTCACAAATATTTGGGTAAATATTTGTCATAAATTCACGAATTTAAGAATTCTCCATTATTTTCTTGATTGCAAAAATCGGCAATGTAATATGCGCGTATTGCGTGCGCAATACAGGCGTGGGTCACTTTTGCTAAATTTTTCAAGCTGCTAGAAGTTTCCTGAGACTGAAGAAAATGGTTGGCACGGCAGAACATTACAATAGCTTTATATGCATATTGAGAGCTCCAATATATTTGCGATTGCGCAAATCGGCAATTAATGATACACATATTTTGGCGCAATACGTGCAATTTCACATTTTAGCAGGTCTGACCACATATTAGTGATTGGTGCAAGTATTGTTGTGAACTTGTGACATCACAGCACTATGTCTGTAGCATGCATGTATGGACAGCAGAACCAATCACACTACCTAACACCCTGCACTGCAACAGCTACACTATATCAGGATATAACCTACACTGACTATCTCACACTAACTTGGTCACACTTGCAGGTAGGAAGTCTCCTTCTCCTCCCATGCGTTCTCTGTGGGCTATCACTGTCACTGCTGCCCTTGGTGGTGGGGGGAATGATATCCCTCATTCTCTTGAATGGCCCACATCTGTCTCCGATGGAAGCGGCGTTGACTGATCTCTCTCCCTTTACTTGCCTTTGATTTTATATGGAGGCATACTGAATTCTGTTTTCCGTTGGAGTCAATATGAATCCAACATAAAATAAGACGATGTACAAGAGGCATTATTGTGGAAAAGGAGGATAGTTAGAGAGGTGAAAAAGAATCCAAGGATCACCACCAAGGCCATCCTGGTGAATCTGGGCTCTGCTGGTGGCAATGTCTCAAGGCAGACAATCCAACGGACACTACACACTGCTGGGTTCCACTTCTCCAGATAAGGCACATAAAAGCTCGCTTGGCCTTTGCAAAAGCTCATCTGGACAAAGAAGAAGACTTCTGGTCTTCTGTGTTATGGTCAGATGAAACAAAAATTGAATTGTTTGGTCACAATGATGTTTCCTTCATTTGGCGTAAAAAAGGAGAAGCCTTCAACCCAAAGAACACCATCCCCACTGTCAAACAAGGTGGTGGGAACCTAATGTTTTGGGGGTGTTTTTCAGCCAATGGACCAGGGAACCTAATCACAGTAAACGGCACCATGAAAAAAAGAGCAATACATGAGGATTTTTAACGACAACATCAGGCAGTCTGCAGAGAAACTTGGCCTTAGGCACCAGTGGACATTTCAGCATGAGAATGACCCAAAAAACACAGCAAAAGTGGTGAAGAAATGGTTAGCAGACAACAACATTAACATTTTGGAGTGGCCCAGCCAGAGTCCAGACTTGAATCCAATTAAGAATCTGTGGAGGGAGCTAAAGATCAGGGTGATGGCAAGAAGACCCTCCAACCTGAAAGATTTGGACCTCATTGCTAAAGATGAATGGGCAAAAATACCTGTGGAGACATGCAAAAAGCTGGTCTGCAATCATAGGAAGTGTTTGATTGCTGTAATAGCCAATAGAGGCTTTTCTATTGATTATTGAGAAGGGTATGAATAATTTTGGACTGGACACTTTTTGTTGAAATGTAAATAAAAGCTGATAAATGTTTTTTTTTTCCACAATAATGCCTCTTCTACATCGTCTTATTATCTTTTGGGAGACCCCTATGTCATTTCCCATCAAAAAATGACTTGCTGGTTGAATAAAAGTAACTTTAAGTCAAAATTTGCCTGGGGTATGAATAATTATGGGCAGCACTGCAGTGGAACCTATCAGCTACACTATATCAGGAAATAACCTACACTGACTATCTCCCACTAACTATCTGTATTATATATATGAGCTAACTATCTAATGTAATGACACAGTAGAGCACAGCAATGTCACTGCTCTTTTTCTCAGAACTCCATAAAACTACAGAAAATGGCTGCTGGGGAGGTTCTTATATAGTAAGGGGTAGGCAATTTTCCTATTGGTTGCCAGGGATGTTGCTAAGCTCAGACAAAGAAGCCCATTGGCCCACAAGCAAGAAGCAGGGAGGGATCATGGGTTGAGATGAAAAAAAAATCTAGAATATTCTCGAATATATAGCACTATATTCTAAATCTTCTCAAATTCTCAAAGTGGCGATATTTGCAATTAAAATTTGCGATTCGAATGTTCGCGCCCAACACTACAATTTAGTGCAAAGTACAGGTGATCTTGTCTGAATTTCTGTGTACTGAACCCTGTCTGGCTTCTGATTCTGCTCCTTGCTTCCTGCCCCCGACCTTGGAATTGTGACCTGGATTATGCACAAACTCTATCTGTCCTTACCTTGGCATCGCTATTTGCAATACGCCAGTACTGAGCCTGTCCTGACTGTTAGGGCCCATTAAGATGGTCGTAGTGTCTTGCGGACCGCACATGGCCGAAGCCATAGTAGAAAATGCCTATTCTTGTCCGCGATTGTGGACAAGAATAGGACGTGCTCTATCTTTTCAGCAGAGCTGCGGAACGAAACCACGAATGCGGACAGTACACGTAGTGCTGTCTGCATCTTTTGCGGCCCCATTGAAATGAATGGGTCCGCTCCCGTTCCGCAAAATTGCGGAACAGATGCAGACTCATTTACAAGGCCGTCTGAATGAGCCCTTTGACTGTATTCAGACTATGCTTTTGCCTGTGTCCTTGGTGCTTCGCACCACTCTCTCTGACTCCTGCGGGTCAACAGACAACTACAATAAACTATAAATAACTGAATAGGGAGGTCAGACCTGATATAACTCTGCGCTCTAGATTACCAAAAGTGAAGGCATAAATCGGGAAGTGGGTAATCCTAAAATATAACGTTTAATAGTATTGCAGATAAAAAACGAGAGAGTCCTAAATATAGTGTGCAAAGTCAAACCTTGAGATAGAGGGTGATGGGCCCCCACATTACACAAACATGATTATCCCAAATGAAAACACATATACATATTGAATATATAGTGCACGGCGGCACTAGTAACCAGTAGGTCCTACCAGTACCATGGGACAGGAATCAGATCGTTCACCACCAGCTATGTTCCAGAAGGTACTTCTCCACGGATGATGTATGATGAAAAAGTGATGACTGGCAGTGATACACTGTGTAGGGTCCCTGTACAGGCCCTGTGGCTGGCTAGCAGAATAGCCCTAATACTAGATATAGGTAGCAGCCTCACCACAGGGCACTCGTCCTGACAAGGACGACCCCGTCCGGAACCTGTCCCTGAAAATCTAAAATACTATATGTCCCTAAAAATCTACGAAACACTCCCTACACGCATGTTTCACTGCCAGGACAATAAAGCAGTTCATCAGGGGAGATAGGAAAGAAGTACTGGGGATCAATCTTTCAAATAAACTATTGATCCCTAGACACCAGCTGGACGTGATAAGTCGGCCAGTAACAGAGGTATACCCAGATAGTGGAATCCTCAAGGGGCAGTCTCTAGATAGAGAGATAGTGAATCATGCAGATAACAGATAGGTAAATCTGCACATGGGACACCCCTGATGAACTGCTTTACCTTCTGGAACATAGCTGGTGGTGAACGATCTGATTCCTGTCCCATGGTACCGGTAGGGCCTACTAGTTACTAGTGCCGCCGTGCACTATATATTCAATATGTACAGTTGCAAGAAAAAGTATGTGAACCCTTTGGAATGATATTGATTTCTGCACAAATTGGTCATAAAATGTGATCTGATCTTCATCTAAGTCACAACAATAGACAATCACAGTCTGCTTAAACTAATAACACACAAAGAATTAAATGTTACCATGTTTTTATTGAACACACCATGTTAATATTCACAGTGTAGGTGGAAAAAGTATGTGAACCCCATAGACTAATGACATCCTCCAAGAGCTAATTGGAATGAGGTGTCAGCCAACCGAAGTCTAATCAATGAGATAAGATTGGAGGTGTTGGTTACAGCTATCCTGCCCTATAAAAAACACACACCGGTTCTGGGTTTGCTTTTCACAAGAAGCATTGCCTGATGTGAATGATGCTTTGCACAAAAGAGCCCTCAGAAGACCTACGATTAAGAATTGTTGACTTGCATAAAGCTGAAAAGGGTTATAAAAGTATCTCCAAAAGCCTTGCTGTTTATCAGTCCACGGTAAGACAAATTGGCTATAAATGGAGAAAGTTCAGCACTGCTGCTACTCTCCCTAGGAGTGGCTGTCCTGTAAAGATGACTGCAAGAGCACAGCGCAGACTGCTCAATGAGGTGAAGAAGAATCCTAGAGTGTCAGCTAAAGACTTACAAAAGTCTCTGGCATATGCCAACATCCCTGATAGCGAATCTACGACACGTAAAACACTAAACAAGAATGGATTTCATGGGAGGATACCACAGAGGAAGCCACTGATGTCCCAAAAAAACATTGCTGCACGTTTACAGTTTGCACAAGAGCACTGGGATGTTCCACAGCAGTACTGGCAAAATATTCTGTGGACAGATGAAACCAAAGTTGAGTTGTTTGGAAGAAACACACAACACTATGTGTGGAGAAAAAGAGGCACAGCACACCACCATCAAAACCTTATCCCAACTGTGAGGTATGGTGGTGGGGGCATCATGGTTTGGGGCTGCTTTGCTGCGTCAGGGCCTGGACGGATTGCTATCATCAATGGAAAAATGAATTCCCAAGTTTATCAAGACATTTTGCAGGAGAACTTAAGGCCATCTGTCCACCAGCTGAAGCTCAACAGAAGATGGGTGTTGCAATAGGACAACACCCAAAAGCATAGAAGTAAATCAACAACAGAATGGCTTAAAGAGCAGAAAATACACCTTCAGGAGTGGCCCAGTCAGAGTCCTGACCTCAACCCGATTGAGATGCTGTGGCATGACCTCAAGAAAACGATTCACACCAGACATCCCAAGAATATTGCTGGACTGAAACAGTTCTGTAAAGTGGAATGGTCAAGAATTACTCCTGACCGTTGTGCACGTCTGATCTGCAACTACAGGAAACGTTTGGTTGAAGTTATTGCTGCCAAAGGAGGTTCAACCAGTTATTAAATCCAAGGGTTCTCATACTTTTTCCACCTGCACTGTGAATGTTTACATGGTGTGTTCAATAAAAACATGGTAACATTCAATTATATGTGTGTTATTAGTTTAAGCAGACTGTGATTGTCTATTGTTGTGACTTAGATGAAGATCAGATCACATTTTATGACTAATTTGTGCAGAAATCCATATCATTCCAAAGGGTTCACATACTTTTTCTTGCAACTGTATATGTGTTTTCATTTGGGATAATCATGTTTGTGTAATGTGGGGGCCCATCACCCTCTATCCCAAGGTTTGTCTTTGCACACTATATTTAGTACTCTCTCGTTTTTTATCTGCAATACTACAAACCGGATTCCAAAAAAGTTGGGACACTAAACAAATTGTGAATAAAAACTAAATGCAATGATGGGGAGATGGCAAATGTCAATATTTTATTTGTAATAGAACGTAGATGACAGATCAAACGTTTAATCTGAGTAAATGTATCATTTTAAAGGAAAAATACGTTGATTCAAATTTTCACGGTGTCAACAAATCCCCAAAAAGTTGGGACAAGTATCAATAAGAGGCTGGAAAAAGTAAATTTGAGCATAACGAAGAGCTGGAAGACCAATTAACGCTAATTAGGTCAATTGGCAACATGATTGGGTATAAAAAGAGCTTCTCCGAGTGGCAGTGTCTCTCAGAAGCCAAGATGGGTAGAGGATCACCAATTCCCACAATGTTGCGCAGAAAGATAGTGGAGCAATATCAGAAAGGTGTTACCCAGCGAAAAATTGCAAAGACTTTGCATCTATCATCATCAACTGTGCATAACATCATCCGAAGATTCAGAGAATCTGGAACAATCTCTGTGCGTAAGGGTCAAGGCCGTAAAACCATACTGGATGCCCGTGATCTCCGGGCCCTTAAACGACACTGCACCACAAACAGGAATGCTACTGTAAAGGAAATCACAGAATGGGCTCAGGAATACTTCCAGAAACCATTGTCAGTGAACACAATCCGCCGTTGCCAGCTGAAACTCTACAGTGCAAAGAAGAAGCCATTTCTAAGCAAGATCCACAAGCTCAGGCGTTTTCACTGGGCCAGGGATCATTTAAAATGGAGTGTGGCAAAATGGAAGACTGTTCTGTGGTCAGACGAGTCACGATTCGAAGTTCTTTTTGGAAATCTGGGACGCCATGTCATCCGGACCAAAGAGGACAAGGACAACCCAAGTTGTTATCAACGCTCAGTTCAGAAGCCTGCATCTCTGATGGTATGGGGTTGCATGAGTGCGTGTGGCATGGGCAGCTTGCATGTCTGGAAAGGCACCATCAATGCAGAAAAATATATTCAGGTTCTAGAACAACATATGCTCCCATCCAGACGTCATCTCTTTAGGGACGACCCTGCATTTTTCAACAAGATAATGCCAGACCACATTCTGCATCAATCACAACATCATGGCTGCGTAGGAGAAGGATCCGGGTACTGAAATGGCCAGTCTGCAGTCCAGATCTTTCACCTATAGAGAACATTTGGCGCATCATAAAGAGGAAGGTGCAACAAAGAAGGCCCAAGACGATTGAACAGTTAGAGGCCTGTATTAGACAAGAATGGGAGAGCATTCCTATTTCTAAACCTGAGAAACTGGTCTCCTCGGTCCCCAGACGTCTGTTGAGTGTTGTAAGAAGGGGAGATGCCACACAGTGGTGAAAATGGCCTTGTCCCAACTTTTTGGGCATTTGTTGACACCATGAAATTCTGATTCAACATATTTTTCCCTTAAAATGGTACATTTTCTCAGTTTAAACTTTTGTTCCGTGATTTATGTTCTATTCTGAATAAAATATTAGAAGTTGGCACCTCCACATCATTGCATTCAGTTTTTATTCACGATTTGTATAGTGTCCCAACTTTTTTGGAATCCGGTTTGTATTAAACGTTATATTTTAGGATTACCCACTTCCCGATTTATGTCAACAGACAACTACACCAAAACTCCTCCAGGAGGTAGCAGCTTGGTTGGTTCCTTGCGGCGAAGGATGAATACCAGGGAACCACCAGACCACCAGGACAATGCCCTTAGGTTTTGGCCAAAGCCAAATTGGTTAGTTGGGACAGTGGGTCCATTGTTTGTAACAAAAGTATCATTTTAACCAGTATGCCTTGCTTAATGGGGTTGACGATGCTGACAAAGGCTCTATAAGGATGCAGCTATTCTTTAGGACACATTAGTAAAACTGGTGTAAAGAAAACCTGGCTTAGTTGCTCATACCAACCAATCAGATTCCACCTGTTATTTTTCAGGACTCCTTTGAAAAATTAAAGATGGAATCTGATAAGTTGTTATCGGCAACTACGTTTTCCGTTACACCAGTTTTAATAAATCTCCCTCAGTGTTCTTTTTTGTTGCATTCTGCTTACCATCAGTGTAGCTGTGGGTATGAGAGGTTATGTTTCATACAGTCATTTTGGGTTGCAAATAAAGTTTTGGAAAAAAATGTTTTATTTTGGCAGCAAATGGAGTAAAAAGAGCAATTCTGCAGTTTTGGGAGTTTTATTTGGGTTTTGTTTTTACAGTGGTCACCATGTGATATCAATTTTATTCTGGGGTCAATACAACTATGATGATACCAAATTTATATTGTTTTTAATTTTTTCTTTTTTACTTTCACACAATAGAAATAATTTGTGCTTTTTTATTGGCAAATTCTCAGAGCCATATAGTTTTTTACATTTTGACATCTGTGTGAGGGCTTGTTTTTTGGCGGGATGAATGAAGCTTTTGTTGTTAAATTTGGGGTACATACAACTTTTTGATCACATATCTTTTTCAGGAGGCGGGATGAACAAAAAACAACAACTTAGATTTTTTTAGCAGTTGCCATGTTGGATAAATAACTTGGCAATTGTATAGTTCAGGTGGTAACAAATGTGGCTATACCAATTATACGGTTTTGTTTTTTTTGTTTGTTTTTTTCATTTTACATCTTTTACAATAATCAAAGGAAAAACAGTAATTATGATTGGCTTTTTTTTGTAACTTTATTTACTTTTATTAACTTTTTAGTCCCAGTAGGGAACTTGAACATACAATCCTCTGAAGGTCCCCAGCTGACAAGGAAACCCATCAGCATCCCCCGTCTCAACACGGCCGACAGGGTGACAGCTATTGACTTGGCTATTGACTTGACAGCTATTGACTTGGCATATAAGGGTTGAATGTCTGGGGTCAGAGTTATCCCAGCCATTTAAATCAACTTTTCATCCTCTGCCATAAGACCCTTGATATGATTTTTAGGCCTCATATTCCCTAAATATTCTTAGTATAAGAATTAGGACATCCTGGAAGTTACCAGTAACAGCTTCCGAATCTTGAAGTTGTTGTCATGGATTAAAGAAAAGGGTCTCCTGGTGTTGCATCTCATTCTCTTTCAAATGAATGTGGCTGAACTTTTATATTAAAGGAGTTGTTCCATCTAGGATATTCCATCGATGTCAGATAGGTCCTTGTTCCATCTCTGGGACATGCTCCTCTCTCCACAACAGGGCCCCTCATAGTGAAGTAGAGCACACCACACTTGTGCAATTTGCTCATCATTCATTGCTATGGAAGTTCTGAAAACAGCCAAGCAAACGCACTCAACTATTTTTGGAAGTCCTATAGCAGTGAGTGGACAGCAGGCCATGCAACCATGGCCACCTCTCCATGTGTCGTTATGGGACTACCATAACTTGACTATTTTCTCAACTCCCATATCAGAGAAAAAAGGGTGACTGTACATGTGTGACTGCCCTCTCCGCACCTCGGGGGCCCCGTTCTGGAGATAAGAGAGGTGGAACCTGCATCTATTTGACACTGATGGCATATCGATCAATGTCCCAGATGGAAATACCCATTTGAGTACAGCCCATAGATGAGTATGGCCCTGTTTCTGGGAGAGAAAAAATTGAGTTTTTTTCTAATTGTAGACACGCACTTTAATACTTTTTTTTTTTTTAAAAGCACATACCGGTAAATCGCTAGAATATTTTTGGGGTCTAAAAATAATTAGCCTTTATACATCTAGCCATTGGCACCTTTGTAAATGCTCAACATCCTTTCCGTGCATTTAGGGCAAATAGTGAAACATATTTCATACAGAAAAGGTCACCAATTACTCACCACAGATTCCCTTCCGCTGCCAATGTCATGTCTGGAAGCTGGTTTCGAGTTACCTACCAGCTGTCCGTGTTAACTAAGGATTTTGGTCATGTTAATTAACAAAGGCAAACTCACAAAGACGCACAAAGTGCCGAGTTTACAAGGGAATGTCGAGTGTATTTATGCTGAAGTGATAATTCCCCCTGTGTACTTATTTTTATCTAAGTGTCACACACTAAGTGCTCTTCAGACATCTTAAAGCAAGTCAGTGAACCTGTGCCAAGTGCCCAAGAACAAGCAAAAATTCCATGGAAGGGCTTTGGCGTTCCATTATCTTAGGGTGAACTTTGACACTACTTATGTCTAATGATGTCTAATGAAGATATCTGTAGGCTTCTTCTATTTATGGCAGAATGATGACTGTATACATTAAGGGTTATTTGACATGTATAGATAATCTGCCAGATTATCAGAAACGAAGACCCTTCCAAAACTGGTTATTGCCTCAGTGGAGATGAGAGCTGCATTTACATGGATCAATCACCTCCACTGCATAGGAACAAGCGATTGATATAGTGTTGGCTAGATCGGGTGATTGCTGACACCTTTCACACCGACAGATCATCGGGAACGAGCATTTATACAAACGCTCATCCCCCAATAGTTTGCCTGATAATTAGTCTGTGTAAAGGGACTTTAAAGCAGGGATAGGTAACCTTAAAAGGGTTTTCAGAGATTTCTTAACTGGAAAGGTCACCAGTATCTAATCGGTGGGGTCCGACACCTGGGACTCCCGCCGCTCAGCTGTTTGAGAAAGCACCAGCGCTCGCAGTAGCGCCACAGCCTTCTCTCAGCTCACCAAGCACAGTGCCGTACATTGTATAGCGGCTGTGCTTGGTATTGTAGCTCAGCCCCATTAACTTCAATAGGGGTGAGCCATGTGACTGATGAATGTGACGTCACATGGCCTAGGCAAAGCTGCAAGAAGACTCCGGCGCTACTGAGAGTGCCAATGCCTTCTTAGGGTACTTTCACACTAGCGTTTTTCTTTTCCGGTATTGAGTTCCGTCCTAGGGGCTCAATACCGGAAAAAAAACAGATCAGTTTTATCCTAATGCATTCTGAATGGAGAGCAATCTGTTGAGTATGCATCAGAATGTCTTCAGTTCAGTCACTGTACAGTTTTTGGACGGAGAAAATATCGCAGCATTCTGCAGTATTTTCTCCGTCCAAAATTCCGGAACACTTGCCGGCATTATTTTACATTGAAATGCATTAATGCCGGATGCGGCCCTAAGTGTTCCAGAAAAAACGGAGAGACGGATCCAGTATTGCAATACATTTGTGAGACGGATCCGCATCCGGATCCGTCTACAAATGGTATTCGTTTGCATACAGATTGCCGGAATCCAGCGACGCTAGTGTGAAAGTACCCTTAAACCGCTGTTCGGCAGTGGTCCTCGGTGTCGGACCCCCACCGGTCCGATACTGATGACCTATCCAGAGGATAGATCGTCAGTTAAAAAGATCTTGAAAACCTTTAACTGCTTACTGAGTGCCCAGTGACTATATACGTCCAGGTGGTCATTTCTAAATGTTCCTGCACAGATTGAAGACGTTCCTGCCTTCCCATCACTGTATTCACAGCGCTCAGTCAGCTGTGCATTCAGATCAGGAAGTGGCAATGCAGCTTGATGTTCGGATTCGGCAAAAAAAATTCAATTTGGGTATGAATCAATAGTACTTTTAATGGCTGGGAAATCAGAGAGGTTCTTCTTATCGAGAGTACCTAGTAGGTGTTAGGAGTCTTATAGGACAGGAAATGCTCCTTAGGAAAAAGAGATATGCAAATGAGCTTTCGTTCTAAAAGGAAAAGCCAATGCTTGACCCTTTAAACAGGCCTTGAAGCATAACTTCGATCTCATCTGCAGACAGCTGTTTTGAGGTGATTGTCCATCATAAGTACAGAATAGAGATGACAGGCTTAGGCGAGAGGCCTTGGTCAGGATCAGAAAACAGATCCTTAGGATGTTTAAATAATTTGAAACTTTTTTAAAAATTTTGGTGAGACATGTACTGGATTTTTCCATAGAAGCAAATGGCATATCTGTGAAAAGTAAATAAAATTATTGATATGTGTACATATATCACAAGAAAACTAAATGTGGAGCATCCTAACTATTTCACATCACTCATCGTATGTCACACAGCTACTGTATCTAATATCAAGACTCAAATAATTATCTCAACTCGAAAAATTACCAAAAATTGTAATCAACACACAACTCCTGGTCTTAGTTTTAACTTTTGTTTTATTCAGATAAAGACGTTTTGTGTCCCAGTATCAGTTGATTTATTTTCATCTTGGCTCATGGGGAAGAGAACATTATGTTGTACCGTAGATATTAGTGGTGGTACCAGCACTGTATAGCTGATCTTAACAATCATTCTACATATTCATGATAAGAGGTTGACAGTAGTTTATTTTGTGTTTCTATAAAGCAACATGTTCTAAGTGAAGACATTTCCTTGGTTCCTATGAATTATTGCAGCTAATTACAGAAGATAAGCATGGATGAGCATAGATGTTATGTACAAAGTGCCATAGACTTATTCATTGAGCCCCTTCAGTGTTGAGAAGACATCTCCATCACTAAAGGGGCTGAAAATATTCACGAGGAGCATCATATAGTCCTTTTATTCTAGGTAAGACTTGACCAGAAGCCACATCAACAGCACGGTGATCAACACGATCATGAAGTTGAGGAAGAGCTCTTGTGTGGATCGTTCCATTGTCACGTGCAGAAGGGTAAGTCGTGTACCACAAAGAAGTCAGGAAACACCACCAAGATATTCACCGTAGTTCAGCCTAATGTGGAAAAAGTAGAGAGTAAAGAACTTCATAGATGACTCTTTAACCATAGTGATAATGACATAACCTACAAAAACAGCTCTTCGTCGTCTAACGCAGCTGATGGAGGTGTACTGATTATAGGTACAACTTTGCTTAGGACTTATTGGCACCACATTGGAAAGTTTGTTCAGCAGGTCTGGAGAGCATCTTGGCATACAGGTAATGCACAAAGAGAAAAAGACCTTGACCAGACCAGATCTTGAAGCCACCATCATTAATCCGCAAAACACTTGGATAACCACCTGCCATAAAGGAGCATCATTATTCAAGTATTTTTTTGGATTGGTAGCAGTGCCTACAAGATGTTTTTTTTTAAATCCTTTTGGCAATTTTCTTGATTAATAGCAAATTGCTAATATTGCAGGGCCATTGACCAACTAGCTCACTGGAGGAAATTCTTCTGAAGGCCTAACCTCCACCTATATTCCACACAGATTTCAGCATATTCTCCACACCATAATCTGTGTAAAAAAAAAACATCAAATCTGCATCCTATTATTTCCAATGTGATTGTAGATTTTTTCCACGCAGACTTGACATCTGGGCCCAAAATCAATGTAGAAAGGCTGGCTAGCCACACACGGATTAGATTTGTTGAATGGGGCTAATTGGTGAATGGATGTCAGCATGACAAACTGCAACCCCGTGGAGAAATCTGAGAATCAGCCTCAGATTCCATGGCCAAAACACAAAAATTTTTGTACCATTATACACACAGGACATATCATCAATAAGATCTAACAGGGTATATGTGGAAAAATCCCATAAAAAATAGACCCTAGTGGTGAGTGATTAGCTTCAAAGTCACTTCCAAATGCAGTCTTCTGCTAGACCTTTGGAGCCCTGCTGAAATAAAGGCCTTTTACAGTGTCAGAATCATGAAAAACATAACTGTTTCCTTGTTTTTTCTCTTCAAGGTAATTATCATGAAAAACACTAATGCTTCTTTGTGAAATAATTATTTTTTCAGTTAATATTTTATGGTATCACATGGTCATTAGTCTGTGTACAGTATTTTTCCATTTGAAGATATCAGTAGACCACAACCTTCCAAGAATCTGATGGCTCTGACGCCAAGTGTCTCAGATGCAAGAGGCTACAAAATCCATGTGGTTCTGTGACTGTGCATTACTTTCAGGGTCTGACAGATCAGGTACTCCTGACATAGTCCTCACTTATTACATATCATAGTTATGAACACCCTGGAACCATAGCAGAAACATGCCAGGAGAGGTGAGGACAACAATAGAAGCTGAGTAATTATAACAGATCCAGTCTCAAATTGGGGTTCCTTGGATCCGGCAGAGGTAATATTGTGAAGGCCGAACTCCCACCCATACGGAACATGTGCACATTAATTTTTAAAAAGGGTTCTCAGCTAAGATTTTATGGTATCACGTAGTCATTAGTATGTGTATTTCTCCTTCTGAAGATATCAGTAGACCATAACCTTCCAAGAATCTGATTGCTCTGATGCCAAGTGTTCCTGATGTAAGAGGATATCAATTACAAGGTACTGTGTCACTGAGTATGACTTTCAGGCTCTAACAGGCCAAGAACTCCCTTAAAACATATCATACGGACCACCCTGGCACCATAACATAAAAACACGCCAGCAATGGTGAGTACAACAGAAGGTTTAATGAAACGGGGTAAATGAGATTGAAAAAGTTGGAAAAAGTGTGCTTTTATCCCGAAACCGCACCCCTAATGTCCTCGGTTCTTTCTGTTATTGCAGAACAGCCACATTTAGATGAATTGGCCACAGCTGAAATATACTAGTATGCATGGATAAGAGGGGTGGTGTTTCTAGAAACAAGAGGGGCTTTTTGGCCTAGGAGCTGACAACCCCAATGGTCCTAACCAGTCCCTATAAAAAAAAAACGAAAACCTGTCCATGGTCCTACCATGTCCACTTCCCCTTTCTGGACGCCTCAGGTACCTGCAGGACCAGGAAGTGGCTTGTTCCTGTAACTGCCACGGCCAGTCAAAGGCCTTAGTAGTCACATCTGCCTTTATGACACGTCACTGCTGTTATTTTAACTTTTTTTATGGGCCACAGGTTACGACCATTGCATAGTTGCCAACTGTTCCAAACTTGCAGGGACCATCCCTGATTTTCTGAGAATTCAGGCTATCTTGGGCCCAAATAGGCAGGGCTAATGACAACCCTGCCAGAGTTGAGGCGTTCCAGGGGCGAGGTTTTGGATGCCCTTATTTTACCAACTTAAATGTTGGTGAGTATGCCATTGGTGTTGTCGGCTCTTAGGGGGTTGGAACCACACTGGTCTGAATTTTTACTATATACTCTCTATGGACTATGTTTACATTTTGTACCATCTGATTTTAATTTTGGTTAATATTTAGGGTTTGCTTTTTACCTCCTATTGATGTGCTCTACCTTCTCATTATTACTTGTCTATTTGGGATTGCACTAAGCACTTTATATACAATAAATGAGTCGGGTTGATAGGATAAGGCGCTATATCATGATGTCCTAAGCCCATATGAGATATGAAGTTTTTATTACATGTTCAGTGTATCTTCTTATTTTTCTGTATATGTATGCCGCTGCTGTGATTAATTTTAAGATCATGTATTTAATAAAGTTATTTGATTACTTTGCGTTGGTTATCTGGTGTGTTGGTATATTATTGGTGTATACTATAGGCTCTTAGGCTAGGCAACCTCTTTAGTGTCGTACACCCCCCTTTGAACATCATGAAAATTATTTTGCTTCACATCTAAGTTTAGATTGATATGTAGCCCCCTGAATGCTGGAGGATTCATGTTAAATAACTCTCGACCTGGACCATAGACTGTACCCAGAGATGTACGTAGAGGGAGATTTATCAAAACTGGTGTACAGGAAAACTGGCTTAGGCTACTTTCACACTGGCGGTAGCCTTTTCCAGCAGGCTGTTCCGGCGGGGGAACAGCCTGCCAAATCCGAACTACTACAAATCCACCGTGCAGGTGGAAGTCCGCTCCGGCCCCCTTCACTATAATGTGGGCGGGCTGGAGGTCCGGGCGCAGCACGGCAAACATGCCAAGAGGCAGCCACAATAAAACTACAGAACGCTGCGGTTTTTGTTCGGCCGCCTCTCGGCATGTTTGCCGTGCTGTGGCCGGACATCCAGCCTGCCCCCATTATAGTGAATAGGGCCGGAGCGGACTTTCGCCAGTACGGTGGACTTGCGGTAGCATGGATCCGGCAGGCTGTTCCGGCGGGAGTGTGAAAGTAGCCTTAGTTGCCCATAGCAACCAATCAGATTTCACCTTTCATTTTTCAGAGCTCCTTTACAAAATTGTATTTACTGGTCATCTCCAGAGCTCAGAGTTGGCTTCGTCAGTGGAGATTCCGATGAAGGACTGTAGTGCCCTAGAGCAGGGGTACTTTGAAGTCTAGACATTTGAGGACTTTTGCCCCTGTTTCCCCTATGCTAAGTGATTGATTTTTTTCACTTTAAAGGGTTAACTTGCACTAACTTATACTGTTTAATACTGTGTAACTGCATTTTATATGTTTGCTGTGATATATATCCTGTTCATTTGCACAGCACGGTGGAAAGGGTTAATGAATACTGAGAGACTTTTGGGACTTTCTAGCTAATAATTAGAAGCTAGCAATTTTCCACAGCTACCATAAGGGTTAAAGAAGAGTATGTTTTGAAGGGAAACAGCCAGACTTGATTACCACCAAAACCAAACTTTTGAATGTCTGCTTTAGCTCAGTTGTGTATGTCTGAAGACTTGTTTATGTCTGGAAAACTGCTTATTCATTCCCATAACCATGAATATGCATCTCTATATAAGTTTATGATAGATAGAAATTGTAACAGTGTTTATGCTTAGGCTGTGCTTTTCCAATCCTCCCTTACCACTAGAAGGTTCTAGTTCAGACAGAAACTGTATATAAGGAGAACAGTCAGAGTCCCTAGTGTTCTGCAGATAGGGAACAGTGCTTAGAAAAAGAGACTCTGCCAGACTGCTGGAGTGACCAGAAAAAGAACCTGAGAAGGGAATACTCTGCCACAGATCCTGGGTCACCAGCCCTATGGCCAGCCTTTGGCCAGGGAGCCAGCTTTGTGGGAGAGAAAGGAACAGCTAGCTCAGGCCTTTCCTCAGCATGAAACCTTTTTCTGCCAGGGAGGAGACCGGAGAAGCCAGTTTTGCCTGTATTGACCTGTACTGCGTTCCTCCAGTAAAGAAGCACACTGGTTTACTGCAAACGCTGACTCTCTGGAGTTATTTCCCATTGGGGTGCACCATGCCTTACCACCCATTCCGGAGAGCAGCAACATTTGTTGACACCCCAGGTATAGCGTTGGGGCCGCCCCAAACCTAGCAACTTGAGGCCCCCCTCTAGTAGGTATGCAAGCCTTAAAGGATCTGTCTCAGGTGAAGTTTCGTCTTCCCACACATTTCTTCTCTGGCGGCCCTGAATGGGCGACCATGTAATTCTGTAATTGGCTACGTTGAGTCTGCCAGAATGGGGAACCCTGGCTATCCACTGATAGAGGTGGGTGCCCATAGTGGGTGACACCTCTATGACATCCAAAAGCCCTAATAAGGCATATTGTCATGGAGACAACTCCTTTAATATAGCATTTAAAGGGCTCCTCCCATAGCCCATTAAAAGGGCATCTGTCAGCAGTACCGATGAAACCGGCTGACCATTTGCATGTGTGCTTGTCAGCTGAAGACATCTGTGTTGGTCCCATGTTCATATGTGGGTACGCATTGCTGGCCCTGTCAATCAAAGTGGAGAGGGTGCGGCAGTTGCAGAAAGAGCAAAGCCTTTAGGTGTAATGGCAATGACATTACTGCTAGAGGTTCATTTGCGGGGGACATCGCAGTTCATGAGAAAAACAACCATTTGAATGGAGCGGCAAACACTCTTGCGTGTCCTCCTCTCCATTCAACTCTATGGGACTGTCGGGGATAGCCGAGCACTTGTACTTGGGTATCTCCAGCAGCCCCATAAAGATCAATGGAGCAGCATTGCACATGCATGAAATGGTTGAGAACAAGCCTCCGGTGTCGTGATTGGTGGGGGCCCCAGCAGCCGAAACCTTGCCAATCAGACACTTATCCTCTATGGTTAGGGGATAAGTTGTCTTAATGGGGCAGCTTCTTTCACAATATGTTGTCTAAATAATATATCCGGTTAAAAAAAAAAGTATATTCATGTGTTGTATGTATGTATGTATTGTATGTATGTAGAGTATATAGTGTTTGTAAAGATGTTTTCGTACTTTGGGATTAGTACATAAGCTACAAGTATACCAAATTTAAATGTACAGAATGTGATTTATTTCTTTGAATATCATTATCATTATTGTAATAATGAAAATATTGCTACAGAATAATCAATTAAAGAAGCACTGCCAAAAAAATATATATTCTCTGACCTACGTATTAAAAATGTACATGATGTAAACTGTACTGAAGGTAATCTTCTCATCAGTGACTGTATTTGTGAGTTATAACCTCCCTTCTGATCCTCAGCTGTGTCATGTGACCAACATCCTACTGACACATGACAGGAAGTCAGTTACTTCTCTATTCATTCCTATGAGACTGACATTGAGGCTCCCATAGGAACACATAGAAAAACTGACTTCCTGTCCACACATAAGACCCTATGTTATTTGGAAAGTCAGAGTGTTGGTCACATGACACAGTTGTGGATTAGAAGGGAGGTTATAACTGCTTCTTTAAGATCTGTCATTTACAGAAACATTATATATATATATATACATAATGCACTCAATTACAGAGTTGCAGATTATCAGATTATCACCCCTGTCCTCACCAGCAGCGGCAGCTACATATCTAGGACGGATCTCATGTGGAAATGAATACTGCAACGCCGTTGATGACTGATTAACCATTTACAAGCTCAGAATGCAGAATTTCATTGCAACCTTAGTTTTAATGGTCGTTGCGATTGTTGTCGGCGCTGATACACCTAATCCTGGCTTTTAATCTCTGATCACTAATATGTGACGTGCTGTACAATGAATGGTGGTGCTGCAGCTGATTTCTGGCCGTCACCTGCTTGTTACACTTGTTATCTGATACAAATCCCCGGTATCTCGAGCACTAGCTGGCGACTTGTAAGACAGTAATTCCTGATCAGCCTCCGACACAGAGGAGTCATGAAGGGGGGGGTGAGTCTGCGACGCTTTGTATGGAAACCGAGGAAATATATTACAGTGTTCAGATACTATCGGTTATAGTAAATTATTATATTCTGCATCTATTTTTAGGATTTTATGCCTATTTTATTCCTACTTAGAAGTTTATAAATGACTTACTAACTGGGTGTTAACAGTTGGGGGGTGCATCCCTTTATAGTAGCTGTGCAGGGACCCCCCAACTGGTATTAGCCCGTTTTCAGCTTCTACTAGGAATAATAGAGGAACGAGACCACTTTGAGTTCTAAGAATAGATGTACAGTAGAACCAGTTGCCCAGTTTGATCAAAGTGAATCAATGTTTTAACACATTTTCTTTTTATGTCCCTGACACAGAGCTCCAAATCCCCTGCACAGTTAAAATCCAGATGGTCATCACGTTAATGGCTGCATGGCTTAGAGGGTAACCTGTTGTGTCACCTGCAAAACTTGACAACTGCATGTGGACGTGTTGTTTTTTTTTTTTAGCTGCATGTGGTGACTGCTAACTAAAGGAAACGATAAAGCCCAAAATTAACATCCAAATGTCGAAGAGCTGAGTTTGTCAATGCAGCAGAGCTAAGTTTGTCATTCTGCATAACTCATCATGCTACTGGTCTATCATGTTACTGTATTGTCTAATGTTACTACTGTGTGTACAGATACAGCTTCAAAGAGATTCATCCTAAACTCAGCTCTGCTACATCTGTGTATGTAAAGAATTCCAACTGCCACAGCTCTGGAGAAGTGCTGAGTTTGTCATTAATTATGGCTCACAATTAGTGCTGTTACCTAGGATGTTTAAGGAGACAGCGAAATTCAGCTCTGCTACATCAGTGCATTAAAGACGTTTTCTGCCACAATCACAGATATCACAGTGTTACCAGTGGTTTTACCTTCGACTACAGGTCAACATACTTTATTTACTCAAGGGATCCTACCAAAGATATAGGGGGGTCATTTATTAAGACCGGCATTTCAGACGCCGGTCTTAATAACGCCTATAGCTGGAGGCGGATCTGCCAAAGTTATGAAGAGGCGCTGGCCTTCTAAGCTAAAACAGGCGTAGAAAATGATAAATGAGGCGGGCCTGCTGTCTGGTAGTGTTCCGCCTAAGGCTGCCTGTACACGATGCGGAGTACGCACTGTTTTTGCATCTTGATTTCCGTGCGGAAAATCCGAAGTGTAATACAGTACCAGCAAAGTGTATGAGATCAGACAAATGTCATGTGAACTTTTCATTTTTCTTTGGTGCAGAAATTGACCTGCCGCGCGGATTATGAAATCTATACCGTGTCAATTGCTGTTGCGTTTTTCTTGTGCTGAGAGTGAGATCTGCTTAAAATCTGCATCAAATCTGCACCAAAAAACAAATAAAAAGCAATAGTGCGGATTTATGTGCTTTTTTGTGCTGTTTTTGGTGCAGATTTTATGTGGATTTTCTGTACATAAAACTGCACTGTGAACAGCCGGCCTAAGGCCTCTTGCACACGAACGCTTTTTTTTCCCCATTTCCATTCTGTATACGGAGCCATTCATTTCAATGGGTCCGCAAAAAAAAAAAATTATTCCGTTTCCGTATTTCCGTTACGTTCAAAGATAGAACATAACGGACAAGGATAGTACTGTTCTATCAGGGGCCAGCTGTTCCGTTCCGCAAAAAAACTGAATGCACACGGAAGTCATCTCAGTTTTTTGGCGGACTGCAAAATACTGAAAAAGCCATACGGTCGTGTGCCAGAGGCCTAAGGCTAATTTGACATTCACAGTGAAAAAAACTTCTGCTAAAAATGACAAAACGGTCCCCTTTGATTGCATGGGGGCTGTTGGTCCTTGAAAATGGACATCAAAAATTGGCCTTGTGAATAACCTCATAGACGACCATTGTCCTTAAAACGGCCATTTAAAAACGCCACACAGCCGTCGTGTGAATTTAGCCTGATGATATCTGCATTGATGAGAAACTTCCAGAACTTGTACCTAACACATAAAAGTCTAAATGAATGAATAAATATATATATACATATACACACACTAAGCCATGTAAACCAACTACGGCAATTACTGTATCCACAGGAGATGCCAAGAATGCTTTATCCCATCTTAAATCTAGGAATACTGGACAGCTGAGCAGAACATGGCAGGTGCCATTGTCTAGAGCATGCCAACCTTTTAAATGCCAGTCTTAAATTAGACTGTAAGGTATAATAGAGAGCGCACGTTAAGCCCATGGAAAGACAGTCTCTCTAATAAACTATTATAACGGGAAAGCTGCTTAGAAGATGATTACCTGGACTAATGGGAACGTTTGCTTCCTCCTGGGGCAGTGGATGCTCTCAATCCCTTCTTGGCTATGTCCCCTCTCTCGGCGATGTGATTTGCAACTGTCTGTGTTGGAACTAAAGTAGCAGGAGGGTGGAGAGCATCAGATGAACTGGCAGAACTTCTGATGAGGTCATGTTTTCTGGATATATATGGCATGGGCTGCATATACATTGGCAGGCTGACTGTATGCTATAGGACAAAATCACAGAATTCAAAGATTTTCTGGATTCATTTATTCGCCATTTTGGTTCAACACATTGGTAGCTGTTTATAGACCGGGCGGCGTCCTCAAGGCCTACCATCTCCCTGGAGATGCGCGGTAATAACTCGTTAAGAGCTTGTCAAGCACCTTATAAACATGTAGCTATTTCCATCCCACCCACAAATGTCACTTTTGATATAGTAGATCCTCTATTCTTTAGAGACACAATTAGGACACTGCCCTTGAGACGGCCAATAATGATATCCACCCCCTCATTCCACTTTGCACATTTGGCCTGTCACTTCAGAGCAGGATAACATGACCTCCATATATTGTGTACGGAATATACTAGAAGTGATCACGGCTCTTTTGTTTCACTTAACGTAAATTGTATCATTGTGTAAGGGCAGAAGTTCACAGCTTTTTCAGAAAATATCCACCATTTGCAGAGAAAATTAAGTTTGATGCAAGATGCAAAGAACTCGTCAAGTGTCCAGTGGGCGCTACCAAACATGGCAAGGGCTCAGCCACCCTTGCCTAAATCCTCCCTCTGGACCATGATGTTACACAGTCCAGCATCACGCACATGCGCAGTAAAAACCCTGCACAGCTCAAGTGCAGTACCTTCTCTTCTATGGGCACCAATAACTGTACTGCACATGTGCCAAGAGTGTGTGCAGCACACCCAGAAAATGCGTTGGCATGAGCTGGACTAGCGCTGGGAGGATCAAAGTTTACTAGTCTCCTGGCGACTTCTTCCTCCTCCTTCTCTGCCTTCGCCTTGTGCTTCCACTGAGCCCCCGCTGTCAGGTGTGAATGCCACCAGCAGCGTGTCTACCAGCGTGTGCTTGTACTCGTGCATCTTCCGATCACGCTCCAGTGATGGAATTAAGGATAGCACATTGTCCTTGTAGCGGGGATCCAGCAGGGTGGCCACCCAGTAATCAGCACTGGTTAGAATGTGGGTAACTCGGCGGTCGTTGCGCAGGCACTGCAGCATGTAATCGCTCATGTGTGCCAGGCTGCCCAGAGGCAACGGCAAGCTGTCCTCTGTGGGAGGTGTATCGTCTGTGTCCTCTGTATCCCCCCAGCCACGCACCATTGATGCCCATAAGCTGCTTTGGGTGCCACCCTGCTGTTAACATGGTTCCTCATCCTCCTTCTCCTCCTGCAGAACTGCGCCCTGGCTGGACAGTTGTATACCTGGCCTCTGTTGGTGCAGGAACCCACCCTCCGAGCCACTTGTGAATGACTGGCCTCATAACCATGGAAATGATCCCTCTTCCTCCTGTGCCACATCCTCTTCTATCATCGCCCAAAGTATTTTTTCAAGGAGATAAAGAAGTGGGATAGTAAGGCTGAGGACTGCGTCATCAGCAATGGCCATGTTGGTGGAGTACTCGAAACAGCGCAACACGGCACACTCGTCCCGCATTGAGGCCCACTAGTTGGTGGTGAAGTGGTGCTGTTCCGCAGAGCGACTCACCCATGCGTGCTACAGCTGAAACTCCACTATCGCCTGCTGCTGCTCGCAGAGTCTCTACAGCATGTGCAAGGTGGATTCGCATATGAGGCGGTGAGCGCCAAAGTTACGCTGCAGCACTGACAGGCGAGCAGCAGCAGGGTGAGAACACTGAAAGCGCGCACAGACAGCCTGCACTTTCTGCAGCAGCTCTGACATATCGGGGTAATTTTTAAGAAACTCTGCACCACCAAATTCAGCACATGCGCCAGGCAAGGGATGTGCGTCAAACCGGCTAGCCCCAGAGCTGCTACGAGATTTCGTCCATTATCGCACACCACCAGGCTGAGCTTGAGGCTTAGCGGCACCAACCACTCATCGGTCTGTAGTTCCATGCCCGTCCACAGCTCCTGCGCAGTGTGGGTTTTTCCCCCAAACAGATACGTTTTAAAACTGCCTGCTGTCGTTTACCCCTGGCTGTGCTAAAGTTGGTGGTGAAGGTGTTACGCTGACCGGATGAGGAGGCGGTAGAGAAGGAAGCGGTGTAGGAGGATGAGGCAACAGGAGGCAATGAGAAACGTTCTGCAATCCTCAGTGGCGGTAGGACATGCGCCAAACTGCTATCCGCCTCAGGCCCAGCCGCCACTGCATTTACGCAGTGTGCAGTTAGGGAGATATAACGTTCCTGACCGTGCTAACTGGTCCACGTATCGGTAGTTATGTGAACCTTGCCACAGATGGCGTTGCGCAGTGCACACCTGATTTTGTCCGCCACTTGGTTGTGCAGGGCAGGGATGGCTCACCTGTAAAAGTAGTGGTGGCTGGGCACGACGTACTGTGGGACAGCCACCGCCATAAGGTTTTTAAAAGTCTCTGTCTCCACCAGATGGAATTACAGCATTTCAAAGGCCAGGAATCTTGAAATGCTGGCATTCAGGGCCAGGGATCGCGGGTGGGTAGGGGGGTACTGCCTCTTTCTCTCCAGTGTTTGGGGGGATTGACAGTGTGGAGATGCTTGGTGACAGTGACAGAAGTGGTGGCGTTGCTGCCACATCCTCTGTTTGTAGGGTGGCAGGTGCCACTGTCACTCCAGAGGGGGAGGAAGAGGCCGAGACAGCAGCAGAAGAGGAAGCAAGAGGAGCCTCAGATCTTTTGTGGTTTTTCAGGCGTGTACTCTACTGCAGCTCGTGCTTTGCATTTAGATGCCTGGTCATGCAGGTTGTGCTCAGGTTTAGAACATTTATGCCTCGCTTCAGGCTCTGATGGCACAGCGTGCAAACCACTCACGTCTTGTCATCAGCACATTGTCTGAAGAACTGCCACGCCAGGGAACTCTTTGGAGCTCGCTTTGGTGTGCTCAGTTCCTGGGCGGGGTGGGCTTTAGCAGGCATTTGCACCCTGCTCCCTGTTTTGCTGTGCGGCTGGTGCTGTGTGTCCACCAGCTCTTCCTCCGATCTGCACGCGTCACTCGCATGACCTTTATTCAATGTGGGGTCTAAAACCTCATCATCTTCCACATCATCTTCCACCCACTCCTGACCCCTGCCCTCATTGCCGGTCTGCACACAGCAGAAAGCCGCAGCAGTTGGCACCTGTGTTTCGTCATCATCAGAGATGAGCTGCGGTGGTCCTCCCATGTCCACATCCTGAAACATAAGTGGTTGGGCATCAGTGCATTCAATCTCTTTCACTTCTGGGGCAGGGCTAGATGGATGGCCCACGGAAACCCCCCCAGCAGAGTCATCAAAAAGCAGAAGAGACTGCTGCATGACTTGGGGCTCAGACTGCTTGGCTGATTTGCAAGGGGGTGAGGTGAAAGACAGATGCCCATGGGCTGCAAGTGCCAACTCTGCGGTTTCAGCAGGGGACCGGGTGGGAGACAATGTGAAGGAACTGGAGGCACTGTTAGCCACCCAATCTACTACCGCCTCTACTTGTTCTGGCCGCACCATTCCTACACCGGTATTCGGGCCTACAAAATGACGCTGAACGTCCTGTTGCCTACGTGCACCTGAGGAAGGTGTTTCATTTGGGCGTGTAGCTGGCAGAGATCAACCACGTCCTCTCCCTGCAACATGAGCTCGACCAGCACCAGCAGCACCACGACCAGGGCCACGTCCCTTATTTGATGCTCTCCTCATTCTTTGAGGTCACCCACTGAACTAACAGACAGATTAACTATATTAATTTTCCTGTCACATATGCCGTGCACGTGTATCTCACCCCAAAAATGGGTATATGTTACCGGTCGAACTAACAGTCAGATGAACTATATTGATTTCCCTGTCACATATAAAGAGCACAGGCTCGGACTGGCCCACCGGGGAGCTGGGGAAATCCTCGGTGGGCCCCTGGGTTTTACAGTTAATGATTAGTGCAGCAGGCAGCTCTAGCGCCGTTGCCTGCCACTTCAATAAGCACTCACACTTGTAACATTAGCAAGTGGCAAGATGACTAAATGATGATCACCTTGCCACTTCACTTGCCAGGCTAGGCTGCCGCTGCCCAGTGCCTCCGATCCCCTGTAGCGCTTGTTGTGCTGCCTAGTGCAGTTGGGTCCACTTTCCACCATGGTGGGCCCCGCCTCCTCATACGCACCGTGCCTGCGCTGTGCTCTGCGTACACTGAATCACTACGCAGCAAATGCTGCACAGCCAGTAAGGTTCCCCGCCGCCCGCCCAAAATCTGAAGTCTGCAGAGCGCGGCGGCGGGTTTATAGTGTGGCCAGCAGGCAGCCCGGTGATTAGGGAAGCCAAAGCTGCCTCCTGCCTGTGAGCAAGACAGACAAAGGCAGTGGACATCACCTTCAGGCTCTCTGTCTCAGGCTAGTTCACACTCTATAGGTAATAACTGTTAAAATACTGTAAAGAAAAGTATTTTGCACATTTTATTGCCTTGCCCCTTGGAAAGTACAACTCCTAGCATGCCTTGTCAGATGCAAACCTACAGGACCTGCTGGGAGTTGTAGTTTTCCTTTCTGCAACTTGCTGTAATTTTACAGTATGTTGCAATTATGATGCGGGCACAGGTCTTGCATTCTCACCCGCTGCCCGAACCATTAATTGCCAATACCAAACCAGAAACTACTGTATACAAGCAAATAAGGGTGGGTTTGCACTTGCGTTCTGGCTTCCGTTCTAGGTTCCGTTTATAACAGAATGCCCATACGGAATGAAAAACTGAAACCTTTAGAGGCATTCAGTTTTGATCCGTCAAAATAGAAATTTATGGGCAGCATAACGGATCCGTCTGGTTTTCGCTATGCAGGACGGAAAACAAAGTAGTGTCGACAGGATCCGTTATGCTTGCCCATAGACTTCCACTATGACGGAACAAAACAGAATGCCTCTTAAAGGCTTCCGTTTTGCATTCCGTCTGTGACTTCCGTTATAAACAGAACCTAGAGCGGAATGCCAGAACGCAAGTGCGAACCCGCCCTTAAAAGGTTTCTGTCACCACAATTATCCCTATTAAACTGGCTGACATTATCCATGTGCAAATGTGAGCGGAATCTAACTCTGCTATTCTTTTATTTATGTATGCCCCTGTTACTACGCAACTTTAACTTGTATTATATGCAAATTAGCCTCTAGGAGCAGAGCAGCGTTGCTCCTGCTCTTAGAGGTTCTGTTCTCCCACCTCATTCCACACCCTGGCAGTGGGACAGGGCCAGACCAGCGTTTGTCTCCTCCTGCCAGCCCTGTGTGCTGGGGAAATCTTGCGCCCCTTCACTATGCCTGCGCCAAATACTGAATGGCACAGCGCGGTCGCAAGACTTCCCCAGCACACAGGGCCGGTAGGAGGAGACAAATGCAGGCCTGACCCTCTCAATCAACACATAAAAGTACTGGTCTAGGGAATAAAAGGAACAGGTCAGTTTTATCTTATAGGGCACACGGTAAAAACAGAACCCATAAAACTATATAAATGTGGTATCTCTGCAATCGTACTGACCCAGAGAATGAAGGCAACATGTTGGTTTAATTTCATGGGGAATGTCGTAAAAACAAAACTCCTAAAACTATATAAATGCGGTATCACTGTAATTGTACTGAACCGGAGAATGTAGAGAACAGGTCACTTTTATCTCATATGAAAAGCTGTAAAAATTAAGCCCATAAAACTGTATAAATATGGTATCACTGTAATTGTACTGACCTGGAGAATGAAGGGAAGAGGTCACTTTTACTGCATAGGGAACGCGATAAAACTGGTGGAATCGCATTTTTTCCAGTTCCACTACATTTGGAATTTGTTTCCACTGCATAGTATGGAAAGCTCTCATATGGCTATGTGAACTTAAAAATAACAAAGAAAAAAAATGAAAACTAAAAAAAATATGAAAATCACTCAAAAATTGCTAAATAAAGTGCCCTTCAGATATTTGGTACCAGCTCATGTTATGTTATGGCATTTTATTTATGCAGCAAATTAAATGTCGCAAAATATACAATGTAAAAACTCAACACCCCCCAGATAGAGTTAATAAAACTTAATCAGTGAGTTACGTATACCCCAAAATGGTGCCATTAAAAACTACAACATGTCCTGCTAAAAACAAGCACTCATATGGCTTAATCAACAGAAATAAAAAAAAACTATAGCTCTTTGAATGTGATGATCAAAAAAATATTTAAAGTCAGTCTTGCTAGAGCCAGTGTTGGTGTACATCAGGGATGCCCAACCAGTGGCCCTCCAGCTGTTGCAAAACTACAACTCCCAGCATGCCCGGACAGCCTACAGCTATCAGCCAACAGGAGGGCATGATGGGAGTTGTCGTTTTACAACAGCTGGAAGGCCGCAGGATGAGCATCCCTGGTGTACATTTATGCCACATTTATCAAATGACTCATGTTTTATAAATTTATCTTATCTTTAAACCTATCATTTGTGTCTAGAAAAAGTGACTCCACCCTCCTCCTGGAGTGAGATTGCGACTTTATTTGGAACTTTTTAAAAAAGTCTCAAAGATAAATCTGGAGTGAAAGTTATTAACATGCCTAACCACACCCAATTTTCCACCCACATTACAAAACTGGAGTGAGTGGTGGAAAAATGCAAAAAGTAACAAAAAGAGCAGAAGTTTAGATGTATAATTACAAGTTTTTACTGAAAATCTGCTCAGCTCCTCCTGTTCTATAACATGCTGCCTACAGATTGCACTGGAAAAGGTCTTGAGGTATTAGTGGGTGACAAAATTAACTTTAGCAATAAGTGCCAGGAAGCTGCTGCCAAGGCACATTAATGGTATTAAATGTGGCCTAACTGTACAAGAGAACATAGTATAACACTATCAAGACTACACATGAAGTACAGTAAATGCATTTAGGTGGCTGTACATTATAAGGAGGACAAAAATAAATAGGCAGGAAATAAAAATTACTAAGGGAATAAAGGGATTACAGTACCAAAAGTAAGACTGTTTGGCTTTGGGGGTGACTTAAAGAGATCCTGTCAGGTTGAACACTATGTGTGAGCTGCAGGCAGCATGTTATAGAGCAGGAGGAGCTGAGCAGATTGATGTATAGTTTTATAGGAAAACATTCAGTAAAACTTGTAATTTATTCATTTATATTCCTGCTCATTCTGGGCTTTGAAGTCCAGGAGGCGGTCCTATCAGTGATTGACAGCTCTCTCTGTATACACAGTCATAGAGGGAAGGCTGTCAATCACTGATAGGACCGCCTCCTGGACGTCACAGCCCAGAATGAGCAGGAATATAAATTAATAAATTACAAGTTTTACTGAATGTTTTCCTATAAAACTATATACCAATCTGCTCAGCTCCTCCTGCTCTATAACCTGCTGCCTACAGATTAACATGCATTTTCATGCTGAAAGGTTCCCTTTAAAGGAGTTTTCAGTGATTACTGTAATTTTTAACAGATATTTTCACGTAGTTGCTTACCTCATGTACGTCTTCCTTATGCTTTTTTTCCAGTTTGGACTCTGCTGACCGGTTCTCACCATGTAAATCAATCCTACTTTGTTTCCATCCTGTATGTAGCACTTCTTGTTGCTGTATCCAACCAAACCCATGATGCACTTCTCCTTCCTCTGCCACAGCTCCTTCACTGCCTCTAACAACACCCAGCTAGTTTATAGCTCCTCCCTCCCAGCTATTTATAGACACTCCCCTATCACGGCTCCGCCCACCGACATAACATCACAGGAAATAAGAAAGAGCTCCATGGACATGTTCATGTGACCACAACCCAGAACGGGTGATAGGAGCAATAAAGGTAAAAGAAATACATTACAGAACAATTACAACCTTCATATATCATTATTTTATAGAATGTTAATGCAAATTGGAAAACCCCTTTAATTACTATGTACAAGAAAAAAAAACAGCACAGAGCCTTTTGAGGAAATCATAAAATTACTTCTGTATTCCATTGCTGGAGATGGGTTGTTGACCCACGGATTTATTCTAAGTTAGGAAGGACTTTTTTAAAAAAATATATATTATGTGCTATGTAACCTGGGCCTAAAACCTACAACTTAGCTGTTGTGATATCACATCTTATTATATTACATAGGACATACTCTATATGGTCAAAAGTATGTAGCCACCCCTCCAAATAATTGCACTCATGTGTTTCTGCCACACTTATTTGAAGCAAGTTCCGAAAATCAAGCATACAACTATGAATCGCTATAGACCAACACTGGAGATAGTATGGGTTTCACCGAAGAGCTACAGTATTTAATGTCGCTTTCATCATTTTTGTAATGGGCTAGATCTGCCCCGTTTAATTGTACTATCAATTGTGGATAGATAAATAAATAGATAGATATATGATTACAAGGCAATTAGATAACCAAAGGCAAGGGTGTACCAAGAAATACAGTTGCAAGAAAAAGTATGTGAACCCTTTGGAATGATATGGATTTCGGCACAAATTGGTCATAAAATGTGATCTGATCTTCATCTAAGTCACAATAATAGACAATCACAGTCTGCTTAAACTAATAACACACAAAGAATTGAATGTTACCATGTTTTTATTGAACACACCATGTAAACATTCACAGTGCAGGTGGAAAAAGTATGTGAACCCCTAGACTAATGGAATCTCCAAGAGCTAATTGGAGTGAGGTGTCAGCCAACTGGAGTCCAATCAATGAGATGAGATTGGAGGTGTTGATTACAGCTGCCCTGCCCTAGAAAAAACACACACCAGTTTTAGGTTTGTTTTTCACAAGAAGCATTGCCTGATGTGAATGATGCCTCGCACAAAAGAGCTCTCAGAAGACCTACGATTAAGAATTGTTGACTTGCATAAAGCTGGAAAGGGTTATAAAAGTATCTCCAAAAGCCTTGCTGTTCATCAGATCACAGTAAGACAAATTGTCTATAATTGGAGAAAGTTCAGCACTGCTGCTTCTCTCCCTAGGAGTGGCTGTCCTGTAAAGATGACTGAAAGAGCACAGCACAGACTGCTCAATGAGGTGAAGAAGAATCCTAGAGTGTCAGCTAAAGACTTACAAAAGTCTCTGGCATATGCTAACATCCCTGTTAGCGAATCTACAATACGTAAAACACTAAACAAGAATGGATTTCATGGGAGGATACCACAGAGGCTTCTGCTGTCCAAAAAAAACATTGCTGCACGTTTACAGTTTGTACAAGAGCACCTGGATGTTCCACAGCAGCGTTAGCAAAATATTCTGTGGACAGATGAAACCAAAGTTGAGTAGTTTGTAAGAAACACACAACACTATGTGTGGAGAAAAAGAGGCACTGTACACCAACATCAAAACCTCATCCCAACTGTGAAGTATGGTGGTCGGGGCATCATGGTTTGGGGCTGCTTTGCTGGTCAGGGCCTGGACAGAGTCTTATCATCGAAGGAAAAATTAATTCCCAAGTTTATAAAGGCATTTTGCAGGAGAACTTAAGGCCATCTGTCCACCAGCTGAAGCTCAAGAGAAGATGGGTGTTGCAACAGGACAACGACCCAAAGCATAGAAGTAAATCAACAACAGAATGGTGTAAACAGACGAAAATACGCCTTCTGGAGTGGCCCAGTCAGAGTCCTGACCTCAACCCGATTGAGATGCTGTGGCATGACCTCAAGTTAGCGATTCACACCAGACATCCCAAGAATATTGCTGAACTGAAACAGTCTGTAAAGAGGAATAGTCAAGAATTACTCCTGACCGTTGTGCACGTCTGATCTGCAACTACAGGAAACGTTTGGTTGAAGTTATTGCTACCAAAGGAGGTTCAACCAGTTATTAAATCCAAGGGTTCACATACTTTTTCCACCTACACTGTGAATGTTTACATGGTGTGTTCAATAAAAACATGGTAACATTCAATTATTTGTGTGTTATTAGTTTAAGCAGACTGTGATTGTCTATTGTTGTGACTTAGATGAGGATCAGATCACATTTTATGACCAATTTGTGCAGAAATCCATATCATTCCAAAGGGTTCACATACTTTTTCTTGCAACTGTACACTTGACATCCATATATACATGTTCAAGGTTACAGGGCTTTTCCTGGAAAATCCCTTTAAAGCTAAAAATAACTAACAAATCTTCAGGTCGCTCTTGGTTTCCTGTATGCCAGTTGCTCACTGACTTCCAGTGAGAAATAAATATGTGACAAACTCATTTGGCAGATGAGTAAGGCAGATCTCAGAGTAGCAGAGAACACCACCTTAGCAACTTTGACATGGAAATACTTGCACTAAATTTCAGTCTGCAGTCTTCATTCATTCATTTTCTGACCCATATATAGTTTGCAAATTGCTCCTGGTTGCAGACTTTTTCATGTAGACCTTCTCAGTGATACATGCTGGATTCGTGTGTGCAGAATGCTGCCAGAAAATGCAGCAGGGCTCAAAGAGATTTATGTTAGATTCAGCCGCATCTCCAGCTAGGTGAAGGACTTACACATGCTCTGCAAAAGAAAACTGGTAGAAAAGTTTGAATGACGACTGTTTAAAAAGTTGCTTCATTCTGCATTTAGAAAGCAAATCAACAATACAAAATAATAAACGCAAAGGACCTTTAATATACTGTAAGAGGTGCAAACAATGTAGTAGTTTTTTACGAGATGTAGTAATGTGGTAAACATTTCTCTTTGGTATTCACCTGAAAGGGTCCCAAAGCTGAGGTGAAAGAAACTCAGTGTCTTGTGTACAAAAATAAGGAACTTAGTTAAATGCTGAGGCAGAAAAAGGGTGATGATAACATTTTTCACCTCCATCTGTGACAAGCTGTTTTCTTTCCTCGCAGACTGAAAACAGACCAGTTATACAACAAATTAGTTTACAAGCACCTGTTGCTGTCATCAGTTCTTAATATAGACCCATCACCTTCTCCAGTGTCTCTCCATGTAACCCCAGAGATAGCATTCAGAAAGTTTAAATGTTTGTTACATTTTTAAGAGCATAATATGTAACTTGCTATGAAACACTGAACGTCGTAATGCAGCCACGTGCATGAGGTCATACAAAGTATTTCCACCTGTATACATTTCATACATGTAAGGCCAGGTTCACATAACAGCTTAGTTGTCTGTTTTTCTGATCTGCCGTGCAGGGCACATGTGTTATTTCCCCTAAATACAGCATGGCCCCAATGTTCCTGCCATTGTTGATGACCTCCTTGCCCAGTTGGAGTTGGCAGGGAGACAGCCAGCAGGATGTTTTCTGCTTGATGTACTTCAGCAACTGATGGGTTGTGTGGTTACTCTCGCCCAGGCTGATCAGATCAAACACAACACATTTCATTTTACACATATGATAGGCAGAAAAGCACCTACTGTGGGAACCAGACCAACACAAATGTGTCAATAGGACCTGCGCTTGTTGCTGTATTGCTGCTGCTTCAAGAAAAATGGATCCACTTTTCTTGCCCAAGCTGGTGCTCACTTATATTTTTCCACAGGATCTGGCTCTATTGGTGCTTCACATACTGCAAAAGAGCCATGGTGCTTATGTTTGAGTTTGAATGCTGACGGCTTATTATAATCCTTCAGATCTTTCACACGGCAATGCTTTTGTCTTTTGGCAATGGAGAAAAACTGCCAGACAGGAGGTACTCACACAGAGATAACATCAGCCGCGCTTGGCTACCCGAAACCTGGCATTTGTGTTGGAAAGCAGCCGGATCACCGCCAGATCCCATTATAGCCAATAGGGATCTGGCGGTGATCTATTGAATCCAGCAATACCGGATCCGGTGAACGCCGGCAGGCTGCTCTCTGCTGGAACAGCCTGCCAGAAATGTTCATTGGAGATACAGTAAGCAGCCTTACTGTCCATCACGACGAAGGGGAAAGGTCAGTGATAAAATCAATAGCAATGTGCTGCCATGGGGCATCAGGTGCTGACAGAGGAAGCAAGAGATCTGCAGGTTTTTGTTTAGGGGTCTTATTCTGGGCAAAGGTTGTACAGGAAGTTACATAGTCCTTGATTTCCCCGGTGATTGTAGGCCACCAATAATTGGACAACCAGATTATTAAATGGGATGGAAGGTCTCTCATCAGGAGAGGCTTAAAAATGGGGCTTGTTCGGCATGTGATGTGGAGCAAAACGTATCTGGCATCTTTGACTTGCATTGTGTGTCAAGCCGGATCCGTTTTCTCGGACACAATAGAAAACGGTTCTGGCACCCATTGACTTACAATGGTGTTAATGCCGGATCCGTCTTGACTATTTTAAAGATAATACAACTGGATCCGTTCATAACGGATGCAGCCGGTTGTATTATCAGTAACGGAAGCGTTTTTGCAGATTCCATCCAGATCCGGCAAAAATGCAAGTGTGAAAGTAGCCATAGAGGTGATCTCATTTACATGTATAAATACATGTGTGGCCAGGACAAAGAACTGGGACAAGGTGTATTTATTACAAGGACTTTACAATGGATTTAGACATCAATACAGTAAAGAATTATTTACAGTTCAATAGACAAACTATGGAATGTCCTATCCCAAGAGGTAGTAATGGCAGATATTATGCCCGCATAAAAAATAAAAAAAAAGGCTAAATGCTTATCTAGTAGCAAAAAACATTGAGGGTTAAAATTTATCTAACAAATAATGTCATATAGTGCCTTGAAAAAGTATTCCAACCCTTTGAACTTTTCAAATTTTTTTACGTTACACCCACAAATTAAATGTTTTTTATTGGGATTTCATGTGATGACAACACAAAGTAGCAAGTATATGTGAAGTGAAAAGAAAATGATACATGATTTTCAAAATTTTTAATAAATAAAAATCTGAAAAGTCTGGCAGGCATTTGTATTCAGCCCCTTTGTCATGCCTCCAGCATCATTGTTCTTCATAGTTTATTCTGTGTGCATACATACACACTCCATCTAGTGGTTGACTTGTTGGTATTTTGTCCTTCTGCTGTGCTCATCCCTCCACTGTAGGACAAAAGCATTCAGAGAAGAAAAAGCTTCATTTTACTGACTGAGCTGTGACCCAATAACATCTACAGACTTCTCATACAGTCTAGTTATTGGAGAATAACTACACATACCACAGGGTAACGTGTATTGAGGACAGAACACACCTGTACTCTGAGATCCCTAAATAAAATCCATTGTCACCAATTGTCTTCAGAAGTCACCTAATTAGTAAAAAGAGTCCACCTGAGTGTAATTTATTCTCATGTATAACTACAGCTGTTCTGCAAAGGACTCAGAGGTTTGTTAGTGAACATTAGTGAACATTAAACAATATCATGAAAACCAAGGAACACACCAGACAGGTCAGGGATAAAGTTGTAGAGAAGTGTAAAGTAGGGTCGGGTCATAAAAAATATCCCAAGCTATGAACATCTCACAGAGCACTGTTCAATCCAAAAATAGAAGGGGTATGGCACAACTGCAAACCTACTAAGACACAGCCGTCCACCTAAACTGACTGTCAGAAGAGCACTAAACAGAGAAGCAGCCAAGAGGCCCATAGTCACTCTGGAGGAGCTGCAGAGATCCACAGATAAGGTGGGAGAATCTGTCCTTTATGGAAGAGTGGCAAGAAGAAAGCTATTTTTGAAAGCAAGCCATAAGAAGTCCTGTTTGCAGTTTGCCACAAGCCTTGTAAGGGACACAGCAAACATGGAAGAAGGTGCTCTGGTCTGATGAAACCAAAGTTGAACTTTTTGGCCTATGGCAGAAAACTACCACTGCACATGACACTGAACACACCATTGCCACCGTGAAAAGTGATGGTGGTAGCATCATGCTGTGGGTATGCTTTCTTCAGCAGGAACAGGGAACCTGGCTAGAGTTGATGGGAAGATGGATGGAGCTAAATACAGGGCAATCCTGGAGGAACACCTGGTAGAGGCTGGAGACTGAGATGGAAGTTCACTTTCCAGGAGGATAATGACCCTAAACATACAGCCAGAGCTACAATGTAATGGTTTAGATCAAAGCATATTCATGTGCTAGAATGGCCCAGTCAAAGTCCAGACCTAAATCCCATTAAGACGTGGAAATTGCTGTTCACAGACACTCTCCATCCAATCTGACTGAGCTTGAGTTATTTTGCAAAGAGCAATGGGAAAACAAAAATGTCAGCCTAAAGATGTGCAAAGCTGGTAGATACATACCCCAAAGACTTGCAGCTGTAATTGCATCGAAAGGTGGTCCTACAAAGTATTGACTCGGGGGGGCTAAATACAAATGCACGCTACACTTTCCAGATTTTTATTTATTCAAAATTTAGAAAACCATGTATCATTTTTTTTTCCACTTCACACATACTTGCTACTTTATATTGGCCTAACACATAAAATCCCAATAAAATACATTTAAGTTTGTGGGGGCAACAAAAGTTCAAGTGGTATGAATACTTTTTCAAGGCACTGTATAATTGATCTGAGAAAGGTTGAACCTGTCTAACTATGTAGGTATTCCAAATTACACTTTCACTGGCTAAACTCTAGCATGTTCTGTCCTGTATGAGGAAAGGCTTATGCTGAGAACAATGTGACTGCAAAAGCCATTCTGTGATATTGCACGCTCTTTTGATTTAGACAGTGTCGAATTGTTAACCTTAGAAACCTTCCTATGGTCAGTCAACACTCACAATTACAACATGATATCTCCGACTGACATATAAAAACGGATGTCTTCAAACTATCATAGAGAGTTATGTTCCATTACGTGATAGGGCATGAGATATACAAGTATGTATCTGGTATGTCCTTGTGGCATTCTTATAAACTGTACCAAATCAAAGAGATTGCATTTTATTGTTGATATTGTGCCAGTAATGACATTGATCATCAGACAGTGAGAAGAAACTGTAAAGAGATGCATGTACTATCCAACTAAGGTGGTCATATTTAAGCTAATAGTAGCGCTGTCATTGCAAATTCCACAAGTGTGAAGGTCAATGAAGACATCTTTAAAGTAGACCTCCACCTAGCATTGAACTATATGGAGTTTCAGATTGTCAGCACAGTTTATTGCGATCTGTTGCCAGGGTGTTAGTTTGGCATCTCCACTGGGCGAAGTAGTACATCTCTCATGGCACTAACTAAGATGGCTGGTGTGGATTTAATGGAAGGCAGACAAAGACAGTTCAAATTCAACTACTACATTTTCTTCTCAAAGTGCAGGCATTGTAAAGGGAACCTGTCACCGGGATTTTGGGTATAGAGCTGAGGACATGGGTTGCTAGATGTTCAGCAAGGCTATCTACAGTCTCTGCATTTGCACTTCCACCCTGATCCAGGAGTATGCCGCAGACCTTTACTAGACCCATGGTGTCCTCCAATTAGGCATGTACATAAAAGCATTCAGTATGATATTTGGTGGATCACTCACCGATGGTTTGCACACACACTTCAGACGGTTTGTCTTTACTGCCTGCTGCTCCGCCTATACACAATTGATCCACAGTTCTCTTAGGAGTTGGGCTGCTTTGCTCATATGTGCCACTTCTTTTCTGCCATTTATCAATAGAACCCCCACTAAGAACAGAGGAGATGATTCATAAGGTGTACATTAAGTGCACTCAGGAGAGCCAACCTTTCTCTCCATTCATACTCCACAGCAGCGGTACAGCACTTATCTCTTGTCACTGAATGCTTTTTGGTCAATAGGTCGCCTTTTTTAGCACCATAGCAGGGGTGACTGTAATCCCCATACGAGAATCTTCTTCCACTTATGCAGACACTCTCCTCTGCTATTTCTTTGCAACAGCTGCAGTTCTCTGTTGCAGCGGCCTTTAGATTTCACTCTTCTGCTGCAGCAGGCCTCACTGACCCGCACCCCTAGCAGAGATTTGCGCACTTTACTGGACATGTACCAGAACACCTCAGTCAATATTAAGTTATGATCCATCTTCCAATGGGCCCAGGCTCTGTCAAACTAATGGACCCCATACAACTCCATTAGCTGACGTAGGAAATAATCTGTTACCACTGGTATCTATTTCTAGGATGATTCACAGATAACCTAGTAAACCATATTGATGATAAGTCCTGTATGCTCAATTGCAACAACAAACTTGACGCTCACATGTTCTGTACCAATGAAGTGGAAACTCTCAGAAACTATTCTCCTGGCAGAAACTTGGTACTCCAGAATGACAATGATTTCTTGTTGTGAATTATCTTTAATACTTTACTTGAAAAAGTTATTTGGGTGGTTATCACTAAAGAGACTTCAGTTTTAAACAAGTCATACCTCCGTACCCACTGATGATTGTGTAGTCTATAGTTTCTTCACATTTTGTTATTTTGTTTGGGTGGGTTCATTAAATGACTTTTGATTAAATATTTCTTGGGTTTGGAATCTTCATTGAAAGGTTAAAACATATTTTATGAGGATAACACCTGGATGTAAATATTGATGTAAGTGTTGGATAATACATTAGATGTTTGTTATGTTGATACTCATAATTCTTGGCTTTGGATCAATGTTCTAACCTTACACTACAGCTGTGCCAGAATTTCCTGCCCATCCCTTACATATCCACTGTAAGGGCTTTGGTCTATATTTAGTATTGCTGACTGTCTAAAAATTCATCTTGGGATTCAGATCATGAAGCACGTAGCCTTTGAAAATAACTGGTAATCACAAGGGTATGTAAACTTACTTGTCTCTACAGGAAAGGCACCTACTAAATGCAGCATATCTACCTGCCAACCTAATGTCTTCAGATTTTCAATCTATTCCCACAAGCTTTCCCTGCATTTACCTCATAAAATGACTTAAAATAAACAATTCATTTTCAGACATAATGGCATCATAATCTTCTATAAAAGCTTGCTGGTGTTTTTGTTGGCCGTAGTTTCCCAACTTGTTTCTTCCTCCCCCTTAACCCTACCCTCACAGTGTCCCGTCTCTCATGAATCACCAGCAGTCCTGATGAAAAAATCCCTAAAGATACGCCCTACTAGGGTATATCGATGTCATAGATGGGAGTCCTCCTACTGCATTGGCAGACCCGGTACATCCATACATTGTATGGATAGTGATTAATTGGAATAGCAGGCATCAGGGGAAATGTTGTTAGCTCCAGCTTTCCCTAGTGCTTGCTGGGAGTGAGAGAAGATGGACATTTCATTGCAGACTGGCATCAACATGTTAAGGGGGTACTGTCCATTTCTTCCAAACATCAATAAGAAGGGGTAGTATCCAGTGATGGAGTGTACTGTGTTGTTATACACCCATACAATCTCAGCACCATAATCAGGCCATCTCTCCTTTTTCTGGTTGTCACAGGACGCCGGCTTCGCGCTCCTCCTCTTCAGTGCCGCCGGTGCCCTGTGGTGAGATCGAAGCAAGGACGTGCGCTGCGTCCTCGTCTCCAGAGCAACAGTGGGCGGGGAGGACCCGGCCGCGCATGCCTCCTTGGTAACGGTGAGGAGTCTGCCCAGCATGGCGCTCAGCTGTATGCAGGGGAACGAGTCATGTGATGCTGGCCACGTCACATGACTTCTCCCCACTATTTAACAGGCATCCTGCTGGCCACAGGTTGCCTGTGATTAAGGTCCTACACATGGTATATCCTCCTCAGTGATATTTCCTGGTTTAGGTATTTTAATCTCAACTCGTTTATCGTCCTCGCCTGCTCCCTTTGTCTAGTTGCTTCTCCTGGTATTGACTTCTGGCTAGTGTCTTGACTTGGCTTCCACTTGCTCCCTGGTACCGCTTTGACCTCCTGGTTTAGACTTTGCTAGTTTGACTGCCTTGTGTTTGTCTATCCCGCACTTACTCAGGTTAGGGACCGCCGCCCAGTTGCGCTCTGTTGCCTAGGACAGGTAAGTGCAAGTAGGCAGGGACAAAGGTGTGGGTGGAGTCAGTTGTGCACCCTTCCCCACCCCCTATTTGTGACAGAATCACAGGACCACCTTACCTTATTTTACTATGGATCCGCTGCAAAATCTCACGGATCATGTCCAGAACCTGGCTCATATTGTTCAAGAGTTAGGGGGGCGGTTACAAGCGCAAGAAGCTGACCAGAACCTCTCTGTTTCCCCTTCGTCTGCACTACAGGCGGAACCCCATGTTAAGCTTCCAGATCGATTCTCGGGGGATCGCAAATGTTTTTTTTAACCTTTAAGGAGAGTTGTAAACTGTATTTCCGTCTGTGGCCCCATTCTTCTGGTTCTACTTATTACAAGGCCACCCCCAGGATTAGGCATTTTAGTTTTTTTCAGTTTTTTCCACAGGTTATGTCCAAACCCGAGACCTGTCCCGGGGGGGGTCAAGTCCAAGCCCTTTACTGACGAACCTATGCAGCTTGGTATGACCAGAAGAGACCAATGCCGCCGCCGTGGTACATGTTTCTACTGTGCCCGTTGAAATGGTTTTAGGAATGCCCTGGCTCCAATTGCATAACCCTGTTATTAATTGGACCAGAGGGGAGGTTGAAAAATGGGGTCCTAAATGTAACTGTTGTTTACCTATTGTGCAGGCGGGAGTCTCTGCAGAATCTATGACATTATCTTCATAGGTCGAGGAATATGCTGATGTGTTCTCCTGATCCGATCCAGAGAGTCTGCCCCCCCCATGGATCATATGACTGTGCTATTGATTTAGTGGTGGGGTCCAGGGGGGAATTAGTGGTGGGGGGGAATTTAGTGGTGGGGGGAATTTAGTGGTGGGGGGAATTTAGTGGTGGGGGGAATTTATAATTTATCTGGTCCAGAGCGCAATTCTATGAGAGAATATATTAAGGAAAGCCTAATTAAAGAACACAATATAACCTCTGTGTCTCCTATGGGGGTGGGGTTCTTTTTTGTCAAAAAGAAGGATGGAGGCCTCAGACCCTGTATTGACTATCGAGAATTGAACAAAATCACCATTAAAAATCTATATTCTCCTCCATTGATCCCCAATCTGTTCAATCAGGTTCTGGGGGCATCGTGGTTTTACAAACTCGATCTGAGAGGGGCATATAATTAAATTCGAATTAAAGAAGGGGATTAATGGAAAACTGCTTTTAATGCTCCTGAGGGACATTTTGAATATTTAGTCATGCCTTTTGGGCTTAGTAATGCTCCTGCAGTTTTTCAAAATTTCATGGATGATATTTTCTGAGAATTTATTGGTAGATTTATGATTGTATATCTTGATGATATTTTGATTTTTTTCTTCGAATTGGGATTCTCATGTTATGCACATCAGACAATTGCTTAATATTCTAAAAAGAAATCAATTGTCTGCCAAGCTAGAGAAATGTATTTTTGGGGTGCAAGAAATTTTGTATCTAGGCTATATCCTCACTCCACACTCGTTTAAAATGGAAAATTTTAATCTTTTAGGAACACCCCAGTCTTGATTCAGCTAGATCAGGAAAAACCTTTTGTAGTGAAGGTGGATGCTTCTGAAGATGGGGTGGGGGCAGTTCTTTCTCAGGGACCCTCTAACCTCACGAACCTAAGACCCTGTGCATTTTTTTCACGAAAATTCTCTTCTACTGAGAGGAATTACGATATTGGTAATCGTGAATTGCTAGCCATTAAATGGGCATTTGAGGAGTGGAGACATTTTTTGGAGGGGGCCAAACATTGCATCACTGTTCTTACTGACCATAAAAATGTATTATTTCTCAAATCCGCAAAACATCTGAATCCTTGCCAAGCCAGATGGGCATTATTCTTCACGCGTTTTAACTTTTCTATTACTTTCAGACCAGGAAGTAAGAATGTGAATGTCTCGAAGCTTTTGTGCGTTTCAACCTCCTGACACTCCTCCTGAACCCATCTTACTGGCTAACATCATTGTGGCATCATTATCCGTGGATCTTGCTTCTGATATTGAGGCAGCACAACACCTAGCCCCGGCGCAGACACCCACAGATACGTTTTTTGTTCCTGGGCATTTCCTTCTCCGGCTGCTGGGTGAGTGTCATAATTCTGTTTTATGTGGTCATCCCGGTATTGAGGCCACCAGGGAACTCGTGTCCAGGTCTTATTGGTGGCCTACGTTATCGAGGGATGTCAGTTCATATGTCTCTGCTTGCAAGGTATGTGCCAGGTCTGCTCCTAGAACACATCCTGCTGGTGAGTTACGACCACTACCCATTCCTAGTAAACCTTGGTCACATATTTCTATGGATTTCATTACTGACCTGCCACCCTCTGGGAGTAAGTCAGTGGTTTGGGTAGTGGTCGATAGGTTTAGTAAAATGGTACACTTCGTTCCTTTGGCCAAACTCCCGAATGCCAAGACTCTGGCTTCTGTTTTTATTGAGCAAGTGGTAGGATTGCATGGAGTTCCTGAGAACATTGTATCTGACAGTTTGTTTCTAAGTTTTGGGGAGCCTTTTGATAGAGATGTGAGATATCATTGTCCTTTTCGTCAGCTTTTCATCCCGAGACTAATGGACAAACTGAACGGTTGAATCAGGCTATTGAACAATTTTTAGGATCTTACATCTCTGATAATCAGCAGTTGTGGGTGAAATATCTTCCTTTGGCGGAGTGTCTCCGTTTTTCAGTAATTTTGGTTTCCATCGTTGATTTAATTCTTGTTTATCTGTTTCCTCACCTAACCCTGAAGCTGATAGTGTAACTTCAGAACTGTGTACAGTCTGGGTTCAACTGAACGTGGAAAAAGCTCAGGAGGTTCAGAAAATTAAAAAAGAAAAGGTTTGGTTGTCCACCAAAAATTTGTCGTTAAAGGTGTCTTCCAGGAAGTTTGCACCGCAATTTGTTGGACCATATGAAATTCTCGACATCATTAATCCTGTATCATTTAGGTTGAAGCTGCCAGACTCGTTTCGTATTCACAACTTATTTCACAAAATATTGCTTAAGAAATATATTTTACCTATAGTTCCGTCACACGCAGTCCCTTCCCCGGTACAGGTGAACGATCAAAATACATTTATCATATCTAAAATCATTGATGTCAGGAGCATTCAAAACTCATTTCAATACCTGGTTCATTGGAAGGGTTATGGACCCGAGGAAAGGGCCTGGGTGCCAGTGAATAGGATTCATGCTATGAGGCTGATTAAAAAATTTCATCTCATTCATCCGGAAAAAACATCTCCAGCGACTTTGGGTCCAGTGGCCCCTCGTAGAATGAGGGGGGTACTGTCACAGGACGTCAGCTTTGCGCTCCTCCTCCTCAGCGCCGCGGGCACCCTGTGGTGAGATCGGAGCGAGGATGTGCACTGCGTCCTCGTCTCCAGAGCAACGGGGGCGGGGAGGACCCGGCCGCGCACGTCTCCTTAGTGTGGTCTGCGTCCTCGGCTCCCATGGTAACGGTGAGGAGTCTGAGCGCCGCCACCCAGTTGTGCTCCATTGCCTAGGAAGGGTAAGTGCAAGTAGGCAGGGACAGAGGTGTGGGTGGAGTCAGTTGTGCACCCTTCCCCACACCCTATTTGTGACACTGGTGTTTCAGAGTTTGGAAGAGCTATAACAGGGTCCAGTTTACACGCTTACAAGCACCATTCCCTTGTGGGTGATGAGGCATGGTACAGGACGTTTGTATCTGGTATGACTAACATACAGTAGCTCTTGGATTATCCTGCCTTCAAAATAAGCCCCCCTGATCTAAATGCAGCTTTTGCGACTGACTCCATTGTCTGATCTGGGTTGGGCAATGCCACTGCACACTTGGTGAAATAATCTACAATACCCAGTAAGTACAGTATAATGCATTTCACATTTCATATATTGTTATGTTGCAGCTTCATGCTAAAATGAAAGAAATACATTTTGTTCCCATCATTCAGTGCCCAGTACCCTATAATGAGAAAGTGAAAATAGAGTTTAAGATATCTTTGTTAATTTATTAAAAAGAAAAAAAGAAAATTTTACATGGGTATAAGTATTCAGACCACTTACTGTGACACAATTTAGCTCTGAGGGTCTCACATTTCTCCTGATCATCTTTCAAGTGTCTCTACACCTTGATTGGAGTCCACCTGTGGTAAAAATTCAGTTGATTGGACATGATTTAGAAAGACACAGCCCTGTCTATATAAGGTCTCACTGCTGGCAATCATATTAGAACAAAAACCAAGCCATGAAGAGGAAAGAACTGCCTGTAGAGTTTAGAGACAGGATTGTGCAGAGAAACAGATCTAGAGATGAGTTAAAAAAAAGCTTCTGCTGCACTGAAAGTTCCCAATAGCACAGTGGCCTCCATAATTCTTAAATGGAAGAAGTTTGAAACAACCAGCTGGCTATCCCATCAAACTAAGTAATTGGAGGAGAAGGGCCTTGGTAAGAGATGTGACCAAGAATCCAAAGGTCACTTTGGCTGAAAAACTTCAAGACGATCATCCATGTGGGGTAACTATTAAATATGTGTACGTTGAGTTGCACTCTCTGCGTCACTGTTCTGTCACAATTATTTATTGGGGACTGTCTGTGATGTATTAATGATTTGTGACATTGAGGCTGCAATACAACACTAGTTACCATTTAGGTACTGAATCTATGGCACTGTACTAGTGTTTGTGACCGCATATAGATGATTTATCACCAATTGTGTGGGTAGTATCTGATACCTGACTAGGTGTGCATTATTGTCACGATAGATAGCGATAGTAGCATCAGGGGGTTCTACAGGATACACTCCAACATTGATTTCTGATGTGATTTACCCTGCTGAGGATGTCTCAGCCATTTCTTCTTCTGTATCTAGTTTTACATCATGTCTATTTCTGCCAAACTGTCCAATTATGTATATTTGTAATTGACTTAATAAAGATTTTTATACATTCATATATATTAGTATTCTATAGTGTTCTCTTTTTTTTCGGTTCGGGTTAAGTGATAGTATCATGCCTATGGGTTATTATTAATGTGTGGAGAGAGGATTTTGTAGGTTATTTATGCTCTGGACCTCAGACTGGACCAACGGTTCATTTCCATCAAGACATTGACCCTATGTACACAGCCAAGACAATACAGGAATGGCTTAGGGACAACTCAGTCAATGTCCTTGAGTAGCCCAGCCAAAGCCTTGACTTGAACCCAATTGGACATCTCTGGAAAGACCTGAAAATGGCTGTCCACTGATGGTCCGCATCCAACCTGACAGAGACTTAAAAGGATCTGCAGAGAAGAATTGCAGAAATCCCCAAATCCAAGTGGTCAAACCTTGTGGCATCAAGACTGGAGTCTGTAATCGCTGCCAAAGTTACTTCAACTAAGTACTGATACAATATTATAGTTTTAGTTTTTTTTTATAAATGAGCAAATATCTCTGTTGTGACTCTGTTATTAAGGTGTATTGAGTGCAGAATGATGGCTAAAAAAACATGATTTTTTTCTTTATTTTAGCACAAAACTTTTGCAGACTTTCAAGACTGCTCCCTGCAGCTTTGGATGATAACAAAATCTTTCAGCCAGGCAAAAGTCTTCACTGGCTCAAAGTGCCCCTTCTTCTTATGCATCTATTCATCCACTTCTCCCATTCTTGAAGTACAATCTGCAAGGTGAAGCACAGTGGGTATCTTGACCTGTCGGTATAACACGTCTTTGCTGACCAGGACCAGCCAGTCTCGCTGTTGTAGAAGTCGCTTCCCTAAAAGCCTTAGGCTGGGTTCACATGGGCGTCACGTTTTGGCTTCGGATGTGTCCCGGGTGCATTGCGGCAAACCCGCGCGAGTAGGTACGCAATTGCAGTCAGATTGCGTTCTGTTGTTCAGTTTTTATCGCGCAGGTGCAATGCGTTTTGCACGCGCGGGATAAAACACTGACTGTGGTACCCAGACCCGAACTTCTTCACTGAAATTCAGGTTTGGGTTCGGTGTTGTGTAGATGTAATTATTTTCCCTTATAACCATGTCAAAATAATAGCATTCTTTAATACAGAATGCTTAGTAGAAGGTCAATTGAGGGTTATAAAAATAAATAAAAATTAACTCACCTCCTCCAATTGATCGCGTAGCTGCCGGTCTCCTGTTCTTTCTTCAGGACCTGTCAAAGGACCTGTGGTGACGTCACTGAGCTCATCACATGGTCCAATCACATGGTCCATCACCATGGTGATGGACCATGTGATGTGACGTGACCACAGGTCCTTTAACCGGCAGCTCATGATTAAGAAGTAAGAAGAGATCGGCAACTACGCGATCAAGAAGAGGAGGCGAGTTAATTTTTATTTTATTTTTTAACCCTCAATTGACCTACTAAGCATTCTGTATTAAGAATGCTATTATTTTCCCTTATAACCTTGTTATAAGGGAAAATAATACAGCGAATAGACTTTCATCTTAGCAGCCATGCGTGAAAATCGCACCGCATCCGCACTTGCTTGCGATTTTCACGCAGCCCCATTCACTTCTATGGGGCCTGCGTTGCATGATAAACGCACAATATAGAGCATGCTGCGATTTTCACGCAATGCACAAGTGATGCGTGAAAATCACCGCTCATCTGCACAGCCCCATAGAAGTGAATGGGTCCGGATTCAGTGCGGGTGCAATGCATTCACCTCACGCATTGTACCCGCGCGGAAATCTTGCCCGTGTGAACCCAGCCTTAGAAAGGCATGAACCCAGCCCAGTCACAGACACAAGGAGAAGCTATGAGCCACCTTTTTAATGGAATATCGCTACTTCGAGAATTCACAAATATTTAGAATATAGTGCTATATATTTGTTATATCGAATATTCGTCATTTTTTCCATCTGAACACACGATTCCGCAATGCTTCTTGCTTGTAGGCCAATGAGTCATTGGCCCACAAGCAACTTAAGCAGGGAGGAATCATGACTTCAGATGGAAAAAAAATGACGAATATTCTAAAAAACGAATATATAGTGCTATATTGAACATAGTGCTATATATTAGTTTTTTAGAATGTTCGTCATTTTTTTCCATCTGAAGTCATGATTCCTCCCTGCTTAAGTTGCTTGTGGGCCAATGACTCATTGGCCTACAAGCAACAAGCATTGAGGAATCGTGTTCAGATGGGAAAAAAATTACGAATATTCTAAAAACTAATATATAGCACTATATTCTATAGTGCTATATATTTGTTTTTGACCTACGCCTGTATTGATTGTGTAATATTCGCATATTACACAATCATTACCTTGCTGATTTTCGAGTAAAAAAAAAAAAGTTGAATATAACGAATATACGAATTCGCGTATATATGACGAATATTCTTCAAAATATTCGCAAAATATCACAAATTCCAATATGACCCCTGCCGCTCATCATTATTCTTTACTGGTCCCTGCCACTGCCATGTCAGCTGCAGGTTCAACTCCTTGAATGGGGGCACTTCAGAGGCTATGATAGCCCTGGACCATCTTCTCATCAATCAACATAAAGTTGGGGGTCTCTATTTCTTCTCATCAGTGGGATCACCAGCAGAGTTCACTGGATTACGTCATAAGGCATCACCATTCTCATTGCTGCAACTTGGTCAATGAAGTGTTGTGAACTTGAACTTGCTGAGTCGAGCCATCTAGTGCTGCTCCAGGGTCCCGAGTTTGGCGGTGTCTAAATGCACCAGAGGGTTATTTTCGGCCCATAACACAAACTCTGCCCCCATCAGAATGTCCTCAAACTTCTAAGTAACTACTAACAACTAATGCCAACAGCTTCAGCTTGAATCAGCTACAGTTCTTAGCATTCCTCTCTCAATCTCTGAGAGTTCTACTAGCATAAGAGATCACTCAGTCCTTGGAATCTTGCATTTGAATCAGCACTGTTCCCAGGCCTTAGGCCTCATGTACACGGCTGTACTGTATTGTGCGGTCTGCAAATTGTAGATCCGCAGAACACAGATACCGGCCACTACCGTTCCACATTTTGTGTAACGGTAGGTCTGGCCCTCAATAGACCAGTCCTATCCTTGTTCAGCTTTTTTGGCTCTGCTGTGGAACGGAGGTACGGATGTGGACGGCAGAAGGAGTGCAGTCCACATCTTTTGCAGCCCCGTTGAAGTGAATCGAAAAAATGTGTCTCGGATGTGGATGAGGACTAATTCACACAGTGTTCAGTCAGTAATTTCCTTCAGTGATTGTGAGCTAAAACCAGGTATGAGTCTAAACACAGAACAGGTGCAGATCTTTTCCTTATACCTTATCTCTGTGTAGCCTGCACTCCTGGTTTTGGCTCACAATTACTGATGGAAATCACTGACCAAAACACTGACGTGTGAATAAGGCCTTAGAAGTTTCAATATGTGTACAATGCAAAGGGCTTAGTGTAATCTTCATAAGCTAGAATGGGACCACATGGCTCTAAGGGAGGTTCCAGTCAGGAGAGTATACAAGAGTGCAGCCTCCTTGGCAAAGTCTTTTATGAATCATCTGTTGTACCCAACCGGTATGGGCCACAGCTGTACTGCTGGCATCTTCGATTACACAGGTAGAACTCTTTCTTTATTCACCATATGCCACAGGTAATCAATGCCCTATCTGAAAAGGTGACATTTGCTTGGCTTAAGCTTCAACTTAAGTTCTTCTAGTCAAGTGAGCACCAGATCCAGCATCTGAGAAGAAAGCTGAAAAGAAGATGATGTTATCAAGATAAATCAGCAGGCGCTCAAAATTCAACTCCCCCAAGTCTCTGAAAAGTTGCCAGGGCACTGGTAAGCCCAATAGGCATCTGCCGAAAATTGAATAGGCCTATTGGGGTGATGAAGGTTATCTTCTCTCTATCCATCTCAGCAACAGGAACTTGGCAGCATCCACTAGCTAGATCCAGAGTGGAAAAATACTTTGCTTGACTCAAAACTGACACAGAATCCTTTATTTGTGGAAGTGGAAGATTTCTCTTACTGTACAAGCATTCAGATATCAATAATCCATATAGAACAACTAACGTCTATCCTTCTTCTTCTTCACTAACATGATGGGGGATGCCCAGAGACTCTTGCTTGGCATGATTGCTTGGTTGGTTGGTTGTCCCAGTTAGGATTCCATGCTCCAGGATCAACCTAAAATTCTGGGAGAAGGCATTCAGATGCTATCTTTTTAAGTTCTACAGTCGACAGCTTTTGGGCTTCCAACTGCACCTCCTTTAGCAGCTGTTCTCCTGTCATCAACATAGGATCAGCTCTAAACTGCCATGTCATCAAGGTAGCTGCATCTACATCAACAGATTCAATCTGCCAGCTAGGTTCTGGCAGGGGCTGAACTTCTCCCACTGAGAATATCTCAGCCATCAGTTTGCGTGGCACAGTTATACTGTAATACTGTGCTTATTGATGTTCACCATTCTCAGAACTACCTGCCCAGCCTATGTGCACAGAGTGTGGGCCAACCCTACCCCCTATTTTTACTGCACTGTGATTCCTTTTAATCCTTGGTGTGTGCCCACTAGCAGGCGTAGCAGGACTTTGTGACCATCTAGGACTTCAAGGGGCCTGGAGGGAGGCACTCTCACACAACTCACTCTCCCCAGCAGATCTGGCAGTGTTATCTGGACCATGCCTTGTTTTAGGGATCTCTCTGTAGAGCCATCTTTGGGGAATTATGAGTTGTGATATGCTTCCAATTTGTGGGTCTCAACTTGGAGGCCACTAGTCCATCTACCTCTTTTCCCAGAATCACTAGAATGTTAGAGTTCACTACTTTCTACACCACAACTACTCCTTCTTTAATTCTTGGCCTCATATCACTAAATTTGCGTGAATCACTCCAACTATTGGGATGCGCAAATTGTTAGCCACGTTCAGATGATTAATCCAGGTGGCACTGCCCTCACACAAGGGGGAGGGGAAATTATTATTAAAGAATGACTTGGTCAAAGTTGTCATTTGGGACCCGGTGTCCACTAGGCAAGACAGCTCCACTCCATGATGCAGTGGTTTTCCAATTTCAATTTTTGCTTCTGGCCTTCCCAGAACCATAAAATGTTATTATTCCGTTCACACATGAAAAATGTTTTTTTTTTCTTTCTGGGACAAGTTGTTCTTTCTAATGGCACTGCTTAATATTGCATATGATGTGGTGGAGAGCTGGAAAATATGTTTTTAACTGTGTTCCCTATTTGGTAAAACTGAGCTGTGCCCATAGCTTTTCTTGTCTTTTACCACTTATAAAAAATAAAAACTTTGGAAATGTTTTTTCTTTTCACCGTCATATTTTGACCCCAATACCTTTTTTATTTTTATGTCTACAGAGCTGTGTGAGCGATCTGTACTTTTTATTGATTGCTTTTCTCCCAAGAGGAGACCCGTGAGGAAGCTGGTTTACCAGCGATACGTGTGGGGTGGGTTAAGTGTGTATTCTAAGCCTGAACATATTTACAAATGGTCACGTGGACCAATAATTGTCTCATAATTGAATCATTCCTCTAATAGATCCTATAAAGAGATAACATCAAAATTAATAAAAATATATGACAATAAAAGTATTGTATATACATAATAATATAATAAACAACATTAAAGGCGGAACACCGGAAGAAGATAGGAAAGGAAGAAGAAGGACCTGACCTCTATGGTATCGAATCACACTTAGGGAACATTATATACTTACACTAAGATATCAATGTACAATGAATACTTACCTGGAAAAAGAATGGAGGTCTGGTGATACGCGTTCCAATATATGCGCAGTTAGAGCCTATAATGCAAGTGATACCAATAATTGGAACTAGGGTACATAAAGTTCCATGACACGTGCGACATAAATAGGTAGAATAAAATTATATACGCAGGCACTACTCTGACCTACTTTGGTATTTATTGAGATTAGCTGCAGGCAGTAAGGCAGAGACGATGTGACTAGGAATAGCAAGCAAAGACTGAAGACATGCGCAATGCAAATTGAGATCTGAACAATGTATAAGTCCATAGACATGCGCAATAGAGGATGCAGGAAGAGCGCTATGCCTAAGTTGGAACGCATGCGCAGATATACTAAGACCGAATGTAGAATGCAGTATTATCTTAGTGCCCTGACATGCGCAGCAGAAGAGCAGGTCTAGCGCATGGGCAATGGCCAGATACTGCAATAGAATCCTCTTAGATGGAACGCAAGCGCAGTGGAGAATCAGGACGAACTTACGGGAAAAACTAAGACCGTACGCATGCGCAATGAAGAACCGAGGTCCACATAATGTATAAGTCCTGTGACATGCGTAATAGAGGATACGTGGAAGAAATAATGTGTAAGTCCCAGCGCCTGCGCAAAGAAGAACGCAAGTATTCATTGGATGAACGCCCAAACAGGAGGTATAACATGTTTATAAGCCTCCCTCTGATAGGCCAATAGCGAACGTAGCGATCAAACTAACACTTAGTAGCCAATCAGATGATGACGCCACCAGAGGGAGGTTTTAAAAGCTCCGGTCCCGCCCCTTTCACTAGCAGACTGCCCGAACCCCTGAGGACCGCAAGTGTTTGGTGAAACATGTCGGGGGGCAGAGTGTATTAGTGTGTGTGTTTTAGACAGCGGATGTCTGTAGTTAGCATATAGCGACTAATATACAGTGCGATTCAGACAGGGAGGCCTGTCAAGAGAGTGCTCCCCTGAGACTGCCAGCTCTAACACACTGTGGATATAACAGTGTAAGCACTAGTTTACGGCATTAACCATAGGGAAAAGGAGACGAGACAGCTAGGCAGGGTACATAAGAACCTCTAGCCAACCCTGTAGTGCTATTACGAGGATTATAACTGAAGCAACAAGCTCACAGACACAGCTGATAATTTTAAACGTTAAGTTTAGTACAATGTTTTATGGAAGACAATAAACGTTATGTTTTATATAAGGTAATATTCACAAATGTAAACCTAGAGACAATTATTGGTCCACGTGACTATTTGTAAATATGTTTAGAATACTGCGTCTCAACACGTTGTGATGGGTCAGTTCTGAATACTAATATTCTAAGCCTGGACACTTCTTGCTTTACTATGGGTATTGCTTTTTTAAGTAGATTCATACTGAATGTTATGTTTCATTATCTACTTGATGTCATATGCTTACTCTAGTGTGTCTGGGCATCTATGGTTTTCCTTATTTTATAATAGGATGCACACTTTCGTGTAGGGACATACAACTGGTCCCTCATAACATTTCTATGGTATACTTAATTTTAAATTTTGTGATGTTTGTACTTAATAGTACATAACATGTCGGGTCTTTAACCACCTCAGCCCCCCTAGCTTAATGGGCTAGCCCCCCCCCTTAACCTAACCCCTCCCCCCTTAACCTAGCCCCCCCCCCCTTAATGACCAGACCACTTTTTACAATTCTGCACTACACTACTTTCACGGTTTATTGATCGGTCATACAACTTACCACCTAAATTAATTTTACCTCCTTTTCTTCTCACAAATAGAGCTTTCATTTGGTGGTATTTCACTGCTGCTGACATTTTAACTTTTTTTGATATTAATCAAAATTGACCGAAATGTTTGCAAAAAAATGACATTTTTCACTTTCTGTTGTAAAATTTTTCAAATAAAACTACATTTCTATATACATTTTTTTTTAAATTTATTGTTCTACATGTCATTGCTTTTTTTAATCAAAAAGTGTATATTTATTGGTTTGGGTAAAAGTTATAGCGTTTACAAACTATGGTGCAAAAATGTGAATTTACGCACTTTGACTTTCTGAGCACCTGTCATGTTTCCTGAGGTTCTACAATGCCCAGACAGTAGAAACACCCCACAAATGACCCCATTTCGGAAAGTAGACACCCTAAGGTATTTGCTGATGGGCATAGTGAGTTCATGGAAGTTTTTATTTTTTGTCACAAGTTAGCGGAAATTATTATAATTTTTTTCTTACAAAGTCTCATATTCCACTAACTTGTGACAAAAAATAAAATTTTACATGAACTCACCATACCCCTCACGGAATACCTTGGGGTTTCTTCTTTCCAAAATGTGGTCACTTGTGGGGTATTTATACTGCCCTGGCATTTTAGGGGACCTAAAGCGTGAGAAGTAGTTTGGAATCCAAATGCGTAAAAAATGCCCTGTGAAATCGTAAAGATACTCATTGGAATTTGGGCCCCTTTGCGCACCTAGGCTGCAAAAAAGTGTCACACATGTGGTATCGCCGTACTCAGGAGAAGTAGGGCAATGTGTTTTGGGGTGTATTTTTACATATACCCATACTGTGTGAGATAAATATCTCTGTAAAAGACAACTTTTCCCATTTTCTTAAACAAAGTTGTCATTTTACAGAGATATTTCTCTCACCCAGCATGGGCATGTGTAAAAATACACCCCAAAACACATTTCCCTACTTCTCCTGAGTACGGCGATACCACATGTGTGACACTTTTTTGCAGCCTAGGTGCGCAAAGGGGCCCAAATTCCAATGAGTATCTTTACGATTTCACAGGGCATTTTTTACGCATTTGGATTCCAAACTACTTCTCACGCTTTAGGTCCCCTAAAATGCCAGGGCAGTATAAATACCCCACAAGTGACCACATTTTGGAAAGAAGAAACCCCAAGGTATTCCGTGAGGGGTATGGTGAGTTCATGTAAAATTTTATTTTTTGTCACAAGTTAGTGGAATATGAGACTTTGTAAGAAAAAACAAACAAAAAAAATATCTATTTCCGCTAACTTGTGCCAAAAAAAAAAAACTTCTATGAACTCGCCATGCCCTTCTAAAGTGATCTTTATAGCGCAGCAGCGATTTTACGGTGTTTTTGCAATGATCAGAAAAAAATCATTTCTGTCACTGCGGTGGGGCGGACTGAACGCAAGTGTGCGCACAAGATCAGGCCTGATCGGGCGAACACTGCGTTTTTTGTAGAGCCTATAGAACATGTCCTATTCTTGTCCGCAATTGCGGACAAGAAAAGGAATTTTCTATATAGTTCTGGCAATGTGCAGATCCGCAAAATGCTGAAAGCCCATTGCCGGTGTCTGTGTTTTGCAGATCCGCGGTGTCCGTGTTTTGCGGATCCGCAAAACACATATAGACGTCTGAATGGAGCCTTACAAGGGGGTGATCAATGTCAGGGGGGTGATCAGGGGTTAATAAGTGACGGGGGGGGTGTAGTGTAGTGTGGTGCTTCTTACAGAGCTGCCTGTGTCCTCTGGTGGTCGATCCAAGCAAAAGGGACCACCAGAGGACCAGGTAGCAGGTATATTAGACGCTGTTAACAAAACCCGGCCGCCCGCAGGACGCATCCCTGCGTTAGGCGGTCGGGAGGAGGTTAAACATGGCTCTCGCTCCGGAGTGGACCCAGCACAATAGCAACCGGGGGACTGCTGTTTCACACAGCAGACAACCGTGGCTAATGTCCACGATCGGTATGTGACCACCACGGCACCTGGGAGCGCAAAAACCCGTAAATGCGGCAGCCTTGGTCCTCCTGAATGATCCAAGGCTGTGCACATAGGTGCTTATATATGTCTCTGGGTGGGAAGGGGTTAAAAGGACTTTCCAATCTTAGACCACAGGATATGCCATGCTTGGCTATTTTCAGAACTCACATAGAGATGAATGAAGAGAGTGGTCCATGCATGACCACATCTCTATCCACAGTGCCACAAGAGAGTTGTTTGGGGACCCCCATGCTGCACACAGGTGTAGCTGCCAGAGGTGGGGCCGATATCTATCAGACATTTATAAAAACACAAGAGAATTGTATAGAAAAACAATATGTACAACAAGTAATATGTCCAATGTAATTCAAAAACAATTATGGTTAAACACTTTTTATTGAACATTTTAAAACATTATATCATCATACACGATAAAATCCTGACAAGAGGTATTAGTAAATCAAGCATACAAATGCAGGTTTGTATTACATAGGACGTACAGTAGGAATGATCAACTGTTCATAGTCACCAACATATACATTACTAGATAAATTGAAGAGAGAGAAAAAAAAGAGCGAAGTAAATAAAGCTGGAAACAGAGCGAAAATAAAGAAGAAAGATAGAAACAGACAGAGAGAGGAAGAATAAAAGAAGAAAGAGGAAGGGAGGGAGAGGGAATACAGAAAAAAGTGGGGGAGTGGGGGAAGCTACATAATTCTCAGTCGAGGTATCTCTCTAGGCCTAGAGTTAGCCCATGATGAACCACTGCACTCAAGCAGTAAGTAAGGAGTGAAAGTCCGGGAATTCCTGGGTGTCAACCCATTTCAACCAAATGTTGAGATATTTGGAGGACTCATCAAGCGCTTCTGAAGAAATCTCTTCCATCCTAGCAATATACAACAATTCCTGGTACCATTCCATCATAGTAGGGACATGTGTCGTGCGCCAGTGTCGAGGTATTACCGATCTGGCTGCGGAGATGCAAAATCTCAGCAGGCTTTTCTTTTGAGATGCGATAAAGCAAGGCAGAATGGAGAGGGGAGCTACCTGGGGAGAATTGATAACTGTTTTCTGTGATATGCTGTGGTATACCGTATTTTCCGGCGTATAAGGCGACCCCCAACTTTTCCATTTAAAATATAGGGTTTGGGCTATACTCGCCGTATAAGACTACCCCTGAATGCCCAGCCCTCCCTGTCTTCAAGACGATCTTCTCCAGTCCAGGGAACTGACTGGGATCTGTGGATGGCACTGTTATGAGGAAGGGGATCTATGGATGACACTGCTATGGAGAGGGGGATCAGTGGATGACACTGCTATGGGGGATCTATGGATGACACCATATAGCATCTTATGCTATATGTGACATCCACAGAGCCACCCCACGAGAGTGTCATCCACAAATCCCCCTCCCTATAACAGTGTCATCCACAGATCCCCTCCCTATAACAATGCCATCCACAGATCCCCCTTCCCATAACAGTGCCATCCACAGACCCCCCTCCCATAACAGTGCCATCCACAGATCCCCCTTCCCATAACAGTGCCATCCACAGATCCCCCTCCCATAACAGTGCCATCCACAGATCCCCCTTCCCATAACAGTGCCATCCACAGATCCCCCTCCCCATAACAGTGCCATCCACAGATCCCCCCTAAACCGGGCCATCCACAGATCCCCCTCCCCATAACAGTGCCATCCACAGATCCCCCCTAAACAGTGCCATCCACAGATCCCCCTCCCCATAACAATGCCATCCACAGATCCCCCCTAAACAGTGCCATCCACAGATCCCCCCCATTACAAAGCCATCCACAGATCCTCCTCCCATAACAGTGCCATCCACAGATCCCCCTTCCCATAACAGTGCCATCCACAGATCCCCCCATGACAGTGCCATCCACAGATCCCCCTCCCCATAACAGTGCTATCCACAGATCCCCCTCCCCATAACAGTGCCATCCACAGATCCCCCTCCCCATAACAGTGCCATCCACAGATTCCCCTCCCCGCCGCTCACAGGAGTACATTTATAAACTGTAATCTGTAACTTTAACTTTAATCAGCTTTACTAGGGTACCTTACTCTCAGTTCCAGTAACAGGCAGTGCGGGCGGCACTCACTCACTGACGTCATGTGCCTGCACCGCCTAGTGGGAGGAGCAGGCACGTGACGTCAGTGAGCGAGCGCCGCCCACACTGCCTGTTACCGGAGCTGAGAGTGAAGGTACCCTAGTAAAGCTGATTAAAGTTAAAGTTACAGATTACAGTTTATAAATGTACTCCTGTGAGCGGCGGGGCCCTGTATATTCTAACCCCCAAGCAAGCGTCCCCGTCACCATGGGAACGCCTGGGGGTTAGAATATATCATCGGATTTGAGTTTTCACAATCTCACTGAGATCGTGAAAACTCAGATCCGATGGTATATTCTAACCCCCAGGAAAGCGTTCCCAAGGTGACGGGGACGCTTGCCTGGGGGTTAGAATATACCATTGGATCTGAGTATACCCGGCGTATAAGACGACCCCCGACTTTTGAAAATAATTTCTAGTGTTAGAAAGTACGCCGGAAAATACGGTACTTCAAAAACCATTCTCCCAGAAGGGTTTAACCAAGTCGTAGCCCCACCATATATGTAGCATTGTACCTCTCTCCTTACCACACCTCCAGCATGTCTCAGAGACAGAGGGGAAGATAATGTGTAGTCTAACTGGATACCTGTACCAACTTGACAGAATCCTATAGTTTTTTTCCTGAGCAGAACAGGCCATAGAGAGCTTGTGAGAAGATATAAAATTTATAAGACCACTGAATAGCACTATTGTCATACTGTATTCAAGGGAGCACCTGAGGCCAGGTGAGGCGACTGCCTCAGGCAGCATCCATACAGTGGCTGACAGCGCAGTCTGTATTGTACTGTAAATCTTCTTAAAGGGGACCTGGTATAAGAGTAAAAAACGTACCCTTTATTGTACCCCGTCTGATCCTGCATTGCCGCTCTGTCATCTTGCCAGGCTACAGCCAGTGAGGTATTGTTTGGCTGTAGCGGTGATAGTCCATATACTGCTGCAGCCAATCGCTGTCCTCAGCAGTCTTGTGCGGTACACAGAATGTCACCGCTGCAGCCAAACAATATGCCACTGGCTGCAACCCAGGAAGATGACAGAGTGGTGGTGCTGGATCGCAGCAGGTGCGGAAGGAAAGGAAAGGATTTTCTATTATTTTACCAGGCCAACCATCACTTTAAAAAATATATATACACTTGGATAACCCCTTTAACTAAAAAAAGAAGCAACAAAAACCACTAGAAAATAATCCAAATGTAAATATATGCAGTTTTTTCCATCTGGTAACAGTTTGGCTTTGTGTAGATTGGGGTAATGCATTCATTTAGGAGATCAGCAGGGAATTGGTTCTGACAATGTTTTGTTTGGTTGTTTGGGACTTATTTCCAGGCTGCATTACTTAGAGGTAACCCAGAGCTGACATGTAGATAACTGACAGTAAATCACTTAAAGTTTAATAGAAGACAGAAGCTTAATAGCTTTCGGAATGGAATTTTGGAATGGAGACAAATGCTCCTCTTATTTGTCTTGCCATGCTACAATGTTAAATACTTCCTGCCCCGTGTCTCAATTAGTGGGATGTTCTTGAGAAACACCATGCTATTAGAGTACGGCATGGCTAGTCACATGTGGCCAAGCCACGTACACCCATGACAGCCAATGGTCGCATGATTTTACAGAAAAATTGCATGCATTGGCTGCCACGGGTAGACGTGACTTGCATGTAGCCAGGTCCACCGTGGGGCCGTACCCTAATGGTGCAATAACAGCCGACACACTGCTTTGACAACTGGGATTGAAGAAAACTCTGATCCTGGCTGTTTAACCACTTAGATGCTATGGTCAACAGAGACTGTGGCACCTTGTAAGTGGTTCTAGAAGAGGGAGGAAGTTTCCTCTGTAAACCCTTTTTTGCCCCCAATGTGTTGCTGTCACGTTCAGGTGTGGGAGGGAAACACCACACCAAACATAGGAGGGAAAGGGGTGAGGGAATAAGGCCTGGAAAATAGGGAAATAAGGACTGGAAACTAGTATGAACAGACCCCAAAGGTGGGTGAGTTGATACACAGGAATACCTAGTGTCCTAACTCACCCTAAAGGACCCTGGTACCAATGTCAGGACTGAGACAACCTGTTCCTCCAAAAGGAAGGCCGAACAGGAGTCTTCCTCAGGCCTTAATACAACTGACAGGGAAATGCAGCACACAAAATAACCCAAACAAAATACAAAAGGGAAAGAAAACACTCAACTTCAAGTGGCTATGGCAGTACCAGGAACTTAGCCGAGATCCACACACCAGAAATCCACAACTCAAACAGAAGCTATAAACCGCATAGCATAGTGGGAGAAACATCAATAAATAGTGAAGGTTAAATGACCATAATAGCCACACCTGGGGAAAGAAGGTGTGGCAAGCACCAGAAACAACACAGACGTCATTTGATCCAAACATAAAACATGTCAGATCAAACCATGTGTTGCCAGTCTCACCGATCTCCTGCCACCTGTCGTGGGAATGTCCGTGACAGTTGCCATGGCAGCTGGGGGACTTACAAAGACCATGGTCTGGCATATATATGAGCCAATCAGACCCTGCCTAAGGACTAGTTCACACTTCAGTGTTTGGTCAGTGATTTCTATCCATGATTGAGAGAAAAAAACTGGTGTGGGTCAAAAACACAGAACAGATGCAAATTATTCTATGATATCTTAAAGGTCCTTTTACATGAACTGGTAATCAGGCCAATTATCGGGATGAGCATTTGTAGCAACACTCGTCCCTGATAACTGGCCCCTATAAAGGTTCTGGTGATCACCCAATGAGCAAGCAAACACTCGTTCCTCAGGTGATTGTGTCTTTCAGATGACACCAAAAATCTTTTGAGTCCTTTACTAATGCAGCGAGCTAAGGAGGCAAGAGCGAGAGGAGGAGAGTGATGAGGGTGGTAGCTTTCACAGTGGCAGTCCTCACTTTGGTGCACCTAAGGCTGTGCAGTGATGGAAGGACACACTCTTCATTTCTTTGGGGCACACCCTGGACTCCTGGGGGCTCCTCCCTGGTAGTGGCTGTAGTACCCATGATGTTGGGTAGATAGAGGAAAGCAGAAGGGTAGACAGAGGGACCGGCGGATGAATGGTGGAGTCAATGACCAGGCCCGTTTTTTTGCTAAGTAAATGATAGAAGTTGTAGTACACACACAGCAGCCAAAGTTCTTAGGTATATACAGTAATACAGCAGGATTCTCCCAAAGGTTGTATATAGAAGACAATTATGGTAGTAGTCATCTCTCTAGGTACACTTTGCAGTCTTCCCAAATTAACCAAAGGTTTCTAATGAGTCTCAATATATATTTTTTGCAAGGCCTGTCTGTGGGGGGTGCAGTCCTTATATCCAGATGGCCTGTCCGTCTAAGAAGTGTGGTGGGCACCATAGGTAATTAACCCTCTTCACAAGTAGTAAAGTCTATTGCCATAAATAGCTCTTTAAAGACACCTGTCTACCCCACAGTCAGTCAGACGCCAACTACTACCATGGGCAAGACCAAAGAGCTGTCAAAAGACACCAGAGACAAAATTGTGGACCTCCACAAGGCTGGAAAGGGCTACGGGGCAATTGCCAAGCAGCTTGGTGAAAATAGATCAACTGTTGGAGCAATTGTTAGAAAATGAAAGAGGCTAAAGACGACTGTCAGTCTCCCTCGGGCTGGGGCTCCATGCAAGATCTCACCTCATGGGGTATCACTGATGATAAGAAAGGTGAGGAATAAGCCTAGAACTACAAGGGAGGAGCTGGTCAATGACATGAAGAGAGCTGGGACCACAGTTTAAAGGTCACTGTTGGTAGAACACTACGCCGCCATGGTTTCAAATCATGCATTGCACGGAAGGTTCCTGTCACTACCAGAGCTTTGAGATGTTCTCAAAGCTCTGTGTCTCCACCCCTGTGATGATGTCACTTAGGGTTGGAGGTTTTCTCACTGTTCTGTTTCTCCGCCCCTGTGATGAGGTCTTACTCTCAGCTGTCTCTCCTGCGTTTGATTTCTCTGCCTTTAAATCACCCCTCCTCCTATTGCAGGGCGTGGATTATATTTCTCCTTTCAGTTGTAGCTCTGCCTTGAGTATCTTCACTCCTTTAGCTACTAGTTCTCTGGACCTGTGTTCTGCTGCTGCAAGCACTCCGGATATTGCCAGCGGTCCTTGGATCCGTCTTCTCTACGGCTGCAGCTCCATCAGCTAAGTGTGCAGACTTTGTTATGTACCTGGTGATTTCCTGACTGGATCTGAGGTGGCCCCGGTTCCCTCCTTATTCTGTGCAGGGCATCGGAGGCCGTGCCCCTTCCACTATTGTAGGGGTTACAGGGCTCATCAGTCTAAGGTACGCGGGCATGCCTCGTTCCACCATTTGGATCCGGGCATGTGCTTTAGCAGCATAGGGAGAGTGTTGAGGGTCTGACAGGGGTCACCCTTTCTCTTCCCTAGTTTGGGTCCGGTCAGTAGCTCTTTTTACTGTGTATACTCTTGTTACCCTTAAACAGCCGTGACATTATAATCCACCAAAACCGTCCTTGTTGACATGGATCCGCTTTCTGACCTGGTTGACCGCATGCAGGGTCTTTCTTTGGAAGTAGCGGATCTCCGTCAATCTCTGACTCAGCTACAAGCATTGGGCTCTGCTCCGGCTCATGGAGTCTGTTGCGAGCCAAAGGTCTCACTTCCGGAAACGTTCTCCGGGGGCAGTGAGAATTTTGTTCGCTTCAGAGAGGCATGTAAACTCCATTTTTGTTTGTGTCCCCACTCCTCTGGTAATAAGGAACAGAGGGTAAGGATTGTCATCTCCCTGCTCAGAGGTAATGCTCAGACTTGGGCTTTTTCGCTGCCATCAGGGGATCCTTCCCTGCGATCCGTGGAGAGGTTTTTTGTGGCCCTGGGGCAGATATATGATGACCCGGATCGTGTTGCTCTGGCAGAATCGAACTTACATGTTCTATGCCAGAACAAACTGTCTGCGGAGCTTTATTGTTCTGAATTTCGGAGATGGGCAGCTGATTCAGGCTGGAATGATGCTGCACTCCGAAGTCAGTTCTGTCATGGTCTCTCAGAGGGTTTGAAAGATGCCTTTGCTTTCCATGAGAGACCAACATCCTTAGAGTCTGCCATGTCATTGGCGGTACGCCTTGACAGGCGTCTAAGGGAAAGAAACAAGACCTCTCCGTCCAGCCATTGTCAGTCTAGGGGCAATGGTGCGGACTCATTCAGTATGCAGGGGTCTCATCCTGTCTCGCTCCCCTCTGAGGAGGAGCCCATGCAGCTAGGCCGACTTGCCCCTGATAAAAGAGGATTTAGTCCTCAGAATATGGTGTGTTTTTGTTGTGGGGGCATAGGTCATTTGGCAAATGTTTGTCCGTCTAGGAGATTCCTGAACTGTACTAAGAGCGATAATAAGAGAAAAACCTCAAGAGGTAGATCATCAAGTTCTGCTTCATCTGCTACTTTGGGCAAAGTTGATGTGGGAATTGATGCTTTTCCTCTGACCTGCAGTTCCAGTTTTCTCCTGTCTGCCAGGGTGGCGCTAGAGAGCAAGGTCATTCCTTGTGAGATTTTTGTCGATAGTGGAGCGGCCGTCAATCTTATTGACACTCAATTTGTAGCTTTGCATGGGTTTCAGGTTTGTACATTAGAAAAGGATATACCTGTTTTTGCTATTGACTCTGCCCCACTCTCGCAGAGATCTCTGAAAGGCATTGTTCACAATATCCGGCTAGCTGTAGGTGACACTCATGTGGAGGAGATATCTTGTTTTGTCCTTAACGGATTGCCTTCTCCTCTAGTTTTGGGGCTACCCTGGCTCACTAGACATAACCCCACTATTGATTGGCAAGGAAGGCAAATAAATGAGTGGAGTGACTTTTGTAGAGAGAATTGTCTCACAGCCACTCTTGCTGAGGTGTCTACTAAAACTCTGCCATCATTTCTCTCTGATTTCTCGGATGTGTTTTCCGAGAGCGGTGTTCAGGAGCTACCTCCTCACCGGGAGTTTGACTGTCCCATTAACCTCATTCCCGGCGCCAAGCTGCCAAAGGCACGCCTCTACAATCTCTCACAACCGGAGAGACTCGCAATGCGAACCTATATCTCTGAGAGTCTCGAGAAGGGGCATATTCGTCCCTCAAAGTCGCCTGTTGCCGCGGGTTTTTTTTTTGTTAAAAAAAAAGATGGCTCTCTGAGACCTTGCTTAGATTTTAGGGAGCTGAACCGTATCACGATTCGCGATCCCTATCCCCTTCCTCTGATCCCGGACCTCTTCAACCAAATTGTTGGGGCCAAGGTGTTTTCCAAATTGGATCTGAGAGGCGCGTACAACCTGGTCAGGGTCAGAGAGGGGGATGAATGGAAAACGGCCTTTAATACCCCTAACGGGCATTTCGAGAATCTCGTTATGCCTTTCGGCCTGATGAATGCTCCGGCCGTCTTTCAGCATTTTGTTAATAGTATTTTCTATCATTTAATGGGGAAATTTGTATTGGTGTATCTTGATGATATTTTGATTTTTTCCCCTGATGTTCAGACTCATCAGGATCATCTTTTTCAGGTCCTGCAGATACTGCGGGAAAATAAACTGTATGCCAAGCTGGAGAAATGTCTTTTTATGGTATCAGAGATTCAATTTCTGGGTTTTCTCCTCTCTGCTTCTGGTTTTCGCATGGATCCGGAGAAGGTCCGTGCTGTGCTGGAGTGGGAGCTTCCTGAAAATCAGAAGGCATTGATGCGCTTTCTGGGTTTTGCTAACTACTACAGAAAGTTCATTTTGAATTATTCCTCTATTGTCAAACCCCTTACTGACATGACAAAAAAGGGGACGGATTTTTCCTCTTGGTCGGAGGAGGCGCTTGCAGCCTTTTCTAAGATTAAAGAGAGTTTTGCGTCTGCTCCCATCTTGCTGCATCCCGATGTTTCCTTACCTTTTATTGTTGAGGTGGATGCTTCCGAGGTGGGTGTGGGTGCAGTTTTGTCCCAGGGCCCCTCTCCTGCCAAATGGCGACCTTGTGCCTTTTTCTCTAGAAAACTCTCCCCGGCAGAGAGAAACTATGATGTGGGAGATAGGGAGTTGTTGGCCATCAAGTTGGCTTTCGAGGAATGGCGCCATTGGTTGGAGGGGGCCAGGCACCCTATCACCGTTTTTACCGACCATAAGAATCTGGCGTACCTGGAGTCGGCCAGGCGTATGAATCCGAGACAGGCCAGATGGTCTCTGTTCTTCTCCAGATTTAATTTTGTTGTTACTTTCCGCCCTGGGATCAAGAATGTGAAGGCTGATGCTCTCTCTCGCTGTTTTCCGGGAGGAGGAAACTCCGAGGACCCGGGTCCCATTTTGGCGGAGGGGGTAGTTGTTTCTGCTCTATATTCCGATTTGGAGGCCGAGGTCCAGGCTGCCCAGTCTGAGGCACCTGCCCGTTGTCCCTCCGGGAAGTTGTTCGTGCCTCCTGAGCTACGTCACAAACTCTTTAAGGAACATCATGATACAGTTCTTGCTGGTCACCCCGGGAGTAGAGCCACGGTAGATCTCATTGCTCGGAGATTTTGGTGGCCGGCTCTTCGTAAGTCTGTGGAGGGTTTTGTGGCGGCTTGTGAGACGTGCGCTCGCGCTAAGGTCCCTCGTTCACGACCTTCAGGTTCCCTTCTCCCGTTACCCATACCTTCCCGTCCTTGGACACACCTGTCCATGGACTTTATCACGGATCTTCCTCGTTCCTCGGGGAAGTCGGTGATCCTGGTGGTCGTGGACCGTTTTAGCAAGATGGCTCATTTCGTTCCTTTCCCTGGTTTACCCAATGCTAAAACGTTGGCGCAAGCTTTTGTCGATCATATTGTTAAATTGCACGGCATTCCCTCTGAGATTGTTTCCGATAGAGGCACGCAGTTTGTGTCCAGGTTCTGGAAGGCTTTCTGTTCTCGCCTGGGGGTTCGGCTGTCCTTCTCTTCTGCTTTTCACCCGCAGTCGAATGGTCAGACTGAGCGCCTCAATCAGAATCTGGAGACATATTTGCGCTGTTTTGTGGCAGAGAACCAGGAGGATTGGTGTTCATTTCTCCCTCTTGCTGAGTTTGCTTTGAACAACCGTCGTCAGGAATCTTCTGATAAGTCACCATTTTTTGGTGCATATGGGTTCCATCCGCAGTTTGGGACATTCTCGGGAGGGGCTCTTTCTGGTTTACCTGAGGAGGAGAGATTTTCCTCGTCTTTGTCTACCATTTGGCAAAAGATTCAGAGTAATCTCAGAAAGATGAGTGAGAAGTATAAGCGTGTGGCTGATAAGAGACGTGTGCCTGGTCCGGACCTGAATGTGGGTGATCTGGTGTGGTTGTCTACAAGAAATATTAAACTGAAGGTTCCCTCCTGGAAATTGGGCCCCAAGTTTATTGGGCCTTATAAAATTTTGTCAGTCATCAATCCTGTTGCCTTCCGCCTTGATCTTCCACGGGTTTGGAAGATACATAATGTTTTTCACAGATCTCTCTTAAAACCATATGTCCAGCCCACGGTACCCTCCTCTTTGCCTCCTCCTCCGATTTTGGTTGATGGCAATCTGGAGTTTGAGGTTTCCAGAATTGTGGACTCTCGCATTGTCCGCGGTTCTCTTCAGTACCTCGTTCATTGGAAGGGTTATGGTCCTGAGGAGAGGATGTGGGTTCCGATGTCGGACATTAAAGCCACTCGCCTTATCAGGGCATTTCATAGGGCTCATCCTGGGAAGGTGGGTCCTGGGTGTCCGGAGTCCACCCGTAGAAGGGGGGGTACTGTCACTACCAGAGCTTTGAGATGTTCTCAAAGCTCTGTGTCTCCACCCCTGTGATGATGTCACTTAGGGTTGGAGGTTTTCTCACAGTTCTGTTTCTCCGCCCCTGTGATGAGGTCTTACTCTCAGCTGTCTCTCCTGCGTTTGATTTCTCTGCCTTTAAATCACCCCTCCTCCTATTGCAGGGCGTGGATTATATTTCTCCTTTCAGTTGTAGCTCTGCCTTGAGTATCTTCACTCCTTTAGCTACTAGTTCTCTGGACCTGTGTTCTGCTGCTGCAAGCACTCCGGATATTGCCAGCGGTCCTTGGATCCGTCTTCTCTACGGCTGCAGCTCCATCAGCTAAGTGTGCAGACTTTGTTATGTACCTGGTGATTTCCTGACTGGATCTGAGGTGGCCCCGGTTCCCTCCTTATTCTGTGCAGGGCATCGGAGGCCGTGCCCCTTCCACTATTGTAGGGGTTACAGGGCTCATCAGTCTAAGGTACGCGGGCATGCCTCGTTCCACCATTTGGATCCGGGCATGTGCTTTAGCAGCATAGGGAGAGTGTTGAGGGTCTGACAGGGGTCACCCTTTCTCTTCCCTAGTTTGGGTCCGGTCAGTAGCTCTTTTTACTGTGTATACTCTTGTTACCCTTAAACAGCCGTGACAGTTCCCCTGCTCAAGTCATCACATGTCCAGGCCCTTCTGAAGTTTGCCAATGAAAATCTAGATGATCCAGAGGAGGCATGGGAGAAAGTCATGTGGTCAGATGAGACCAAAGTAGAACTTTTTGGTCTAAACTTCACTCGTCGTGTTTGGAGGAAAAAGAAGGATGAGTTGCATCCCAAGAACACCATCCCTACTGTGAAGAATGGGGGTGGTAACATCATGGTTTGGGGGTGATTTTCTGCAAAGGGGACAGGACGACTGCACTGTATTAAGAAGAGGATGAATGGGGCCATTTTTTGTGAGGTTTTGAGCAACAACCTCCTTCCCTCAGTCAGAGCATTTAAGATGGGTCGTGGCTGGGTCTTCCAACATGACAACGACCCGAAGCACACAGCCAGGATAACCAAGGACTGGCTCCGTAAGAAGCATATCAAGGTTCTGGAGTGGCCTAGCCAGTCTCCAGACCTAAATCCAATAGAACATCTTTGGAGGAAGCTGAAACTCCATGTCGCTCAGCGACAGCCCCGAAACCTGACAGATCTAGAGGAGATCTGTGTGGAGGAGTGGGCCAAAATCCCTGTTGCCGTGTGTGCAAACCTGGTCAAGAACTACAGGAAACATTTGACCTCTGTAATTGCAAACAAAGGCTTCTGTACCAAATATTAACACAGATTTTCTCAGGTGTTCAAATAGTTATGTTCAGCAGTTCAAGAATTTGCAAAATCGAGGGTTTTTTCTGTTCCTCACTAAATGCCGGGAGCGCAGTGAAGAGCGAGTGTCCCGCAAGTGTCAGTGGTGAGTTTTTTTTTTGCTGTCGCCACTATACTGGGGGGGCACAAAGGGAAGCATAATTTATACTGGGAGCACTACATGGGGGGCATTATTTTTACTGGGGGCAATAGATGGGGTTTTATAGATACTGGGAGAAGTGTAGGGGGTTGGGTTGTTAATAAAAAAAATCATAGTTTTTAATAGACATTATTAAAGGCCGTTAAAAAGATAGATGGACAGAAAATGGATGCAACATTGATGCAAAGTAGCCGTGTAAAACGTATGTTTTTAATGGTCCAGTCCTGGGTGCCATTGATATCCACAGGGCTTCCAAAGAAGCAGCAAATTCCAAGATATGGAAATCTCTTACTAGCTTTCCGGTTGCATTGCTGTGCCTTGGTTCCATGAATAATCAGGGATCTCAGATCCTAAAGACCAGAAAATCATTGGAGTTCCCCTTTAACCAGAAAATGTGAACCGTCAAGCATCCCATACACCAGACTAGAGCCAATGACCTTAATAATAACGGGCATGTAATAAAAATTGATATATAATGAAAAATTATTTTCTACTGCTTATTTTTATTATCGTTCTATAGCGTGTTTTCTGTTATTAAATGTATATACATCTTACCAGGGTCCTTTCTGCCCTTCAGATGGTTCATTCTGATTTTAAAGGAGATTATGATGACAAGTTCAGTGTAACCTGACCCTCTCCTATTTTCTTAATCTAATAATAGGACATTCCAGGCTCTCTGCCACCATACCAGATAGCAGCTGTGTTCAGGATTATTTTCTTGCTTGTCTTTTTATCCACATTTTATTAGCAAAAAAAACAACACTCATTTAATTGGAAATACAGTGTAAGGGCTTGTTCACACGACCGTATGTCTTTTTCAGTGTTTTGCGGGCTGTTTTTTCTGGATCCGTTTTTCAGTTTTTTTTTTTTTTTCAGTAGTGTTTCCGGTATCTTTCCATTTTTCCGTATGGCATACACAGTATACAGTAATTACATAGAAAAATTGGGCTGGGCATAACATTTTCAATAGATGGTTCCGCAAAAACGGAACAGATACGTAAGACATACGGACATTCCGTATGTGTTCCATTTTTTTGTGGACCAATTGACTTGAATGGAGCCACGGAACCTGATTTGCGGGCAATAATAGGACATGTTCTATCTTTCAACGGAACAGAAAAAAGGAAACGGAATGCATACTGAGTACATTCCGTTTTTTTGCAGAACCATTGAAATTAATCGTTCCGTATACGGAACGCAAAAAACGTTTGTGTAAAGGCTCGTTCACATGACCGTGCAAATTGCTTCTCTGCAAAAAATGGATGCCACCCATGTGCCTTCCGCAATTTGCGGAACGGAACAGGAGGCCCATTATAGAAATGCCTATTCTTGTCCGCAAAACAGACAAGAATAGGACAGGATAATTTTTGCGGGGCCACAGAACGGAGCAGCGGATGCGGACAGCACACAAAGTGCTGTCCGCATCTTTTGCGGACCTATTGAAATGAATGGTTCCGTATACAAGCCATATGAGGTACGCAGAAAATGGCCTGTATACGGAATGCAAAATACGTTCGTGTGAACGAGCCCTAAAGTGGGGGTTTACCAAGACCGGAGGATGCATTGAGTTCAGGCTGCATGCACACGACCGTAGTTATTTTGAGTTCCGCAAACCACACATGCGGAAAACATGGATACCGGCCTTAGGCATAATGCATTTACCTAATAAAACTGCTTATTCTTGTCCGCAAAATGGATAATAGGACATGCTCTATAATTTATGGAACAGCCCCACGGTTATGGACAGCACACAGGTGATAACGCCATAGAAAATGAATGGGTCCACGTGTGTAGCTGGCATCATCATTTATGGCAGAAAACTGCTGTAAATGCTGATAAATATGTCAAGTCCGATGACCTCACCCACATCAAGCCCTTGCTATATATACCCTCTTTTTGGAAAGTGTAAAGGATGGCATAAAAATCTCAATTACGCCTAAATTTAGTTGCAGTGGCAATTAAAAAATTGCAAGCACAGGATTTAAAGGGGTTTTCCAAGATTTTAATACTGGCAACCTATCTAATCAGTGGGGGTCCGAAACCCAGGACTCCGGCCGGTGCTCCCAGCTTTTCCTAGGCCAGTGTTTATTGGTCACGTGGCTTAGGGCTCGTTCACTCGACCGTGCCGTTTTTTGCGGTCCGCAAATTGCGGATCCGCAAAGCATGGATGACGCTCGTGTGCTTTCCGCAACTTGCGGAACGGAACAAGAGGCCTATTATAGAGATGCCTATTCTTGTCCTCAAAATGGACAAGAATAGGACGTCTCATAATTTTTGCGGGGTCACGGAACAGAACAACGGATGCGGACAGCACATGGAGTGCTGTCCGCATCTTTTGCGGACAGATTGAAATGAATGGTTCCGTATACAGACCGTGTACAGAATGCAAAAACGGCCTGTATACGGAACGCAAACAGCCCTTAGGCGCAGCTCAGCCCCATTGAAGTGAATGGGGGTGAGCACGATACCAAGCACAACCGCTATACAATGTACGGCGCTGAGCTTGGTGAGCTGCGAGAAGGTTGCGGCGCCACTGCCTTCTCAGACAGCTGATCGTGGGGTTTCTGGGTGTCAGACCCTCACTGATCAGATACGCCAGATAACTTGCACACATTGTATCTCATTTCCAGTTATTTTTGAGGTAGGGTCTTCCAAGACTAAAGTTTGCCTGTATGTAATTTCAAAAAGTCAAGGCCGATGTACAGAGTAAGGGCTCATGCACACGGCCGTTGCCCAGCCGTGGCCATATTGCAGCCCGCATACAGCATGCACTACTTTTTTGCGGTGCGGACAGTCGGATGGGGATCGCGGACCCCATTCAGGTAAATTGGTCCGCGATCCGCATGAGGTAGCCTTAACGGTCGGTGCCTGTGCATTGTGGGTCGCAGTTTGCGAACCGCAACACGTTCGTGTGCATGAGCCCTAATAAAAATTGTCTACTTTGGCCACATAGGAGTGCTGTCCGCAAACAAAACGGCGGCTCGGATGCGGACCCAAACAACGGCCGTGTGCATGAGGCCAAATACTAAGGAAATCATGAAAACATGACCGGCAGGTGGGTCCCGAGGACCGGAGCTGAGCAACACTGCTCTAGCAGGATATATACTAAAGGGGCTAAATTAGAACAAAAAGTCTGTTTGTTTCTGGAAACAGTGCCACTTTTATCCCCAGGTGGCATCTGGCATTGCATCTTAGCGCTATTCAACGGCTCTTTTTTCTAATACTGGACAATCTCTTTCCGGATAGGGGAACATATCCAGTGAGTGGGTTCTATTCTTCAAAGACAGAGTGGTTAGTTATAAAGCGGGCCATAAATTTGGGATTAAATTTGACCAAAATGGCAGATTTTAGTAATTTCGGCCTATGATGATCGAAAAAATGCTTCTTTCTGTCTGCTAAAAAGTGATTGGCCAAGTTGGAAAATGTCAGCCATTGTTGGCCAAATTTACATGTGTATGGCATGATTGGCTGAATTTGGCTGATCATTTGTCATTGTTCTGAAGGATCAGGGAGGTTTTTTTTTTAAATCCGACTCCCTGGTCAGCCAGTGTACTCTGGCATGTTCTTGGTGGGATTGTTCGTACAAACAATCCCATGGGCGACCCATTGGCCTCAATGTAAAGGAGATTTGCTGCATCTTCAATGTATTTCGCTGCGGAGTAATGCTCCCAGCTGCTCGCTCTGCAGAGTATTACCAGTGGGAACGGCTAATGTAAACTAGCTGGGTATTGGAAGTAGAGGATCAAGGTTTTTCTTTGGAAGGGGTCACATGTCAAGACCATGAGAGGGTCTCAGTTTCAGAGCAGGGTTAACAGCTTACACAAGAGGTCAGGCCATAAGAAAAAAAAGATCCAATGTAGGGATCACTATAAGTCAAAAGCAACAACAAAGTATTGAGTTTAAAGCCTAGCTACTCTACAACACTCACAGATGGAGAGTAACAAACACATGTAAGGTCTGACTAATCCCCTGCCTGCTTGATGACATATTGGTATAAAATCCATTAATGTACTGTATCAGATCGCAATAATTCAAGATGACCACTTCCCTTACTGGTACTTTCATGCATTAGGTTACTTACCTAGGCACACACTGCGTTTGGGTATTACATGTGTTGTGACCACCAAACGGTCCTCCAAGTCTATGCCTCCAACGCAAGCAACTTGAATCCTATAGCACCAGCATGCACAGATCTCCTAGGGCCCCATAGCAAAACTCCATTGCTGTTATAGCTACCATCAAACCTGTAATAAAGCTGTTAGAAACTGTGACTGCTGCATAAACCTGCAGATATTACCCCTGACCTGATTTCTAATTATATCGCTGGGTTTATAGTAGCCAGAACCACAATCCTTTTTTTATTTTTTAAACGGTCTTGCTTTAAAACTTAGATTGTCAGCTTTCAAACAAGACTCACATCTCTAGCTGCTTTCCAGCCCGAGACGGCTGCATTAACCTGCAGATATAACCTGCTGACCTGATTTCTAACTATAGCGCTGGTTTTATAGTAGCCAGAACCACAATCCATTTTTTAAAACCAGTCTTGTTTTAAAGCTTAGATTGTCAGCTTTCAAACAAGACTCACATCTGTAGCTGCTTCCCAGCCCAAAATATTAAGGTATAAAGCAGCCCTCCTCCTTCAGCTGGCTGTGATGTTAGTCAGCATGGAGGAGAGGGGAGGCATGCTGACAGGCTGCACAGAGGAAAGATATAGATTGTGTCTCCCTGTGTAACTGTACATGACCCCAGGAGAAGAATAACATGGCCTTCTGTGCATGTTATCTATCCCCCTCTGCTCCATCAATCAGAAAGCATACTTGCTCTCTGATTGTCACATATGTTTTTTTTTTTTTAGGAAAGGAAAGAGGAGATGAGCGCTCACCCATGTAATGACCCTTTTACACCTAATTAGGCCATTTATTCATGCCTCGGACCAGACATTTAGCAGCATCTGCATTACGTTATCAAATAAGGGTACTTTCACACTAGCGTTTTTCTTTTCCGGCGCTGAGTTCCGTCCCAGGGGCTCAAATCCGGAAAAGAACTGATCAGTTTTATCCCCATGCATTCTGAATGGAGAGTAAGGCTACTTTCACACTTGCGGCAGGACGGATCCGACAGGCTGTTCACCATGTCGGATCCGTCCTGCGGCTATTTCGCCGTGCCCGCGGACCGCCGCTCCATCCCCATTGACTATAATGGGGACGGGGGCGGAGCTCCGGCGCAGCACGGCGGTGCACGGACAAAGCCACCGGACTAAAAAGCCTGACATGCAGTAATTTTAGTCCGGCGCCCTTTCTCCGTGCACCGCCGTGCTGCGCCGGAGCTCCGCCCCCGTCCCCATTATAGTCAATGGGGACGGAGCGGCGGTCCGGCGGCACGGCGAAATAGCAGCAGGACGGATCCGACATGGTGAACAGCCTGTCGGATCCGTCCTGCCGCAAGTGTGAAAGTACCCTAATCCGTTCAGGATGCATCAGGATGCATCCAGTTCAGTCTTTTTTTTACTGATCAGGCTTTTCAGAAAACCGTAGCATGTTGTATTTTTACCTCCGGCCAAACATCCTGAACACTTTGACTAAACACCAGATCCGGCATTTTTCCTATTGACTTGCATTAATGCTGGATCCGGTGCCGTGTGTTCCGTCAAATCGGATCCGGCTTTTGCATGTTAAACACGAAAAATGTGAAAAAAAAGTCCATAAATGGCGGATCAGGTTTTCTCCAATGCATTTTTTTAATTGTGATCAGGATTCAAATGTAATCCGTTTTCACAAGTTTTTCCGGATCCGGCGGGCAGTTCCGGCGACGGAATTGCCCGCCGGATTCAAACAACGCTAGTGTGAAAGTACTCTAAGTCACACCAAAAACTTGCACTCTGCATATACAAATGTCAATACATTTTCCATTATACGCTGTCTCTATCCTGTCCATACCTGAGGCCTCATACAGTTACTCCATAAGAAAAAAAATAATATTCTGGGTCTTGGAATACAGCGACACAAAAACAAGTTATTTTGTAAAAACAAGTGTTAAAAATAGGTATGAATTTGGCATCTTTTTAATCGTATTGAGTGACCCACAGAATAATGTTATCATGGAATCTATAGCACACACTTAGGCTGGGTTCAGACCTGAGCGTTTTACAGCGTGTTCCTACGCGCTGTAAAACGCTCAACAGGCAAGAACCAATGATTCCCTAAGGGAATGGTTCTCACCTGAGCGTTTTACAGCGCGTACGATCGCCCTGTAAAACGCCCGACGCGTAAATGAGCTTCTTTGGCGCGTCTTGTCGTGCGTTCCCGTACATAGACTTCAGCGGGAACGCGCGACAATGGGCGTTCGCTTGTCTCTGTATGCGCGATTGCAAACGCCCGTACAATCGCGCATACAGAGCGCTCCATCGCGAACGCTCAGGTGTGAACCCAGCGTAAAGGTCGTAAAAACGAATCCCACAAAATAATGTTAAAATTGCTGTTTCTTTTATATTACCCTCTAAAAATAAAATAAGCTAGTTAATAAATTACATGTGCAGCGGATCGTTGGGGGGTGCGTGGAGGATGGGAATGGTAGTCGTGACTCAGAGGGTGGTAGTAGTACTCACAGATCACGGTGGCAGTCTCCTCTCTGGCACTCCCTAGCAACCAGGCCACAGGTTGTAATAAATAAATTGCATAATCAAACTGGTGTAAAGTAGAACTGTCTTAGTTGCCCATAGCAACCAATCAGATTCCTTCTTTAATTTTCCAAAGGAGCTGTCAAAAATGAAAGGAGGAATCTGATTGGTTGCTATGGGCAACTAAGCCAGTTCTGCTCACAACAGAAGGCTATATTCACATGACCGTATGAGTTTTGCGGAACGCACATGGCCGGCCCTATGATAGAAATACCTATTCTTGTCCGCGACTGCAGACAAGAATAGGACATGCTCTATCTTTTTTGCGGGGCCACGGAGCGGAACTACAGATGCGGACAGGATACTGTGCGCTCTCTGCATCTTTTGCGGCCCCGTTGAAATGAATGGGTCCACAGCCATTCCGCAAAGTTGCGGAATGAATGCGGACCCAGAAATACGGTCGTGCGAATGGACCCTTACAGTACATCTCAGTAAGTTGGTGGTTACCGCTAACCATCACGCTACTGCAGCACATTGGTGAGGATTTCCCTTTGTCACCCCATTGTGGAGTGACTGTACGTTTCTATGGCAGTTGAGGACCTGACCCCCAACATTACTGGCGTTACACCAGGTGACGGCATTTACCAGTGGAATGCAAGTGCTCCAGTGAAGACTGACATACAAACAGAAATTTATGGTGGCATGATATAAAGGTCTAAAAAGCCTTTTACCAAACACTTCTGTCCATATGTCAGTCTTCACTGAAGCATTGGCATTCTGTTCATGAATGTTAATTGCATGAGGACAGATAAAGCAAAAGAAGAACAGAAAGCAAAGCTGCATTAAGGGCCGTTATCTGTGGGGGATTTCTGGATACAAAATGATAATAATACAAGCAGAAGCCGAACAATAAAAAGAATCCTATTAAGGAAAGGCAGACCCCAGCTGTTACAGTATATTAATAATCCGCTATATATAGTTCAGATCTGTCACGTCAGCCGCCCCTTAGCAACAGCCTTGAGCTGTATTTACATTGTCCACGATTAAAGGCTATCCCCACCGATCCTGCTCAGTGACACCGGTCCAAGTGCCATGGTTAATGTGCCCAGCTACAGTCCAGGCGTGCCCTCTCTTACCAGTCACTTTCTTCTGATTGCCTGTGGGGGGGCTATCAGTGGAGCTGCCAAACTGGAAGTCCACATCCAAGGATGCAGGCAACATTTGGGGCTTTGCAGACAACATGGACATAGGGAGGCACGGGTTTATGCACGCTGCAAATATGATGCTTTGTATTAAAGAGGACATGTCGCCTCTCCTGACATGTCTGTTTTAGTAACTTCTTACATAGCAACTCTGGAACATCTATTCTTATGACCCTATGTTGTGCCATTCCTTTATTATTCCTACTAGAAATTATGATTTTTTTAATGAAGGTCCAGATGGGTGTCACCAGTTAGGGATGTGTCCCTGCACAGTCTGACACTGGCAGCACCGATTGGATAGTGTCAGACTGGGCAGGGACCCCCCACCCTTCTCCAACGGGTAACATCTGGACCTCCAAAGAAAATTCATAATTTTTTGTAGGAATGATAAAGGAATGGCACAACATAGGGTCATAAGAATAGATGTTCCAGAATTGTTTATTCAGTTTCTATGAGGAGGTATGTATTAGGTGAATCAATGGATGTCGTATATCTGGACTTCTCCAAAGCATTTGACACTGTACCACATAAAAGGTTAGTATATAAAATGAGAATGCTCGAGAAAACGTCTGTATGTGGGTAAGTAACTGGCTCAGTGATAGAAAACAGAGGGTGGTTATTAACGGTACACACTCAGATTGGGTCACTGTCACTAGTGGGGTACCTCAGGGGTCAGTATTGGGCCCTATTCTCTTCAATATATTTATTAATGATCTTGTAGAAGGCCTGCATAATAAAACATCAATTTTTTTGATAATTTTTGAAGATGACACTTAACTGTGTAAAGCAATTAACACGGAAGAAGACAGTATACTGTGTGTGTATATATACACACACACACTGAAGAGGACAGTATACTGCTACAGATGGATCTGGATCAATTGGAGCCTTGGAGAGAAGTGGCAGATGAGGTTTAACACTGATAAATGTAAGATTATGCACATGGGAAGGAATAATGCAAGTCACCCGTACATACCTAATGGTAAAACACTGGCTAACACTGATATGGAACAGGACCTAGGAATTTTAGTGAACAGTAAACTAAGCAGTAAAAACCAGTGTCAGGCAGCTGCTGCCAAGGCCAATAAGATAATGGGTTGCATCAAAAGGGGCATAGATGCCATGATGAGAACATAGTCCTAACACTTTACAAATCATTAGTCAGACCACACATGGAGTACTGTGTACAGTTCTGGGCTCCAGTGAACAAAGCAGACATAGCAGAGCTGGAGAGGATCCAGAGGAGGGCAACTAAAGTAATACTGGAATGGGGGGACTACAGTACCCAGAAAGATTATCAAAATTAGGGTTATTCACATTGAAAAAAAGACGACTGAGGGGAGATCTAATAACTATGTATAAATATATCAGGGGTCAGTACAGAGATCTATCCCATCATCTATTCATCCCCAGGACTGTGACTGCGATGAGGGGACATCCTCTGCGTCTGGAGGAAAGAAGGTTTGTACACAAACATAGAAGAGGATTCTTTACGGTAAGAGCAGTGAGACTATGGAACTCTCTGCCTGAGGAGGTGGTGATGGTGAGTACAATAAAGGAATTCAAGAGGGGCCTGGATGTATTTCTGGAGCGTAATAATATTACTGGTTATAGTTACTAGAGAGGGGTCGTTGATCCAGGGAGTTATTCTGATTGCCTGATTGGAGTCGGGAAGGAATTTGTTTACCCTAATGTGAGGAAAATTGGCTTCTACGTCACAGTTTTTTTTTTCCTTCCTCAACTTGCAGGATAACAGGCCGAACTGGATGGACAAATGTCTTTTTTCAGCCTTATAAACTGTTTTAGTATGTTTCACTTGTATGTACCAGTATTACCAAACATTACTGACAATTTATTACATTACCTGGGGTATGCCCTAATAAGGAGTCCCACCGAACAGTCCCGGGGGTCTTTGTTTGGCTCATGGTTGTCTCTTAAAGGGAACCTGTCATGTTGAACATGGTGTTAGAACTGCAGGCAGCATGTTAGAGCAGGAGGAGCTGAGGAGGTTGATATATAGTTTTATGGGAGAAGATCTAGTATAATTTGTGCAAGTAGCTCAAACACCATGTTCAACGTGACAGGTTCCCTTTAAAACATTAGGTCACCACTGTGTCTCACAGATGGGATGAGGTTTTTATGCTGTAACGCAGTGCTATCCGCTGCCAGGCGTGGCATAGTCCAACAAGAGCTGACGAGCTAGCCCCCTATCAATACAGGCCCTACCTACAGCAGAATAAGCAAGTAAGAGCAATCCCACTATCAGGACCCTAAATCTAACTAGTTAACCCTGAGTGGTCCCTGTGGGTGGTATGGAATCCTGTCTTGCACTTGCCGGGTAGCTGCTGGCAGGTGGAGCGGACAAGTCAAGTTGTTGTACAAGCTGGGGTCAGAAACACGGTAGTCAAATGTCAAAGCCAAAATAGTATTCAACAGCAATGTCATAAACAAGTCCAAACCAAGAGAGAAAAAGGTACAGAGACACAAAGTAAGGCCTCATGAACACAACAGTTTTTTTTTCACGGTCCGCAAAACGGGGTTCCGTTGTTCCGTGTCTGTTTTTTTTTTCCCGTGTGTCTTCCGTGATTTTTGGAGGATCACTAGACATGAAGGAAAGTAAAAAAAAAGTCGTTTTGGTGTCCGCCTGGCCGTGCGGAGCCAAACGGATCCGTCCTTACTTCCAATGCAAGTAAACGGGGACGGATCCATTTGACGTTGACACAATATGGTGCAATTGCAAACGGATCTGTCCCCCATTGACTTTCAATGTAAAGTCAGGGTATATTTTAACTTGAAGCGTCCCCATCACCATGGGAACGCCTCTATGTTACAATATACCATCGGATTTGAGTTATATCGTGAAAACTCAGATCTGACAGTATATTCTAACACAGAGGCGTTCCCATAGTGATGGGGATGCTTCAAGTTAGAATATACTAAGAACTGTGTACATGACAGTCCCCTGCCGCCTGGCAGCACCCGATCTCTTACCGCCACGGAGGGGTTAATTGTGCGTATCATAGCCCCCTGTAAGAGATCAGGTATTGCCAGGCAGGAGGGGGCAGACCCCCCTCCCTCCCCAGTTTTAAATTCATTGGTGGCCAGTGCGGCCTCCCCTCTCCTAATTAAAATCCCCCCCCATATACTATGGCCCCAGTTGTGCCCTCATCTTTATATTACGGTCCCAGTTGTGCCCCCATAGATATATTATGGCCCCAGTTAGTGGCAGCGGAGAGTTCCGATCGGAGTCCCAGTTTAATCGCTGGGGCTCTGATCGGTAACCATTGCAACCACGACGCTACTGCAGTCCTGGCTGCCATGTAGCATTATACTTACCTTGCTGTCTGTGACCGGCCGGGCGCTCCTACTACTGGTAAGTGAAAGGTCTGTGCGGCGCATTGCCTATAGCACAGACCTGTCACTTACCAGTAGGAGGAGCACCCGGCCGGTCACAGACAGCGCAGGTAAGTATAATGCTTCTAAAATTGCTAAGTAACCATGGCAGCCAGGACTGCAGTAGCGTCTTGGTTGCCATGGTTACCGATCGTAGCCCCAGCGATTAAACTGGGACTCCGATCGGAACTCTCCTCTGCCACCAACTAGGGCCATAATATATCTGTGGGGGCACAACTGGGGCCATAATATAGGTATAGGGACACATCTGGGGTCATAGTATATGTATGAGGGCACAACTGGGACCGTAATATATGTATGAGGGCACAACTGGGACCGTAATATATGTATGGGGGCACAACTGGGGCCATAATATATGTATAGGGACACATCTGGAGTCATAGTATATGTATGAGGGCACAACTGAGGCCATAATATAAAGATGGGGGCACAACTGGGGCCATAGTATATGGGGGGGATTTTAATTAGGAGGGGGGGAGAGGGGAGGCCGCACTGACCACCAATAAATGTAATACAGGGGAGGGAGGGAGGCCGCACTGGCCACTAATGAATTTAAAACTGGGGAGGGAGGGAGGGGGGTCGGCACCTGAGGGGTTAATTGTGCGGATCACATCCCCCTGTAAGAGATCGGGTGCTGCCAGGCAGCAGGGGGCAGTCATGTACACAGTTGTCAGTATATTCTAACTTGAAGCGTCCCCATCACCATGGGAACGCCTCTGTGTTAGAATATACTATCGGATCGGAGTTTTCACGAAGTGAAAACTTAGCTCTGAAAAAGCTTTTATGCAGACGGATCTGCGATCCGTCTGTGTGAAAGTAGCCTACGGACACGGATCACTGACGCGGATGACAATCTTGTGTGCATCCGTGTTTTTTCACGGACCCATTGACTTGAATGGGTCCGCGAACCGTTGTCTGTCAAAAAAATAGGACAGGTCTTATTTTTTTGACGGACAGGAAACATGGATCACGGACGCGGATGAACAACGGTGCATTTTCCGAGTTTTCAACAGACTTTCAATGGGTCCGCAGAAAATCACGGAAAACAGAACAACGAACATGGATGCACACAACGGTCGTGTGCATGAGGCCCAAGGAAAATAGTCCCAAACAGTCAGAGGTTAAAAGCAGTAGCAATCAAGGAGAAGGCAAACAGTAAGGGCTTATGCACACGACCGTATGCCCTCCGAAATTTACGGTCCGTGAGCGGGCCATATGTCCCGGAGCGGCATAAATAGTGCTCACAATAGTGCAGGACAATAGTCTTTAGATAGTTAGTTAGTTATTTAGCTCATATATATAATACAGATAGTTAGGGGGAGATAGTCAGTGTAGGTTAGATAGTGATATAGTGTAGCTGATTCCAGTGCAGGGTGTTAGGTAGTGTGATAGGAATTACTGTTTCTCTGCTGTCCATACATACAGGCTACAGACATAGTGCTGTGATGTCACAACAATACTGCACCAATCAGTAATATCTACTCAGACCTGATAACATGTGAAGTTGCATGTATTGCGCAAAAAATATGCGCCTTATTAGTGCCGATTTCACGAAAATAACTACTGTAGATTACGAATTCTAGAATTTGTTGCGTATATAATGCGAAAAATTCAGGAAACGCGAAAACGAATTTTGCCTATGCCGCTCATCACTACTCCCCAAAGGATTCCTGTAGAAAGGACCATCTTTTCTGTTTTAAAAATCCACATAAAGTGTTACAAATCATTTCTTATTCTGGCCATACAAGCTATATTCACTATACATTTCTTTTTGCATTAAAGGGGTTGTCCAGGTTTTATATATTTCTTTTATTTGCCACCCCAGCCAGTGGTCCCCGTGTATATGCCCAAACTCGCCTGCTCTTTTCTGGCTCCAGTGCTTTCTTCACTGGACTCGGTTCCCATCTGTCAATGTCCATACAGACAGGACCACGTGCATCGATGCAATCAATGACTGGATTTAGCGGTGATGTGTTCCAAAGTGGCACATGACCCATCACTAACAAGTCGCTTAGGCACACATAACTGCTGAGGCCAGTCATTGGCTGCAGTGGTGCACATGATCCTGTCTGTGCAGATTGGGACTGGAAATCAGGGGCGTAAGCTAAAGGCTCATGGGCCCTGGTGCAAGAGTTTATCCTGGGCCCCCGTTCCCTCAGTGCTTTTTTTGGCCAGGGGCAGAGAAGCACATAGCCTTCCTGCTGCCCGAGGCAAAAATTGAAATGGCACCCCACCCTGCCAAATTCTTGACCTAACCCCTTCCCTCCCGCCAGAAGTGTAACTTGACCATCATGCAATTTCTATAATACCGGTATCTATGTGGCACAAGGGTCTTTGGGCCCCCCACCCCCAGGCTCCTGGATCCAGTTGTGTCTGCTACCTCTGAACCCCCTATAGCTACGCCCCTGCTGGAATTCCATGGAGCAGGTGATTTCTCCACATGTACAGCTTGCTCAGGGGCATAAAAAATCCTAAAAAGTGCCTTTAAGGTTTTGCATACAAGAACAATACAAGCACCCATCGATCGAGTCTTCAGATTCCTATGGGTAGTTCAGGATAACCAGCTATTGCGCATCCTCTCTACAAATCTTCTGGAACAAGGGGTTACAACAGATAAGTATTGTCAATGGTCTTTAAAACAATTAGCCTGCATATCTGCTGTCAGCACATTGCCAACCCTGCTTGGAGCTGAGCAGCTGAGCCTACGATAGTCATACATTTCATGGACATTAGATCTGAGCCGTTGGCTGAACTCCCCCACGACAACCAGCACTGGACAGACCACACTTTACTGTACCACCTAATACTTCTTGAGACATATCTGATATACTGTACAAACCTTGGAGGGGATGAGTCTGACTAAGGCCTCTTTCACACGACAGTATGTCCATTTCAGTGTTTTGCGGTCCGTTTTTCACGGATCCGTTGTTCCGTTTTTTTGCTTCCGTTGTGGTTCCGTTTCCGTTCCGTTGTTCCGTTCCGTTTTTCCGTATGGCAAATACAGTATACAGTAATTTCATATTAAAAATTGGGCTGGGCATAACATTTTCAATAGATGGTTCCGCAAAAAACGGAACGGATACGGAAGACATACGGATGCATTTCCGTATGCATTCCGTTTTTTTGCGGACCCATAGACTTTAATGGAGCCACGGAACGTGATTTGCGGCCAAATATAGGACATGTTCTATCTTTAAACGGAACGGAAAAACGGAAATACGGAAACGGAATGCACACGGAGTACATTCCGTTTTTTTTGCGGAACCATTGAAATGAATGGTTCCGTATACGGACCGTATACGGCCCGCAAAAAACGGCCCGCAAAACGGAAAAAAAAAACGGTCGTGTGAAAGAGGCCTTAGGCTGGGGTCGGCCCATCTCATACATTGGGTGCATATCACTAGGATATGCCCCCAAGGTCTGATAGGTGCAGATCCAACCTCTGGGACCCGCACTTATCTCTAAAATGGAGCCTACAAAGTGAAGGGGGACGGACGGCACATGTGCAGCCAACCTTTATTTATTTCTATGGGACTGCCGAAAATGGCTGAGCTCCATAGAAGTGAGTGGAGAGGTGGCCGCACTTGCATGGTGCGCTCCCCATTCATTTAGATGAGACTTCCAAAAATAGTCAAGTGTGCTGCTCGGCTCATTTTGGCAGTCCCATAGAAATGTATGGAGAGCGATTGTGCATGCGTGGTCTGCTCTACTTCACTTTACGGGCTCTGTTCTAAGGACAGGTGCGGGTCTCAGAGGTGGGACCCACACCTATCAGACAATGTGGGCGATGTGCACCCTAATGTATGACGTGGGCCTATTGTTTAAAGGGATACTCCCATCTCAGACAATGGGGGCATATCGCTAGGAGTCCCACCTCAGGGAGTGCACCGCGCTTGCATGGCCACCGCTTCCATTCACTTCAATGGTGCTGATGGAAATAGCCGAGCCAGCACTAAGCTATTTACGCCAGCCCCATAGAAATTAATAGAGGGCGGTCGTGCATGCGCAGTGCTCCCCCCTTCACTTTGCTGGCTTAGTTCACGAGATAGGTGCGGGTCCCAGAAGTGGGACCAGCACCTATCAGACAATGGAGGCATATACTAGCGATATGCCCCCATTGTCTGAGATGGTAAAAACCCTTTTAATTAAGTTTTTATTTTGAACATTTTAATTATTTTTTGGGGTGATTTTTGTAATGATTAATAAGCGTCTGGCACTTGACTTTGTGCAGAAACACCCCTGAAAATCCACTCATTGTAAACATGTCAAAGTGCAGAGGACAACCAGCAGCTCTCCAGGACCTTTGCTATAAAGGCTCATGCACACGACCGTGTGCTGGCTGTGGTCGTATTGCAGCCCGCATATGTCGGGTCTGCAATACACGGGCACCGGCCGTGTGTATCCCGCATCGCGGACCCATTCACTTGAATAGATCGGCAATCCGGGAGATGCGGAACGGAGGCACGGATCGGAAGCCCACGGAAGCACTACGGAGTGCTGCCGTGGATTTATTGTACGTGCATCCGCACCGCAAAAAAGTAGTGCATGATGCGTCAGATGCGGATCGCGGACCCCATGCAAGTGAATGGGTCCGTGATCCGCATGCGGCTGCCCCATGGTCGGTGCCTCTGCATTGCAGACAGCAATTTACTGTCCGCAGCATGGGCTCGGCCAGCACACAGTTGTGTGCATGAGCCCTAAGGCTTATTTATATATTAGTGCAACAATGTAGAAGAAGTAATCCAAAGAATATGCGGCACTCACCGAAGTAGCAAAAAAGTTTCTCTTTATTCTTCCTTCATTCCGTCCTGAATGAAGGAAGAATAAAGAGAAACTTTTTTGCTACTTCGGTGAGTGCCGCACATTCTTTTGATTACTTCTTCTATATTGTTGCATTCGATTTGGCTTCTTCTCTTAAGGGTCCATTCACACGTCTGTTATAACACTCCGTTTCCGTTCCGATTTAAATCGGAAAGTTTTTTCGGATCCATTAATTTCAATTGCCTCTGTAAAAATGCGGACACCAATCATAGTGCTGTCCGAATCACGGAATCCGTTCCGTTTTCCTATTTTCAAGTATGCGGACCCTGAAAAAAACATTAAGCTTGTCCTACTTTCTGTCCGTTTTTCGGATCCATTCAAGTCAATGGATCCGCATAAATGCGGATGACATGCACAAAACCATCCGAATGTCATCCGATTTTGCGGATCCGTTGACAGGAAAATGGATGGAAAAAAAAACAACAAAAAAAATGAATAACGGAAACACGGAACGGATTTGGAAGCACTTTAGTAAAAAAACTGAAGGTTGTACTGAAAAACGGATCCGCAAAAAAAAAAAAAAGGAACGTTTATCTGGAAAGGTAAAAATACTGACGTGTGAATGGACCCTAATGCTGAGCACCGCATATGAAGATTAACACACTGCATTGTTGGCGTTGAGCCAGAAGACGGGGCTGCCTTTATACACCTGATTTAGTAGCAGTGCCGCCATATTCAGCTCTTACTATATATTTATTTATATATTAGGTTGCAGTTTTATCACGTTAGTGTTTGTTTGTTTTTCAGTATTTAGCAAAATTGTTAAAAAAAATTGCCATGGTTTTGCTCAAATTTGAAAAGAAAATTCTACTGAAGTTTGTACAAAATCTACATTTTCATCTCCTTTAGGCCTCATGCACATGGCCGTTGTTTTGGTTCGCATCCGAGCCGCCGTTTTGGCGGCTTGGATGCGGACCCATTCACTTCAATGGGGCCGCAAAAGATAAGGACAGCACTCCGCGTGCTGTCCGCATCCTTTGCTCCATTCCGTGGCCCCGCAAAAAAATATAGCATGTCCGATTCTTGTCCGTAATGCGGACAAGAATAGGCATGTCTACAATGGGCCGCCCGTTCCGCAAATTGCGGAAGGCACATGGGGGGCTTCCGTTTTTGCGAATCCGCGGTTTGCGGACCGCAAAAAACGGCACGGTCGTGTGCATGAGGCCTTATAGGTTGCTTTTTGCCATCACTTTTGCTAAATTTTCACTAATCAACATGTCCTGTGAAATCAGACTGTAAAGAAGGAGGGAAGTGGGATTTTGTGCAATTGTCAGAGATGCTAGAAGCTGCATGATCTACTACCTCCATTGCAGGCACTGTCAATGAGCTGAAAACCTCATCACACATACAGTGGATATAAAAAGTCTACACACCCCTGATAAATCATTTCAGGACTGTTTCCACCTTTAAGGTGATCTATAAACTGAAATCTTTTAGGTGGAGGGAAGAAAAAAACAAAACTAAAATAATGTGGTTGCATAAGTGTGCACACCCACTTATAACTGGGGATGAAGCTGTGTTCAGAATTAAGCAATCACATTCAAAATCCTGTTAAATAGCAGTCAGCATACACCTGCCATCATTTACAGTGCCTCTGATTAACCCCAAATAAAGTTCAGCTGCTCTAGTTGGTCTTTCCTGAAATCTTCTTAGTCGCATCCCACAGCAAAAGCCATGGTCCACAGAGAGCTTCCAAAGCATCAGAGGGATCTCATTGTTAAAAGGTATCAGTCAGGAGAAGGGTAGAAAAGAATTTCCAAGGCATTAGATATATCATGGAACACAGTGAAGACAGTCATCATCAAGTGGAGAAAATATGGCACAACAGTGACATTACCAAGAACTGGACGTCCCTCAAAATTGATGAAAAGACGAGAAGAAAACTGGTCTGGGAGGCTACCAAGAGGCCTACAGCAACATTAAAGGAGCTGCAGGAATATCTGGCAAGTACTGGCTGTGTGGTACATGTGATAACAATCTCCCGTATTCCTAATATGTCTGGGCTATGGGGTAGAGTGGCAAGACTAAAGCCTTTTCTTACGAAGAAAAACATTCAAGCCAGGCTACATTTTGCAAAAACACATCTGAAGTCTCCCAAAGGTATGTGGGAAAAGGTGTTATGGTCTGATGAAACCAAGGTTGAACTTTTTGGTCATAATTCCAAAAGATATGTTTGGCGCAAAAACAACACTGCACATCACCAGAAGAACACCATACCCACGGTGAAGCATGGTGGTGGCAGCATCATGCCAAGGGGCCGTTTTTCTTCAGCTGGAACTGGGGCCTTAGTTAAGCTAGAGGGAATTAGGGACAGTTCCAAATACCAGTCAATATTGGCACAAAACCTTCAGGCTTCTGCTAGAAAGCTGAACATGAAGAGGAACTTCATCTTTCAGCATGACAACGACCCAAAGCATACATCCAAATCAACAAAGGAATGGCTTCACCAGAAGAAGATTAACGTTTTGGAATGGCCCAGCCAGAGCCCAGACCTGAATCCGATTGAAAATCTGTGGGGTGATCTGAAGAGGGCTGTGCCCAGGAGATGTCCTCGCAATCTGACAGATTTGGAGTGTTTTTGCAAAGAAGAGTGGGCAAATCTTGCCAAGTCAAAATGTGCCATGCTGATAGACTCATACCCAAAAAGACTGAGTGCTGTAATAAAATTATAAGGTGCTTCAACAAAGTATTAGTTTAAGGGTGTGCACACATGCAACCATATTATTTTATTTTTATATTTTTTCTTCTACCTAAAAGATTTCAGTTTGTTTTTCAATTGAGTTATACAGTTTATAGGTCACATTAACCACCTCCGGACCGCCTAACGCACATGTGCGTTCCGGAGGTGGCAGCGCTGCGCACAGTCACGCATATACGCGTCATCTCGCGAGACGCGAGATGACGCGAGTATGCGCCCGCGCGTGCGCAGTTCGCGCCGGCATTTCATCGAGAGGTATTTCGTCAGCAACCTGCCAGCCAATGATCGTGGCTGGCAGGTTGCTGATTTTTAAAAAATCCAATCAAAGTGCCAGATAGCAGATCATATTTGTAAATATGATCTGTTATATGGCTGCCTGCTCCTCTGCTGGTTCTTTTCGTCGGTTGGATCCAGCAGAGGAGCAGGCTTCACAGTGAGTACACCAAACACTACACTATAGCCCCTGATCACCCCCCTGAACCCCAATTAACCCTTTGATCACCCCTTTGATCACCCCTGTCAATCACAAGTGAAAAGAAAAAAGTGATCAGTGCAAACTGTCACTTTTTTTTTTCACTGTTATTGACCGTTAGGTTTTAGGTATAGTTTAGGTCCCTTGGTTAGGTAGTTAGCGATCAGTTAGCGCCCAGCCCACCGCACCGCAGTCCGTTATTCGCTGATTAGCGTATCGCTAATCAGCATTTGTACTTTTATAGTATCTGGAAGTGATCAAAACTGATCACGGTCAGATCTATAATTGTATTAGTGTCACTTTAGTTCGCCCTCCACCCAAAACGCAGTGTTTGCCCGATCAGGCCTGATCGGTCGCCCACACGTGCGTTCGCCCACACCCGCCCCACCGCAGTGACAAAAAAAAATTTTTTTTTTGATCACTGCACATTCACTTTACACGCACTGCGGCGATAAAAAAATCAGTTTTGATATTTTTTATCAACCGCAGCGGCCTCCGGTACTTCGCTAGCCTCCCCTTTGTAAGACAGGCTTGCTTTTTTTTTCTTGGGTAGTCTCAGGGAATACCCCTAAATTTAGTTGCCCACATGTCTAACAGGGGGTATTCCTCTGAAGAGGCCTACAGGCTTCTGACCCAGTCGGATGAGGAGTGGGAACCCTCATCTGATGAATCCAGCGGGTCAGAATACGAACCTGTAGAAAGCAGTGGCTCTCTGACCCAAAGTTCGGACGAGGAGGCTGAGGTCCCTGATACCACCAGGCGTACCCGGCCCCGTGTCGCTAGACCGCAGGTTGCGCAGGATCCGCTTCAAGAGCAGCAGAGTGGGGCTGGTGCTGTCGGATTACGTGGTGAGGCATACACCAGCAGCCCAGCCCTCCCTGGACCTAGTACCAGCACTGCCGTACAACCTGGTGAAGTAGCGAGCACCAGAAGGGCAGTTGAAGCTGGTACGGTGGCACGTGCAGTAGTGACCCCGTCGCAGCCACCGCAAAGACGTGCCCGTAGAGCCCCTAGAATCCCAGAGGTGCTGGCAAACCCTGATTGGCAGTCCCCAACTTCAGCCGCACCTGTAGTTTTCCCTTTCACTGCCCAGTCTGGAGTTCGGGTTGAGACGGCTCAGATCGGTTCGGCCCTGGGATTTTTTGAGCTGTTCTTGACTGCGGAGCTTTTAGACATAGTTGTGGCCGAAACAAACAGGTATGCCACACAATTTATCACCGCTAACCCGGGAAGCTTTTATGCCCAGCCTTTCCGGTGGAAACCAGTCCAAGTTTCCGAACTTAAAACTTTTCTGGGCCTCCTCCTCAACATGGGCCTGACAAAAAAGCATGAATTGCGGTCATATTGGTCCACGAACCCGATTCATCACATGCCCATGTTCTCTGCTGCCATGTCCAGGGCACGTTTTGAGGCCATCCTGCGGTTCCTGCACTTTAGTGACAACACCGCCTCCCGTCCCAGGGGCCACCCTGCTTTTGACCGGCTCCACAAAATTCGGCCCCTCATAGACCATTTCAACCAGAAATTTGCAGATATTTATACCCCAGAGCAAAACATCTGCATAGACGAGTCCCTGATACATTTTACCGGGCGCCTTGGCTTCAAACAATACATCCCAAGCAAGCGCGCCCGGTATGGGGTCAAATTGTATAAGCTCTGTGAAAGGGCCACAGGCTATACCCACAAATTTCGGGTCTATGAGGGAAAAGATCAGACCCTGGAGCCGGTCGGTTGCCCTGACTACCTGGGGAGCAGTGGGAAGACAGTTTGGGACTTGGTGTCACCCTTATTCGGCAAGGGGTACCATCTTTATGTGGACAATTTTTACACAAGTGTGGCCCTCTTTAGGCATTTGTTTCTAGAACGGATTGGCGCCTGTGGTACCGCGCGAACTAGTCGCGCGGGCTTCCCCCAACGGCTCGTTAGCACCCGTCTTGCAAGGGGGCAGAGGGCCGCACTGTGTAACGAAGAACTGCTCGCGGTGAAATGGAGAGACAAGCGTGACGTTTACATGCTCTCCTCCATTCACGCAGACACGACAATACTAATTGAGCGAGCAACCCGTGTCATTGAAAAGCCCCTCTCAGTCCACGACTATAACCTCCACATGGGAGGGGTCGACTTCAATGACCAGATGTTGTCTCCGTATTTAGTTTCCCGACGCACCAGACGCTGGTATAAGAAGGTGTCTGTATATTTAATTCAATTGGCTCTGTACAATAGTTTTGTTCTCTACAGTAAGGCTGGGAGAACTGGATCCTTCCTCAAATTTCAGGAAGAGATCATCGAGAACCTCCTGTATCCAGGAGGTTCCGTGGCCCCAACCACCAGTGTAGTTAGCCGTCTACACGAGCGACATTTCCCCAATGTCGTTCCTGGTACCTCAACCCAACCGTCACCCCGAAAAAGATGTCGTGTCTGTAGCAGGAGTGGAATAAGGCGTGACACCCGCTATTTCTGTCCTGACTGTCCGGACCACCCTGCCCTATGCTTTGGAGAGTGTTTCCGGAAGTACCACTCACAGGTACACTATTAGCATAGGGATCATCTCACCAGGACAGGCACACAGGGCTATTAGGGCCCATTCACTCACTGCTGCTGCAAACGTCTCCTTTCACATGGGACAAAGTGCATAACGCACTTCGCCACATCTTTGGGCGATTTGCGCTTTGCACATTGACCCATGGGGAAGGAGAGGTTTGTTCTATAAAGGTAAAAAAACAAAAAAAAAACAAAAAAAAAAAACAGGTAAGCAAACAGGTTAATGTTTAGTTCCAAAAGTTAAAGTTACACGTTCTGTTCCAAAGTTAATAAAATTATTGCGTTGTGGCCTGGTTTTTTCTTTTTTTTTTTTTTTGTCTTTTTACCTTCCAGGTGGACCAACCGATCGACCTAGCTGCAGCACCGATGTGCATTCTGACAGAAGCATTGCGCTGCTGTCAGATTACACGCAAGTCGGTGTATGCGGCGCTGCAAGACGGGATTTTCTCCTCTGCAGTGACAGATACGTTTGCCAAGGCATACGAGCTGAGGAGGAGGCGGCGTTCCTATGCTTTGGCAAACACTTTGTGTATATATATATATAAAAAAAAAATAATCCCGGCAATGATTTATTCATCCACATCGATTGATGCGAATGGAGAAATCTGGTTTGCCAGGGCATACGAGCTAAGTGGGTATGGATGTAGGGCGGAGCTCCTATGTCCTGGCAGACGCCTTTCCCCTCCATTTTTTTTTTTTGGCAGAGATTTTTTCATCCACATTGATCGATGCGAATGAAGAAATCTGTGCCGTTCATTTTTTTCTTTCAGCCCAGAGGCTGAACGGAAAAAAAAATCTCATTACCTGTATGCTCAATATAAGGAGAATAGCAGAAACTCCTAATGCTGGCCATACATGTAATGATTGCGGAGACCCTCAAATGCCAGGGCAGTACAAACACCCCACAACTGACCCCATTTTGGAAAGAAGACACCCCAAGGTATTTGCTGAGGGGCATATTGAGTCCATGAAAGATTGAAATTTTTGTCCTAAGTTAGCGGAAAGTGAGACTTTGTGAGAAAAAACAAAAAAAAATCAATTTCCGCTAACTTATGCGAAAAAAAAAAAAATTCTATGAACTTGCCAGGCCCCTCATTGGATACCTTGGGGTGTCTTCTTTCCAAAGTGGGGTCACATGTGGGGTATTTATACTGCCCTGGCTTTTTAGGGGCCCTAAAGCGTGAGAAGAAGTCTGGGATCCAAATGTCTAAAAATGCCCTCCTAAAAGGAATTTGGGCCCCTTTGCGCATCTAGGCTGCAAAAAAGTGTGACACATCTGGTATCGCCGTACTCAGAAGAAGTTGGGGAATGTGTTTTGGGGTGTCATTTTACATATACCCATGCTGGGTGAGAGAAATATCTTGGCAAAAGACAACTTTTCCCATTTTTTTATACAAAGTTGGCATTTGACCAAGATATTTTTCTCACCCAGCATGGGTATATGTAAAATGACACCCCAAAACACATTCCCCAACTTCTCCTGAGTACGGCGATACCAGATGTGTGACACTTTTTTGATGCCAAGGTGGGCAAAGGGGCGCATATTCCAAAGTGCACCTTTCGTATTTCACCGGTCATTTTTTACAGATTTTGATTGCAAAGTACTTCTCACACATTTGGGCCCCTAAATTGCCAGGGCAGTATAACTACGCCACAAGTGACCCCATTTTGGAAAGAAGACACCCCAAGGTATTCCGTGAGGGGCATGGCGAGTTGCTAGAATTTTTTATTTTTAGTCGCAAGTTAGTGGAATATGAGACTTTGTAAGGAAAAAAGAGAAAAAAAAAAAATCATCATTTTCCGCTAACTTGTGACAAAAAATAAAAAATTCTAGGAACTCGCCGTGCCCCTCACGGAATACCTTGGGGTGTCTTCTTTCCAAAATGGGGTCACTTGTGGCGTAGTTATACTGCCCTGGCAATTTAGGGGCCCAAATGTGTGAGAAGTACCTTGCAATCAAAATGTGTAAAAAATGCCCTGCAAAATCCGAAAGGTGCACTTTGGAATATGTGCCCCTTTGCCCACCTTGGCAGCAAAAAAGTGTGACACATCTGGTATCGCCGTACTCAGGAGAAGTTGGGGAATGTGTTTTGGGGTGTCATTTTACATATACCCATGCTGGGTGAGAAAAATATCTTGGTCAAATGCCAACTTTGTATAAAAAAATGGGAAAAGTTGTCTTTTGCCAAGATATTTCTCTCACCCAGCATGGGTATATGTAAAATGACACCCCAAAACACATTCCCCAACTTCTCCTGAGTACGGCGATACCACATGTGTGACACTTTTTTGCTGCCAAGGTGGGCAAAGGGGCGCATATTCCAAAGTGCACCTTTCGGATTTCACCGGTCATTTCTTACACATTTTGATTGCAAAGTTCTTCTCACACATTTGGGCCCCTAAATTGCCAGGGCAGTATAACTACGCCACAAGTGACCCCATTTTGGAAAGAAGACACCCCAAGGTATTCTGTGAGGGGCATGGCGAGTTCCTAGAATTTTTTATTTTTTGTCGCAAGTTAGTGGAATATGAGACTTTGTAAGAAAAAAAAAAAAAAAAAAATCATCATCATTTTCCGCTAACTTGTGACAAAAAATAAAAGTTCTATGAACTCACTATGCCCATCAGCGAATACCTTAGGGTGTCTACTTTCCGAAATGGGGTCATTTGTGGGGTAGTTATACTGTTTGGGCATTGTAGAACCTCAGGAAACATGACAGGTGCTCAGAAAATCAGAGCCGTTTCAAAAAGCGGAAATTCACATTTTTGTACCATAGTTTGTAAATGCTATAACTTTTACCCAAACCATTTATTTTTTGCCCAAACATTTTTTTTTTATCAAAGACATGTAGAACTATAAATTTAGCGAAAAATTTATATATGGATGTCGTTTTTTTTGCAAAATTTCACAGCTGAAAGTGAAAAATGTCATTTTTTTGCAAAAAAATCGTTATATTTTGATTAATAACAAAAAAAGTAAAAATGTCAGCAGCAATAAAATACCACCAAATGAAAGCTCCATTAGTGAGAAGAAAAGGAGGTAAAATTCATTTGGGTGGTAAGTTGCATGACCGAGCGATAAACGGTGAAAGGAGTGTAGTGCCGAAGTGTAAAAAGTGGCCTGGTCATGAAGGGGGTTTCACCTAGTGGGGCTGAAGTGGTTAAAGGGCTTCTGTCACCCCCCCCCCAAAACTCATTTTTCATTTTTAGGCATATTAAAATCCTTATTGGACGACTATTCCCTATATAGGGCTCTTACCTTGTTCTGTGGCTTGGTTTCACTAAAAATCGAGCTTTTAAAAAATGCAAATGAATTCACTACTAGCAAGTAGGGTGTGTACTTGCTGGTAGCCGCCGCATCCTCCTTTCAAAAAACCGCCCCCTCCTCCTGTTGATTGACAGGGCCAGCGAGCGCTCTCCTCCTCCGGCTGGCCCTGTCAGCACTTCAAATCCCGCGCCTGCACCTTACGTGTCTTCATTCGGCGCAGGCGCTAAGAGAAGAACGCTCGCTTCCTCAGCACTCCCTCAGTGCGCCTGCGCCAATGACGTCACCTCTAAACCCGAAAGAGAAGACGTCATCGGTGCAGGCGCACTGAGGAAGTGCTGAGGAACCGAGCGAGCACCTGCACCGAATGAAGACGCATAAGGCGCAGGCGCGGGATTTGAATTGCAGACAGGGCCAGCCGGAGGAGGAGAGCGCTCGCTTGCCTTGTCAATCAACAGGAGGAGGGGCGGTTTTTTGAAAGGAGGATGCGGTGGCTACCAGCAAGTAGACGCCCTACTTGCTGGTAGTGAAGTCATTTGCATATTTTAAAAGCTTTATTTTTAGTGAAACCAAGCCACAGAACAAGGTGAGAGCCCTATATAGGGAATAGTCGTCCAATAAGGATTTTAATATGCCCAAAAATGAAAAATGAGTTTTGGGGGTGACAGAAGCCCTTTAAAGGTGGAAAAGGTTCTGAAATGATTTATCTTTGTCTCATTTTTTTTTTACATCAAAGAAACATGATATTTTAACAGGGGTGTGCAGACTTTTTATATCCACTGTACATCTCAATAATGTAGCTGACCCTTCATGACCCACATGGATCAAAGAGGCGGCATCAGCAGCACAGCAATAAAAGCTGCAGCACAGTGTGAAATGAAGACAATAATCTTCCAACTGATTCATAGCTATCAAAATACTTCAGCAATATTATTAGATATGTAATTTGAAGCTCCTGGGCCTCAACCAAAGGTTCCCTC